>NW_027184088.1:0-600000 GCF_041296385.1 Aphelocoma coerulescens | reverse complement strand
CACACACAGCAGTAGTACACAGATCCTCTTTGGGATCAGGCAAACACAAATCATGTAAACTGAAACCACCCTCGGATGCATCCCCAGGACCCATTCCACAGCAAGGTCACCCACCTCTTACACAGCCCATCCCTCTGCAGGAAGTGTTTCATCAAGCAAGCAAACACCACCAGAATCATTTTAGTGCTGAGGAAACAGAATTCCAGAGAGGTCCCTTCACAAGCTAATGGGGGTGATCCTTTAGAGTACAGGTCCCAGTCTGGTGCTTTAACCTCAAGACCTCAGTGCTTCGTCATTGCCAAGGCACAACTGAGCTGCTGCTGCTGCTGCACAGCTCTCAGCCCCTCTATTATTGTGCTGAAAGCACCTAAAGAGCTTTCTCCTTCCCAGAGATCAGACTGTTAATGAAATAGAACAGTGCAAACCCACCTCACATAAATGACAGGAGTTGTGTGCCTCTTTCTGTTGACAGATGAATAAACTAGATGGGGTGTGTTGCCCTAAGCCCAAGCACATAGAGTAACAGGGGGAGAGGGAGAAAAAAGGGTGCAAAAGAATCAAGAGCATGGTGGGGAAAACTGGAGAGTTTGAAATAACACATATTGACAAAGGACCTGGAAAAAAACTGAAAATGTTGGAGTTCCATTCACTCTTGCAGAAGCTTGAGCAGTTTTGCCGTGGGTGACATCAACACTGGGCAGGACAGTTCATACCACCAGGAAGACGTTCTTCACCACTTTGCAAGTGTCCACCATCCCCTTGCAGCCTGCTTTGCCTCTTCAGAGCAGGTTGCAGTCTCTCAATCACCTTTTTGTCCTTTTTATATTAATGATCTTGAGCGCAGACCGCATTGAACAGCACCCAGCTTCTGGTTTTTGAGCTTGTTTGCTTCTTTTCAGCAGCACTGCCCACAATTTGTTACATTTTCAAAGGCATTTTGAGTTCTTAACTGAGAAGGCCGAGTGCAAAAGAAAAAAGGGTTAAAAACAGCACAGGAAAACATCTGAGGTCTTTCTTTTCCATAAATCAGAAGAGAAGAAAACGAGCCAGAGGAAAGCCCAAATTAAGTACAGGTTTATATACTGTGAGATTGCCTTTCATGAAGCAAGTTTTAAAGGGTATTAATTCAATATGAGCATTTCCCAAGATCTGTAAAAAATAATGGTGAAGTAGGAAAATGTCATGAGGAGATAGGAGCCCAGATTTATCCACTGAGTCAAACACTGGAAAAGGCTGCCCAGGGCAGGGGTGTGGTCGCAATGCCTGGAGGGATTTAAAATACATGGAGATGTGGCACTTAGAGGCAGGGTCTTGTGGTGGGCTTGACAGTGCTTGGATAAAAATTTGGCTGATCCCTCAATTTTTTTTTTCCAACCTAAACGATTCTGTGATGCTCTGATTCAAAACAAAGATGGGAAAGCCTTGTCCAGCACAATTTTCAGAGTGCTTGACTGTTCACAACAATATATATTAGTAATCACTCAAGACTTTTCATAGAACATTTGTAGACAATCTACAAATCTGTCAGTGTTTTCCTGCATTTCCCTGCAAAAGGGTAAAAAGGAAATAAGTCTCTGTTTTGAAACAGCATTGTCAGCTGGCAATTTACACTCCTCTAAAGAAAGGTAAGATTGTATATGAGTTAAAAACACGACTGTTACAAGAGGTTTGACTCACATGCAGTCAGTCCAAAATTGTGTCCCTTTATCCCCTTTTAAAGCAACCAGTAGAAAATAAAAATTCCTTTTATTTCCTGTTGATGCTTTCTGGTTTAGAAATGGTTTGTATGTGTTTGTTTCCAATTACCCATTCATACGTTTCCTAACACAAGATGATGTGGTCCAGCCGTGAAGCTGCATTAACACAACCTGGATGAGAAAAAAAAAATCAAAGAATGTGCCACCTTCCTTGTTCTCTGTACCTAATTTAGTTCTCCTTAGGGAGGAGGAGAAAAATAATGGTGGGGGAAAAGGAGGAAGGCTCAAGAGAGCAGGACAGTCAAGTCTCAAGTACAAGTGACTGTAAGAGAATTGAAGCCCAGAGTGTCTTGAAAACTTCCAGGTTTGTGCCAAGGAAAATGAAGTTCTTGGTACTCTGACCACTCCCCTGGGGAAAAGTTACTGTCATCTCTTCTTTTACTAAAGGGTTAGGGTCTCTCCCTTTCTCTTTTTTTTCTCCTAAATTTGGGGATTTAAGGCAGTATTTGGAACCTTTGAAGTCACTGTTTCAAATTCAGTCTGTTAAATTCAGAAATTGAATGGCAGTGGGAGGAGGACAAATACAAACTGTGTATTTTGCATTTCATCAGAGAACCAGGCTAACAAGAGGATTGTCAAAGAGGAAGGGTTAAAATCCTGGAATATTCCCCCCTTACCCCAAGCCCTCTTTTTTCTTTTCATTGAAGTCTAGCCAGCAATTCCAAACTAAAAGTTTGCCACTGAAAGCACCAGGCTGCCTGTCATGGTTTCTTTTTTATTCTGTAAATAGGCTGATGTTACAGGTCCTGTAACACAACAAGAAGTAAGGAACTGCAAAAAAAATCATCCCTGAAGAAGGACAGGGCCATGCAGAGGTCCAGGGAATGCTCAGCAGGCTTAGCAGGGACCATCAGGCTCATCACTAGGAGACCTGGTAAGGTTAAATCAGTGTAGCTCTAAGTAAGTTTCTTTGTTTAGGCTGCACTAATTGCATCCAATTTAACTTTCCATTTCAGACAATTTTAATTTTTAAATTAGGCTGGCATTGCTGTGCTCATCCAATTGCATTCATTCACGTAACGATCCTTGCGGGCATATTTTGAGAGGGAGAAAAGTTAATTTAGGAAAACCCATTAGAAACTGGTTTTGCCAATTCACTTTATCTCTCAGGTTGCAAATTTTTGAGATTCTCAGCTGCCTCTGGTTTTCCAGGGACAGTCAAATTACATCTCCCTCAACAGCAGTTAAGGCAGGTTAAATAAAATCTATGTAACTCTGCCTGGGGCTGCTCTTGGAGAAGGATCAAACCACGAAGGTTTCAAATCAGTGTCTGGTATCTCTGTGTGCATGAAAACAAAGGCACCAGGGCAGAGAGGAATGGGTTAGGGCTGAGGTTGAAGTTTGAATTTTAAGGTTTACACATCCTCGGGGATGCTGGTCCTCCTTCTGAGGTGCGTGTCTGAGGGACAGTCCCATCAAAAGAAATGTTTTTCAGGTTACTGAAAATGCCACAGCCTTTACTGGCTGCCCCAGGAAGGGGCTTTAATACCCCTTTAACTACCTGCCCTTAAACCTTAGCTGTAGGCAGTGTGTTTCTGCTCCTGCCCCAGATCTCCAGAACCTCAGAGAGAAGCTTTCTGCCTCACGGTGACCTGTGGTACTATTTCAGTGTTTCTGTAGCGAGTAGGACAGAGGCATCTGTGTCGTTTTCTAACTCTGTGGCAAAACACAGTGCTTTAATTGGCTCTCCTTTGTTCCAAACCAAGCTTTTTAAAATGTTTTAGTCATTAGGAGGTTTAGAGGTTTCAACACCAATTGCTCATGTGCCTGCAGACCCAGGCAGAGGTAAAAAATACCCAAATGAACCCCCCTGCCTGGCTGTAAGAGCCGTTTGGCAGCAAAAGCCAAGCGGTTTATCAGAACATTAGGGTATGCAAATGAGCAACTAGGTCCACCTAATTTCACTAGGCAGGCAGCTGCAACCAGCACAGACTCAGTGTCAGGATATTGATGGGAAAACCACATTATTTCGGTTATTTAAAGCTAGCATTATGCACCATAATTGCAAAACACTTCTACTGCACCTTTTATTCTGTTTTTCTGCTGGTGGAGGGAAAACAGTGCAATGATTTTAATAAATGGTTGGGCTAGATGTGCCATCAGCAACTTAATTATCAAATAATTCTAAATACCTCTCAGCTCATGAGAGCTGTTGGTGGCACACTGATTGCATTTGTTCTGCAAGAAGGTATAAAGGGTTCTTTCTGAATTTTTTCTGTAGCTTGGGGGTTTTAAAGAAAAAAGCATTGCCATGGAAGCAGGTAAACAAAACTGCAGTGTTCTGGACCTCCATCTAGCCACAGTGTATACACCTGCACTGAAGGCAGGGGAATGCCCTGGGTTTGGGGCAAACTTGCAGCCAAATCTTAAAAAAGATGTGCAATGAGGTTTGTTTTGCCTACTGACCGTTCTACTAATCAGAAAATAAAGACAAGAAATGAGATGCTTACCCACCTGTCAGTCACTAACAGAGCTCATGTATGGGCTTTTAGTAATATTGTTACTTAGTTCTTTTTCTTTCCTTTGGGTGCTTCAGGTCCCAGTAACCAAGGAAGGTCCTCCAAGAGTGAAGGGACATCTCAGTTGTGGAGAAACCTCTTTAACCAGGGGAGGGCAATCCCAGGGAGTTGTGTCCCCCCTTCCTGGATGGCCCATGCTCAGGATTCCCCAGGCCAGGTGGTCCTGCCCCACCCTGCAGCTCCCCTGGCCCCATGCCTGTGGATGGCAGGAGGGCTTTGCTCAGGAATGGAGAGAGGGAGTGAAGCTGGACCCTTCCGGGGAGTGCTGCCCTGAGGAGCTGCTTGGCAAGAGACACAGAAAATGAGAACTGTATTTAAAGAAAGACTTGGTTTTCTGGGCAGAGAAATGAGCTGTGGCTGGAGCAGGAAAGCCAAGTGGCATTTACACAGCATGAACTGTCTGTAGGCTTGGGCACTTTGCAGTCTTAAAAAATTAGAAATTAGAACAAAACCCCTTCAACTTCTACATCCACCAACTCATGGACATATTGGTTAATACCCCAATTCCAAACCAAAGCTTTTACTGTCATCAGTGAAGGCTTGGATCTAACGCCACATTTTAAAACAAATATTAATGTACTGCAGTGGATCATCAGCATTTAGTTCAGGAACTCACAAAGGTGCAGACAAATGACTGCAGATAAGAGCAATTCAATCATTGTTTTGAGAAATTCCAAAGTAATTGAATTGACAATGGTCCCTAGAGGTGCATCTGTTTCTTCCCAGTGTATATATACATATAAAACTAAAATGATTTTGCCATTATTTCCAATGAGATTTTTCAGCACGACCTAAGGGACTTACCAGTGTCTTATTAATAGTTTCTAGGAAATTAGTACCTAAGAAAGACCACTGGGAGCTATTACCCAAAAAACATTGGTAAGAAATACAGTGCCATTAAAAAATAAATTCCCCAAGCAAAATTGTTAATTTCACTAGAGAAGCATTTTCATTGGTCAGATTGAACTGAAACATTTTGTTGGGAGGTTTTGTTTGGGGCTTTTACTTCTGCCTGTGCCTGAGATTTTTCCTTTCAATACTTTCTATAGTGCCTCTCCCTTTTAAAACAAGCACCTTGAACACCTGTGGGGCTGTCTGTACATTGGTCCCCTCCTTATTCCAGTGGCAGTGACTTTGTCCAGCTTTGTCTCCACTTCTGCTGCACATCAAGCACCTCCTGACACGGGTATGTAGTGTACCATGGGAGTCACTTGCTGGCCCTGTGTCAGGGAAGAAGTGAGTTATTCAGGGAGCTCAGCCCACAAGAAAGAATGAAGACTTAAAGCACGTGAACTTTACTTCCTGTGTTCCCCACATTTTAGAGGCGTGATTTAAGATGTATGTGCTGCAAAACAAAAGAGTGCAGATCTCTGAACTGATGGTGGGATTGTGCTTTTTGTTTAATAGTTGGCTTTTCATCTGAAGATTTGGCTCTTAACACTGAGGCTACCAACGTGCTGGAATTTCTGTCCCATGGAAAACATCTGCTCTTATGCTGAGGCCCTGCACCAATGCACCCTGTGTCGTACACCTTCCCCTGCCCCTTTACTTTAGTTTTGCTTCAGCACATGTCAAAGTTTCCTTCTTCTCCTAAAGTCTGGGGCATGTCCTCTGCTGCTCCCAGATCCTCACTCTCCTTGGACGCTGACCATGGTCACTGTAGCCAGTGGCTGTCACCTCCCCAGCAGCCCCTCCTTGCTGCTCACCAGTGAGGTCCAGCTCTGCCTGTCCCTGCTTGGTTCAGGAACTGAACCCACTCCATCCCTGGCACACTTCAAAAATCCCCTGATGGCTCCTGCCCTGCTTCATTTCCCTCCCAGCCAATGCCAGAGAGGTTAAAGTCCCACAGGAGAAATGGGGACAGAGGCCAGAGGCTGGTGGTCAGTAGCAGCCCCCACAGTGTCATCTGTCCCCTGACCTCTTTTCCAGCTCTGCCTCAGCCCTGTACCACTAAAACACTTGGAGAAGTGGCTGTCAGGAAGCAGCACATCTGTGCTGTAGAGAAAAAAAAAGTCATTATTCTGCTCAGATGCTCTTTGGGCTTTTGTGCAGGCTGATGCTGTTTCCACAAGAGCCTGCAGAGTGCTGCCACCTTCATAGCTCAACACAGACCAAAACCCTCACAGGAGAACATCCCAGGTTGGATGCAGTACACATCCCTGCCTCCCCTGATCCATCATAAGCCACATAATACATAGGAGGCAAAAATTTAATTCTGATCTGACAAAAGGATTCTGAATCTTCCCAGAGCCACACTCCACTGAGTTCATCAATTCCAACCGGATCATGAAATATTTTGGGACTGTCCCTGGCATAAGGTGGGGTGCCTGTGCCATTTGTGATGACAAGGAACAAGGGCAACTATCATTCCTTTTGAAATAGTGTGTTGGTTCGAAAGACAGGTGTCTGCCAAGGAAGCCAGGAGCCTCCATTGAAATGAAAAATGCAACCCCCTTCCCTTCGAATTATGGTAATTTTGAAATCAAGGGGCTTTCAGGCAAAGATATGAGGAACAGGAATAACAGTTCTTTACTACTGTATATCTGTGTGTGTATAACCAGTCAAACAAACAGCAATAACTGCGGCAGTAACAGCAGACAGAAGCACAAACCCAGTGCCAGCCCTCTCGGCTGCCGGGCCCTTTCCCCTCGGGTGCAGTTCCGCTCGCAGCCGGCAGGGGCGCTGGTGGCTCCCGGTGAGCGGGGCGGGTGCGATGGTTCCCCCGCGGCTGCAGGGGGCGCTCCGGAGCGAGCTCGGGGAGCACGCGGCAATGGCGCCCTGGGGTCCCGGGAAGGGATGGGACAAAGGCTTCACAAACCCCTTGGCAGCCGATCCCGGTGTCCGGCTGGATCCTTGGGAACAGCAGGCTGGAACAGCAGGGACGAGCACAAATCCCGGGTGGCAGACGAGATGGATCGAGCTCCGGAGCTGCGGTGAGAACCCCCCGGAGGTCCGGGCAGGCAGGGTGTAAGAGACGGTCCGAAGATCCCTCATCTGCCTCACGATCACTGCCGAGGACAGAGACTGAACACAGGAGTCCTGGCCTGGCTGAGGTTGGATGTCTGCCAAGTGTTGCCTGCAGGTGTGCCCACTGGGAACTGGTACGCATTCCTGAGGAAAATTAGTGCAGGTCGCAATGGACTGCGCTGTTCTTGCTGCCCAGGCGGGAAGGACTGCGCTGAAGCAGAAAGGAACGACCCGTCCTGTACACCTGTCCTGTACCTGTTTCCCAAAGCAATGGGCCCCATAACAACGGCTGTAGATTTCCCAACCTCTTGGCCAGTTGCCCCTCGCTTCTGAAAAGGACTATAAAGGGACTTTCTGAAATAACTGAGCCCGAGATCTCCCTGCGGAAAGAAGACGGATCTATTGGCAGAAGACCACGAGGACTTCGTCTCATCCGTTGGTAGCTATTGCTCCCCCTTTTTCTTCCTCTCTACTTTGTGTTTCTTTATCTCTCTCTTTCTCTCTTCTATTGCATTACTGTGTTGTGGGCACTTAATAAAGGTGCACTGTTTTGATTAAAACTGAAATCTCTTGTGTCCTTTTACACTCTGAGATCGAGAAACGAACCATCACGACCCCCGCTTGCATTAGCGGATCGTGACACAGGGCGCGCGGGGCTACAGAGCAGCGAAGGCTCCAAGCAACGGCGGGGGCAGGGCGGCCGCAGCCCGGCTCCCAGCGGGGCAGGGAAGGCGGGCTTGGGATCCCAGGGTTTCTCCGGTAGAAGGAAGGCAGCCGAAGAAGCAGAAGTCTCCAGTGCTGACAAATTCCTTCCAGCCTCTCCCTCCATCCAAATGCCAGGAACTAACAGCCCAGAAGCCCAGGTGAAAGAGAGTAGCCAGACGGACCCCTCCCTCCCCCTGTGGCCAGGTCTTTTGTTTTTCTTAAGCACCCTGGCAACCTGGATGGGGAAAATTCTTCAAGAGAAAAAAAGAACCGAGGGAGAGCTCCTAAAACCCCAACAGTCAGGTTCTGGATAGGTATAGAAAGAACTAATAGATTTTTTTTGCAAATATGTTGAAAAGCTGTTTGCACATACTGCATAAAGGACAGCTGAAAGACTGGCACTCTGACTTGCAAGCTGAGGTTCGCCTGTTCTTTTTGGACTGATTTCTTGAGGCCAGACACTGAACCTAATCAGTAAGAAAATCAAAACCACAGGGGTAGTTTGGGGAATACTGTAAATTATTGTCACAGTGCTTTCTGCCTAAAAGCTCTGGCCATCATTTGATTGGAGTAATTACAGGAGACAGAAGCAATCCTACTGTGTCTGTGCACACAATTCCTTCCCAGGAATATTATGAATGTGTTGTGATGTTGGCTTTTTTTTCATGTTCCTTAATGACAGAAAAACTTTACCTAGGTTCTGCAAGTAATACATGATATAGAATGTCTATTGTTTATGTAGTCAATTTAGAAAAGATAGGCAGAGAAAGCCTTCACATTCCTGGAGTATCTTAGCAGAGAAAGAAGAAGACCTGAACCCAGAGAGAAGAATTTATGGAGGGAGCAGAGACGGAACGGAGCCAAGGAGGAAGATAAGGCTGATGGGATGATACACAGAAACTCCAAAGAATTTATGAATCATGCATGATTGTGGTGAATATGCAATAAGAGATGTACTTTTAAAGAGGATCTTTTGGATGTAGAGGTGTGTGCCTTTGGATCTCTGCCAAAGCACCCGGCCGTAGTGCCCTTTTTGCTGTTGTCTCCTAATTGTCCCTTTTATTAAACTTTCCTTAAAATTTTGCTAAGAGTGAACCCCGTTTTTCACATCCCCAAGGCCCGTATCTGTTCCCATAAACAGCAGGAGCTCAGAGGAGATGGCTTGTGCTCCTTTTCACCTGCTTATCTCCACACACCGAAATACCTGAGAATCATGGCTGTATTCCTCGGCAGACAAGGAGCTGTTATTTGGCCGAGTCAGGAGTGACTGTGATACCATAAACAGAAGTGATGTTTCCAGGAAAGTAAGGTACCAATTTTTTTGCTTAAGAGTAAGGGACAGATTCTCCCCACACTAAAATGTCCTTCTTTCTTATTTATTCAGGTGAGAATTGAATCTTGTTACCTAGAATGTATGTTTTCCTTTACATTTCAAAAGAAATCTAAACTGTCTTGTGTCAAAGGAGAGACATTATGGAAACAGGATTCTCCACCTACTTTGGATTTGGTTTGGTGGGGGGAGGTTGATGTTTGGGGTTTTTTGTTGTTGTTAGTTTAGTTTAGTTTAGTTTAGTTTAGTTCAGTTTAGTTTAGTTTAGTTTAGTTTAGTTTAGTTTTGTTTTGTTTTGTTTTGTTTTGTTTTGTTTTGGCTTGGGGATTTTTGTGGAGATTTTTCATTTGGTTGGTTAGTTTGTTTTGTTTTGGTTTGCCTGTTTATGGTTTTAGCCTGAGACCTACAGTATACAGAAAGGTAAAATCCCTGGCAGGTGCATACCTGGGAAGCAGTTGGATGCATAAGCAGGCAGATTTTTATTCCTAGCTTTAATAGAATAAACCCTGCTTTGTTTCTTCATTTCTTCACTTGGTCCTTTTGCAAATATTTGCATTTTCTTTATCCTAAATACTGACAATGGATGCTTTAATTTCTTTCTTTTCTTTTCTTTTTTTTTCTTTTGGCTTAGGTCTAGAATGTCTTCAAGTTCCTCTGGTAAGAAGACATTCTTTACTGAAGGACACAGCAAACATATGAGGTGAGTTTTCAGTCTGAGATGTCCAGGTCCCCAGTACTTCCCTTGACATGAGCTGCAAGATACAGGTGGCCAAGTTGATACTCCTGGACAAGAAGAGGGAGATATTTCTTCCATTGCTTGGCAAGAGGCTTTTCCAGCAAGCAGAAGGATGCCGGAGGGCACCTGAACCCCAGGAGCCCTGCAGAATTTGTCTGCCTCTCTCAGCTTGTGTGTCACTGATAAACACACAGGCTCACAGCCACACATCTGGATGAGGAAGAGTCCATACCATGTAAAGTCCAACAGCAGTATTCCAAAATCACTTCTGAGCTACCTTAGCCAGTGACTAAACTACCTGTGACAGCAGCCAGAACGAGATGCAGTTATTACTGAAAACTCCCCTTAATCCCAGTTTTGTTCCTTTGCCACAGCCCTCACCAGAGCATTTCACCATGACCTTTAGTCCTCCTGGAGCTACTCAGGTTACAAATGCCATTTCCCCTCGGCACAGTCACAGCCAGCCTGAACGGGCACAGACGATGAGAATTTCTTCCACCTGAGGTAGCTGCGCTCTTAAACGTCCCTGGAGCGCTTCCACTAGCTCAGCTCACTTGAGGGAGGAGAACCATCCTGGCAGACCTGAGCAGCATGTCCAGGAGACAGGCTGACCCAAACCAGGGCATCACAGCTTCAGGTTTAACAAGACTTGTGCAGACATCACACAAAGCAGTTCATGCAGATATTCAGTGGAGGCTGCAGAATGTGCAGAGAGATTTTAGTCGGGGGGAGCAGCACTAGAACAACCTGAGATGGTGTTTGCAGACAAAAAAACCCAAGGGAGCAAACAGAAAGAGGCAGAAGCTGCTTGTGAAGTTCAGTGAAGAAGCATTTCAGACCAAGTTCGTCCTAAAACTGAGGTGCGGTTTCAGGGCAGTTACCATGAAGTTTTGCTTTGTGGTTCTGGTTTTTGTATAACAGACTTTATGTTCTCTCTTCTTACCCTCTAAAGTCCAGGGACTAAGGTGGCCCCCTAAGTGTTGGTTTCAAAACCTGTGTTTTGAATTCACTGGACTCAAAAGCGTGGATGCTCTGTACCTGCTGTTGCAGTAAGATTCCCTTTGCCTGATGGGATTCTACCTCCTAGGCAAATATTTTTAGTTATGTCAAACTTGGGGTCTAGGTGTTCCCATACTGGGTTAAAACCACATCTGTAAGGAGGAAGAAAGTGATGAAGATTCTCTTCCCCATTCTGTAGCCAAGGAACCCAAGAAATACATGCTAAATTCAATGACTTATTACTTGTTTCCCAGGAATCGTTTGCCAGGAATTTCTCACTTCTATCAGCAATGTAAGTCCAAATCCAGACTCCAGGTAAATTGGTCAGAAAAACAGACATTTCTTTCTTCAGCTTCTACTCTTCATGGTGCTGTGGTTAGACCAAGTAACCTACAACACTGGCAGGAACAGCCTTTGCCACAAGTACGGTATAGAAGTAAACAGCAAAGGATGGGTTCAGGACCAGCAGTTAGTTCCCAGAAGATCAGGAACAGCTTGGGTGCTGCATGCCCACCATGTCCGCATCACCTTAAGGGACATTGCTATCGCAGGTGTTGGAGGAAAAACTGTCTGAGCATCTGAGATGGAAAGGCGAAGGCAGTGACACAGCTGTGGGCCAATCAGAAAGTGAAAATTGTGTCTTCCTACGCTGCAAGGAGATCCTACATGCTAGCAGAAGAGCACAAGGGACAGTTTCACCTGAAACACACACTAATGTATTGCAGATATACTGAAAATATTAATAATTTCTAACAGCTTCTCAAAAATAAGTCAGTATAGAGTGTTTTGATGTTGCCCTGTTGCACATAATACCAGGAGACTAGTGAAAAAATATACTTACATAAGGCATATTTCACTTTCAGAACTGACTACTCTTTAACTTGGAACTGGTAAGTATTCACCAGTAGGAAAACCACGAAAACTGCATTTTCAAAGTGGTAAAAATTGTGATTCAAAAGCTACAGTGCCATGTAGGGAAAAAGGAAAGACACGGAACAGCAATAATACTTAAAGTGATCAGGCCTGCACCCTGAGTTATGTTCTCTGCAAATTATTTTTACAGGGGCAAGGAGTAATTTTTAGAAAAAAATCTTAATCTAAAATCATATACCACAGTTTTAAGGATTTTTCTTTCCTAAAACTTAATAACCTTTTCTGTTGTAAATTTTTAAGCCAATTTTTGGCCCAAACACTGAAATGTAATACCCATGATTTGCCTTGTGGTGTCTGTAACCGACATTAAATTCTACCAGTAGGGTAGAAAATTGGGGAAGAGTCATGCTGCCAGACACAAGATAAGCACACTTCTGATGCCATGAAGATTTTTGCCCTTTCCTTTATACCCCTGTTATACCTTTTTACAACTTCTGTATTCCTAGTGCTTTTTTGCCTACATTCTTGGACTTGTTTGTTAAGCTAAGAGACAAAACATTTTAGAAGCTTCGTAGCCAGAGATCAGTGTGCCCCAGACCCCAAGGTCCTCTCCAGAACACATTCTGTAAACCAAGATAGAACCATCCAGGGGAGAGTTCCTTGGGGAAGGGGGCTCACTTGAGCCTCTTATTGGGGAATCTTTGATAGATATGCTAATTAGTAAAACCTATAATACTATACCCAATGTTGGGGGGAGAGAGAGGTGTGGAGACAGAAGACGAAGACAGAGATAGACTCGGTGGGGTACATCTCGATGTATATGACCTGGACGTGTACACCTAAGGATCCTTAAAATAAATACCAAGGTAAAATCCCTTTTCCCCTTCTAACCGTGTGTGACTCCTGATTTTAAGACCAGGAAAAGGCATCACTTCTTTTCAAGTTTCAGCATCCTCAAAACACAGCTAAGGGTAACTTCTCATTCTTAGCCACAGAGTACTGTGGAAAAGTCAATGCAACCATAACCATACTACAGGGGTGACTAAACTTTCCGATGGACAATCCGCTCTTCAGCCACCTGCTTCCTCATCTCCAGCAGGGCACCGGTCCAGTGATCGTGTGTTTCTCATAACTCACAGAGAGTACAGAGGAGATCTTCAAAGAGGCTTTTCTGGATGAAGCAGCACATAGACAAATGTGTGGGAAATAAGGGCCACGAAACATGGGGAAAGATGTCCCTTCTCTTCTGAGCTCCTGTCTTCTCCTTTTTGCCTATTCCTTAGAAATGTTGTTGCAATTCAGTCGCTGGGATAATTTTTACAAGAGTTGTTACACTGCGTTTAAAGAAAGACAAACCCCATCCCACCGAGGTGGATCATTCATAATTCAGGTACCGTTTAAAGATATTTAAGAGGAATTGGGAAGAGATTTTCTAGCTAGTGGGTTTCAATTTTTCTGAGAAAGCCAGCACACAGAGGAAGAGATGACAGGGCATCTTTAAACCACTCAGTGCAAAAGACTATTCCAGAATGTGATGAGACCAACTCTCCTTGGGTCAGCATGTCACCCACAGAGCAGGGACTGAAGTGACAGGGCAGGGCTCCTCACAAAGGGACCTGGAAGGAGGGCAAGAGAAGGCAGTGTTAGCTGGAACTCAGGACAAAGCTGGATGTAAGGAGAGCATCTGCTCTGTGTGTGGGATGAGCTTATGCCATAGCACCAAACATACTCACATGAGCCCTCAGGGTTAAACGATGCAAAGACATTAAAAAAAAAAAGGCATAAATTTAAAAAGAGGGGGAAAATAAGTCTGTTTTTCCCCAGCTATGACTGAAAAGTGTTTCCAGTTCAAGAGTCAAGAGAGAATTTAAAATAAAAAGAACAAGTGACACTAAGCACAGATCTTTGCAAGATCTCCCTTTTCAGTCTCCATTGAAAAGACTTGGCTACAGGAGGGATTTTGCACTGGAACTCGCCCCCAAATGGGGAAAATAAAGAAGAGAAGAGGTGATTCCTGAGGAAAGAAAAAGGCAAAACATCTTGCTGAAGACACCAGCGTGAGTTCACTGCAACTGTAGGCCATTAAGCCCTTGGGGAAAGCAACATCCTTCCACGGGGCAGGATTTTAACTTTGATGGCAACGCTGACAAAATTGCTGCCCCTTCCTGTTGCCGCTTCTGATTCCAAAGAATGAGAAATGTGCCAAATCTGCTGAAGACAGGCAGAGACAGTGAGAAAGAACCAGCCAGCTGGCTGGAAAAGAGGCAAAAAGAATGTCCTCAAGTCTCTCCTGGTCATCATTTCCCCTTGTCCCATTTGACCCGTGTGCTTTGAAGTGGAGAACTCTGTTTGCAACCCCGACCTAAACAGTGAAGCTACTCAGTCGAAGACCTTTTTCCTCCCTTCAGCTATGCTGAACACAGAGCGGTTTTGCTTTCCCTGGACAAAGAGGAACCCGAGTTTCCCACGGGACTCCTCCGTTTGGACCCCCTCTCCGAAAGTTCCTCTCTGCGCATGCCTCGGTGGTTTGGGGTTGTGCTGCACACCAAGGCCAGAAGGCCGATGCCACGCAGAGAAAGAAAGGCTTTGCCCCGCTCCGGTCCGTGCCGCGCCCGGGCAGCGCCCCGGGAGCCGCCCCGCCCGCGCTGTGCCCGCAGCCCCGGCTTTGTGCCGCTCGTTCCCGCGCGGGGCCGAGCGCAGCGCCCCCCTCAGGCCGCGCGCCGCCGGTGCAGCCGCGGCCGTTGCGCTGCGGCCGTTGCGGCGCCAGTGGGCGACAGGCGCGATGGCCGAGCTGCCGCTGCCCGCCGGGCTCGACGCCCGCACCTTCCCCGCCAAGCTGTGGCGTCTGGCGAACAGCCCCCGCGTCCGCTCCGTGCGCTGGGACAGCCAGGGCCAGGGGCTGCTCATCGACCGCGCCCTCTTTGAGCAGGAGCTGCTCAGCCCGGCCGGCCCCCACGGGGCGGGCCGAGAGGGGGCGGCCATGTCCCCGGACGCCTTTAAAGCCACGCGGTTCCGCAGCTTCCTTTGCCAGCTGAGCCGCTACGGCTTCCATGAGGCGGCGGGCCGCGTTGGCGCGGCTGTGCCGGGCGATGCCGGGGCGTGCCTCCACTACCGCAACCCCTGGTTTCGCCGCGACCGCCCCCACCTCCTCCTCTGCATCAGGCGCTGCACCAGAGCCAAGAGGCAGCGACCTGCGGCCGGGCGGGAGGAGCGCAGGTGCCCGCGCAGCCGCTTCCAGGAGCCCCGCAGGGCCGGTGAGACGGGGTGGGAGCTGCGGGCACGGAGGCTGGCGTGGGCTTTGGCCGCGGGCCCTGCCCGTGCTGGGGCCGCTCAGCGCGGCTGGCCCGGGCGGCACAGGGGCTGTCCTTGGGCAAGGCAGCTGTGCCGGCAGGGCCCGGGAGCGGTGCCGGCTGTGCCGCGCTGCCGGGGCTGCGGGACGGTCCCGCCGGGGCTGCGCTCACAGCAAACACCCTGGCCCGCTGGGCCTGCAGCTGGCGCAGCCCTGCGCCGTGGCTGGCGCTGCTCCTTGCCCGGCCCTGGGATGCCTGGGGAGCTCTCCGTAAGTGCGTGTGAGTGCCGAGGGCTCGGTCGCGGTCAGGGCCAGCTGGAGGGAGCCTCCTGTCCCTTTGGAGCAGAGGGGAAAGACCTGGCAGTTGGCTTTGTGGCTGTTGCCTCCTGCCAGGGAATTGCAGCGGGACAGTTTTCCCAGACGGTTGAACGAGCAGGGGAGCGCTAAATTGACAAGGAATTGGTGTTCGCAAAGGCCCAGAACATGTGGGGATTTTTTTCTTTGTCACCCTGCTTGGGACGATAGGAGCTTTTGTCTTCCCTGATAGAAGTACAGTTGCTGCCAAGGAAAACATACCTGAGGACCAATAGTGACGCAGGCTTCCCTTTGCTTCTTTTCTTCTTCCCTCACTGCTCCGCAGCTCCCTCGCGCCAGAACCTCGCTGCTGCCTCACCTGAGGGTTCAGAGCTGCCTCCAGGCCCTTCCAGGCGAAGTGCAGGTGCTCAGGAGTCAGGGGCTTCCCCAGCACCTCCCAAGAAAGTGTCTGCAACCTCCAGACTTCCAGGGGCTTCATCAGAGGAACCATCAATCGCCCTCATTCGCAAATTTCATCTGCGTAAGCTCACCGTTCCGCTGGTTCGCGTGGACCTGAAACGCCGCCCTGAGCTCATGGTTCGCCTGGTTTGCATCGACCATCAAGCCACTTCCAGGGCCCTTCGCGAGAGCAGCAGCTGCACGTCCTCAGAGCAGCACACTCCAGCCCGCAGCCCATCAGGTAGGGAAAGAGTTTCTACCCTTGCTTTTCAGACAGGTCCTGGAAAGCGACCGTTTGAAGTATTTTCCCGCAGTGCTCTGCCATGGGTAGATCTCAGGTGAGAAGCAGGTAGAAAGTGTCAAGTCGCCTAGCAAGAGGGACCTTGAATGCAAAAGAATGCTCTGTCTGCTTTTCCTGTCCTTCCTCCGCATATGGAGCCTCTCCTGGGCATTTTCCAGACAGCCTCTGTGCTGAGGTGCAAGGGCGAGGCGAAAAGCATTGCCTGACAAGTGGTCAGTGTTGGGTGAACTCCCCTCTTTCATTGATTGAAGCCAAACTAGGATGGTGATAGGATATTGCAGAGCTTACAGATTGCCTCTCCTGCAAAGAATGCTGTTAAATTTCAGTGAGCTCTGTGTGCCCCAGAACAGTTGCAGCTGCAGAATACGGCCTCACGCACAAAGTTGTTATTAGAATAAAGTCACAGTTTAATTTCGGTGTGTGTTTCTGAAGATTTCAGCTCTTCCTGGGTGCATCCACTTGCTGTGGTCCAGCATGATGAGAAACTTAAGCAGCCCAATCCAAAAGCTGCTGGGGAGATAGGATTTGTGGTTATACTTTGTGATTTTAAAGTTTTGTGTCCCTTTGGAGCAGAGGGGAAAGGACCTGGCAGTTGGGTTTGTGGCAGTTGCCTCCTGCCAGGGGATTGCAGCGGCACAGTTTTTTCAGTGGTTGAATGAATAGGGGAGAGCTAACTAGAATTGGTTGTTGCAAAGGCCCAGAACACGTGGGGATGTTTTCCTTTGTCACCCTGCTTGGGAGGATGGGAGCTTTTGCCTTTCCTGATAGAAGTACAGTTGCTGCCAAGGGAAACACACCCAAAGACCAGTAATGACCCAGCCTTCCCTTTGCTTCCTTTCTTCTTCCCTCTCTGCTCCACAGCTCCCTCGCGCCAGAACCTCGCTGCTGCCTCACCTGCGGTTTCAGAGCTGCCTCCAGGCCCTTCCAGTACAAGTGCCGGTGCTCAGGAGCGTGAGTTCTGGAATTGAGTTTGCTGTGTTCTTCCTGCGATGTTTGCTGCAAGGCAGCAGTAGAGCTCTGCATCCCAAAGCCACATTCTGGAGCCTGACTAATGTGTTTGGATTCCTGCAGCCACACCAGGCCATCCAGCCCCCAGTGCTCCAGCTGGCAGTGCTGGCTGGGCAGCATGGACAGCCTCCAGCTGGGCTTGGAATAGTCCTGGGGAAGAGGAATTGCCACCGCTGGATGTGGACCTTGTGCTTGAGACGCTGGAGGAGATGCTTTCGTCCTCCCTGCCTGAGAGGTCTCCCTTGGCTCAGGTAACTCCATTGGACAGGGATGAAAGGGACTGGACTGAGAGCTGTGAATGTTGTTGCATGGCTGAGAAGGAAAGGCTTCTTGAGCTCAGCTGTGAATGGACAGGGGAGGATTTGCTTGGCAAAGCACGATCTCCAAAAGAAGAGGGAATGAGAAGGGGGATAGCCCTTAGTGAGGAGGAGAGGTGTTGGCCAAGTTTGAGTGCTCCTTTTGCTGGGAAGAATTCCTGGTGCAGGGGCATTTGTGGTGAGGAAGTGGAAGCTTTGAAGGTTCTAAGAGGCTTTGTGTGATGGGACAGAAGAGAAGAGTGTGGGGAGAATTGCCACTGAAGGCAAAGGGTCCCGTGCAGGGAGGGGCATGCGAGAGGTGCCTCCCTGACAGCAGCAGCAGCAGTGGGCTCTGCCTGTTTTGGGTGGGAAGGCCAAGGCAAAGCAAGGGCTGGGCTGCAGCTGCTGCTGCTGCTGCTGTGTGAGCCGTGCCGAGCGTGCAGGCGCTGCCAGAGCCGTGCTTGGGGATGGGCTGGAGCTGCAGCTTTCTGCTCCTCTCAGTAACCTGGTGCCTCCTGTCCTGCTTCTGTCTGGGAAATCCTCAGCTGGGCAAGCTTGCCAGTCTTGCTCTCCGTGTTCCAGAGCTCAAGCACCTTCCTCTTGGGCATCTCTGTGGGAAGAGATGTGTGCTCCCATGCAGTCCCTGTAAAGCTGCTGCCTGGATGAGCCTGTTCTGCTCAGGGCTTTGGAGGGAGGAGCACATCCCTGTGCCAGGAGCTGGCAGGACTCCTTCCTCAGTGCCCACTCCATGTGTTCATTGTCACTCCCCACGTTCAACGTTGTCAGCTGGGACAGCTTTTGGACTGTGTTTGAGAAGTCAATCTTCTGGACTGTTGAAGGCCTTTTGTCTTCGGTAATCTCACACACAGCCGTTTTCAAAAGCATTTTCTTCCTTAAGAGAAGGAAATGTTGCAGGCTCTGAGCTCTGGTGTCCCTGCAGAAAATAGTGAGTGATCTTTGGGTTTCTTTCTTTCTGGTTTTCTTTTCAGGACAATTCAGGAGGGGAGGCTGTGAGGAAGGCTGCAGCAGAGGGAGCTTTGACTGGCACCGAGAGCTGCAGGAACAGTTCCCTGGAACCCGAGGAGCCTGGTAAGGAGAGAGCCCACACTGCTTTAGAGAGCTCTGAGGTGGCTGCTCTGAGCCTGCCTCTGGCAGGAAGGGAGATGACAAGAGTTGAGTTCTTGTCTGCAGGGTTGGTGCTTCCTGGTGCCTTTAGGTCAAATCCTGCCCTGGCACAGCCTCCCCGAGCCCTGCCCTCCACGCTTCTCCAGAGGCACTGACACCGAGTGCTGTGCTGTGGCCAGAGAGCAGTGAATAAACCCAGCCTGTGGGAGTTGTGTCACCAACCTGGCTGTCCCAATTCTGTCCTGAAGTCCATGGATGAGTTTGCTGCAGGGTGACAGTGCTCTGGAGGCAACACTGAGGGACTCTTGAATCAAGAGAGCAAAGCCCCAGCAAGAAGTCAGTGTAGAAGTCTGAGCTTTTTATCTCAGAGCATTAAATCAATGTAGTACCAGTCTGCTGATAGCTCTAGTGAGACACATTAAAAATACAAGCAGCAGAGGCCAAACAAATAATAAATCACAAGGATTTATGATTTGGAAAGGAAAAACTTAAATTACCCCAGATTAGCGAGAAGTAATAGGAGAGAGGGAGCACCTTGGATCTGCATGCTTGAGCAAAGCTGGTGCTGCCTGCAGGCCTCGTGGGGAGCTCTTTCCCTCCCAGCTCTTCCTGCCAGAGCTGATGGTTGTGTTGGAGGAGCTGTTGCTCACTGCAGAGGGCAGTTTGTAGATGGCAGGGAACGGCGCTGGTTCGTAACTCAGCTCACAGCACCCGTCAGCTTCAGCCATTTCAGTGAGGACTGAGGTGTCTCTGTCAGCACAGAGAAAGAGCAAGGCTGGGCTTCTGTGTGGGAGCTGGGACTGTCTGTGCTTCAAGCTCTCGTGGGTGCCATTTGCACTGCGGGTGCTGAGGCTTTACTGGGATACTTCAAACCTTTGGAGGTTTTGAAAACTTGGAATGCTCCCTGCTCTTTAAAGAGCAGGCCTGAAATTCCCAAGTGAGAGTCTGCCTTTTGGGCCATCTTTTGCAGTCTTTGATAGAAGGACAATCAATTACTTCCAAAGGGAAAGATGCATGGAGGCCAATATTGACTCAGTGTTCCTTTGCTTCCCAGATATCCATCTGATCTACCTCTCCAGGAGGGCTGCCTTGCGTGGGGAGAAGAGACCGAGGGAGAGCCTGTGACCATCTGACAGGTGCAATCCCTCTGTTTATAGATAGCTTTATAGATTTCCATAGTTAGATTAATATATAACGTGGTTACATTTTTAGATTTCCAGAGCTGTGCATATATGTGCATATATTTATAGATCTGCATAGTTAAATTTGTATCTGTAGTTATATAGATGATAAAATTATATTTATGTCGATGTATTTACATTTTTAGATGTGCATATCTACATTTATATACGTGTAGAGCAATATACATACATATATAGAGTTTTATTTATAAATGTGCACAGTTACTTAGCTAGAGGTAAATGGATGTTTAGATCCATAGATTGATGTTTATATAGGCCTAGACTTGCATTTTAAGCTTTTTCCTGCCTCGGCTGCCTTTTTCATCTCGTCTTTCCCCCTCTGTCCCCTCTTCCGGTGCTGGGTCCGAGCTGGCGGCCGGGCCGGGCGGAGCAGCAGCTGCAGCCCCGGTGTCCCTGGAGCGGTGGGAGCTGCCGGCGGCCGCAGGCACTGTGCCCTGAGGAGCTGCTGGAGGGCGGTGAGCCAGAGGGGCTGGGGAGAGGTGACACTGAAGGGACGGTGACGTTGAGGTGCTGGTGGGGCTGAGGGGTGTGGGGGAGCAGAGGGCAGTGGTGGCACTGAGGTGAAAGGGAAGTGGCACAGGCTGAGGGGGGTGCCAGGTCTAAGGGGATGGGATGGGTCAGAAGGGACTGAGAGGCTGGAGAGGACTGTGAGGGGCTGAAGGAACTGGGAGGGGACTGGGGGTTTGCTGAGGGCATGGCAGGGCTGAGGGGGATGGAGGGGGCCAGCAGGGAGCACAGAGGGGTCTGGGCCTGTGGTTCTGTCAGGCTGTGGAACCAATTCCAGAGCCTCCACTTTTGCCACAGCTGCCCTGAAGTCGTTGAGAAGAGCCGGAGAGTGACGGGAGCCAGCAGGGAGAAGCTGAAGGCCGCCAGCAAGAGCAGCGAACGGGGACCTGCTGCTGCCGCCCGAGAGCCTGGGTGAGGCCCCAGGGCCGCTGAGGCAGGGTGGGCGTGAGGCTGGCGTGGGCTTTGGCCGCAGGCACTGGCCGGCTGGGCAGGAGCGGGCCCTGCCCGTGCTGGGGCCGCTCAGCGCGGCTGCCCCGGGCGGCACAGGGGCTGTCCTTGGGCAAGGCAGCTGTGCCGGCAGGGCCCGGGAGCGGTGCTGGCTGTGCCGCGCTGCCGGGGGCTGCGGGACGGTCCCGCCGGGGCTGCGCTCGCCACAGCCTGGCCCGCTGGGCCTGGTTTTTCTTTCTAACCCTCCTGGGGAGGCTCTGAGATTTCCCTGATGGAAGTGCAGGTGCTGCCAAGGGAAACGTCCCAATTCTGACTCAGTGTTCCCTTTGCTTCCCAGATGTCCCATCTGCTGTACCCCGTCCAGGAGAGCTGCTCTGCACAGGAGGAAGCGACAGAGGGAGAGGCTTTGAAGATGGGGCAGCTGGAATCCCTCTGCTTGTAGTTCTGCTTACAGATGAATGGACTTGCACGTAGAGCATGATAATTATATTGATATTTATGTATGTGCTATTTGCATAGGTATATTTCTATGTGTATGTTGTTACATGAATGGATGTAGTATATATATATGGATGTGTAGATATATACATACATGTTTCTCGTTACATACATGTGTATATATGTATCTAAGTATATACGGATGTTGTTATGTCTCTGTCAAGTTCTATTTCCTGTCTATACAGTTGTCTAGGTATCTATTTCTAGTGATGTCCTTGTAGGTATTTGGCTCTTTAAATAGGTACCTTGGTATTTGTATCGGTATATATGTCTGGTTTTATATTTTTGTATGCATATTGATCTATTTCTGTAATTATATTTACACGTGTTGAGATGTTTAGCTGTATATTTGTATAGATGCAGTTGTTTTATCTATCTATTTATATATGTATTGTAGGTAATATGAGTATTTATATTTACATCTGTGTATTGTGGTGGTTCTAGATATGTATTTAGTTCTATTTAAATATAGATGGAGTTGTACAGTTGCGTAATTCTATTTATTCAGTTCTTGCTATAGGGCTATTTAGAGAGAGATGTTGATATTTTTGTGTTTCTATATAGGCTGTACAGTTATAGTAACATGGAATAAATTAAGTTGTTAAACTTCAGTTGATCTTTGTTTATAGTGAGTTGTTGTAGAGGTTGGCAATAAATTAGTTTTTGTTTCTGGAAGTTGATGTCTGTATATTTTGACGTAGCATTGTTGTAATAATCAAATAAATGACTGTTTTGTACCTTAACTGAGATCTGTACAGTTATCTATTGTCAGCAGGGATGTAGCAATTTGTAATAAATTACATTTTTCAACTGAAATTGATTCTCATGTGTTTGTAGATCAGCGGTGTGGCTGCAGCAACCGGCAATAAATGACATTTGTCAGCTGAGAGGAGTGTTCTGTGATTTGTGCTCTCCAAAGCAATGGGCAGATGTAGACGTGAAGACGCTGGAGGATTTTGGCCATGAAAATCCCCAGCCGTGCCCAGCAGATCCCCCAGCTGCAGCCAGGCTGGGCAAGGGAACGGCACATTTGGGCTGGCAGCAGAGCCACACGTTGGCTACAGACTCGCTGCAGAGGCCTGCTGAGCAAACGGGACTCCCCTGAGCGTAGAACTGCAGCCAGGAGCCACCCGGGGAGGAGAAATCCACCCCCGTCCCACTGGGAGCTCTTTAGGGAGCGCTCCAAGTGTCCCTCTGAAGGTCATCCTGGAGAGCAGCAGCAACCAGGGATCCTGAGCCAGCTGCGCTGCCTTTGGCAGCACTTTGGCAAAGGGTCTGGAGCCAGGGTGAGGGAACAGTGACTGTAACTGCTGCAGGGCAGGGATGAGGGAAGGGCCATTGACCCAAGTGCTGAAATGCTCCAAAATCCAGAAGGATGCTGGAGAACTGGGAAGCAACAAGTTCTCACAAGTGCTAAAGTGATGGAAGCCCTTTGAGTGAAGTTCCCTGAAGGAACTCGCAGGGGAACTGATGCTATAATAAGTAGGACCAGAAGGCAAAAATGTAGCACTGCTAGGAGATGGTCTATAAGCCCCACAGGCAATGGCTTAGGAAAAGATCAAGTATATATTCTACATATTCTATTTATCATATCTATTAAAATATAGCGTATGTCATACTATATAGGATAAATTGAATGTATGATAAATTAATATGTACTATTTGATACATTTTGATAAATTTTGAGAAATATTTTCATTTCATGTAGGTTTGAAATATTCTTCCAACTTGGGAGAGTGAAGATGTACTGCTGTCCAAAGCCTTCTGCCCATACAGCCATCAGCCCACGGGTGTGTCCGTGCACACCCACCCACCGTCCTTGCTCTTCTCGGCATCTCTGGGCTGCTGTTTGCACACAATTAGGGTGAATTCAACTCGACAGACCTACCAGTGGGGTGTCCAGCTTGGCACGAACGCTGATGTGGCAAGGCACAACACAGAGCTCTCAAATCACCTACATTATCACACGTGCTTTCTTTCCTGCTGGGGACTGAGGAACTCTTAAAAGCACCAAAGATACAGAAAAGAGAGCAAAGAATTGGCATCTTACTTCCACTGGTATCCTCAGGTAGGAAAACCTGTGGGGTTTTTTAAGGTTGCAACTTTCCAAAAACTAGGAAAGCTGCTCAGCATCAGTACCCCCATTGTAAATGGTTTTATTGACTTGGTGAAACTGGAACGTTACCTTTGGACTCCATCCTTGGTTAATATCACCTGCCCTGACCTGCAGACTAAAGCTGCACCAGCAGCAGCAGAAGCTGCGTCAGTCACTTCTCTCAAAAAGCTGTCTAGGATTTGCGAGAAGAAAGGAAAACACGTCAGATGCTCTGGATGAATGACAAGACTGGGAGAAACAGCTCCAAAGCAAAGGGCCGCAGCTTCTCTGGGACGCTCCTCGTGCTCCAAGGCAGCTGGGCTGCCCTGGCTGCCCAGGACGCTGCGCACCACGGGCCCCGCAGAGCTGCGCAGCAGGGAGGCAGCTTCGGGCACCTCAGCCCCTGGGCAGGAGCGGCCTCCTTGCTCTGCACGGCTGCCCGTGGGCAAACGCAGCGTGCCGGCCTTCTGCTCTTGGCCCCAGCCCGGCCTGGCAGGGCTAATCCCGTTCCCTGTCTGCAAGTGCTAAAGAGGGACTTGTTCCTTTCCAGCCCTCCAGGGCATTCATTTGCACCACAAAACACTGGAGGACTGAGGCCTCAACAACAGGCCCTGAGCCAAAGTTGCCCTCTAGATGGCCCTTCTGACCAAATGTTCTACGGGTCTGCTCCTTAACCAGGCATTACCATCAATGGGATCTGTGCAGCCCTTCATTGGTGGAACGTGTCTTTACCTTTCAGAATTAAGAAACCGGACAAGGCCACATCTGGCCTCGGTTCCTCCTTGAGCCCTGGCTGGGCTTGGGGAGAAAACCAAGAGGAGAATGCAATCAGATGTCCCCGCCCTAGAAGTTCTGTCAGATGCTCCTGCAGCACTGTCCAAGCCGGGCTACTCTCACAGCGCCCTCGGAAGCCTCGTGGCCGGCAAAGGTGGAGGCACCGCAGGATGTCCCCGTTCCCGGCCGTGGCTCTGCAGGGCTTTGCTGGGACAGCTTCCCCCCAACTGATGGGAGGACCTGGATGAAGGGGAAGGGATTAGGGTATGTGGTGATGTATCTCTCTTAATCACTAGAGGCAACCTTTTGTAACAATGATGAGCTGCATTGCTTAGCTTGTCCTTTCCCGATTGTTTCCTTGCACTTTTGCATTAGAGTAAATGACACTGTTGCTTCAGCTGGTGTCTGTGTCTGTGTCTCTGACCCTCCCCACCATCCAAACAAACACACAGCCAGTTCAGCACAAGACCTGCCTCTCTGCCAGCCCATTTCTTGGAAAACACCCCTGTCCGCCATCTCTGCCAGTGAAATTCCCACTTTGCAGCTTCCTTTTCTGCCCGCAGGTGAGAAAAGGACCCACTCCCAGCTCCGGGCTCCTCTGCAAACCAACTGCTTTCAGCAGCGCCAATCCTGAAATACCAACCTCCTTCCTTAATCTGCCCCCTGGGAGCTCACACTCCAAGAGGCCTTTTGTCCAAGGACACCTGCAGAAGAGCTCGAGGATGGAGTGGTCTGAAACGCAGGTCCTTCAGAGTTTAAACCTCCCTTTATCAACTGAACACACCCCAGCCTGTCCCAAAGGGAAAGCAGGCAGGAAAGAGGAGCTCCTCTCCCACAACAGCAAACCCTGTGCTTCCTTAAGTCACACTTGGAGAGCAGAGGCCTCAGGCTGTTTCTCAGTTTGGGAAGGAACCCAGGCAAATGGCCTGATTTGGGAGGGCAGCAGAGGCAAGTTCCCCAAAAAGAAGGAAAAGATTCTCTGGAAGCAAAAGATTATGGCAATAGTTCTGCAGGAAAAAAAAAAAAAAAAAAGAGGAATTTCACAAAGTTCCCAGTTGGAAATTCCTTCCCCGACACAACAACCACTAAGTCTCTGTGGTGTGTCAGAAGCTCATAAATGTTCCTGCAAGGCTTGGATACACATCATTTGTGTCCGTCCCCCAGAGCACAAGCAGCTCCCCAACAAGACTTCGAGTGACCAAAGGACAAACCTTCCCCTTTCACCTCTCCACACCAACTCTAAGGAGTCTCTTTCCATTGCAGGACCTACTTTGTGAGTCTACATTGACAAGAGTTGGCTGCAGGAGGGGCTTTCATTTTAATTGAAGGGAGTAAGAAAAATGTGTCTTTACCGACTGTGTGAATCTGCTTGTAGATAGGGCCAGGAACTTCCAGACAAGGAAGTAACAGAAGAAACTCTTAGTTCTAGAAAATGTTACTAATCAACATGGACTGTTGCTCAGCCAAGGCCTTGTTAAATACCTGAACCTACAGAAAAAGAACAAAGACTTAATAGAACAATGAGTAAGCTTTTTCTTTCTTTTATATAACAAAAAGGGGGTGGATATTAGAGGGGAGCAGAGCGTCGGCAATTTGGGAAATCTGTACCTTCTGAGTACCTTGGCCAGTAGGGAAAAGGAAGAGGGAGATGCAGCTGGGAACTTAGCATAAAAAGGAGGCTGCATCCCCCAACAATTTGAGAGACCCCACGGGAAATGCCCATGGCCTCTCCCTTTATTCGAATAAAGCTACAGGACTGCTCGGTCTCCTTTTTGGACATAAACCTCTGTGTTATAAACATATATTATACTGGCTTCTCGCAAAGTATAAAGGTAGATATTATATAATGTTAGAAATGCTTTTTGCTGCGTGGATGTAGTTTTCTCTCTTTTTAGCAAGAATGTTAGCAAGTGTGAGCAAGTAAGATAACCTCCAAGGGAACAGAGGATGAGGCCCAAGGAGCTGCTAATCAACATTTTGTCCAGGGAACAAAAGGGCCCAAAGGCTACTCCGCCCGGAGAACGGGCGGCCAGGAGAATCCGAGAGCCGTTATCACCGCTCTGCCCGGAGAGACGAAGAGGCCCAAAGCTGCAATCAGCCCTGACTGTCTGGAGAATTAAGAGATCCACCCTACCATCGACTCTTACCTAGCAGGCCCAACCCCAAGAATCAAGAGAAATAAAACCACAAGGCAGAAGACTACGCATGCTCTAAAAAGGCGGAACCAAGGAGTGGCCATGCAGAACAGCTCCGGGAAAAGTTTTAATATGAATGAAGAACAGACAGTAAAAGTGGTATACAAAGGACTCACCTCTAGCATCAGGTGTGCTCTTGGCAGAGCGCCAAGGCACCCGGCCGTTACCCCTTTGCTTTATTTTATGTGTCTCTTATTGTCTTTATATTAAACTCTTTAAAGTCTCACAGGAGAGTGAACCTCGTTTTTCACAAGTGGAGTTGAGATTTGATAGAGGTTTTAATCTGAGCCCTCTTCAGGCTGTAGATTTAAAAATTTATTTTTAAAGGTATTTTAAAAGGCTGTGCAGTCTTATGGCTTTGTTCTGATACCAAAATGGCTACACGAAATGTACTGGCATTTTAATTACACCCAAACTGATTACTCTCTAAAACATTTTCTGCAGAATAGACACTGAAGAAAAAATGAAAAGGTAAACAGTGGATTGCTGACCTTGCAAATGTCTACTAAACTTATCAGACAATGAGACGTTTTTAGTTAGATCAAAGAGCAAATTTAATTTGTATTGATACCTTGATTTATACAGACCTGTTGACTTCAAACTGCCAGCGTGTACTAAGTGGAAATCTGAATACTCAGTTCTATGAGGTCTGTAATATTAGATAGTCACTGTTCACCATATTAACAAAAGGAGCATTATGGCTATTTTTTTTACTTCAGGTCAGCTCTTCTACACTCTTTGTAACGCCAGATAGAGAGTTTATAGCAATGTCAACCATGGGCCGGTAGGCATTGCAGAAGGCTCCTGTGTCAGCACTGAATGTTCACATTCGCCATGGCACCACTTCTTGCCTCTAATTCCAAGCTACAGCTCAGTTCCTGCAGTATCGATTCACACCTGTAGCCTGTATTTGCAGCTGGTTCTTACTTCCATGTCCAGAAAAGAATCATATTTTGATCTCCAATCAAAATAAAAAGAGGGGAGAGTCAATGTCTTGGTTTGAAAGACAGGTGTCTGCCAAGAAAGGCAGGAGTCTCCCTTGAAATGGAAGAAAAAAAAATGGTAACCCCCTTCCCTCCAAATTATTATAATTTTGAAATCAAGGGGCTTTCAGGCAAAGATATGAGGAACAGGAATAACAGTTCTTTACTATTGTATATCTGTGTGTGTATAACCAGTCAAACAAACAGCAATAACTGCGGCAGTAACAGCAGACAGAAGCACAAACCCAGTGCCAGCCCTCTCGGCTGCCGGGCCCTTTCCCCTCGGGTGCAGTTCCGCTCGCAGCCGGCAGGGGCGCTGGTGGCTCCCGGTGAGCGGGGCGGGTGCGATGGTTCCCCCGCGGCTGCAGGGGGCGCTCCGGAGCGAGCTCGGGGAGCACGCGGCAATGGCGCCCTGGGGTCCCGGGAAGGGATGGGACAAAGGCTTCACAAACCCCTTGGCAGCCGATCCCGGTGTCCGGCTGGACCCTTGGGAACAGCAGGCTGGAACAGCAGGGACGAGCACAAATCCCGGGTGGCAGACGAGATGGATCGAGCTCCGGAGCTGCGGTGAGAACCCCCCGGAGGTCCGGGCAGGCAGGGTGTAAGAGACGGTCCGAAGATCCCTCATCTGCCTCACGATCACTGCCGAGGACAGAGACTGAACACAGGAGTCCTGGCCTGGCTGAGGTTGGATGTCTGCCAAGTGTTGCCTGCGGGTGTGCCCGCTGGGAACTGGTACGCATTCCTGAGGAAAATTAGTGCAGGTCGCAATGGACTGCGCTGTTCTTGCTGCCCAGGCGGGAAGGACTGCGCTGAAGCAGAAAGGAACGACCCGTCCTGTACACCTGTCCTGTACCTGTTTCCCAAAGCAATGGGCCCCATAACAACGGCTGTAGATTTCCCAACCTCTTGGCCAGTTGCCCCTCGCTTCTGAAAAGGACTATAAAGGGACTTTCTGAAATAACTGAGCCCGAGATCTCCCTGCGGAAAGAAGACGGATCTATTGGCAGAAGACCACGAGGACTTCGTCTCATCCGTTGGTAGCTATTGCTCCCCCTTTTTCTTCCTCTCTACTTTGTGTTTCTTTATCTCTCTCTTTCTCTCTTCTATTGCATTACTGTGTTGTGGGCACTTAATAAAGGTGCACTGTTTTGATTAAAACTGAAATCTCTTGTGTCCTTTTACACTCTGAGATCGAGAAACGAACCATCACGACCCCCGCTTGCATTAGCGGATCGTGACACAGGGCGCGCGGGGCTACAGAGCAGCGAAGGCTCCAAGCAACGGCGGGGGCAGGGCGGCCGCAGCCCGGCTCCCAGCGGGGCAGGGAAGGCGGGCTTGGGATCCCAGGGTTTCTCCGGTAGAAGGAAGGCAGCCGAAGAAGCAGAAGTCTCCAGTGCTGACAAATTCCTTCCAGCCTCTCCCTCCATCCAAATGCTGGGAACTAACAGCCCAGAAGCCCAGGTGAAAGAGAGTAGCCAGACGGACCCCTCCCTCCCCCTGTGGCCAGGTCTTTTGTTTTTCTTAAGCACCCTGGCAACCTGGATGGGGAAAATTCTTCAAGAGAAAAAAAGAACCGAGGGAGAGCTCCTAAAACCCCAACAGTCAGGTTCTGGATAGGTATAGAAAGAACTAATAGATTTTTTTTGCAAATATGTTGAAAAGCTGTTTGCACATACTGCATAAAGGACAGCTGAAAGACTGGCACTCTGACTTGCAAGCTGAGGTTCGCCTGTTCTTTTTGGACTGATTTCTTGAGGCCAGACACTGAACCTAATCAGTAAGAAAATCAAAACCACAGGGGTAGTTTGGGGAATACTGTAAATTATTGTCACAGTGCTTTCTGCCTAAAAGCTCTGGCCATCATTTGATTGGAGTAATTACAGGAGACAGAAGCAATCCTACTGTGTCTGTGCACACAATTCCTTCCCAGGAATATTATGAATGTGTTGTGATGTTGGCTTTTTTTTCATGTTCCTTAATGACAGAAAAACTTTACCTAGGTTCTGCAAGTAATACATGATATAGAATGTCTATTGTTTATGTAGTCAATTTAGAAAAGATAGGCAGAGAAAGCCTTCACATTCCTGGAGTATCTTAGCAGAGAAAGAAGAAGACCTGAACCCAGAGAGAAGAATTTATGGAGGGAGCAGAGACGGAACGGAGCCAAGGAGGAAGATAAGGCTGATGGGATGATACACAGAAACTCCAAAGAATTTATGAATCATGCATGATTGTGGTGAATATGCAATAAGAGATGTACTTTTAAAGAGGATCTTTTGGATGTAGAGGTGTGTGCCTTTGGATCTCTGCCAAAGCACCCGGCCGTAGTGCCCTTTTTGCTGTTGTCTCCTAATTGTCCCTTTTATTAAACTTTCCTTAAAATTTTGCTAAGAGTGAACCCCGTTTTTCACATCCCCAAGGCCCGTATCTTTTTCCCATAAACAGCAGGAGCTCAGAGGAGATGGCTTGTGCTCCTTTTCACCTGCTTATCTCCACACACCGAAATACCTGAGAATCATGGCTGTATTCCTCGGCAGACAAGGAGCTGTTATTTGGCCGAGTCAGGAGTGACTGTGATACCATAAACAGAAGTGATGTTTCCAGGAAAGTAAGGTACCAATTTTTTTGCTTAAGAGTAAGGGACAGATTCTCCCCACACTAAAATGTCCTTCTTTCTTATTTATTCAGGTGAGAATTGAATCTTGTTACCTAGAATGTATGTTTTCCTTTACATTTCAAAAGAAATCTAAACTGTCTTGTGTCAAAGGAGAGACATTATGGAAACAGGATTCTCCACCTACTTTGGATTTGGTTTGGTGGGGGGAGGTTGATGTTTGGGGTTTTTTGTTGTTGTTAGTTTAGTTTAGTTTAGTTTAGTTTAGTTCAGTTTAGTTTAGTTTAGTTTAGTTTAGTTTAGTTTTGTTTTGTTTTGTTTTGTTTTGTTTTGTTTTGGCTTGGGGATTTTTGTGGAGATTTTTCATTTGGTTGGTTAGTTTGTTTTGTTTTGGTTTGCCTGTTTATGGTTTTAGCCTGAGACCTACAGTATACAGAAAGGTAAAATCCCTGGCAGGTGCATACCTGGGAAGCAGTTGGATGCATAAGCAGGCAGATTTTTATTCCTAGCTTTAATAGAATAAACCCTGCTTTGTTTCTTCATTTCTTCACTTGGTCCTTTTGCAAATATTTGCATTTTCTTTATCCTAAATACTGACAATGGATGCTTTAATTTCTTTCTTTTCTTTTCTTTTTTTTTCTTTTGGCTTAGGTCTAGAATGTCTTCAAGTTCCTCTGGTAAGAAGACATTCTTTACTGAAGGACACAGCAAACATATGAGGTGAGTTTTGAGTCTGAGATGTCCAGGTCCCCAGTACTTCCCTTGACATGAGCTGCAAGATACAGGTGGCCAAGTTGATATTCCTGGACAAGAAGAGGGAGATATTTCTTCCATTGCTTGGCAAGAGGCTTTTCCAGCAAGCAGAAGGATGCCGGAAGGCACCTGAACCCCAGGAGCCCTGCAGAATTTGTCTGCCTCTCTCAGCTTGTGTGTCACTGATAAACACACAGGCTCACAGCCACACATCTGGATGAGTCCATACCATGTAAAGTCCAACAGCAGTATTCCAAAATCACTTCTGAGCTACCTTAGCCAGTGACTAAACTACCTGTGACAGCAGCCAGAACGAGATGCAGTTATTACTGAAAACTCCCCTTAATCCCAGTTTTGTTCCTTTGCCACAGCCCTCACCAGAGCATTTCACCATGACCTTTAGTCCTCCTGGAGCTACTCAGGTAACAAATGCCATTTCCCCTCGGCACAGTCACAGCCAGCCTGAACGGGCACAGACGATGAGAATTTCTTCCACCTGAGGTAGCTGCGCTCTTAAACGTCCCTGGAGCGCTTCCACTAGCTCAGCTCACTTGAGGGAGGAGAACCATCCTGGCAGACCTGAGCAGCATGTCCAGGAGACAGGCTGACCCAAACCAGGGCATCACAGCTTCAGGTTTAACAAGACTTGTGCAGACATCACACAAAGCAGTTCATGCAGATATTCAGTGGAGGCTGCAGAATGTGCAGAGAGATTTTAGTCGGGGGGAGCAGCACTAGAACAACCTGAGATGGTGTTTGCAGACAAAGAAACCCAAGGGAGCAAACAGAAAGAGGCAGAAGCTGCTTGTGAAGTTCAGTGAAGAAGCATTTCAGACCAAGTTCGTCCTAAAACTGAGGTGCGGTTTCAGGGCAGTTACCATGAAGTTTTGCTTTGTGGTTCTGGTTTTTGTATAACAGACTTTATGTTCTCTCTTCTTACCCTCTAAAGTCCAGGGACTAAGGTGGCCCCCTAAGTGTTGGTTTCAAAACCTGTGTTTTGAATTCACTGGACTCAAAAGCGTGGATGCTCTGTACCTGCTGTTGCAGTAAGATTCCCTTTGCCTGATGGGATTCTACCTCCTAGGCAAATATTTTTAGTTATGTCAAACTTGGGGTCTAGGTGTTCCCATACTGGGTTAAAACCACATCTGTAAGGAGGAAGAAAGTGATGAAGATTCTCTTCCCCATTCTGTAGCCAAGGAACCCAAGAAATACATGCTAAATTCAATGACTTATTACTTGTTTCCCAGGAATCGTTTGCCAGGAATTTCTCACTTCTATCAGCAATGTAAGTCCAAATCCAGACTCCAGGTAAATTGGTCAGAAAAACAGACATTTCTTTCTTCAGCTTCTACTCTTCATGGTGCTGTGGTTAGACCAAGTAACCTACAACACTGGCAGGAACAGCCTTTGCCACAAGTACGGTATAGAAGTAAACAGCAAAGGATGGGTTCAGGACCAGCAGTTAGTTCCCAGAAGATCAGGAACAGCTTGGGTGCTGCATGCCCACCATGTCCGCATCACCTTAAGGGACATTGCTATCGCAGGTGTTGGAGGAAAAACTGTCTGAGCATCTGAGATGGAAAGGCGAAGGCAGTGACACAGCTGTGGGCCAATCAGAAAGTGAAAATTGTGTCTTCCTACGCTGCAAGGAGATCCTACATGCTAGCAGAAGAGCACAAGGGACAGTTTCACCTGAAACACACACTAATGTATTGCAGATATACTGAAAATATTAATAATTTCTAACAGCTTCTCAAAAATAAGTCAGTATAGAGTGTTTTGATGTTGCCCTGTTGCACATAATACCAGGAGACTAGTGAAAAAATATATTTACATAAGGCATATTTCACTTTCAGAACTGACTACTCTTTAACTTGGAACTGGTAAGTATTCACCAGTAGGAAAACCACGAAAACTGCATTTTCAAAGTGGTAAAAATTGTGATTCAAAAGCTACAGTGCCATGTAGGGAAAAAGGAAAGACACGGAACAGCAATAATACTTAAAGTGATCAGGCCTGCACCCTGAGTTATGTTCTCTGCAAATTATTTTTACAGGGGCAAGGAGTAATTTTTAGAAAAAAATCTTAATCTAAAATCATATACCACAGTTTTAAGGATTTTTCTTTCCTAAAACTTAATAACCTTTTCTGTTGTAAATTTTTAAGCCAATTTTTGGCCCAAACACTGAAATGTAATACCCATGATTTGCCTTGTGGTGTCTGTAACCGACATTAAATTCTACCAGTAGGGTAGAAAATTGGGGAAGAGTCATGCTGCCAGACACAAGATAAGCACACTTCTGATGCCATGAAGATTTTTGCCCTTTCCTTTATACCCCTGTTATACCTTTTTACAACTTCTGTATTCCTAGTGCTTTTTTGCCTACATTCTTGGACTTGTTTGTTAAGCTAAGAGACAAAACATTTTAGAAGCTTCGTAGCCAGAGATCAGTGTGCCCCAGACCCCAAGGTCCTCTCCAGAACACATTCTGTAAACCAAGATAGAACCATCCAGGGGAGAGTTCCTTGGGGAAGGGGGCTCACTTGAGCCTCTTATTGGGGAATCTTTGATAGATATGCTAATTAGTAAAACCTATAATACTATACCCAATGTTGGGGGGAGAGAGAGGTGTGGAGACAGAAGACGAAGACAGAGATAGACTCGGTGGGGTACATCTCGATGTATATGACCTGGACGTGTACACCTAAGGATCCTTAAAATAAATACCAAGGTAAAATCCCTTTTCCCCTTCTAACCGTGTGTGACTCCTGATTTTAAGACCAGGAAAAGGCATCACTTCTTTTCAAGTTTCAGCATCCTCAAAACACAGCTAAGGGTAACTTCTCATTCTTAGCCACAGAGTACTGTGGAAAAGTCAATGCAACCATAACCATACTACAGGGGTGACTAAACTTTCCGATGGACAATCCGCTCTTCAGCCACCTGCTTCCTCATCTCCAGCAGGGCACCGGTCCAGTGATCGTGTGTTTCTCATAACTCACAGAGAGTACAGAGGAGATCTTCAAAGAGGCTTTTCTGGATGAAGCAGCACATAGACAAATGTGTGGGAAATAAGGGCCACGAAACATGGGGAAAGATGTCCCTTCTCTTCTGAGCTCCTGTCTTCTCCTTTTTGCCTATTCCTTAGAAATGTTGTTGCAATTCAGTCGCTGGGATAATTTTTACAAGAGTTGTTACACTGCGTTTAAAGAAAGACAAACCCCATCCCACCGAGGTGGATCATTCATAATTCAGGTACCGTTTAAAGATATTTAAGAGGAATTGGGAAGAGATTTTCTAGCTAGTGGGTTTCAATTTTTCTGAGAAAGCCAGCACACAGAGGAAGAGATGACAGGGCATCTTTAAACCACTCAGTGCAAAAGACTATTCCAGAATGTGATGAGACCAACTCTCCTTGGGTCAGCATGTCACCCACAGAGCAGGGACTGAAGTGACAGGGCAGGGCTCCTCACAAAGGGACCTGGAAGGAGGGCAAGAGAAGGCAGTGTTAGCTGGAACTCAGGACAAAGCTGGATGTAAGGAGAGCATCTGCTCTGTGTGTGGGATGAGCTTATGCCATAGCACCAAACATACTCACATGAGCCCTCAGGGTTAAACGATGCAAAGACATTAAAAAAAAAAAGGCATAAATTTAAAAAGAGGGGGAAAATAAGTCTGTTTTTCCCCAGCTATGACTGAAAAGTGTTTCCAGTTCAAGAGTCAAGAGAGAATTTAAAATAAAAAGAACAAGTGACACTAAGCACAGATCTTTGCAAGATCTCCCTTTTCAGTCTCCATTGAAAAGACTTGGCTACAGGAGGGATTTTGCACTGGAACTCGCCCCCAAATGGGGAAAATAAAGAAGAGAAGAGGTGATTCCTGAGGAAAGAAAAAGGCAAAACATCTTGCTGAAGACACCAGCGTGAGTTCACTGCAACTGTAGGCCATTAAGCCCTTGGGGAAAGCAACATCCTTCCACGGGGCAGGATTTTAACTTTGATGGCAACGCTGACAAAATTGCTGCCCCTTCCTGTTGCCGCTTCTGATTCCAAAGAATGAGAAATGTGCCAAATCTGCTGAAGACAGGCAGAGACAGTGAGAAAGAACCAGCCAGCTGGCTGGAAAAGAGGCAAAAAGAATGTCCTCAAGTCTCTCCTGGTCATCATTTCCCCTTGTCCCATTTGACCCGTGTGCTTTGAAGTGGAGAACTCTGTTTGCAACCCCGACCTAAACAGTGAAGCTACTCAGTCGAAGACCTTTTTCCTCCCTTCAGCTATGCTGAACACAGAGCGGTTTTGCTTTCCCTGGACAAAGAGGAACCCGAGTTTCCCACGGGACTCCTCCGTTTGGACCCCCTCTCCGAAAGTTCCTCTCTGCGCATGCCTCGGTGGTTTGGGGTTGTGCTGCACACCAAGGCCAGAAGGCCGATGCCACGCAGAGAAAGAAAGGCTTTGCCCCGCTCCGGTCCGTGCCGCGCCCGGGCAGCGCCCCGGGAGCCGCCCCGCCCGCGCTGTGCCCGCAGCCCCGGCTTTGTGCCGCTCGTTCCCGCGCGGGGCCGAGCGCAGCGCCCCCCTCAGGCCGCGCGCCGCCGGTGCAGCCGCGGCCGTTGCGCTGCGGCCGTTGCGGCGCCAGTGGGCGACAGGCGCGATGGCCGAGCTGCCGCTGCCCGCCGGGCTCGACGCCCGCACCTTCCCCGCCAAGCTGTGGCGCCTGGCGAACAGCCCCCGCGTCCGCTCCGTGCGCTGGGACAGCCAGGGCCAGGGGCTGCTCATCGACCGCGCCCTCTTTGAGCAGGAGCTGCTCAGCCCGGCCGGCCCCCACGGGGCGGGCCGAGAGGGGGCGGCCATGTCCCCGGACGCCTTTAAAGCCACGCGGTTCCGCAGCTTCCTTTGCCAGCTGAGCCGCTACGGCTTCCATGAGGCGGCGGGCCGCGTTGGCGCGGCTGTGCCGGGCGATGCCGGGGCGTGCCTCCACTACCGCAACCCCTGGTTTCGCCGCGACCGCCCCCACCTCCTCCTCTGCATCAGGCGCTGCACCAGAGCCAAGAGGCAGCGACCTGCGGCCGGGCGGGAGGAGCGCAGGCGCCCGCGCAGCCGCTTCCAGGAGCCCCGCAGGGCCGGTGAGACGGGGTGGGAGCTGCGGGCACGGAGGCTGGCGTGGGCTTTGGCCGCGGGCCCTGCCCGTGCTGGGGCCGCTCAGCGCGGCTGGCCCGGGCGGCACAGGGGCTGTCCTTGGGCAAGGCAGCTGTGCCGGCAGGGCCCGGGAGCGGTGCCGGCTGTGCCGCGCTGCCGGGGCTGCGGGACGGTCCCGCCGGGGCTGCGCTCACAGCAAACACCCTGGCCCGCTGGGCCTGCAGCTGGCGCAGCCCTGCGCCGTGGCTGGCGCTGCTCCTTGCCCGGCCCTGGGATGCCTGGGGAGCTCTCCGTAAGTGCGTGTGAGTGCCGAGGGCTCGGTCGCGGTCAGGGCCAGCTGGAGGGAGCCTCCTGTCCCTTTGGAGCAGAGGGGAAAGACCTGGCAGTTGGCTTTGTGGCTGTTGCCTCCTGCCAGGGAATTGCAGCGGGACAGTTTTCCCAGACGGTTGAACGAGCAGGGGAGCGCTAAATTGACAAGGAATTGGTGTTCGCAAAGGCCCAGAACATGTGGGGATTTTTTTCTTTGTCACCCTGCTTGGGACGATAGGAGCTTTTGTCTTCCCTGATAGAAGTACAGTTGCTGCCAAGGAAAACATACCTGAGGACCAATAGTGACGCAGGCTTCCCTTTGCTTCCTTTCTTCTTCCCTCACTGCTCCGCAGCTCCCTCGCGCCAGAACCTCGCTGCTGCCTCACCTGAGGGTTCAGAGCTGCCTCCAGGCCCTTCCAGGCGAAGTGCAGGTGCTCAGGAGTCAGGGGCTTCCCCAGCACCTCCCAAGAAAGTGTCTGCAACCTCCAGACTTCCAGGGGCTTCATCAGAGGAACCATCAATCTCCCTCATTCGCAAATTTCATCTGCGTAAGCTCACCGTTCCGCTGGTTCGCGTGGACCTGAAACGCCGCCCTGAGCTCATGGTTCGCCTGGTTTGCATCGACCATCAAGCCACTTCCAGGGCCCTTCGCGAGAGCAGCAGCTGCACGTCCTCAGAGCAGCACACTCCAGCCCGCAGCCCATCAGGTAGGGAAAGAGTTTCTACCCTTGCTTTTCAGACAGGTCCTGGAAAGCGACCGTTTGAAGTATTTTCCCGCAGTGCTCTGCCATGGGTAGATCTCAGGTGAGAAGCAGGTAGAAAGTGTCAAGTCGCCTAGCAAGAGGGACCTTGAATGCAAAAGAATGCTCTGTCTGCTTTTCCTGTCCTTCCTCCGCATATGGAGCCTCTCCTGGGCATTTTCCAGACAGCCTCTGTGCTGAGGTGCAAGGGCGAGGCGAAAAGCATTGCCTGACAAGTGGTCAGTGTTGGGTGAACTCCCCTCTTTCATTGATTGAAGCCAAACTAGGATGGTGATAGGATATTGCAGAGCTTACAGATTGCCTCTCCTGCAAAGAATGCTGTTAAATTTCAGTGAGCTCTGTGTGCCCCAGAACAGTTGCAGCTGCAGAATACGGCCTCACGCACAAGGTTGTTATTAGAATAAAGTCACAGTTTAATTTCGGTGTGTGTTTCTGAAGATTTCAGCTCTTCCTGGGTGCATCCACTTGCTGTGGTCCAGCATGATGAGAAACTTAAGCAGCCCAATCCAAAAGCTGCTGGGGAGATAGGATTTGTGGTTATACTTTGTGATTTTAAAGTTTTGTGTCCCTTTGGAGCAGAGGGGAAAGGACCTGGCAGTTGGGTTTGTGGCAGTTGCCTCCTGCCAGGGGATTGCAGCGGCACAGTTTTTTCAGTGGTTGAATGAATAGGGGAGAGCTAACTAGAATTGGTTGTTGCAAAGGCCCAGAACACGTGGGGATGTTTTCCTTTGTCACCCTGCTTGGGAGGATGGGAGCTTTTGCCTTTCCTGATAGAAGTACAGTTGCTGCCAAGGGAAACACACCCAAAGACCAGTAATGACCCAGCCTTCCCTTTGCTTCCTTTCTTCTTCCCTCTCTGCTCCACAGCTCCCTCGCGCCAGAACCTCGCTGCTGCCTCACCTGCGGTTTCAGAGCTGCCTCCAGGCCCTTCCAGTACAAGTGCCGGTGCTCAGGAGCGTGAGTTCTGGAATTGAGTTTGCTGTGTGCTTCCTGTGATGTTTGCTGCAAGGCAGCAGTAGAGCTCTGCATCCCAAAGCCACATTCTGGAGCCTGACTAATGTGTTTGGATTCCTGCAGCCACACCAGGCCATCCAGCCCCCAGTGCTCCAGCTGGCAGTGCTGGCTGGGCAGCATGGACAGCCTCCAGCTGGGCTTGGAATAGTCCTGGGGAAGAGGAATTGCCACCGCTGGATGTGGACCTTGTGCTTGAGACGCTGGAGGAGATGCTTTCGTCCTCCCTGCCTGAGAGGTCTCCCTTGGCTCAGGTAACTCCATTGGACAGGGATGAAAGGGACTGGACTGAGAGCTGTGAATGTTGTTGCATGGCTGAGAAGGAAAGGCTTCTTGAGCTCAGCTGTGAATGGACAGGGGAGGATTTGCTTGGCAAAGCACGATCTCCAAAAGAAGAGGGAATGAGAAGGGGGATAGCCCTTAGTGAGGAGGAGAGGTGTTGGCCAAGTTTGAGTGCTCCTTTTGCTGGGAAGAATTCCTGGTGCAGGGGCATTTGTGGTGAGGAAGTGGAAGCTTTGAAGGTTCTAAGAGGCTTTGTGTGATGGGACAGAAGAGAAGAGTGTGGGGAGAATTGCCACTGAAGGCAAAGGGTCCCGTGCAGGGAGGGGCATGCGAGAGGTGCCTCCCTGACAGCAGCAGCAGCAGTGGGCTCTGCCTGTTTTGGGTGGGAAGGCCAAGGCAAAGCAAGGGCTGGGCTGCAGCTGCTGCTGCTGCTGCTGTGTGAGCCGTGCCGAGCGTGCAGGCGCTGCCAGAGCCGTGCTTGGGGATGGGCTGGAGCTGCAGCTTTCTGCTCCTCTCAGTAACCTGGTGCCTCCTGTCCTGCTTCTGTCTGGGAAATCCTCAGCTGGGCAAGCTTGCCAGTCTTGCTCTCCGTGTTCCAGAGCTCAAGCACCTTCCTCTTGGGCATCTCTGTGGGAAGAGATGTGTGCTCCCATGCAGTCCCTGTAAAGCTGCTGCCTGGATGAGCCTGTTCTGCTCAGGGCTTTGGAGGGAGGAGCACATCCCTGTGCCAGGAGCTGGCAGGACTCCTTCCTCAGTGCCCACTCCATGTGTTCATTGTCACTCCCCACGTTCAACGTTGTCAGCTGGGACAGCTTTTGGACTGTGTTTGAGAAGTCAATCTTCTGGACTGTTGAAGGCCTTTTGTCTTCGGTAATCTCACACACAGCCGTTTTCAAAAGCATTTTCTTCCTTAAGAGAAGGAAATGTTGCAGGCTCTGAGCTCTGGTGTCCCTGCAGAAAATAGTGAGTGATCTTTGGGTTTCTTTCTTTCTGGTTTTCTTTTCAGGACAATTCAGGAGGGGAGGCTGTGAGGAAGGCTGCAGCAGAGGGAGCTTTGACTGGCACCGAGAGCTGCAGGAACAGTTCCCTGGAACCCGAGGAGCCTGGTAAGGAGAGAGCCCACACTGCTTTAGAGAGCTCTGAGGTGGCTGCTCTGAGCCTGCCTCTGGCAGGAAGGGAGATGACAAGAGTTGAGTTCTTGTCTGCAGGGTTGGTGCTTCCTGGTGCCTTTAGGTCAAATCCTGCCCTGGCACAGCCTCCCTGAGCCCTGCCCTCCACGCTTCTCCAGAGGCACTGACACCGAGTGCTGTGCTGTGGCCAGAGAGCAGTGAATAAACCCAGCCTGTGGGAGTTGTGTCACCAACCTGGCTGTCCCAATTCTGTCCTGAAGTCCATGGATGAGTTTGCTGCAGGGTGACAGTGCTCTGGAGGCAACACTGAGGGACTCTTGAATCAAGAGAGCAAAGCCCCAGCAAGAAGTCAGTGTAGAAGTCTGAGCTTTTTATCTCAGAGCATTAAATCAATGTAGTACCAGTCTGCTGATAGCTCTAGTGAGACACATTAAAAATACAAGCAGCAGAGGCCAAACAAATAATAAATCACAAGGATTTATGATTTGGAAAGGAAAAACTTAAATTACCCCAGATTAGCGAGAAGTAATAGGAGAGAGGGAGCACCTTGGATCTGCATGCTTGAGCAAAGCTGGTGCTGCCTGCAGGCCTCGTGGGGAGCTCTTTCCCTCCCAGCTCTTCCTGCCAGAGCTGATGGTTGTGTTGGAGGAGCTGTTGCTCACTGCAGAGGGCAGTTTGTAGATGGCAGGGAACGGCGCTGGTTCGTAACTCAGCTCACAGCACCCGTCAGCTTCAGCCATTTCAGTGAGGACTGAGGTGTCTCTGTCAGCACAGAGGAGGAACAAGGCTGGGCTTCTGTGTGGGAGCTGGGACTGTCTGTGCTTCAAGCTCTCGTGGGTGCCATTTGCACTGCGGGTGCTGAGGCTTTACTGGGATACTTCAAACCTTTGGAGGTTTTGAAAACTTGGAATGCTCCCTGCTCTTTAAAGAGCAGGCCTGAAATTCCCAAGTGAGAGTCTGCCTTTTGGGCCATCTTTTGCAGTCTTTGATAGAAGGACAATCAATTACTTCCAAAGGGAAAGATGCATGGAGGCCAATATTGACTCAGTGTTCCTTTGCTTCCCAGATATCCATCTGATCTACCTCTCCAGGAGGGCTGCCTTGCGTGGGGAGAAGAGACCGAGGGAGAGCCTGTGACCATCTGACAGGTGCAATCCCTCTGTTTATAGATAGCTTTATAGATTTCCATAGTTAGATTAATATATAACGTGGTTACATTTTTAGATTTCCAGAGCTGTGCATATATGTGCATATATTTATAGATCTGCATAGTTAAATTTGTATCTGTAGTTATATAGATGATAAAATTATATTTATGTCGATGTATTTACATTTTTAGATGTGCATATCTACATTTATATACGTGTAGAGCAATATACATACATATATAGAGTTTTATTTATAAATGTGCACAGTTACTTAGCTAGAGGTAAATGGATGTTTAGATCCATAGATTGATGTTTATATAGGCCTAGACTTGCATTTTAAGCTTTTTCCTGCCTCGGCTGCCTTTTTCATCTCGTCTTTCCCCCTCTGTCCCCTCTTCCGGTGCTGGGTCCGAGCTGGCGGCCGGGCCGGGCGGAGCAGCAGCTGCAGCCCCGGTGTCCCTGGAGCGGTGGGAGCTGCCGGCGGCCGCAGGCACTGTGCCCTGAGGAGCTGCTGGAGGGCGGTGAGCCAGAGGGGCTGGGGAGAGGTGACACTGAAGGGACGGTGACGTTGAGGTGCTGGTGGGGCTGAGGGGTGTGGGGGAGCAGAGGGCAGTGGTGGCACTGAGGTGAAAGGGAAGTGGCACAGGCTGAGGGGGGTGCCAGGTCTAAGGGGATGGGATGGGTCAGAAGGGACTGAGAGGCTGGAGAGGACTGTGAGGGGCTGAAGGAACTGGGAGGGGACTGGGGGTTTGCTGAGGGCATGGCAGGGCTGAGGGGGATGGAGGGGGCCAGCAGGGAGCACAGAGGGGTCTGGGCCTGTGGCTCTGCCAGGCTGTGGAACCAATTCCAGAGCCTCCACTTTTGCCACAGCTGCCCTGAAGTCGTTGAGAAGAGCCGGAGAGTGACGGGAGCCAGCAGGGAGAAGCTGAAGGCCGCCAGCAAGAGCAGCGAACGGGGACCTGCTGCTGCCGCCCGAGAGCCTGGGTGAGGCCCCAGGGCCGCTGAGGCAGGGTGGGCGTGAGGCTGGCGTGGGCTTTGGCCGCGGGCACTGGCCGGCTGGGCAGGAGCGGGCCCTGCCCGTGCTGGGGCCGCTCAGCGCGGCTGCCCCGGGCGGCACAGGGGCTGTCCTTGGGCAAGGCAGCTGCGCCGGCAGGGCCCGGGAGCGGTGCCGGCTGTGCCGCGCTGCCGGGGGCTGCGGGACGGTCCCGCCGGGGCTGCGCTCGCCACAGCCTGGCCCGCTGGGCCTGGTTTTTCTTTCTAACCCTCCTGGGGAGGCTCTGAGATTTCCCTGATGGAAGTGCAGGTGCTGCCAAGGGAAACGTCCCAATTCTGACTCAGTGTTCCCTTTGCTTCCCAGATGTCCCATCTGCTGTACCCCGTCCAGGAGAGCTGCTCTGCACAGGAGGAAGCGACAGAGGGAGAGGCTTTGAAGATGGGGCAGCTGGAATCCCTCTGCTTGTAGTTCTGCTTACAGATGAATGGACTTGCACGTAGAGCATGATAATTATATTGATATTTATGTATGTGCTATTTGCATAGGTATATTTCTATGTGTATGTTGTTACATGAATGGATGTAGTATATATATATGGATGTGTAGATATATACATACATGTTTCTCGTTTCATACATGTGTATATATGTATCTAAGTATATACGGATGTTGTTATGTCTCTGTCAAGTTCTATTTCCTGTCTATACAGTTGTCTAGGTATCTATTTCTAGTGATGTCCTTGTAGGTATTTGGCTCTTTAAATAGGTACCTTGGTATTTGTATCGGTATATATGTCTGGTTTTATATTTTTGTATGCATATTGATCTATTTCTGTAATTATATTTACACGTGTTGAGATGTTTAGCTGTATATTTGTATAGATGCAGTTGTTTTATCTATCTATTTATATATGTATTGTAGGTAATATGAGTATTTATATTTACATCTGTGTATTGTGGTGGTTCTAGATATGTATTAGTTCTATTTAAATATAGATGGAGTTGTACAGTTGCGTAATTCTATTTATTCAGTTCTTGCTATAGGGCTATTTAGAGAGAGATGTTGATATTTTTGTGTTTCTATATAGGCTGTACAGTTATAGTAACATGGAATAAATTAAGTTGTTAAACTTCAGTTGATCTTTGTTTATAGTGAGTTGTTGTAGAGGTTGGCAATAAATTAGTTTTTGTTTCTGGAAGTTGATGTCTGTATATTTTGACGTAGCATTGTTGTAATAATCAAATAAATGACTGTTTTGTACCTTAACTGAGATCTGTACAGTTATCTATTGTCAGCAGGGATGTAGCAATTTGTAATAAATTACATTTTTCAACTGAAATTGATTCTCATGTGTTTGTAGATCAGCGGTGTGGCTGCAGCAACCGGCAATAAATGACATTTGTCAGCTGAGAGGAGTGTTCTGTGATTTGTGCTCTCCAAAGCAATGGGCAGATGTAGACGTGAAGACGCTGGAGGATTTTGGCCATGAAAATCCCCAGCCGTGCCCAGCAGATCCCCCAGCTGCAGCCAGGCTGGGCAAGGGAACGGCACATTTGGGCTGGCAGCAGAGCCACACGTTGGCTACAGACTCGCTGCAGAGGCCTGCTGAGCAAACGGGACTCCCCTGAGCGTAGAACTGCAGCCAGGAGCCACCCGGGGAGGAGAAATCCACCCCCGTCCCACCGGGAGCTCTTTAGGGAGCGCTCCAAGTGTCCCTCTGAAGGTCATCCTGGAGAGCAGCAGCAACCAGGGATCCTGAGCCAGCTGCGCTGCCTTTGGCAGCACTTTGGCAAAGGGTCTGGAGCCAGGGCGAGGGAACAGTGACTGTAACTGCTGCAGGGCAGGGATGAGGGAAGGGCCATTGACCCAAGTGCTGAAATGCTCCAAAATCCAGAAGGATGCTGGAGAACTGGGAAGCAACAAGTTCTCACAAGTGCTAAAGTGATGGAAGCCCTTTGAGTGAAGTTCCCTGAAGGAACTCGCAGGGGAACTGATGCTATAATAAGTAGGACCAGAAGGCAAAAATGTAGCACTGCTAGGAGATGGTCTATAAGCCCCACAGGCAATGGCTTAGGAAAAGATCAAGTATATATTCTACATATTCTATTTATCATATCTATTAAAATATAGCGTATGTCATACTATATAGGATAAATTGAATGTATGATAAATTAATATGTACTATTTGATACATTTTGATAAATTTTGAGAAATATTTTCATTTCATGTAGGTTTGAAATATTCTTCCAACTTGGGAGAGTGAAGATGTACTGCTGTCCAAAGCCTTCTGCCCATACAGCCATCAGCCCACGGGTGTGTCCGTGCACACCCACCCACCGTCCTTGCTCTTCTCGGCATCTCTGGGCTGCTGTTTGCACACAATTAGGGTGAATTCAACTCGACAGACCTACCAGTGGGGTGTCCAGCTTGGCACGAACGCTGATGTGGCAAGGCACAACACAGAGCTCTCAAATCACCTACATTATCACACGTGCTTTCTTTCCTGCTGGGGACTGAGGAACTCTTAAAAGCACCAAAGATACAGAAAAGAGAGCAAAGAATTGGCATCTTACTTCCACTGGTATCCTCAGGTAGGAAAACCTGTGGGGTTTTTTAAGGTTGCAACTTTCCAAAAACTAGGAAAGCTGCTCAGCATCAGTACCCCCATTGTAAATGGTTTTATTGACTTGGTGAAACTGGAACGTTACCTTTGGACTCCATCCTTGGTTAATATCACCTGCCCTGACCTGCAGACTAAAGCTGCACCAGCAGCAGCAGAAGCTGCGTCAGTCACTTCTCTCAAAAAGCTGTCTAGGATTTGCGAGAAGAAAGGAAAACACGTCAGATGCTCTGGATGAATGACAAGACTGGGAGAAACAGCTCCAAAGCAAAGGGCCGCAGCTTCTCTGGGACGCTCCTCGTGCTCCAAGGCAGCTGGGCTGCCCTGGCTGCCCAGGACGCTGCGCACCACGGGCCCCGCAGAGCTGCGCAGCAGGGAGGCAGCTTCGGGCACCTCAGCCCCTGGGCAGGAGCGGCCTCCTTGCTCTGCACGGCTGCCCGTGGGCAAACGCAGCGTGCCGGCCTTCTGCTCTTGGCCCCAGCCCGGCCTGGCAGGGCTAATCCCGTTCCCTGTCTGCAAGTGCTAAAGAGGGACTTGTTCCTTTCCAGCCCTCCAGGGCATTCATTTGCACCACAAAACACTGGAGGACTGAGGCCTCAACAACAGGCCCTGAGCCAAAGTTGCCCTCTAGATGGCCCTTCCTACCAAATGTTCTACGGGTCTGCTCCTTAACCAGGCATTACCATCAATGGGATCTGTGCAGCCCTTCATTGGTGGAACGTGTCTTTACCTTTCAGAATTAAGAAACCGGACAAGGCCACATCTGGCCTCGGTTCCTCCTTGAGCCCTGGCTGGGCTTGGGGAGAAAACCAAGAGGAGAATGCAATCAGATGTCCCCGCCCTAGAAGTTCTGTCAGATGCTCCTGCAGCACTGTCCAAGCCGGGCTACTCTCACAGCGCCCTCGGAAGCCTCGTGGCCGGCAAAGGTGGAGGCACCGCAGGATGTCCCCGTTCCCGGCCGTGGCTCTGCAGGGCTTTGCTGGGACAGCTTCCCCCCAACTGATGGGAGGACCTGGATGAAGGGGAAGGGATTAGGGTATGTGGTGATGTATCTCTCTTAATCACTAGAGGCAACCTTTTGTAACAATGATGAGCTGCATTGCTTAGCTTGTCCTTTCCCGATTGTTTCCTTGCACTTTTGCATTAGAGTAAATGACACTGTTGCTTCAGCTGGTGTCTGTGTCTGTGTCTCTGACCCTCCCCACCATCCAAACAAACACACAGCCAGTTCAGTACAAGACCTGCCTCTCTGCCAGCCCATTTCTTGGAAAACACCCCTGTCCGCCATCTCTGCCAGTGAAATTCCCACTTTGCAGCTTCCTTTTCTGCCCGCAGGTGAGAAAAGGACCCACTCCCAGCTCCGGGCTCCTCTGCAAACCAACTGCTTTCAGCAGCGCCAATCCTGAAATACCAACCTCCTTCCTTAATCTGCCCCCTGGGAGCTCACACTCCAAGAGGCCTTTTGTCCAAGGACACCTGCAGAAGAGCTCGAGGATGGAGTGGTCTGAAACGCAGGTCCTTCAGAGTTTAAACCTCCCTTTATCAACTGAACACACCCCAGCCTGTCCCAAAGGGAAAGCAGGCAGGAAAGAGGAGCTCCTCTCCCACAACAGCAAACCCTGTGCTTCCTTAAGTCACACTTGGAGAGCAGAGGCCTCAGGCTGTTTCTCAGTTTGGGAAGGAACCCAGGCAAATGGCCTGATTTGGGAGGGCAGCAGAGGCAAGTTCCCCAAAAAGAAGGAAAAGATTCTCTGGAAGCAAAAGATTATGGCAATAGTTCTGCAGGAAAAAAAAAAAAAAAAAAAGAGGAATTTCACAAAGTTCCCAGTTGGAAATTCCTTCCCCGACACAACAACCACTAAGTCTCTGTGGTGTGTCAGAAGCTCATAAATGTTCCTGCAAGGCTTGGATACACATCATTTGTGTCCGTCCCCCAGAGCACAAGCAGCTCCCCAACAAGACTTCGAGTGACCAAAGGACAAACCTTCCCCTTTCACCTCTCCACACCAACTCTAAGGAGTCTCTTTCCATTGCAGGACCTACTTTGTGAGTCTACATTGACAAGAGTTGGCTGCAGGAGGGGCTTTCATTTTAATTGAAGGGAGTAAGAAAAATGTGTCTTTACCGACTGTGTGAATCTGCTTGTAGATAGGGCCAGGAACTTCCAGACAAGGAAGTAACAGAAGAAACTCTTAGTTCTAGAAAATGTTACTAATCAACATGGACTGTTGCTCAGCCAAGGCCTTGTTAAATACCTGAACCTACAGAAAAAGAACAAAGACTTAATAGAACAATGAGTAAGCTTTTTCTTTCTTTTATATAACAAAAAGGGGGTGGATATTAGAGGGGAGCAGAGCGTCGGCAATTTGGGAAATCTGTACCTTCTGAGTACCTTGGCCAGTAGGGAAAAGGAAGAGGGAGATGCAGCTGGGAACTTAGCATAAAAAGGAGGCTGCATCCCCCAACAATTTGAGAGACCCCACGGGAAATGCCCATGGCCTCTCCCTTTATTCGAATAAAGCTACAGGACTGCTCGGTCTCCTTTTTGGACATAAACCTCTGTGTTATAAACATATATTATACTGGCTTCTCGCAAAGTATAAAGGTAGATATTATATAATGTTAGAAATGCTTTTTGCTGCGTGGATGTAGTTTTCTCTCTTTTTAGCAAGAATGTTAGCAAGTGTGAGCAAGTAAGATAACCTCCAAGGGAACAGAGGATGAGGCCCAAGGAGCTGCTAATCAACATTTTGTCCAGGGAACAAAAGGGCCCAAAGGCTACTCCGCCCGGAGAACGGGCGGCCAGGAGAATCCGAGAGCCGTTATCACCGCTCTGCCCGGAGAGACGAAGAGGCCCAAAGCTGCAATCAGCCCTGACTGTCTGGAGAATTAAGAGATCCACCCTACCATCGACTCTTACCTAGCAGGCCCAACCCCAAGAATCAAGAGAAATAAAACCACAAGGCAGAAGACTACGCATGCTCTAAAAAGGCGGAACCAAGGAGTGGCCATGCAGAACAGCTCCGGGAAAAGTTTTAATATGAATGAAGAACAGACAGTAAAAGTGGTATACAAAGGACTCACCTCTAGCATCAGGTGTGCTCTTGGCAGAGCGCCAAGGCACCCGGCCGTTACCCCTTTGCTTTATTTTATGTGTCTCTTATTGTCTTTATATTAAACTCTTTAAAGTCTCACAGGAGAGTGAACCTCGTTTTTCACAAGTGGAGTTGAGATTTGATAGAGGTTTTAATCTGAGCCCTCTTCAGGCTGTAGATTTAAAAATTTATTTTTAAAGGTATTTTAAAAGGCTGTGCAGTCTTATGGCTTTGTTCTGATACCAAAATGGCTACACGAAATGTACTGGCATTTTAATTACACCCAAACTGATTACTCTCTAAAACATTTTCTGCAGAATAGACACTGAAGAAAAAATGAAAAGGTAAACAGTGGATTGCTGACCTTGCAAATGTCTACTAAACTTATCAGACAATGAGACGTTTTTAGTTAGATCAAAGAGCAAATTTAATTTGTATTGATACCTTGATTTATACAGACCTGTTGACTTCAAACTGCCAGCGTGTACTAAGTGGAAATCTGAATACTCAGTTCTATGAGGTCTGTAATATTAGATAGTCACTGTTCACCATATTAACAAAAGGAGCATTATGGCTATTTTTTTTACTTCAGGTCAGCTCTTCTACACTCTTTGTAACGCCAGATAGAGAGTTTATAGCAATGTCAACCATGGGCCGGTAGGCATTGCAGAAGGCTCCTGTGTCAGCACTGAATGTTCACATTCGCCATGGCACCACTTCTTGCCTCTAATTCCAAGCTACAGCTCAGTTCCTGCAGTATCGATTCACACCTGTAGCCTGTATTTGCAGCTGGTTCTTACTTCCATGTCCAGAAAAGAATCATATTTTGATCTCCAATCAAAATAAAAAGAGGGGAGAGTCAATGTCTTGGTTTGAAAGACAGGTGTCTGCCAAGAAAGGCAGGAGTCTCCCTTGAAATGGAAGAAAAAAAAATGGTAACCCCCTTCCCTCCAAATTATTATAATTTTGAAATCAAGGGGCTTTCAGGCAAAGATATGAGGAACAGGAATAACAGTTCTTTACTACTGTATATCTGTGTGTGTATAACCAGTCAAACAAACAGCAATAACTGCGGCAGTAACAGCAGACAGAAGCACAAACCCAGTGCCAGCCCTCTCGGCTGCCGGGCCCTTTCCCCTCGGGTGCAGTTCCGCTCGCAGCCGGCAGGGGCGCTGGCGGCTCCCGGTGAGCGGGGCGGGTGCGATGGTTCCCCCGCGGCTGCAGGGGGCGCTCCGGAGCGAGCTCGGGGAGCACGCGGCAATGGCGCCCTGGGGTCCCGGGAAGGGATGGGACAAAGGCTTCACAAACCCCTTGGCAGCCGATCCCGGTGTCCGGCCGGACCCTTGGGAACAGCAGGCTGGAACAGCAGGGACAAGCACAAATCCTGGGTGGCAGACGAGATGGATCGAGCTCTGGAGCTGCGGTGAGAACCCCCTGGAGGTCCGGGCAGGCAGAGCGTGCGGGGCTACAGAGCAGCGAAGGCTCCAAGCAACGGCGGGGGCAGGGCGGCCGCAGCCCGGCTCCCAGCGGGGCAGGGAAGGCGGGCTTGGGATCCCAGGGTATCTCCCTGAGGCACCCGAGCAGATGGTGAAAAGATCCCTCTTTTAGTGAGGTGGGGTGTTAGGGTCCCGGTGCAACTGAGCAGGCTCCACTCATGGTAGAAGGAAGGCAGCTGAAAAAGCAGAAGCCTGCAGTGCTGGTGAATTCCCTCCACAACGATGGCAGCCTCTCTCCCCTAGAACCCTGAGAACAGCAGCCAGCCCGGGGTACTGTACCCAACCCCCAGGTGAAAGAGAGCAGCCAGTTGCACCCCTCCCCCTCTGGCCAGGTCTTTTGTTTTTCTTAAGCATCCAGTAATTTGTCCCCCTGGCAACATGTATGGGAGAAATTCTTTAAGAGAAAAAGAAAACAGGAGAACTCCTAAAAATCCCAACAAATAGTTATCTCAAAGCCCTTTGAAATACTGTTCATAATTACTGAAACACAGTTAAAAATAGAGAAAAAATACCATAATTAGTTTAATGCCAGTGTTTCCCACCAATTATTTGACAAAAGAAAAGCTAATGAACTGATTGAAATTCCACAAATTGTTATTATCAGGCACTATTGCTAGTAATTCTCATTTCTATAATTCAAATTATCATTTAAAAAATCATCTTTAAGTGTTCCAAGTTTATTGCATAGATGATGAAGTTCAAGCCTTCATTCTCCTGAAGGGCGAATGCCAGGGCTTTTCCCTGTAAGCAAGGCTGTGATATGTTTTCTTGGGTGTCCAGCTGACCTAATGAAAGTGTATTGAACTGTTTGTTTTTGGAAGCATAAAGCAGGAACAAATAACACAATGTAAAGCTATGAGTGCTCCTCTGCTGCCACTGCCCTTCCCCATTCAGGCTCTTCTCTGGGCTCAGGTATAACTTTCTTTTTAGTAAAATCCCATATATTTTCATGAATTCCCTGGAATTTCATAGTGGCTTTGTCTCCAGTATGTAACTCTGCCTCACACCTTTCCTTCAGCAGCTGGCATGCATTGCTCCTTGACCCCATGAACCTTCTGTTCCTGTGCCTAAGGATGACAGTCCCTCTTCTCCGTGGAGGGCCCTGTTTGGGTGGACAGTGAAGTGATGACCCATAAAAACTTCTGTCCTGTACCAAACAGCGACAGCCACTGAGTTCTGAAGTTCTTTATGTCAGAAGGGACCTTTGGAGGTGGCTGCTGAAGCTGCCATGTCACAGCCAGGCCAACAGGAGCAGGCAGTTGCCCAAGATGGGGGTCCCACAGCCTTTCCAAGCAACCTTCCCGACTGTGGGGAGCAGATGTGGCTCCTGTTCCCGGCTGCCATGTCCCTCCTGCCACGCTCTGTCTGTAGGACGTGTTGGGAAAAAGTCCCTCATCCTTCTCCTCACCCAAGTAACAGCCACTGCCTTCCCCATGTGCCCATCTCTGACTCCCCACCAGACACTGTCCCCTCCTCAGGGCACTGGGCATGGTCCAGGCTCGAGGCACCCAACACTCCCTGCACTGGGGGAGCCCCAAGCCAGACCTTGGACTGTCAGACCTGTTGGAGATGTGCCGGGAGCAGGCAGGGACCCCTCCAGGAGGCAGGTACTCCAGAAGTGCATGCCTCTGGCTGTATTCCTGGTCCCACAGCCCAGCTGACAGGCACTTGGCCACCCTTGCTGCAAGGCCACAGCCACCCCCTCGCACGCACCCTGGTCCAGAGCCTCTCCAGCACATCTGCCTTCCCAGCCTGGCTGCCCACAGCCGGGGCCCGTGCTGCCCAGGGCATGCTACAGCACTGCCCACGCTGGGTTTCTGCCCATCTCCATCTCCAGCCTGTCAAAGCCCCTGAGGGGATGATAGGTGCTGTGGGAACACCCACCTGCTGCTGGAGTGCCTCTGCTCCCATCAGCACTGGGTTTCAGTGATGCTGCTCCAGCACAGACCAGTGAAAGCCTCCCAGAGAGCTTTATGCCCATGTCACATTCACAGCACCTCCCCGGTGGCTGCCACCCTGTGACTGTCACCCACCCTGCAGGATTTTGTAGCTCCTGAGTGACTTGCAATATTTTCTCACCCAGATTTGCCACCAATTCCCCTCTTACAAAGCCTTTGAGACTGGGAGCAGCACACCAAGTGCCAAATCTTGCTCCTGCCATTCCCAGATATCCTCACCGCAACTCCACCTCTCAGACATGCTCAAGGAGGTAATCCCAAATTCTTCCATCAATGTGCACTGAGAGGTTACCACAAAGGAGAGAAAATCCCACCTGGTAAAAATGCCAATTCCTTTCTTTCAGCACAGCACCAGAACTTCTGGGTTATTTAGAGACTTTCACCAAGTGGAAAAAGTCAGCCCTCGATTTCTCTTGGCTTCAATGTCCATCCATGTGCATTCCAGAGGGAGAATTACTGTTTAGTTAAAAACAGCAAAACCACATAGTTTTGGTCCCTGCAATGGCATTTAGGGCTGTTTTCTTCTTTTTGTTTTTCTACAGTATATACCACTGCAAGTAACAACGTGCAAACATTCAAAAGCATCAAGGCTGGCAGTGCTACCTCGCCACCTTTTGTAATACAGTTGACAAGATAAAGGTTGTGTCAGTCATAATTTTCTCTAGTCATAGACACTAAGCCATAGTATTATAAGTTTTAAATATATCCTGGACCACGCAGTTTGATAGACTGACATCCAAGAACACTGTTGCCTTCGAAAAATAACCAACATTTCTGACAAACTTTACTCCTCTTCCAATGTTCCATATACTAGTCACAAAGCTGTTTGTTTATAAGGATCTGATTCCCTGAAAACCATCCACGTCAAAAAACAAACAGCTGTGGAGATCAGTGAAAAATGTGTTTTGATAGGAGCTGTTTGTTATAAAACCCAGGGTATTGTAATAAGCATACCTTGGAAATACATAAAAAGTGGAGAAAAACTCGAGTTCCCCCTCTGTGAAGCAGCAATTACTGCAGAGTAATGTTCTGCAGCCCCAGGTACAATGTTGCTATGTTGGGAATCTGAAATATAAATTTCTGTCCGCATTTCTGTGATGTTTGCTATACAGGCACAGTAAACAGGATGAATGGTCTGGCACACGAGTTCTTCTCCGCAGTTTAATAGCCTGAGGTATATCAGCTGTCTAACTGTGTAATCCAATTTCATAAAACACCCAAGAATTATGAAAGATCCAGCCTGTAGTTGTGGAAACCGGTGTGAAACAATTTAGGTAGCTGAGGCTGCTCTGGCTGTATTAAGTATAGTTATATGCACTATTGCAATACCTTTTTCTTTTCCCATGTCTACCAGCAATAATCACAAAATATTTCCATTTACAGTACCCTGGATCAAATACATTTCATGCTTACTTGGTTTTGATTTGCTCAGGAACTCTCTGTAGGTTTTATTTAGAATCTGCTTTAGTCAAAGTGAGTTTTCCTCTCAAGTTAACAAATTTTGGATCATACCTCAGCCCCTGAATTTTGGGAACATTGTCTGAATAATTCTGAAGAGAAATTTACATGCTCACGTAGAACTTATTTTAGACAGAAACAGGTTAATCGTTAGCAGAAAAAAAGCATAGGGAACTCAGAAAACAAGTTGATAAGAATGTTTCAGAAAAGGATTTGTGCTGTGCATTTTGTTTAGCCAAACCACAGCCCAGGTTGTCTCATGTAACAGACTTGCCAGCCACAAATGAATGAACAAACAAAGAGACAAACAAACAAACAAAACAATGTAGGAAGTACCAAAAAACCCCCCATAAACTTCTAACCATCTTTGCATTACATTTCAATTTCTTCAATCCAATGGCATTTATCAAGGTAGAGCAGTGGCTGGCACATTAGCAGGGCATTTGGTAACAGATACTTTATTTTGGATTTGACCTGGTACAGAACAGGCAATAGAAACCATGGGCCACTAAATCTACTTGAGGGAAGGTCAAAAGAGAGAAATTAATGCACACATTCATTACTTTGTGAGAGACAAGAGTATTTTGGATAGACACAAAGAAATATTTTGGGGCAAATAACTGATTGCTCAGGGCAATCTCCCACAAATCTGACACCAGGTTCCTGACAAAGTCCTCTGTGACTCTTGGCACTGCATTGCCCTCCATCATCCCACAGGAGAGAGTACACAAACATGAAAACAGTCAGTATTTTCCAGTAACAGGCCATGAAGGAGGCATCATATGCTTGAGAACAAAGGCCCTTGAGTCCAAGTCCAGGAATGAGTCCAGAGAACAAATTATTCCTTGTTTTTAAGTCTCCATACCAAGTTGAATCAAAGTCTACAGCCACTGGAGACACAACTTGGTACCAGAACAAAAGGACAGAAATTCAAGGGATTAAATTCTTTGTGAATCCCCACAGGTTTTGAGGAGCAAAGATTTCTCTCCTAGGATATCTGCCTTAGCAGCTACCAACACCCTTTCCTCCTTAAAACAGTCACATTTGGGCGGCCAGGCAGAGTGGGGTATGTCTAGAAGGACTTGTTGATATGGAACTATTCAGTGTTAATTCTTAAACCCAATCCAAGTGAAAAACAAGCCTTTCCCCTCATTGCATCATTGGAGGAGGGTGTCATGATTTGACACTGGCCAAATGCCAGGCACCCATGAAAGCCATTCGCTCACTCTTTTACTCCCAGCTGAGCAGAGGAGAGGGAAAAAAAATATTAACGAAGGGTTCATAAGCTGAGATGAAGACTGGGAGAAAACACTGAAGGCAAAGCAAGTTCAAATTTAAAGGTATAAAGTGAATGTGTTGTTAACAGAGTCAGAAGAGGAAGCAAAATAAGCCTTTAAAACACCTTTTTTATCTCCCACCCCCTCCCTCTTTCCCACTGAGTGCAGGGAGACAGGGCATGGGGGTTTTGGTCAGTTCATCACTCAAGATCTTTTCCTGTTCGCTCACAGAGAGGAGTGTTTCCTCTGCTATGCCATGGGGTCCCTCCCACGGGAGACAGATCTCTGTGAACTTCTCCAGCATGGCTCTAATCTCACGAGCAGCAGTCCTGCCAAACCTGCTGCAACAAGAGTCCTTCCCACAGGCAGTCTTTCCAAATCTGCTGTGATGTGGGTCGCTCATCCACGGGGTACAGTCCTCTAAGGACAGGCTGCTCTAGTTTGGAAGCAAGGGCCCTCTCTCTAAATCTCTGGAGGCAGGGGCCCTCTCTCTCTATTCAGGTCTCCCACTGGATCACAGCTTTTCCTGGCATCCACCTGCTGCTTCGTGAGCTCTTCTCTCACAGACTGTGGGTGGATTTCTGCATCCCCCGTAGACCCATGGGCTGACAGGGGATAGCCTGCTTGTTATGATCAGAGTTAGGAAAAGTTGGCTTCCACAAAGTTGTGGGTTAATTGTTGAAATAAAGTTGGTAATTAGTGGGTAAAGAAAGTTGTTCATTAGCTCGTTGAGTGTTTCTGCAGTTGAGCAGTTGTGCATTGATCAGGTTTGGTTGTTATAGCTTATCAAGGTTGAAAGTATTAGTTAAAGTGTTCATTGTGTTTGTTGTTAATAAAACCATTACAGGGATTGGGGTACAAAATGGAGAACAGGGGAATGTTCCAGAACCTCTGTGAGGTAATCACAAAAGGGAGGGCTTCAGACTGTATCTGCATAAGGGAGGAAATGAAGGACTATTACTGCATGTTCCCTGAACCATTCAGAAGACCCCAGACAACAGCCAGATGACAACGAGCCAGTGAAAGGACACCAGACATCAGCGAGCCAATCTCGATGCTCCGGTTGGGTGGGGAAAGGGGCGGCCGGGAGGCAGGGGCTGGGGGTATAAAATGTGTCACCTGAGGCTGGGAGGGGAGCCTCTGATCTGAGCTGTCAGAGGTCAGGCTCTCAGCGCTGTGCCCTTTGTCTTGTGTGAGGCAAATAGCCGCAAGTGGTCTCTGGTTGTCTTTTAAATGGGTTTTTTGTTAATAAATTTGTTTTAAAGCTCAATCTTGAGCCTGTTTTTAACACTGCTTCACCATGGTTCTCATCACAGCCTGCAGAGAGACATCTCAGCTCCGGCGCCTGGAGCACCTCCTTGCCTTCTTTTTTCACTGATCTTGATGCCATGTTGTTTTCCCTCACATGTCCTTACTTCCTCCTGTTCTCTGACTGGAAGAAAAGCTGCTGCCCATAGGAACCATTGCCAACAAGTTCCACCAGTTCAAAGACTCCTGCAGGATCTCGCAGCGCTGAGAGGTTGATCTCACCGAGGTTCCATGCTGGGGAGCCGCTCGCCGTGTTTTCGCTGTTGGCCGTGTGGCCCCGCTGCCGCCGCGTGGGTGGTGCCGGCCGCCGTGGTGCTGCCGCTGTTTAACGCCTCTCTTTGTGCAGGGTGCTGGGAAGGAGAAGGTGTTGCCGCTGCTCTGGCCCTTCTGCCCGTGGCACGGCTGGCAAGGGGCATCCAGGCGGGCAAAGCTTGCTGTGGGCAGCGCCAAAATGGCAGCAGCCACGGCACAGTGCAAGGGATGGGCCCAGCAGCGGTGCCTCGCCACCCCTGGAGAAAACTGCCCGTGCACTGGTTTGATTTTCTTGTTAAATATGTCATCACAGAGGTGTTACTCACCTCTCTATTTGGGCCAGCAGCATGTCCATGTTCAGAGCCATCAGAGATTAGCTCTGTCGGACATGGTGGAAGCTTCCAGCAGCTTCTCACAGAAGCCACTTCTGTGGCCCTTCCCCGCTACCATAAAACCAGGCTGTGCTAAATGAGCACAGAGGGGGAGGTTGCATTTGGCCCAGGCCACCTCCTTAGAGCACATCTAACTGCAGAGCATCGGTCCAGAGGGAACCAGACTCTGCAGGCTGAGAAAAGCATCAGAAGGACACAGCTTTTTCTTCCCCAAAAGCTCCTCCAGAATTAAAGGAAGTAATGCACACCCCCTCCTTTTCAAACTGTTCCTTTGTGCACTCCTGTGCAGCTTCATCTGTCAAAATGACTGTTCCTGTTGGCATTCAGCGAGACACTCAGGATTAATTAACACTCCATTGCAACCCTGAAACCCCTTCTGACTGCTGCCAGCACTGAGCTGATGAAAAAAATTTGCTTAAGTAGTTCCATTCAACTAACTACTGATAGCAAGATGATGAATTGGTACCTCTTCCTGGCTTTCCCTTGCAGCAGAGAACATTCATATTTAATATACTTTCTTTCTTTAACCTGCATGACCAGACTGATAGTGGATCATTTATGTGGAAATATTAATGTCTAATCGATTATTTGTTTGGGTTTATTTGCTTTATCTTCTTCTCAGAGCAGACAGTACACTTAGTCCCAAATAGCACTAAATTGAATACAAAAAGATTTTATAGAAACCTGAGGAAGACTGAGTTGTTTTTAGAAACTGGCACATCACTTGGACACATGAGAGAGTCTATTATTTAAGTGTATATTGTTGGGTTTCTGACTAATGATGTGCTTAATTATTCTGAATTAGAAGCTCAGTTGTCACTGAATCTCTGTTCAAGTGTAAGACATCAACAGGGCCTTCTCTGTTTTTCTGGGCGTTGTCATTCCACCATAACTATACCCTTTGACCCAACCAAAATTAGCCTAAATGTAGTGATATTTCAGGAAAAGAAACAAGCCTGCTGAGCCTGCTGGAGGCTGCTGATAGCTTGACTTGAAAACAGTGAGAGATACAGACAAATTCTTCCACAGGTGTTTAACTACCACTGTTTGCATCTGAATGATCACTGAAAGCTTCCAAGAAATCTCCTTTAGCACTAACAGGCCAAGAAGCTCAAGCAAGTCATCCAAATAGTTATTACCAGGCTGAATAAATGCAATAGCAGCACAGAACAAAAAATTTTAAAAACAAACAAAGTAAATAAAAATAATTTTAAAAATCCCCAAAAACAAACTCCAAAAAAAATCAAGTAATTTTACCGCTTTTGTTATCATTACCGCTTTTGTTATTATCACCTCAAAAGTGATTTTCCAAAATAAATACTACATCCAAACCAGTACCAAGAGGTGAAAGACAGTGACAGAGTCTAGCGTAAAAAAAATTATTCGGCCTGTTTTCAAAAGTTACCACTAATTATCTGGTTTAAAGAATAAAAAGGGCTACTTTGGGCAAGGACTAAAATTTCATCCCATTTGTCTAATATCATAGGTGGTATTTAGCAAAAAGACACGGCAGCTCTCTGGCCCACACGGTGCAGCCGGCAGAGCCACACTTTCCTCTTCCCACCAGCCAGCAGCCCACAGCAGGCAGAACCACAACCAGGGCTGCTACAGTGACCCAAAACAGCCACTGCTGCTGCAGTGCTGAAGGGAGCAGGGTTTCCATGGTGCCCCTGCTCCCCTCAATCTCCTGCAGGAGCCAAGTGTCCTGGCTTGCAGTGTATTCTATTACCATCCTCATGAGCTGTTGAGACCAGGAGGGGCAGTGTTTCCTTGCCTCCTTCCCCCAGACTAACTTTCTGTTAATGGCCCATCAATGCCCTGCCGCATGACTCACAGATAACTCCCTCCGGACCATCCTCTGCTAATGAGCCTAATCAACGCCTGGCCTCATGACTCATTATCCCATTTTGAGATGCTCCACCCAGAGGGAGGAACCAAGCATTCCATCCTGGATATAATCTGAGATTCTGAACACCAGAGACAACCCTTCCACTGGATTTCCAGAGGACAAGAGCTACACAGCCAGCACTGGACCTTCTGAGGAAGAGCAGACCGCAGACCCCTTTTCTACAGGATCACCACTTCAGAGGACTGCAGCCATCATTCTACCAGACTGCTACCACTACCCTGAATAACGGAGTGTCTGGTTGTATCTGAACCAGTGTTTTTGTTTTTTTTTTCCTTTTCTTTGATTTCCCCATTAAATAGTTATTCTGACTTGGTGCCTCCCACTGGTTTGTTTTCAAACTAGTACACTGAATCATCTCTTGATGCAGGTATTCCTTGCGCTCCTGCATCCGCTTGACTGCATCCTCATCAACCTGAACCTGCACCTTCAGCCCAGTGTGGGTGGCTAACAGGGCCAGGATGAAGGCAAGCGTGGGAGACATGGCCTGGTGGGGAAAGGGGACTCAGCAGGTGTGGCTGGGAGAGAGCAGGGGGCTGGGGGCACCTGGAATGTCCCCAGAGCCTCTCTGGTCCCCTGCCACGCTGAGAGCCCCAAGCCCCTCTTCCCCCAGCTCTGGGGACAGAGCCCTGCCCTGAGGGTCCCAGCTCTCACGCTGGGTTTAGACCCCCCTGGGCATCTCTGCCATCCCCCTTGAGTGTTTATTTTACCACTAATCCTGAGCAGTGAACGAGTGAAAAGGAAGAAATGTTTCTGTACTGGCTCTTGGGAGCTTGAGGTCTGAAAGGAAAAACTTTAGAAATTGCTTGATTTTAGAAGCTGAGGCACCCGGTTTGCATGTTCTGAAAAGAACTTGTAGTTGCTTAACTGTGGCAAAGGATAAGTGGGATGTTATTCAAGTAACTGATATTTAACTGATTTTCAGCAAAAGTGGATCCCAGTTCTCATCAGCTGCTGGACAGGGGCTGCTCCTCCCAGGGCGCGGGGCTGTCTCTGCATCAGCCGCGCTCTGTGCCTTTGGTGCTTTTAGGCATTCAGGTTTCTGCCAGGAATTACTTCAAGGCCCAGGGCTTTCCTTTTGCCAGTTTCAGCCTTTAGGGAGGCAGCCTCTTCCCTTTGCACAGTATCAGGGTGTGAGATGGGCCGTGAAAAACATCTCCATGACTGTATTTAGAATCTGTTGGTTTGCCAAGCAGAATATTGACAGGTGATCAGCTGACTGAGCCAGGCTTTCATTAGACATTGCTTCCCTCTTTCTTTAATTTCTTTACTTGCTATGTTCCACTTAGGAGGGACAGGGAACTTCCCACTCCACTTCCAGGGTTTCTCTCCCATTCTCAGTGCTATGAAAATACTTCATAAAGCATTTTTCTTACCAATTTCAATATAAGTACAGGGGATCAAGGCTTCAAGGTCTTAAGAGCTCAGAGAATCACCAGACCAAAAAAAAATTAGGGGGACTGCATTCAAATTAATTTTTTTATAAAATTTTCTTTGAAAGACATCTCAAAAGTTTGGAGAAATAAAGGTGCAGACCACAAGCAACAGCAAGAGGACAGACACTTGGAAATACAGAGCACAACAGAAGACCTCTGAGATGGTTCAATAGAAAATGCCACAAGCAGTGCCAGGAGCCCAGAGCTGCCTGCTGTCACCACAGGGGCTCAGTCCACTGCTGGTTTGTGTTTGATCCCTGCTGGGCTCCCTCTGCCACTTCAGCCGACACCACCCTGGAAAGGGCTCCACACTCTGGTGTTCCCAACTTTGGGCTAAATTCTTACTGGCACTGAAGGAAGTGGCAAAACAAAGAGCCATTTTCAGTCCTGCCTGGAAACTCTTCTCCAGTGCCGCTGCCAGAGATCATCTCTCTGTCAGCTTGGCACTGTGCCTGCTGCATCCTCATCCCTGCCCCTTCCATCAGCAGGAACTCCTGCACATCAGCACTCGGGCTGTCCTACCTCATGAAGAGAGCTGTGTCAGAAGAGCAGAGATAGCATTTCCTTGGCATTCCTAACAGACACAGGAAACGTGAGTCACAACAACTGCTTCTTGGACATGATAGAAAATATTACAGTCACGCAAAATTCAGTGGAAAAGACACTGCTGAGATCGAAGCTTCCAATGAAATGCATTGACATCTGTGAGTTTTAATTTGGGGTCCAGAAATTTCTTGAGTTTAAAAAGAACCAAACTGTGTCAGAAAAGCTTTTTGTGCAAGGGATAAAATTGCCTGAGGCATTGGAACACAGAATTTCTGATTCCATCTCAGGTTATATACATGACCCTGACAAGTAATTCTGTTGTCATGTACAACAATAGCAGAGGTTTTAATATTCCAAAGAAATAAACAGTTCAAACTGAATCAGGGGGATGGGGAAGCAGAGATTAAACGATTTACTAAGAATTGGTTTGTTAGAAGCAATGCATACCGCTTGCCCAACACTTATTGTGCCTACCAAAGCAGGATGAGAAGATAGGAGACTATTGATAAAGAGAAGGAATCTTGACCAAAGATCCTGTTTTTAACCTAAAGCTAACTCAGACCAGTCTTGAAGTTTGGACTTAGCCCAGGGACATAAAGAGCATGCACAGGGAGGAAAGGTGAAAAGTTCAGCATGAGGAAGACCCTTTACTTCATCTGAGGAAGACTCTTATTTCATCTCGGAGACCCCTGCCCACGACCACCAGACAACACTGCGCAAGCGCAAGGCGGATGTAAATGACTTTTGGGCTCATTGTAATACGAGGCGAGGCTGGGCGGGGCTGGGCAATGAATATGTATAGGTGTATTGGGAAACTCAATGAATATGGGACTTGTAACCCGATAAATACCAGGCTGAATGCAGCTGTAGGTAGCATGACTTTGGAGGAATTATCCCCCACGCGTCCCAGAGCTGGAATAAATGTACCTACTTTACTCCTTATTCCAGTAGTGGAGTCTTTCCCGCTCATCAAAACCATGGAGCTCAGTAAAATCTTTTGAGATTCTAAAAGAGGAACTTACTTGCTTTATCTCTTGATGAACTGGTGTCCTCAGGGGTGAAACATCCCCAGTATGAGGAAATGCTCAGTGTGCCTGAAATCATGGATTCCTAGAGTGGGTTTTGGATGGAAGGGACCTTGAAGACCAGCCCAGGACAGGGTTGGTTTTCTGAGCTGCAACTGCAGCATTGTAGAACCTGGTGAGATTGCCATGGCTCCCCTTGTTGAGCTTGTCCAGGCCCCTCTGGATGGCATCTGATCCCTCAGGTGTGTCAACCACAGCAGCCAGCCTGGTGTCATCTGCGTATTTTTTCCTGGGTTTGGGGATTTTTTGCCCCTGGAGCCCTTTCCAGAGGTGCAGGAAAAGCTCCTGCAGCCACAACCATGGAAGAGCTTTGGGAAAAGTGTGTATCCCATTGCTCTCCGTTAGTCAGAATTGTTGTGAAGAAACATAACATATGGAGCTGTTGTATAGGAAGAGTTTTCAGGCATTATTCCTCCTCAAATTATTTTTGTTCCAAACCCAAAGGAAAAGAAAGAGGAGGTTCACTGCTAATGCAGTGTTATGTTTGCTAGTAGTGTCATATTAGTTAGTATCAGTATTGGTTAAAAATACTGCAGCAGTATTTCTGAGGAAGGCTAGGGAGTAGATAAATTTCATTTTCAGTTTTTGTGAAGAAGTGCAAACAACTCTCGCTCTGCACACACGCCTTCCCAGTGAAGTGTTCACAGCCAGCAGAGGTGTCAGCAGTCTGTGCAACAGCTCTGCCTGGCAGCAGCCAGAAATACAGCACTGGGCTGTTGGGCATTCTTAGAAAGGAGCAGGGAACGCAGCACAAAACACGATTAGGCTGCTCCATGAATCTCTGGTGCTGTTTTGGATATCATTTGCCATTCTTTCCCAACGCACAGGCAAGGTTCTAGTAGAATTACAAAGGCAACACCAGAGCACTGCAAACATTTGGGAGGAGGAAACCATGGTGGAAAAAAGCTCAGCCCTCCCTGAAGATGCCTGACTGGAACTTTGGACTGTGAGTTAAGCCGCCTAGGTAAGATAAAGGGAACACTACTGTTCAATCATTTCAGGTCTAGGGAGAAGGAAATAAGGCTGAGGGAAAAGAATGCATCTGAAGAAAGCCAGAGGCAGCAGAAAATCATCCTGGCTGGCTTTAGGGTGGGGGCAGCCACAGCACACAGAGGCCAGGTTTGCACAGACGAAGGAGGCAGGAGGAGAATTTTGGGTGTGTGGTGTAACCTCTGGTGAGAGGCAGAGAACAGCTGTCCTCCCTTACACCAACCGGCCCAGCTGTGGAACCCCCAAGCGCAGGAAGGCCACACCCACAGGACATTCCCGTGAGGGGCAGCTGAGGGGGTGTGAGAATCCATCAAACACCCCCCGAAGTGCTGCCCAGAGGCCTTGCACCACAGGACTGCACGGGATGCAAAGTGATGCTGCAGATCCAGGGTCTGGTGCAAGAGACTCTGTCCAACTGCCCCTCCCCTTCCCTGGGGAGGTACCTGGGCATTCCCAGCTGGCCTGAAATCCATTAATCCATTGCATTCTGTGTTTTTTGGGGGATTCTGACCACCAGCTGGAGAGGATCATCGGGACGCTGGTGGGATCTACAGAGTGCTGATATCTTCTACTTAATCTGTCAGTCGCTATCTTTCTGTCTTGCCACCTCTTTTCTATTTCTTTCTCTTCCTTTCTCTCATATATTTAGTATTAAATAAAATCCATACTATTGAATTTGGCAAATGGTCTCATTTGCACCTTAATTTGGGCAGACACATTTCTAATACTTTTAATCCCCATCCTCGGCCAAGGGCCCCTGGAGCCCCAGGGCTGCAGGAAAAGCTCCTGCAGCCATGGCCATGGAAGAGCTTCTGGAATAGTTTATAGCCCATTGCTCTCTGGTTTTGTTAGTCAGAATTGTTATGTCTCACCATGGAGCTGTAAAGGAACAAATTTTCACGGATTATTCCTCTTCAAATTAATTTTGTTCTAAAGAATAATGAAAAGAAAGAGGAGGTTCACTGCTGGTGCCGAGTTCTGTCTGCAACTACTCTAATATTAGTTAGTAAATTGGGGGAAGCAACAAGAGCAGTGCAGCAAGCACTTCATTAAATAAAAGGTAGAACGCCACCTAAAAGATCCCACGTTGATGTAGTTACACAGCTTGGGTTTGCCCAGGAAGTTTGAGGTGTTTTCTTTCCTGGGAACACCAGCACCTCCCTACTGAAGGTCAGAAAGAGTCTGGGAGCAGGGGAGCTGCCGGCAGATTTAAATCAACATGCAATGATAATTTTTCACTCAGCCTCTGACACCTTTGTGATAGAGACAAGAGGCTTTTCCTTCCTTTTAATTATAGGCCTGTAGTGGGCCCAATTTTGTCCTTTTTTTTATAGGAACCCCCCTACAGATGAGATGGAGCTGAGAATCGATGAAATTTTTAATTGCCACCGTAATTGACAGTATTGACAATTTACTAATATTTGTGACTTGTCTGTATTCTCATCACAAGTGACTTGACGGGAGACTGAATATTAGTCAAAGCATTTAATTTTATTTTGATTATGGAAAAAAGAGGTATAGGAAAAGCTCCTATGACTATGTATTTTTCTCACCGAAAACAAATACATATTGGAAATCATGGTAACCTTCCCAGCTCTGCCTTGGGAGGTTTCAGAATTACTATGATCTAGCTAATCTTTTAAGATTTATGAAAAAAGAAGCTAAAGAATCTCAACAGAAGACAAAAAATACTCCATGAGGAATGGTTGACTTCACCTACCTCAACTCATTTTTGTTCACAGTCCTCAGCAGCAATGGCATGTTGGCTGTGGGTGTGAGAGGCGGCAGCTCCCTGGCACACACGGTGCTGCTGGCAGAGCTGGCTGCTGCCTACTCAAGGCTCAGGTAGGCACCTGAGCTGCCCTGCTGCACTGCCAGAGCCATCTCAAGGCTGATCTGCAGGCCAGAGGTGCTGGTCAGCTGGAACCTGCAGGAGTTGCCGCAGGGCAGTGCCGGGAGCTGGCAGTGCAGGGAGTGCGGCAAAAGCAGCCAGGCCGATGGCACCAAAGTTTGGAGCCAGCAGGAGACTTTCTCCACGCCCAAGTAGGAGCCTGTGCAGAGGGTGTCCAGCAGGTACCAGCGCTGATCCCTCTGCAGCTGGCCACCAGAGGCATGGAGAAAGCACCTCTGCCCCAGCAGCTGCTCGCCGGAGCACAGGCACTCCAGAGCCACCGGGACGCGCCCGGCTGGCGGCTGCTTTGTGCTGTCCACATTGGAGGAGTGGCCGGCGGGTGGCCGCAGGACGACCAGTGGGCGGCAGACGGTGCTGTTCTCCTGGATGCTCCAGGCTTCAGAGCTGGTGTCCATCCCGGTGGCTGGGTGCAACTCCGGCATGAAGTTCCTGCCAGCTTCTCCGGGATCGGTTGCGTCACCGCACTGGGCACCTCGCGGCGCCTGTCCCCGCCACTCCGGATTCGGGGATCTGAACCTGACTCCCTTGCAATCGGCTGAGGGCAACGGAGGCCATCGCCCACTCTTTCGGAACGGCGCTCGCCTGTGCCTTAGGACCGAGTGACCCGTGTTCAACTGCTCGCTGGTGATGGGGTGGGCACAGCCAAAGTGCTGCCACCACTGTCTGCACCCTTGACCTTCTCGTCCTGCTCACTGACCTTCTCCTGGCTGCCGACCTTCTCCAGGCTGTTGGATCTCTCCTGCTCACTGCAGCTGGCAGAGCCACGCTTTCTTCTCCTCACCAGCCAGCAGCCCACAGCAGGCAGAACCAGAAGCAGGGTTGCTACAATGATCCAAAAGAGCCACTGCTGCTGCAGTGCTGAAGGGAGCAGGGTTTCCATGGTGCCCCTGCTCCCCTCAATCTCCTGCAGGAGCCAAGTCATCTCCTGATGCAGGTATTCCTCATGCTCCTGCATCCGCTTGACTGCATCCTCATCGACGTCAACCTGCACCTTCAGCCCAGTGTGGGTGGCTAACAGGGCCAGGATGAAGGCAAGCGTGGGAGACATGGCCCGGTGGGGAAAGGGGGCTCAGCAGGTGTGGCTGGGAGAGAGCAGGGGGCTGGGGGCACCTGGAATGTCCCCAGAGCCTCTCTGGTCTCCTGCCACGCTGACAGCCCCAAGCCCCTCTTGCCCCAGCTCTGGGGACAGAGCCCTGCCCTGAGGGTCCCAGCTCTCACGCTGGGTTTAGACCCCCCTGGGTATCTCTGCCAGCTCCCATCCAGCCCAGCTTTGCCAGCCCATCCAGCCCAGCATTCCCCCTGTGTCTGCACTCACGGGCTGCCCAAATCCAACTGCCCACTGATGGCCCTGGACACAGGTGCCAGTGTGACCTGTCCTCTGTGATGTCACAGCCAGCAGGACCATGCCACTTGGCTGCCAAGCTGGGGCCATGCCCCTGCTCACAGCTCCCACTGTTTCTTCATAACAACTCTGACTAACGGAGAGCAACGGGATAGACAGTTTTCCCAAATCCCTTCCATGGTCGTGGCTGCAGAAGCTTTTCCTGCACCTCTGGAAAGGGCTCTGGGGGCCCCTGGCCAAGGATGGGGATCAGGAGTCAGGGAGAAGAAGCAAAGGGCTCAAGGACAAGGGAGGGCGGGCAGAGCTTGCTCCCACAGCGTGGCAGAGCAAGAGCCTCACGTCCTTCTCCTGAACCTGCGGTGCCGGCAGGTCCTCTTCCTGCGGGGCTCCAGGGCATCCCGGGGGCTGCCGGACTTTCTCCACGTCCAAGTAGGAGCCTGTGCAGAGGGTGTCCAGCAGGTACCAGCGCTGATCCCTCTGCAGCTGGCCACCAGAGGCATGGAGAAAGCACCTCTGCCCCAGCAGCTGCTCGCCGGAGCACAGGCACTCCAGAGCCACCGGGACGCGCCCGGCTGGCGGCTGCTTTGTGCTGTCCACATTGGAGGAGTGGCCGGCGGGTGGCCGCAGGACGACCAGTGGGCGGCAGACGGTGCTGTTCTCCTGGATGCTCCAGGCTTCAGAGCTGGTGTCCATCCCGGTGGCTGGGTGCAACTCCGGCATGAAGTTCCCGCCAGCTTCTCCGGGATCGGTTGCGTCACCGCACTGGGCGCCTCGCGGCGCCTGTCCCCGCCACTCCGGATTCGGGGATCTGAACCTGACTCCCTTGCAATCGGCTGAGGGCAACGGAGGCCATCGCCCACTCTTTCGGAACGGCGCTCGCCTATGCCTTAGGACCGAGTGACCCGTGTTCAACTGCTCGCTGGTGATGGGGTGGGCACAGCCAAAGTGCTGCCACCACTGTCTGCACCCTTGACCTTCTCGTCCTGCTCACTGACCTTCTCCTGGCTGCCGACCTTCTCCTCACTGTTGACCATCTCCTTGCATCTGGGCCCCTCCAGCTGTCTGCAGCTGGCACGGCCACGCTTCCATCTCCTGATCAGCCAGTAGGTCACGGTGAGTAGAACCAGCTCAGTGGCCCAAGGCAGCCACAGCAGCTGCCGTGCAGAAAGGAACAGGCTTTCCTTCATGCTCTTGATCTCATCCATCTCCTGCAGGAGCCAAGTCATCTCCTGATTCAGGTATTCCTCGCGCTCCTGCATCCATATGACTGCATCTTCATCAACCTGAACCTGCACCTTCAGCCCAGTGTGGGTGACTAACAGGGCCAGGATGAAGGCAAGTGTGGGAGACATGGCCTGGTGGGAGAAAGGGGGCTCAGCAGGTGTGGCTGGGAGGGAGCAGGGGGCTGGGGGCACCTGGAATGTCCCCAGAGCCTCTCTGGTCTCCTGCCACGCTGACAGCCCCAAGCCCCTCTTCCCCCAGCTCTGGGGACAGAGCCCTGCCCTGAGGGTCCCAGCTCTCACGCTGGGTTTAAACCCCCCTGGGTATCTCTGCCAGCTCCCATCCAGCCCAGCTTTGCCAGCCCATCCAGCCCAGCATTCCCCCTGTGTCTGCACTCACGGGCTGCCCAAATCCAACTGCCCACTGATGGCCCTGGACACAGGTGCCAGTGTGACCTGTCCTCTGTGATGTCACAGCCAGCAGGACCATGCCACTTGGCTGCCAAGCTGGGGCCATGCCCCTGCTCACAGCTCCCACTGTTTCTTCATAACAATTCTGACTAACGGAGAGCAATGGGATAGACAGTTTTCCCAAAGCTCTTCCATGGTCGTGGCTGCAGAAGCTTTTCCTGCACCTCTGGAAAGGGCTCTGGGGGCCCCTGGCCAAGGATGGGGATCAGGAGTCAGGGAGAAGAAGCAAAGGGCTCAAGGACAAGGGAGGGCGGGCAGAGCTTGCTCCCACAGTGTGGCAGAGCAAGAGCCTCACGTCCTTCTCCTGAACCTGCGGTGCCGGCAGGTCCTCTTCCTGCAGGGCTCCAGGGCATCCCAGGGGCTGCTGGCCCTCCTCTTTCAGGAGTGCTCGGGAAAAGCCCCTGTAGCCATGACCATGAAAGAGCTTCTGGAAAAGTGTATAGGCTGTTGTTCTCTGTTATCAGAATTGTTATGTTAAAACATGGATCTGAAACAGGAAAAAATTTTCAGGGACTATTTTGCTTCAAATTACTTTGTTCCATACCAGAAAGAAAACAAAGAAGAGGTTCACTGCTGGTGCCATGTTATGTGTGCAATTAGTATAGTATTAGTTATGAAGTTAAAATTCTTTATTAGTCACAAATGTTGCAGAAATTGTTTCTTAGAGTCTGGAAAGTGGATAAATTTCATTTTTTGAACATGAGGAGGAATGTATATATTGTAAAAACCGTTCTAGGTCTGCACACAGAACTTTCCAGTGAGGTTTTCATAGCCAGCAGAGGTGTCAGCAGTCTGTGCAACAGCTCTGCCTGGCAGCAGTCATACAGCACTGGAGTGTTGGACATTCTTAGAAATTGGGCAGCCCAATATTATGGGAATATTATAGTGGAACTATAAAGGTAACACAACAGGTGTGCAAGAATGTGAGAGAATTAAACCATTGTGGAAAAAAGTAAACAAAGAAATCAGAAGTTGTTATATTCATTAGGTTGCTCCAAGTCAAAGAGAAAAATGGTAGAAGTCTGTGACATTTCTGAAACTAATAAAGGAACTGTATCATGTTCCTCAAGGAACAGCAAAATACTTTCAGGCCTCAGGAAAAAGAAAATAAAGAATTTGCACGTAGTATGCAATTCAACTCTGAAATTCCAGCACACGACTGATGGCAAATACACAAATTTCTCAGGGAATGATTCAATGTGACTGCTCATGGTAGTTGTTTCACAGAATTTCCAGGTCAGGAAGTCAGCAGATTGCAGGAATACTGTCCATCTGTTGTGCAGGTTGCCATCAGGAAAACTGTTCCCAGTGTCAGCATTGCCCAGTTTTGTGGTCAGGAAGGTGGAGACTTCTCAGTCTCTTCTGTCTGTTTTGGTCTGTGTAAGGTGCCCTGTACTGCAGGGTGGAGACGGAAGGCAAGAAATAATGGAATTCGTTGTAACTCACAGACTGTGAGATGAGCATGGGGGTCACTATGGTGGCACAATGGGATGACCTCACTGGATCATTCTGATGCCACCAGGGGATGCATTGTGACTTCAAGACCCACAGTGTTTATATGGTGGCGAGCACAGGGTCACAGTGGCTTCAGTCTAGACTTGTGGCAAGCAGCTCCTGGTGCTTGCTCTCTTCATCCTGCTGTGCCAAACAAACGTGGCCATGGAGACAGAGCCGGGAGCTTTGCCCGAGGCCATCAACCACACAGCAACAGCGGCACCTCCCGGCTCCGCGGACGCCAAAAGCCTCGCTAAGCCTGTGCCCACGGGGAGTTTCCTGTCCAGGCTCTGGGCAGGACTTTTCGGCCGACTGATTCCCGTGTGGCCCCGGATGCGCCAGAGGCTGGCGGGAGGGTGGTGGGGCCGGCAGCGGCGGGCAGAGGCCGCAGAGAGCAGCAGCCCGGCCAGCCCCGTTTCCAGCAGCCCGGCCAGCCCCGTTTCCAGCAGCCCGGCCGGGCCCATTTCCAGCAGCCCGGCCAGCCCCGTTTCCAGCAGCCCGGCCGGGCCCATTTCCAGCAGCCCGGCCAGCCCCGTTTCCAGCAGCCCGCCCGGGCCCGTTTCCAGCAGCCCGACCTGGCCCGCTGTGCAGGGAGCAGCCGGCCTTTCTGGGGGGCCTGGCCCTCCTGTGGGTCCCGACCATAGCTCCCCTGCGCCTGTCCCCACAGGGCAGCAGAAGAACCAAGAGCCGAGGCAGCAGCAGAGGCAGGAGGCGCGGCAGGAGGCGCGGCAGGAGCTGGGGCCAGCGGCAGCTCGCCGTGCCCAGGCCCGCAGCCGCAGCCCCTCCCCGCCCGGCCGCAGCAGGGGCCGCTGGCCTGGGAGGCTCCGGCGCTGCCGAAAGAGGAGGGCCCGCAGCCCCCGGGACGCCCTGGAGCCCCGCAGGAAGAGGAGTCGCCGGCGCCCCAAACGGCAACGCAGACAGTTCAGGAGAAGGAAATAAACTTCTCTTTTCTCTGCCAGAGAACCTTGGGTTATTCTTTCTCTCCTGTCTCAGACTGATGCTTCTCCCCATTCCCCGATCCCCATCCTCAGCCAAGGGGCCCCGGAGCCCTTTCCAGAGCTCCTGCAGCCACGACCATGGAAAAGCTTCTGGAAGACTTTGGGGTGATGCTTCCAAAGGGGTCAGGAGTGAAAGACTGGTCAGACATGTGAGTGTGAAAGGAATGAACGACTTGTTTTTATAAACAAGCTGTGGGCCTGCTGGTAGATAAAACTAGTACTGAGAGATAGAAGAAACAATGGGAAGGATTCCACTGATTGATGAAGGGAAAAAAGAGATTTGGCTTTACAAAGAAACTATAGGTCTGCTGATAAATGAAATTGGATATTGAGTGAGGAAAGAAACAACGGGACGAACCATAAATTCCTTAAGAATTAAAATTATGGAGGGGGGGTTATGAAGCCTGTACCTCTCAAGTACCTCAGCCAATGGGGAAGGAGAGAGGGAAATGCGGCCGGGAAATTAGGGTAAATGGGAGGCTGTGCCCTCCAAAACTTTGAGAGACCCCAGGGAAATGCCCCATGGCCTCTCCCTTTATTCGAATAAAGTAGCGGGACTCCTTTGTCTCGTTTTTGGACATAAACCACTGGTGTTTGTGGGTTAATTTTCCTGACAGGTGTGAGAGACTGGAAGGATTGCTGGCTTGGAGTGTTCCAGGGGCATGTGTGTGAGGAAAAGGGGCAGCTCAGGCCTTGCCTTTATTTGCACCAGTTGCACATTGTGCTGGTTTGGCCAAATCTAGAAATACATCCCCTGGGAGAAGGCAGGCTACAACCATCCCTCCCCCACCAGGTTCGGGAAAAACAAAAAATTTCCTCGAAGGAAAGTGAAAGAGGTAAAAACTATTTATTTAACAAACACACAGGAAAAGGGATAATAATGCTAAATAATAAAACCTCCCACTCTGCTGAGAGAAACCTGGGAAATTTCAGAGTCCTTCCTTAGATCTCTCTCTGTCCCTCCTTGGAGCTGGGATGGGGTGGTGGGCCCATCTCCGGGGCCAAGGCCTTGGTGGAAAGTCCTCCCGATGTATTCTGATGTTGAAACAGTCCAGCAGGGAAAAAGGGAAAAAGACCAAGTCCCAGGAAAACAAAAGTTCAACTCTCCGAAGGAAAAGGAGCTGAGGAAAAAAAAACTACGGAAAGCTGGCTGGAAAGAAAAGCAAGCTGGGTGCTTCCCTTCCCTCTTGCTCTCCTGCCACAGTTGGAAAAAAAAAAATCTGTATTTCTGTGTGACCTTGAACAAGCTGCAAACTGCTTTGAAAAAGTTTTTCTCAGTTTTTTCCTCCCCCCTCTCAAGCTCAGTTTAAAGGCATAAAAAGGCATAAAAATTAATTTTTGGGCATGGGGCAGCGATTGGGGATACACATCATAAAGTCACCCCAAGACACACATCATTTGGAGTTTGGTTCCACTCAGCAGTTAACTCTTTGGACACTAAATGGACCACTTTGCTTCAGGAAGGGGCACCCCTGAGACTGAAGAGGCTGTTGCCAGGTAGAGGTCATCTTGTACAACTGGAAAGTGCTGGGGGTGTGCCTGGTTTGCTCTAAGAGCTATACTGGACTCTATAAATGTGTGGCTGTACTGCTGCCTATACAGAAGTTTCCTTTGCCAGTCTCTGCAAGACTCAGTGATGGATAAAAGTGTTCAGTGTAATAAACTAAAATGATAAAATCAAAGGATAGGCAGGTAAAACCAGGCACAGTTCACATGTGAGTGAGTCATTGTGTGTGTATTTATGAAATGATCTATTGAAAGTTATCTGAAAACAAATTAAAAAATTTAAATTGGTTGGTTTATTGGGTTTTTGGTGGTTGTTTTTGGGTTTTCTGGTTTTTTTTTTCATTATACCCCTTGTCTTTACCCTTCTTGGCCATCCTGGAGCATGGTGTTCCTACATTAGAAACAAGCCCTTTGCATGGAGTGATCAGCTCCCAGCTGATCTGCTACCCTGGCCTTACTTTCTGTTTCCCATGAGTGAACTTAAGAGATAAACTCCTGGGAGTTCACCAGAACATTTGCATCTCAAGAGCTCTTGGGCAGAAAATAAAAAAGACCAATTCACTATTTTATAGACAGGAAAGGGAAGGTGCTGAGAAGCATAAGGCACAGTCAGGGCTCTGACAGAAGAGCTCCTGAGCTGCAGCATTCCATGCATCGCTGTTCGACAGGAGCTGCTGCTGACAGGGTAGGAGGGATGTCTCAGCCTCAGCCACAGCAGCTCAGTGTCACCAGTGGGAGCAAAGAGCAAAACAGAACCAAACACACACAAGCAAACAGAGGAAACCAAAAAATGCTGTTTTCATTTGGACTGATTTTCCAGGCACAAGCTGTTTGCAGAGTTTTGGCAGACAAGGGGACGTCTCCTGCACAGTGCAGAGTCAAGGCTTTGCTGCCAAAGCACCCATCAGCACATTGCACTGACTCAGGATCAGCCCCAGGCCCTCCACAGGTGTTTCTCCTGTTCCAAGGGAGCTGGTGCAGATGCTGTTTCTACCATTTTTCAGCAACTCTGGCTAGTTGTTCAGCAGAGCTGGGCACATGGTGGGCCTCAGGGACTCCTCAATAGAGCAGAGATCGTGTGGGAGTTTGTGAGGGATGTGTCAGATGTGCTGCTGCTCTGAGGGGGCACGTGGTGCCCGTGCCATTGCTACCATCTCTCCTGAAGCGAGACTCTCACATCCCTATATAAAATAAGTGCCCAACATGGCACAGTGTCTACAAAGTGAGAGTCTTCTTTGCTGTCTTGCTGTCCTTTGCTGTCCTGGCTGCTCTTACGAGGCTTCTCCTGCCCCACCTTGCTGGTCTGGCTGCCTGGGGTCACATCCGACAGAGCAGCCAGACCTGGACCCATGGTGGTAGTAATTCCTTTCCTGTACTTCTCGTGTTTTTTCTTGGCATTTCCCTATTTTTCTGTTTATTTTTCTTTCCTCTTTCATGAAAAAGAAAAAAAAGTTGTATTATTGCTTTGGATTCCCCACATGTAACCTCGTTTGTGTTTTAATCTCACTTTCAAGTATATTTAGAATCTAATTTCTTTCTGCAATTGTGGGTCAAGACAAAACATGCCTCTCCTTACCTTAAGCCTATTGGAACATCCTGCTTGGCTACTTCCCAAATTAAAGTCATTAGTCAATAAATTCTAGAAAATTCAGCATAAAGATCATTCTTGCCTAAGAGTCACATGTCTGTTGACACAAAGTTTATGACACAGGTTCATGTTTATGTCTACAGAGCTATGTTGTAGTGGTTCCACATCCTGTCCCAAGTTAATTCCTTTGAGGGGGTTTGAATTTTGGGTTGCCTTACATCTGTGCATGTGCTTGTGCACCTGCAGGAGGGGACATGGTAGGAGGTGTCAGAATAACAGCAAGATGTGACAAAGAAAAGAGGCTTTATTAGGAATGTGTTCGACAAAAACCCAAACCAAGAAACCATAATAACTAATGTTCTTGCAGTCTCAAGTCAAAATTACTTCTTTTAGAGTAAATACTGTGACCTAAAAGCTGTGAAATCTCAGTATTTCTTAGTTACAGTACTAGGTTAAAAAACAAAGAAACAGCACTGAAATTTCAGAAATGTACTTTACCTAAATTAGAAACATGACAATTTTTATTTTCCCCTGATGCTAAATGTATATGTAAAAGAAATACATTAGAAACCCAGGACTTAAACATCTTTTGATGATATGGTGATGATTAACCAAGAAATTCTTCTTTTGATCTCCTTTTCATCCATGTGAAATGCTTAGTCATGAAATTACGGAATTTGCCAGTTGATTTTGTAACAATTTCACACTTTTACCTTTTACTGACATTTCCAACTTTGTGGTTTAGTTCTGAAAATTATCTTGTTTTAACTGAACTGTGCAGCAACTTGCTTTGAGTCTAACAGAACTTTCCTTGCATGAGACTTGTATTGTGTACAGTTTTGTTTGAACAAATGAAACACTGGGGCAGATGTTGAGCTGTTCATGTGTCCCACAGTAAATAAAAAAGCCATCTGTTTCATGAGGCCAGGTTGTATGAGAAGGCAGATGAGGCGAATTATGAGGTGGTTAAGACTCAAGTATTCTTGAAGCCATGAGGCTGAAGTCTGTCTCCTCTTGCATGGGAAGAAATTAAAGAGAAAGCAAACCAACTACTGCTAAGAAAGTTTGCCTTATTTCTGGCTGCACAAAGCAGCTGAGCTGCCTGGTGCACGCAGCCCATGCATCAGCTGCTGAAGCATGAATTTGTTTCACTCCTCAAATGAAGCTGAAATCACTTTGGGAAAGTGGTGAACCTGCACACATTTATGGTGTCAAACATGTTTTATATTCATGTCTGTTGGTGGAACTTGTGCTGCCTGGTTAGGCAGCATGTCCTTGGGTAAGGTTGATTCTGTTTCTGGTTTGACAAAGTTATTTCTAGGGGAATTTATTTTTTCTTCCTCTTCTTAGATGTTGTGGAATTTTTGCTTTTTAGGGAGATGCTGCCATTTTTACTTCACTTTTGCTGTTCTTTGGCCAATTATGAAAAGGAAAGGCTAGCAGTCAGCCTAGGCATAAACTGTGGCAAAGCCTCGTTCAGCTGCAGTAATACCAAAATTTCAAGTGAGTTCCTAGTACTACAGCATGGATAAACACAAATGCCTCCTGGTGACTGATCAGGGCTCCAGCTGTGTGCACAGCTTCCTACATGGTCTTCCTAATTCAAAAATCTCTTCAGTTCAGGCTTCTGGAGAGTCTGTTCTTTTCCCTCTTAAAGACAAAATTTCTAGATGCTTGAACAAAAGCATCTTTCCCCAGATTTTTCTGGAGTTGAGCAGTGTATGAGATTCTGACATGCTGGTTTTTGTAAGGTCTGGTAGCAGGGCAATTTATTATCCACTTGCATCGTCTACCCACAGAGCTCCCACCTAATGTAGGTAAGCAGTTCCATGATTTATCTTCTTTTCAGGCTAAATTATGCATAGTAACTGATGTCCAGGAATCTACAGCTGAGCTAGAATTAGATTGAGGGGAACACATGCTGTCTTCAGGACAGCACTTCAGCACTTTCCCAGAGTGTGGGCCTTTGGTTACTTAGCTTTTGGGATGCTCTTGGCTGATAAAAAAAGAGAGATAAACTTTCAGAACATTAACCCTGCCATAAGGAATGTCACAACAGCATCATAAATAAGGAAGGTAGCAGACTGTTGAGATTGGGTTCAAACCATCAAGGGTGTTTTAAAAATCACATTCCCCTGATATGTCTGTGTATGGCCTACAGCCTAAATAAGTTTTATTCTCCCCACTTGCTAAGCTGAATCCAGTGGTGACACTATTCAGCATTGTCTGGCTGTGGGCTCTGACTCCCTCCATCCCTGCCAACCTTCCTTCCTTTTTATTTCTTTGAAACTACTAAGCTTCAATCACAAACAGGAATAGGACTGTAATCAAATGAGTCTTTTTTTTACATAATCCAGGAAGTGGGGAGGAAAGAAAATCCATTAGAGTATAGTAATTAAAATTTTTGAGTGTATCTTTCACTTCTATCAGAATATTATCTACCAAATTTATTGTGTAGAATAAAAGAGAATTAAAATAATATAATAAAATAAACATAACAACACTTAAAAAAATTGAAAAGAATATGAGGTAATGCCATGAACTAGAAATAATAATTCTGGTTTATTTCACACTTTATAGAATTCTCCACTGCCAGCAACTGTTTATTGATTTGCTTTAGGAAATTACAGCAGAAGCACAGTCCAGCAACAAGGGCACTTGCCTGAAGGCATATGTCTATTAGTCCTCATTTTCTGCATGTACAATGGGAAAGAGGAAGAGAAAGTAACTCGTGAGGAACTTCATGACAATGAACGCCACAATGACCTGCTCAGCTGTTGTGGTGGTAGCAAATCGAGAACCACTTCGTGAGGAAAGGCAGAGCTAGTCAAGGCATTTTCAGCTAAATGCAGTTTACACAAAAGGGTGATAAATAAAAACAAAAATCATGGTCCTTCTGCTTACTTTTTTTTTTTTTTTTCCTCCTAGCATTCCTTGGGAAAATTCTTGGAGCTATTTCAGGGTAATGAATTCAGGCTAATTCAGGACAGTTCCTGTGGTTGGGAGACTCTGCAGAAATCTTTGGCAAGAAAAATTTTTATGTTCTCCTGGTGGATAGAATAAAAGGAAATACTAAAACCCACCTGGTAAGACAGGGTCTTCCTTTCTGGCAGTTTGTGAAGCAGAGACAAACTGGCTCATCCCAAGTGGGGCTTTCACGCAGTTAATCACAAGTCCCTGCAACGACGTGCCCGTGTGAGCTACTCCTCTGAGTCCCATGTGCTTGGTGGGCATCCATCAGGACAGTCAGTGGAGAATGTGAGATGACTCATGGGAGCAGATGAAGGTGCTCATTTTGGGATGAAATTAAATGTTCTTGCAGCTTCCTTGCCTGTATTGTCCAGGTTATGGGTGGCTCAAAGATCCACCAGTCTTTGTCTTTCTAGGGAGACTCCCAGGCTGTGACAAGCTGCCCTAAATTCCTTTGTAGAGGGGGCAACAAAAGCTTTGCTGAGCAAAGGCTCCTGAGCAAGCACAGTCTGAATGCAGGATCAAGCAGAAGCAACCTGTATCTGCACAAGCTGATTGACCAGCAGCACTTTCTGGCACTTACTGCCTCAATCTCTCAATCCCTCGATTCAGGGATTCAGGATTCAGCCTGTGTCAGAGAAGAAACTCCCTAATCAGCCCTGTCTTGGCACTGGGAAAGGCAAGAGAGGCTTCTCACGGCCTTAGTGGGACCTTGCCAGGAGTGAAGGCTGGACCTTCACAGACTGGAAAGAACCTTTGCCCTGCGAAATTTAAAAATATATTCAAATAAAGAAGGAAGTCAATAGGAATCACCTCTACCAAGCCCCCCGAGATTTTTGTTGAAGCTATATTCATGTTTATAGCTAAATGGCATAGGGCTAATAGCTCCTCACAATTTAACATTCTGTTTGAGACTTCATGTTTCTCTAACTGCTTTTTGTTGCCTGCACTGATGTAGAAATAAATCAATTCGAGTGCATTGTAAAGGCATACTTTTTTTCTTTTCCTCACGTCATAGTTGAGGAACTAAGACACAAAAGCTGACAAGACAGAACAACTTTGATGGGGAAAAAGGATGTGAAAAGACTTCTCTCATGTCTCTTCTGTCCATTTGCATGAAGAAAACCCTACAGTTTTTTAGGTTTCCTGCAAATATTCTTCTATTCTTCCCTAATTACAGAAGACTAAGCATATTTAAGGGGTTTTTTTAGAAATGCAAAGATAATAGGTTTTAAATTAATTAATGCAGTATACCATTAATCAAATCTTCTTGAAAAGCTTTAATTTAACTAGAAAGGTCTATTGGATTTTGTTATAGTTTTTAAATTAAGCAATTTATTTCAAATGCCTTTAGTAGATGAGAATATTGCCCACAAAAGAATTAGATCCTGAGTCATCTTTAACTCTGGAGGTTTGCCTCACCTCACAGGATGTGAATATTAATTTACTTCACAGAATATCCACAAGGTTGGTGTTTCAAGTAAAAGTCAGAGATATTTTAATGAGAACTTAAAAATACCTTGTGCTAAATTACTTTAAATTCCTAAATCATTATGAAATGTTCGTAAGCACAGTCCTTATGTTTTCACTGCATCTTATTCCCTGAAAAAAAAAAAGCAGAAAAGCAGAGAAGCACAGCCCAGCCTGCAGCTCCTGAAAATCAACTCTGTTCTACATATGCAGAATGATAGAACTGGGATACTGATAAATATTAAAAAGTTAAATAATGAAGAATATTTTTAACCCTTAACATCAGATGCCTATTGTAAAAGAAAAAAAGTAGTCTCATAGTGTGATGAGTTTTGTTATCCTGGAGAACACCGTAAATGAATTTCAGTGTGTGTGTGTGTGAGAGCCTGTAAATTGTCATTATGATTCCTAACTATAAATTCCTTTCTTGCTTTATGTTTGTTTGGAGTTTTTTTTAGTACTTCACTGGTCAATGCCATGCCTGTTGTGTCTTCCTTGTCTGCAAGAAGATGAAGGAGCAGCTTGAGTGGTTTGTCTGTGATAAACCCATCACTGCAGAGCCTCTGATCTAACTCAGAGCAATATGCAAACCACCAGATGTAAGGAAAGACAGCCTGATACACAGACTCACGGAGCTCTAAATCAGCCTCTTCCAAGATCTCAGCAGAAATATTAGGGAAAAAAACCCCAGCTGAAGCCATGAATATAATAAATGTTGTGCTGCAGAGCACAGTAACAGGAGCAGCACTCCACAGTAGCCTCTCTCTCCACCTCTGCAGAGGGTGATTTGCTCTGTGCTTGACTCTCACCGTCTGGGAAGGGCAGCACTTTGAGGCACAGTTCTCCGTCCCACGTATTAGAGAGACCTTTGGTTCAGGGGCTTCAATTTGCAGGTGGCTCTGCAATAAGAAATATTAAAATAACCTTTAATGGAGAAGGATAGTACTTCCTATAGAAACCATTAGTGATGGCCCACTGAGATTCAAGTAGAAAAAAACCCAGAATGGCTGCTTTCATGTCACTGATGTCTGCAGTTTCATGTTAAATGCACTCCTCTGTTTGTAATAAACCTGACACTGATTTCCCAAGGTGAGCACTCAGTGCTTCCTTCTCCCAGTTATCTCACTTACTGATGAGTGAGTTTCTCTTAAAAGGGCTCTCACGTGCTTGCAGCTTACCCCTGCAGCCATGTCCCTGACAAACCAGGTTACAGCTCCTCTTCCGTTAACTTCTAGAAAAAAAAATAATACAGAAAGGACAATTTTTCTTCAATTATGACTTTAGGAATATTTTTTCGTATTTTCTACCAGTGTTTATTGTAGCCATACTTCACTGTTACTGACAAAAAGCAAAACTCCAAGAAAATTTGACATGCTGAAGTTCCCTGTAATGGCTAGAAGCTCATCCTCATCTCTTTTCCACATGTATTTCTGGCAATGTCTGATTTATTTTTTATTTGGAAAAAAAAAGCACATCTTTTTTTGCAATGCAAATGCAGAGATGCCCCACATCCTTGCAGCAAATTATCAGCAGCTAAACATTGTGGTTATGAATAGTTCCAGCTTGCCCTTGCCCTGGTGTTTCTCACTTCTAGGCAGGGCAGCCATGAGTGTTTAGCAATGGGTTCATAAATGCCAATATCATTAACAAAATTCAGGCTCTACAGGATCACTACTGCAGCTCAGCCCTAGAAGAGTGCTAATTCCTTTTGACCTGTGTTCTAATCTCAACAGTCAAGGAATTTGTTGCTGTTTCCTGTGTCATCACAAATCAGTTGGAATAATTTTGAAGCAGATTTCAGTGGGGGAAAGGGCAGAGCAGGAGCATCCAGGCTGGGATTCTCAGACTGCCTGCCTGCTCGTCTGCTCTGTGAAGGATCACATTTTTTGGCTCTTTGAGAGTGGACATAGACCAGCCCACAGCACTGTTGCACCACTGTCAAGAATAATTTCACCGTGTCTAACTTCTACCACAACCAACCTTATAAAAATCCTTCAGTGAAAGATGACAGGTATGTGGTACTTCCTCCATATGGAACAAAATTTCCATTATAAGTTCACTCATATTTATTGGTAAACCTCTGTCCCCTGTGAAACTGGCCTCTTAAGCATTTCATTCTCTCAGAGAATGGTGGATAACCTTTATTTCTTTTTTTAAGCACAAGTACCCTGTTTCACTGAATCAATACACATAACAGCTGTTTCTGATCCTGTGTTTTGATGGAGGTTTATGTCCCATATTTAATGACCATCTGTCATTGTTGAGAACTGCAAATGCAAGTTGCAGAAAGTTGCTGTCCAGAAATGAAAGAGAAAGGGAAAATAATATTTTTCTTGGATGTGCTGTGCATCTTTGGAATCCGGTACTGGACAGAACAGGGAAAAAGAGGAGAGGAGAAAAGAAGAAAAACTATTATCACTTGTATCATACATTTCCACTACTTTATTTAGCTTATGGCTAGGCAGCAGAAGAACACAGACTAAAGCTCTGTTCATTTTCCCATCCTGGAAGAGTTTTTTGTTCTTTCCTCTGGAAATAGAGGATACATTGGGTAGCCATGTTTCATTTCTTATCGGATACTTTACTTTTATTTGTGAAAAGCACACGGGACTATTGCAGCTAACTTGTCAGCTGAGAGTAGGGACAGGGAAACCATACAGCTGACAGCAGTGGAAATGCACTGGCTGTGGCTGTGTGGGTTTTTTGTATCAGGTGCACTTGTTTGCAGTGTGGAAGTTACCCAGTAAAAGCACTGAATCGTTCTTAAAACAGGGAAGATTTTGTTCCCCCTCTGTATCATTCTCCTAGTAAACAGTATGGAGTGTTGCTGTATTCCAGTGGGATGGTCACAGCCATTTAAATGTAGTCTAAAGGCTTCCTGTGAAGTCAATGTTAAGGGGAAAGCTTTAGGATAAGATTGTATTATTAGTTGTCTTTTAAAGAATTCTGCTTTTTTTATGGTTACTCGAGAACAGTAGCCCACCAGACTGCTAAAATTTGTGACGTCAAATAGCATGAACATGTCGTGTTCCATATCCTGGTGTCCCTGCACATGCACATTTTCTGTCTGTGATAGTACATGACATGAAAAGATGATTTCTGTTTTATTTATATCAAATTGAGCCTGTGGGGTACCAGTGCCTGAACAGGACTCATAACTATTGCAATTTTATATGAAGTTAATAATTAAATTTAAAAAAAAAATCACATGTAAGAGGATCTCCAAACCCACATTGTGGGAAAAAATAGGATGGGGTTTATCTTGAGCCATTTTGGTAACTGTTTGACAGCACCTGCTTGGAGGTTTAAAACTGGAATTATGACTTAGGTAACAGTAAAGCCTGTTAGTGGAATTGTTGCTGGAGATTCAGTTCCGACAAATCATGTCGGGTCTTTATGGTGTGTGGTGAAGCAGCAGTGACCCAGCAGAAGGTCATCAAACTTGAGTTGATTGTCAGTCTAGGTACTTCATACCAGGGTTTTTGAAGATCATTTTGTTCCCAGAGGTTTTCTGCTATTACTGATGGCTATCAATTGGTACCAGATGATATTGGAGATAACACTTTATTACATTTATTAACTACATAGTGGGATTGAGTGTACCTTCGGTGCAAATGGTGGAAGGTGTTTGTACTGCGGAGGACCAGGCAAAAGCACATTTTGTCTCAAACATTCTGATTGTTGTGACAGGAAAAATGTGATCAGAAGAGAGAGGCCTGGAGGTGGGGCAGCGCTGTCCTGAGCCATTTCCTGCTCTGCCTGGAGACTTGAGCTCAGTCCCCACCCTCAACTCACTCCTTGGACAAGAGCTGAAAGGGCTGGCTCTGCATGCGTGACAAAACCGCATGAAAAATCTACGGTACATAAGAGGCTGCACCATGCTAGCTGTAAAAGAGAGCAGGTTGGGCCCTCTCTTTTTTTCCTCCCTTTATCTTTTGTTTTCTTTGTCTGACAGCCCCAGCTCCAGACCATCCAGGAGGACCAAAACAGGATCAAGATGGGCTCTATGAACTGGTGATATCCTCTGTTCTCTCACTTTATTTTCTGCCTTTATTTCTCTGGCCCCTCACTCTGCTGGGCATAACGCTGCTGTCCTGTTCTCCTCCATACTTGGTCCTGAAGTTTGCTGTGGGAGTGGGGAGCTTGTGGCTGTGTGTTGTGGCTTGTGAGGCAGTGTCACATGAAAAGGGGAGATTTCCTCGACCCTTGGTGTTGGATTTGTCTGTCAGCACCCCAGAGACCCTTGTGCCCCTCCAGTCTGTCCGTGCCGCGTTACAGGGGCCCTTCACTGAACAGCCCTGCTGGGTTGGAGGGTTTTTCAGTGACTTTTTCAGGGACACACCCCAACAGCACCAGGGACACCCCTGAGGAAGGCTCTCCCCACTTTATCCGAGTCTGTTCCCCACTGCTGGCAACTGCCAGTGCCCGGAAGGACTCCCACGGACAGTTCATGGAATAACACTCTCCTTTAATATAGAATTGTGACAGGCTGAGGTCTGAGGAGCGTCACTGACAGTACCTGACTGCAAAAACCTGTTCAAAGCAATGCACAGACAAGCTCTACACCCCAGTAAAAGTACTCAGCACGCACAGGGTTCTCACCCACAGCTGTCCCTCCAGGGGAGAAGGCAGGTTCAGCCTGCTGACTGATCCCAGCAGTTACCATGGGATCTTCCCTAACTTTCCCCCATTCTTGACTTATTTTTGTGCTATATATTCACATTTCGGTGGGGTTTGAGTGACTCAGGTCATGCATACCTTGTTGCTGATGGTGTAAATTTCTCTCCCGTGGCTGCTGGCTCACAGCAGGACATCTCCTCTCTCTCGTGGCTGACAGGTGCTGTGGGGTTTATCAGCTGCAAAGAACCATGGAATTCCCCTCCCTGTGAGGATTCCAGCAGAGCCTGGCCACCCACCCTCTGTTCCATCCCCCTCAGCAGGTGCTGTGGGTGCAGATTTTGGGTGTTGGCAATCCCTGTGGGATAGGTCTTGAGTGTTCCAGCCACATTCCATCCAGCAACAGCAGCTGCACTTTATGCTATAATTTCTGTACTGTTACAACTTCTGTTAGGATATAACTTTTCAGTTTCCTCTGATTTTACTCTCAGCCATCTTTCCACAGCCAGCACTTCTGAAAATTTCCTTGTGAAGAGTTGAGAGCTGATTGAACTGCTCTGTACAAAACTAAGGGCTTGTTAGCCAACAAGTCTAAAGAGTGGTCTGGCTGCTGGAATTAAGGTGACTGTAAAATAAAAGCACAAGAGTTCCCTGACAAGTGTAAGGTGTCTTTGTGCAGTCAGATGAGAATTCATAATGAACGTCATGCCCCATTCCAGTGGGTTGTGACACCTTCCCAGTGTTGGACTGGGTGATCCTTAAAGGTTCCTTCCAGCCCAAAGTTTTATGTGGTTCTGTGATTTTATGAACTGGAAATGTGCACAGAAAGTGGAGAGAATGAGTTATAACTCAGAAAGTCAAAAGTGTTCACACTTCTAAGACTTTCTTCCCATCTTTCCAACCTTTATTTCTGCTACCACTCTTCCCCATGCTCTCCACATAGAGAAAAGTCAAACTGTAATTTTGTCATTGAGGAAATGCAATGAGGATTTAAAGCCTGCATATTGTGGATATTTTTTTTTCAGTTTAACCATGAAAGGATCTATGTACAGTAACAGAAGTATGCATTTTAAGATGATGCAGTGCACATACTGTCATGTATTAAGCTATAGAAATCCATGTCATACATGTTAAATGTATACCAGTGTATGGAAGGATGGAAACCTTGCCTGCTCTTTGTCCTGGAGTTCCTTAAGGACGAGTGGGTTCTTCTGCAAGGCATATTCTAGTTGTGCCCTTGGCATTGCTGTGCTATCCTGCCAGTGCTACAGATTTAGCAAATATTTCACTCCTAATGAAAGCATTTGTCTTCACAGGAGCTGTCAGACGTAAACCACACAAAATAAGTGTGTGGGGCAGACCAAAAAATCAAAATAAAACTTAAAAAAGCAGTTCAGAAATGCAGTGAAAATTAGAAAAGGCAATCTGCTTGGAAGAGCTGCACCTTGGCTTTTTCATGTTCTATTTTAACATTTTGACATGCCACCCCAGGCATCCTGATTTATCTGAAACAATTCAGTAAATCTTTGCTTGTTCCCTATTTCCCTGCCAAAACATAGGAAACAACAAAGTTTAAGTACGTGCATTGAGCTCAGCTATTGTCTGCCTCAACAGTCTTCTTTTTGTTTCTCTTATTCTTGCAGAAAACATTCTTAATTAAGGAAAAAGATATTGTATCCTGAAACAATAGTTCACTCATTGCTTTCTGTTTTCCAGATGTCTTTTCAGGTTTATTGTATGGAGACTGCCAACTCTGTGTGTTCATGGAAGGTGGTATCAAAAAGCTTTACTAAGATTATTTTTGTTAGTCATTCTATTTGAAAGGAATGAAAATTGGTCTATACAAGTGTGTGTTTTCTTTCGCCATCCCTCCTACTCATTTGACATTTTGTAAAAATGTTTTTGCAGTTACCCAGGATTGCAGATTTTATGCAACACAGCTGCTAAATATCAAGGGGCACATGAAGTCATGTTGATCTAATGAGGATGGTGCTGCAAAGGCTACAACAGAAAAACTTGAGAAGTAATAAAGCCCCTAATTATCAGTCTCTCCAAAATGCATTGTTAGAAGTTTTCTTCCAACATTTTGTATTTGTACAAAACTAAGCCCAAAGAAAATGTTTCTCCTGCTTATCCCTCCTGGTGGCTAATTCTGAAATGCATAACTTAGCAGACTCTGCCTCAAATGGCAAACTAAATTAAGACACTGACTCAGGAAAACAAATTTGCATATGTTTAATACTATGGAAAAGAGGAAACTGTTTAGTCTTGTGGGTTCAATTGAGTGGATGGAGTCAGGAGAAGAAATTACTTCTTAGCTGAAGTTCTTTAATTTGCAATAACTGGAAATTCTGGTTTAGAAGCTCCTGAGGGTGAACAAGTTCAGGACTTTTTTTTTTTTTTTTTTTTTCAAAACAAAGCAGTCTGTCCAACTGTTAATAGGGAGGGAAAAACCCCAAACAAATTCAGTGTGTTTTCCCTTGCCAATTATTTTGCAATTTTTAGAAGAGTTTACATTTACACTCAATTTTAATAGCATCCTTTGAGTCTCTGTTATTAAAGACCATGAAGTTCTCAGAATCCCATGACTGACGTTGGTTCTACACTCCATGCCATCAGGATAACAGATGCTTTAATCCCATACATGTGTTAAATAGAAAACAGAGAGAGAAGAATTGACACAATCTAGTTATGCTCTTCTTATATCACTCCTTTTTTTTTTTTTTTTTTTCCTCCCTAAATGACTTGGATCATTTTTCTCTCCACTGTCATGGGTCTCTTAGGCAATACAGCATTAAGATGAAGTTTGATGGTGACTGAACAGAGAAGATGAAGTGTCATCCTGGTAAGAGACAAGAGACAGAAAAGCAACTCAGAAAAAAAAAATCTTATTTTTATTGTGTGGCAGTGAAATTTATATTGAAGTCTTTTAATAAAACCTCATCTGAGTCAAAGCAGTCACCAAGGGCATAGAGCAAAGCAAGTCAGAGGGGAAATGAGTTGCAGAAATGCTGAGGGAGTGAAAGAAAAGAATGTGGGAGTTAAAAATGTGGAAATCCTATTCACCAGCAGCTAAGCAAACTTGCAGTATTTAGAGATTTGACGTCCATGATAAATACATGGAAGAGGATTTCAATCCCTTCTGTCCCCACCTCACCAGCTTTCACGTTGCTGCCTAAATTTGCTTCCCATTCTTTACTCAAGTGCTCCAGAGAAGCACAACCCCTCTTGCAGAGATGATTTTCCATGAAAAATAGATTCTCAAGGAAGGAACAGGTGGCTGTTGGTAATTATTGATGTGAAGTAAATAAGAGGGACAACACACCAGGATTGCATTAAAGAATGCAGTTTCTTGGCAACTGAGCATAAAAAGCAGTTTGTGGAGTACAATGGCGCAACAGCAGAAGCGCAAAGGACTGGGAAGCAGTGAGAGAACAACATAAGGTAGAAGCAACAATAACAAGAAGATGAGGACAAGCTGGGGACAGTTACGAGGAGTGGGAGTGGTTCAGAGCTGCATGTGTGTGGCAGCTGCTGTGTGCTGTTAACTTCTTTGTCAGCAACATCAGCCGTACCACTGCTTTGTTCTGTGGGTTCCCAAAAAGACGCCGAGTCACAATCCTCGCTGCCATTCTGGGGTAAAAATTAATGAAGTCCTTAAAGCAACTAGAAGCTGCCATTAGAACTGAAATTCTAAAATTAATTTGCTGCCCTTGTCTTCATACCTCCTAAAAGCTTTTTCATGGCAGTGAGAGGGCAAAGGCACTGATTGGTCTTCCTGGGAAGAAAGGATTAAAACATATGGGAAAAATTGTAATGTTTTAGCATGAAATTTAACAACATTAAATATCATGCTAAAACAGATCTGTGTTGTAGACAAAGAGAGACAGCTGTTCGCCCAGTCAAGGTTGGCCACCAAGGGTGTAGGAATCGGGAATCCTCAGACACCTTCCTGGCTCTGCAATAACGGTGACGTGCAGCGGTCACTCAGTGGATGCTGCTATTGCCAACATATGCATAAAAAGTCCATAAATTTGTTGTAGATCATTTCCTGGAAGAGGCAAAATAATTCCATGGAGTTAGTTATTATGTGAAGATCTATTTTTTTCGGGGGGTTGGTATGAGTTGGTGACTGAGTAGCAAAACAAACTTGCAATTCCTTTATGAATCCCACAAGCCAGACTTTTCATTTTCTCTTAAAGGCAGGGCAGCCAAATGAAACTCTGAAATGTACTCTGTGTAAGCAAGTAGCAGAGAGTAACAGGAAATACATTTCTCCCTAAGGTTGTCTTTAAGGTCTCAGCTACTATTTTACAGAATATCATCAGTATTAGTCCATCTTACTCTCTTTGGTCTTACACAGCCACTGAAAGGGTTGGGCTGTCACAAAGAAAACCCTTCATCTTCTATATGAACATCAAATCTACCCAGAACTATACACATCCAGATTTTTTTTTTTTTTTGGGTTATGTCAGTCACTATCAGCATTAATCATAATTTATTGAAGGGTGTCACGTGGTCAAGGGAAACAGGAAATCAGTGAATTACAGCCCGATAACCAGATCTTTCAGGGTGATACAGTTTCTCTGCAAATGGCAAATTCAGTATAGTATTTGCCTACAAAATCTTATCTATAAGAAGCCTAGGAGCCTTCCTTTCCAGGATGGGTTTTGGAGGTATAAATGAGGAGGCCACAGTTTGTAATTTTGCCCTATTACTATCTGATATTAATAGCAGTGGGGATCTCTTAGCTCTGCCTTCTCGTATTCAGTCCCTTTCATAGCAGCAGATGAGAGACAATTTCTGATATAGAAATAGATTGTCCCAGGAGCTTGGTCTGATTTGTAAGTCACTGATATTTTAGCTTTCCCTCAGTAGAGGTGGTGATTTGTTCCTAAACCCACGGTGGCTCTGTGTTTACTTATTTTACTGTCATGAAACTGCTGGTGTTGTGCCTGTACTGGAGGTGTGCTGCAAATTCAGTGTAGGTGGGCCAAAGAATCTGCTACAGTGACGCAGAACTCTTCTCCTTGGGATAAAAAAATTGGCATCAGAAATCCTACTGCAAGTGTCAGCAGGGGTCAGGGACTCTCTATGAGAGATGGAGGTAATGGAGAAAGATCCAGGAACCAGACAACCTGGGCAGAGGAACCAATCCTGGACAAGCCTGACTTCAACTGTCATTTAAAATACACTGTTGTATTGTGAGAAAAGTTTTAATACTAGTTCTCAGCACTTTTTCGTCAAGCTAATTTCATCATCTGTTGGGCAAAAATTATAAAATTAGTGGAAAATTTAGGTCTCTTTTCTGTTATTTTGGCTCCTTATCAGTTTTAAATCTGATGTATTTTCCCACTAATTTCATTGCGTGTCTTCTACTGTTAGTATTAGTCTTAGTCTGCTGCTTCAATATATTTTATTGCCCATTATGTCTTTTCACTAATCATTAATCACTTTACAAAACTAACCCCAACTAATTACCTCAAAGAGCTTTCTATCTATATTTGAAGGCTGTTTGTTATTCCACAGCTCACTTGGATCACCTGGGATCAACCCGTTTTTTGCCTTTCCCTTAGAGAGAATCTTACAAAAGCGGCAATTCCATTAGAGCAAAGTACAATTAATATACTTAAAACCAGGCTGCCATGCAGGTTTTCCTGTAGAAATGACATGAGCAATGCTATCCTGGAGTATTTTCAGGAGTTTCTTCTGAAGTGATGCTTTTGACACTTAAGTCTTTCAGATTCTGCCCTCTAAAAGGGAGCTCCCTTCACAAAGCCGGAGTTTTCTAAGGCTGTCCCTTGAGTGCCCAGGTTAATGACTGTGATATATTTAATAGCCACAAGAAATACAGGAGTGGACTATCCGTATCTGATCAGGCTGCCACTGTTAAGAGGTTTTCCTTGCCTATTACCTCGTCTGTTTCACCCCTTTTGTCTCACTTTCCACCAGTTCTACCTTTCTTATCTCATGAAAGATGTAAATGTTGGAGCTTCCAGAGGCCCTGTGTGGACCATCCCCCTCCTGGTATAGAGCCCATGGTGTTTAACCTGTCAGTCTGTGGCTGTAAAGCCTCCTTTGCCTCCAGAGAAGCCCTTCTGTGCATCCAGGTATGAAACTCCTGGTGCCTCTCTGAGAAGAAAAAAAGCCACATCGTTCTTTTCTCCAGTGCCTCCTTAGAACTCCTTGCTTGTGATGCCAAAAATACACTTAGGGCTTCTGAAGACCTATCTTTTATAATTCTAGACAAACTACAATTGTAATTTTGTAATGTAAGACCACATTTCAGCAAGCCAGGACACTTTTTTCTCTGTCACTTTGTAGGTATGTGCTCTCCATTTCTACCCATCAGCTCATCAATTCCTTCTGATCCCAGCTGTACCTACTGTCCTTTAAGTGATGATGAAAGTGCTTCTATCTTTTTTCTGCCCACAACATCTGATGCATTGGAGCCTTTTGCATAGCGCCAACTCCTGTAACAAATCTGTCACATGCATACACAGCTTTTTCAGAGGCTTGTAAGTAACATTTTCCTAGGTAAACCAAAAGTCAGGTCTCTAATCTGGCCACTAGCAGCTGTGTTTTAATTTCTGGGTGCAGAAATCATTCTGAGTTTTATTTGTTTGTCTAAATTTTTTGCGGGGGTTTTGGGTTGGTTTTTTTTACTATGTTGGAAACCTTTTGTTTCAGTTTTAGTCCATAATTATTTCTGTGTAATATCACACCGATGTATGTGAGCTCACAATGAAAGAAATAAAAATGAGAGAGAAAACCAACATCCTGTTCAAGTTTTCAAAGCTTATATGCAAAGGTGAGAATCCCTCTCTCTTTCCATATTTCTTTTAAGCCCTTTCTAATATGAAAGGTTGCAATATAATTAGTGTAATGGTAGCTGTAAAACATCAGGAATCTTTGTCATATCCTTAAGATTAGCACAACTCACTGTACAGTTTTTCTAGCCGTGATGCTTGGAGAGCAGCACAACAGAGATTTATGAGGTTGGCTACATAAGGGTTAGAGTTGTATTTGCAGTTTGTCATATCAGAGATGAGGGGTGTTAACAAAGTATTTTTATTACAACTGTTGATTCTTTCAAGATTTCTTAACAAAAAAAATCCCAACAAACCTTTTAAAAATTATTTATTTTTATTATTTTTATTTTTATTTTTATTGTGAATATCTTTGGTATTTCTCTCTCTCTCTAGATTTTATTTTCTAGTCGAATATTGTTCTGCTAGAGTATTTGGTTTTTTGGGTTTTTTTCCCTTTGATTTCAGCAACTATTGGAACAATATGGTTTTTTTCCAGGATGCGGTGCGAATGTGCAGCAGATGATATAAAGTACACAAGTCTTGTGATTCATTTTTAAGAGGAAAGTACATTATTCTTGTGTGAAACGAAACTTTTAACTCCCCATTTCCTGAGGTATATAAGACATTCTTCCTTCTCTCCCTCTGCCTTTATTCCTGTCACATACTTCCAGGGAGAGTAGGAGGAATTGGGACGGCGTTTTATTACACTGCAATACTCTCACAACCTCATTCTCATGTGCATCATGGCAGAGAGCACATCCAGGGAAACTTTGAGTGTTTTTTTGAGTGCATGATGTCTCTGTAATCCATCCTTTAGCCATCAGGGTTAAGAGGAACCCTAATGTATCCTGTCTGTACTTATCCATAGGCAGCCTCTGAAAAACAAAGGTCCACCACTCAAAGGTCCACCAAGGAGTGCTTTCTTTCTGAGTCTTCCAGCTGGTGCTCTGTCCTCAGTCTCTGCAGTATGAAAAAAACAGCTAAAGCTCTTGTTGGGAAGTGTTGGTGTTCAAAAAACCACAAAACATTTTGTAAATGAAACCAGTATGGATTTTGGGGTAGAGACATACAGATATACTGATTCCTTTCAACACTGCAGTCTTTACCATGGAGCTGGAAATCAAGGGCTGTGTCTAGATTAGGAAATTCAGTATATTTGGAAACATCTTTGCCCAATGACATGAACAGGCACAGCAGAGACCACAGCTGATCATCATGAACTCTCATTGTTTCCAGAACAAGATTTTTTAAGAAAATTTCCAGTTAGTAAAGATTCTTGGAGTTTTGTTGCTGCCGTATCATGCCCAGGAGTTACAGAGGGACCTGGTGGTCAGCAGAGGCCAAAGCTGTGCCAGGGACTGACCTCATGAAATGCTGGCACAGCCAACAGGTCCTCTGTGCCCAGGAATGGTCCCAGCCAGCAATAAGTGTACTAATGAGAATGTAAACTTAGTTTATGAAAAGATGGTCACCACATTAAACACCTTAGATGTCCTTTATGATAAGTGCTGTGACTTGTAGTCATAGATGACATGCACATTTATATCTGGGGTTTTTTACTGAAAACATTAAAGATCTTATACAAATGTCATTTGTTCAGGTTTACCTGAAACTTTTCTGTGTCCCATCAATGGAAAAAGTTATCAAGGCAGATGAAGGTGTCTGTCTGCTGTCCTAGATATGACAGGTTGGATTCCTGCTTTAGACTAATCTGAGATCGCTGAGAAAATGTTTCTTGCTACTTCTCATTTGAGAAGGCAATTCATTGAATTGCTTTAAGACTCACTTTGCACACACAGTAATTGACCTACTGAGATCTCAAGACAATGAATTTGAATTGCTTGAGGACCTGGGTTTCAAATTCTTTGAAAAGACTTGTGGCAGGCAGGGTCAGTGCTGTGGGAGAGAGATTTTGGTTCCCCTTGCAGGCCCTGGATGCTCATGGGGCTGCTCGTTTTCCTGAGTCCCAGGATTCTCCTCCACAGACCCTGAGCTGGTTTTACACAAGGAAGTCTATTGCCAGGAGTAACTGGGAAATCTTCTGTAACAGAGGAGAAGATGACCAAATTAATGGGCTGGCTTTGGAGTGCACCAGCTCTGCAGTTTACCTCTGCTGCAAAGGTTTCTCAGAAGAGTCACTGTAACATAGCAACATCCACCCACGGTTCCTCCGTTTCAGTCTCGTGTTGTTCTTACTAAATATCTCAATTCCCTAACGAAAGAAGTGTGTGGCATTTAGCAGCTGTGGGACCACTAGTCTTCCCCAAAGAATGCAGCTGGGTTTTGTAGATATTAGTCTAACATCCTGAAATGTTTAGCACTGTTGCTGTCCCTTCTGGTTTCTCTTGGGCAGCTTTTTCAGAAACCCCTGAGTGGTTCAGGGTGATTCCTTCTGTTGGTGGTTCAGGAAATCTGCAGTAAAGTGTGGGGAGGTGTTCCATATTAAATTTACCATAGTAATCCACAGCAATATCTGAGGGTGTTGACATACTCTGCATGTTCAAGGGGCTGCCTGAGGAGTTGTCAGCTGTACCAGCTCCTGTCCTCATCTCCTCTAACACCTAAATCATTATGGATGTACCAATATCAGTATGTGGGATGGCTGTATAGGTGAATATGTATATGCACATATAAATACAAATGCATATCCACAATATTATTTAAAGCAGCTTTCTGTGTATCCTCTCTTTCCAACAGAAAGCAAAAATATAAAGCCCCCGAGGTTGTCTCTGCTGCTGACTCTGTGCATGTTAATAGGGGGGAGATTCACAAACTCGGTTATTTCCTGCAATATGGAGATGAACTATCCTCTACTGATTTATCTCCCATCTGTTAAAGAGCCCCAAACCAGCTGACTTCCTAAAGATTGGCAGGATTCTCAGGGAATGTACAGGAACTTCACAGTTGACAGCAAAAATAACATAAATTATGTTTTCCTGGAGATGATGACAGACACAATGTCTCAGTTTAGCTCATAGCATAAGTTACAACTCCTCGTGTTTGAATAGAATAATTTTGAGAAAATTTAGTCTCTCTTGCAAATTTTTAACCTCATCTCTACTGATTTTTTTAAAATTTAAGTTGCTCAGTTATCTAACAGAAAAGATGAGCACACACAGGTAGCCACAGCTACTTTTAGAACCAGCTCAAGCATGTCCTTCCTGCTGGTGCCCCAGAAATAACAGGGCTAATCTTGCTGTGAGTGGTGTTTTATCACCTTTGCCATTTCAGCCTTGGAATAACCTGCTGCTTTTTATTTTAGATTAAATCCCATGGATATCACGGGCCTTGCACTGGGAAGCAGAAGGTCTGGTCAAGTGTCAAATAATGTAAATCAGCCCGGGTCTATTGTCTGGTTGGAAAAGGCTTTTGAACCAAATCAGGCATTTGCAGAAAATAGCATAAAAGGAGAGAGAAAAAATAACTCAGGAAGAAAGACATAAAAGAAAATATATTATTAGGGTTTTCCCAGTTATACATAACTTTAACTTTTTAAGTATATTTTCAATTAGTTTCTATTAAAACTATTTCTGGCTTTCAGAGAAACTCGGGTTTGAGTGCTTTATAAAGAGGAATATTTTTCAGCTGTAGCTGAAAGTTTAAATAGGCTTTTTTCAATGCTCTGACAAATTGACTTTCTAAATGGTGGTGAAAAAGGCATTTACATGACACTGACATTGATATTGTGAGGAGAAAGGAATGAATGAATCAACAGGAAGAACGTGATGAAGTGAGACTAAAATGGAACTATTTGCCCGTGCACATTCTCCCACAGTTATATTTGACACAAACTTCTTAAATCTTGCATCTTTTCTGGATTTTACCCAGAATTTCTTGGTCTGTAGTGATCCAGCAGAACACTGTTCATTTATTTATTTTGCTTATCTGGGATTTATGGGGCCATTAGTAAAGTTATACTGCTGTGGGGAATTTGGGATCCTGGCCTGGATTTTAACCTAAATAAGGAAAAGAAAGGTTAGGGATTGGTGGGAGGAGGGAGAGTCTCTGTGCTTGCCTCTGCCATCACTGTGTTAATACAAAGAGCATTTCCTTTATTCATTAACGCCTATGAATGAACGACACCCTTTGGGGAGGTGTTGTAGAGAATGAAAACCTCACAAAGTGCAGGTGGGGAGTGCGTGTGCGAAACGTTTGTTCATCCTCCTCACTGCTGATGCCTGTGAGCAGAGTCTCTCTCCAAAGGAGGGCAGTGGAATCTCCTCTGTGAATTAAATTTCTCTGAGTGCAGGAGCAGCTGCACAAAGGCAGCTTTTGGGAGGTGCTTGGGGCTGGAGCAGGTGACAATAAACAGTGGGGTGGAGGGGAAACTCATTGCCCTTCTTCAGCACCCTGAGACGTGATGGATTATCCCATCTTCCTCTCATCAAAATATAACACTTTTTGCAAGATCTTATTACTAAAATGAGACAACACTTATTCTGCCTTCTGACAGGTCTTAACAGCAGACTCTTTCTGATGCCAGGTTCATTTTGACTCATGTCATATCTATATAATTTTAATCTTATCTGCCTGTGCAGAATAGCTGAGGAGACAGCTGCAAATTCAATGAGGTTCATCAGGAAAACAGACATAATATACTTGAGGTTTTTTCCAAGGCATATTGTAAGAAATAAACAACCCAACCCAAAAGCTAGCATTTAATAGTAATACCAGTCACAGTTGAATAAAATAAATTTCTTTTTATTTTATAGACAAAATTTAACTATATTTGTCATCTTCTCCAATTCTATATTTTGAAAGAAAAAGACTGTTGGTGAAATAAAAGTTCTAGACCTAATATTCTGTTCAAGTGACAGAAATGTCAACATGGAAAACAATGCAAGTTGTAATTTCTTCCCTACACAATGTTTAATACATTTAAATAGACACAATTATAGCTACATTCTTGTGAAAGTCAACTAAAAGAGGTTAAAATTTAATAAAATACAAGGAAATGCCACACTTTGTAGCTGTGATAAATGAGGACAGTGTTTCAAATGGTCTGTTTAGGTATTATTTGTCCCAGTTGTGTTCATCTGCACACAAATGAACACGCACCCTGTTAGAAACTAAGCTGATTTTAAGATCCACCAGCTTGTGAAAGACTTCCAGTGGCTCAAGCCTGGATTTTCCCTTACCCATTACTCAAAAGCTTTTCTTGCCACACTTTTCCCCAATACTTAATGGGTTTGTAGCTGCCTGTGTCTCTGTGATTTGTCCCTGGCAGAAGAGCTACCTGTGGTTATACCAAGGACACAGCTTCCTCATCACTGACAGCTTTGCCAGGGGAAATGTCCTTGTCCACATCGCTTTTTCCCACCAGCCTGGTTCTTCTCAGACCTCTGTCAAATCCAGCAGCTGAAAAATTGCCCCGTTTACAGGACATCCAGGGAAAACATTCCTGGGCCTTTACCTGTCTTGCAGACCAGATTTCATAAGCTATGCAGTGAACTGGTGGGCAATGTGGGAAGTTCAACTGTACCAGTGAAATTTTGTTTACTTTTTTGTGCTTTCTGTGTATGTGTTATCTTTTGCCAAGGATTTCAGTGTTTGTCTCCACATCCTCACAATTTGCTACAGTAATGGGTGCTACAGTAACCTACCACAGCTGCCTTAAATAGCTTTTTAAACCTTAAATGTTTTCTAAAGATTGTCCTCAGTACAAATATTTTAATAGAAGTAATTTTGATCCTCTGTCCCCTCTCCCCGCCCGTAAAAGGCAAAGGCAGTGGAGCATCTGGAAATGTCTGCAAAGATCACCTGTGTGAATGAGGGTAGGATCCCTGCCTGGTGTGCTTCAAAACCTCCTCACAAACCCTAAATTGTGGCAGCAGTGCCCCCAACAGGCTCGGGTTGGCCTGTGGAGAGGGAAAGGAAAAAGGAAAAGGAAAGGGAAAGGAAGAGGAAGAAGGGGAAGAGAAGAGGAAGAGGTGAAGAAAAGGAACTGGAAAATGAAAAGGAGGAAGAAAGGAAAAGAGGAGAGGAAAAGAACAATGAGAATGAGAAGGAGAAGGAGATGGAGAAGGGGAAGGGAAAAGAGAAGGGGAGGGAAGGGGAAAGGGGAAAGAAATGGGAAGTGGGAAATGGGAAATGGGGAGGGGATATCCTGAATTGAAAATAACATCCAGGATCTCAGGGAAATGAGAACAATTTATGATTGCAAAGGATGCTAAATTTGTCAGCAAATCAGAGTTTTGAAGCTGCAGTTTCCTCCACTGCTGGGACATCCCTCCCTTCACTGTGTCCCCTGTGTGCCACGGGAAGGTTCAGGTGTCACAGATCCTCACCCACAAAGTGTGGTTGAGAAGCCACCTCACAAAGAAAGATGCTCAGAAATACTGTTCAGAAACCCTAACAAAGCATGCACATGATGACATTTCCATTTAAATGAGCAGAGGGAACAAGGAACACTTAAATATGAAGTCATAAACAGTTCCAATGCAGTGAAGCAGGTTTTCATTGTAATCTCACTACTTTTGGCACAGTAATTGCATATTAAAGCAAGATAAAAATTCTGAATTTAAACCAAGTGTATTTTATAAAATTGACTTCATTCAGTTAAAATATGCAGTTCTTATGGAATGATGCTGAAGGTGGAAGATGTGCTTGTAATTTGTTAACTTTCTCTTTATTTTAGTGGCTGAAATTCTTTTAAAATAAGATTCTTCTAATAACTATAATTTTATTTGCAGTGTCCTGTCTCAAACTGCGGTTGTTTTATCTGCATTTTGATTAGCTAAAAGGAGAACAGGCAAGTAGTGGGTGAGTCAAGGTCAGAGAGAATCTGGGGGGGGCTTCAAGAGCTGTGTTTTTCAGACTGAATTTGCCTATTGGAACAGCCTTTCCCCCCGTGAATGAGAGAGGAGAGGATGCAAGCACATCAAGAAAAAGTTTGAATCTCCATTTCTTCTTCTTTTTTCCTTATTAAAATGGAAATTAAAAAATAGCTGAACACTGCCAATTTGCACTTTTTGGGGAGTTTTGATGTTTGAAAGATGCTGCTCTCTGCTCAGAAGAGGCAAAGAGCTCCGTCCTGAACTGACTCAGGTGCCTCCCTCGACACTGCTGGTAAATGATGCAGCCCAGCAGGACTTTGCTCATGAAGCATGATGTGCTCAAGGCTTTTCATCTGTTGGACTTCAGTAATTATACAGCCTGGGTGAGCTCATCTTTCCTACAGTTCTTCAGATCATCACATTTACAGAGAAATTCACCAGGATTTTTCAAACTCTCAGACCCAAGGACAAAAATGATCCCTTTTCTGTAGCTTTACAAGCTGTAATTTTTTAATTACCTGACGTCCAGTGCAGACAAGTCCCAGCCATACTCCTAAGACACACCTGGCCCACACTTAGTGGTCCATACCACAAGGAGACAGTGAAGCTCCAGCGATTGACACTGATGAGCTGGTCTGACTCAATCATGCTTCCCCTTTGTCAAAAATTCAGATGAAGAAATCAGGTCTGAAAGATTAACACTGAAGTGCAGTAGGTCATGGATTCAGAGAGTTCTGGGGTTATGCATTTTTGAGCTTAAGAGTCAGAAAGGTAAAGGGTGAAAGTTTGCTGAGACAAAACTAGAAGAGTCAGAGATCTGCAGGCTAATTTTGCAGGCTACATTTTGTAAGTCAAACCATTTATCTTCTTTTTCTACTTTAAAATCTACATAAATGACTGGATTACTGGATGCAAAATCAATTTTTAAAACAAAGATTCATGGATTCTGCTAAGTTAATTAAAAAAACATTTGTCCCTTACAATAACTGCAGCATGTTATATTTTTTCAGCACCATCCATATTTGTTTTGCCTTAGCTCTAGAAATATGAGTTAATTAAAATGCCTGGGGTGTTTAATTTACTGCAGTGTGCTGGATCCAGACCTATGAGTTTAATCAAAGGTCTCTCTCCATCAGAAAAGATAAAGGGCTTTATTGGATACATGAGGTCTTATGGTTGTTTGGGTTTTTTTAAAGCCCTATTGTGGGATGTGACAATAGGGAATAAATGAGACTCTGCACACTGAAAGATCTGAGGAAGCACCAGACAGGTGCTTGCCACTGACCCTTAGAGGTTAACATCACTTTGTTTGTCAGTGCAAGGACCTTGGGCATGGCCTCTCCCCAGTGAAACAGTTTTCCTGTCCCTGCTGTTTCAATCACATGGCTGTGATGTGCTAAGGGCACACAGAAGTATGATAAACTCTTATTCTTAATAATTTACAGCTGAAATGAGCAAGAAGGACAAGAGTGACAGGGAAAGAGAGGTTGAAAGACCTCCCAGTGCAACTCCATACCCGAGCTGGAAATGCAGCTCATCTTCAGTCTAAGTACCTTGATCCAGTCAAAAAGAAACCTGACTGTGTCTCAAGATTGCTGGAAAGCTAAAAATTAAGGTGTTTTGACAGATCGATGGCTGGAAAATCCAGTGAGGGTTATTCATTACAAAGATGCCACCTTTGGCTCCGTGTCCTTGCATCAGTTTGTGTAAAGTGGGTTGTTAGGAGAGATAAAACAATGTCCCACCTTGTGCTTGTACCCTTCCCTGGGCATGTGGCATTCTGTTGTTGGAGGCTGTCCCTGGACTCCACAGCTGAGAGTGCCTGGAGGTCATCTGTACCCTGCAGGGCACAGACTCAGAGAACAGTTCAGGTCAGAAGGGAGATCTGGCTTTTGGTGCTTCAGGGTCATCTTCCAAGTTAGATTCAACTTTTAAATCAGATCTGGGTGCTCAGGGTCACACTATTCACACTTTGAACCCCTCCAAGGATGGGGATATCACAGTGTTGCTTGTCCCTGGTCCAGGAGGTTGGACACTCTCATTGTGAAAATCTCTTCTCCTATTCTCTGCTCAGAGATTCTCCTGCTGTTGCATCTTCTGTGTAGAGCTTTGGAGTTTGGGGCTTTTGCTTTTGTTTTCATCATTTTTTATTCAGGGTTTTGATTGGTGAGTTGAAGTTTTTTGTGGTTGGTGTTTTTGGGGTTTTTTTGTTGGTTTTTTTTTTTGTTTGTTTTTTTTTTTTTTTTTTTTTTTTTTTTGTTTTTGTTTTTTTAATTTTTTTCCCTGTGTGAAACTTCAAATCAAAAGAAACAAGTAAGCAAAAGCTAAAAAAGAAACAGGTGTAAACACCTATTTTGAGTAGGCTGCACTTTCTCAGTAGGAAATAGGTGCTAAAAAACCCTTCAGCAGACACAAAATCATTGTATCAAGCTTAGATCATTAATTCCACTTTATAGGGGATGAAATTGTTTTATTCCACTTCAATACCCCTTTTACAGCCTCTGAAATGCTTTGTAAAAGAAGCATAAAGCTGAATCTCACTTATTAGTTATTTTTTCCTATATGAAGGAATCCTTCCTCTCTTTCTGCATACATTAAAAGGTTTATTTCTTCAGAGTGCCTTCAGCACTGGGCATCCCTTAAGAACCAAGATAACTTTTTACCAAGGTTCCTCTTGTCAAAAAGAAGGCAGCACTTGGTACATTTTCTGGGCAGCAAACCCCTTCCAAAGCAGGATGGATTTTTATCTTTCCCCCTGGGACACGCTCCTGTAGGAATTGACACCACTGAGAGGGAGTTGCTGGTTTTCCTGAGGAGAAAATACACAATCCTTGTGTGAACACATCTAACTTGGTGTTCTTTCTTTGGCAGTACACCTGTGTGTGCCACTGGCAAGGGGAGAGGATGCTCCAGAAGAGGGGGGAGCTTCTGTTCATCCACCCCATCTTCGTTGTTGTTTTTGTGCCTCATAATGAGCAAATCTCACACCAGACAAGTCTCACAACATTTCCTGTACATGAGTGCCCAGGGAATGCCAAGATCACTGGTCAGATCTGGTTTTGCCTCAGTGTTCATGTTTTCTTGTCTGCTTTTTGCACATACAAGTGAGATTGAAGAGCAAGAACGGAAGGGAAATACGAATTAAAATAGCAGAGCGTGTCCTACAGATAGAAAGCACCTGGGAGGTAAGGCAAATAAACTTGTTCCTTACTCCTAGCTATAGATAAGGAATAAACCTTGGAGTATCCAGCTGCCACTGGTTTCACTTCTATCATGTTCTGTGTGAATTTTACACCAAAAACTAATTTCACAAAATTTTTAGCTTGAAGAAATATGAAGACAGAAAAAGAAGGCAAAGACCAGGGGTGGTGCTGAATCCCAGACATTCAGTAACAGTCTGCAGTGCAAAGTCACTAAAGAAGCTACAACTTTCTGCTCTTACTCTTCATTTTTTCATCTCTAAAGCAGAGCCTTCAACACATGCATTTGAAAAGCTCTGACACATGGCACAAGCAGTATTTTCCTCTAGGAGTGAAAACGAACCTCACAGGATACACATGAGCTACAACTTTTGATCAGCTGCTGCTGGAAAACATTTTGACACTACAGAGCTGAATCTGCAAGGCACAGACCGAGTTTTTGTCACAGGCTGGTGATACACTCAGCCAAAGGAGAGTCAGAGAAGCACAGAGCTATTCACAGGCATACCCACATTTAAAAATATTCCCTGCTGGCTTGAATTGCTTCTTTCCTAAAGTCTCCGTGCTATTATACCAAACTATCTTGAATGACATCCACAGAGGAGTATCCTAAAGCAGCTAAATTTCATCTCGCTGCACTGACCATCTGTTTTAAATATTTAGTTAATTAACATCCAACACAATTTGATGAGGTTGTATTTTGAACCATCTCCTTAAAGACAATGGAATAAATGTATTTGAAGAACTAGTTGTTTCAGTCAGCCATAGGAAATGAAGAGCAGCTTTGAGAATTAAATAATTTTCCTTTGCTTCTTTTTTTCTCTGAGAAATGTTAGACATGATACCTTCATAGAATTTCTTTACTCCTCCTCAAATGAAGCCATAGATTTTTTTAATTTTTTTTTTTTAATGAAACATGGGAATTTGTTTTCTGCCTTCATTCAGCACATGTTGGGGAAAGTTTATCAGACTTGCAAACATCTGTCATTTATTTACCCTGAAAGATGGTTTGTGTTCCCAGTAAGAGAAAACTTTGGGCCTTGACGTTTTAACAAGAAATTACAATTGTTTTCTGTAACACCTTTCACTTTCTTTTGAATGAAGTTTCAATTCCCTGGGCCAATTCAATGGCAAACACACTCCTCCAAAGCTTTAATTCTGTGTTTTCCTTATTAAAATTGCTTCAACAATCCCCAGATCATCTCTGTGGAGGGACCAGACCAGGCAGCTGCAGGGCGAGGGGAGGTGACAGACTTGGAGGGGAATTCTCCCTCCTACTCCAGTGATGCTCCTTCCAGAAATCATCAGGCCCCCTGTTCAAAAGCTTGTTCAAAAGAATACCACCTTCCACTCTGAAAATGTCTCTTTCATCACATTTCTACTGGAATAAAAGGACACTTTAATAAAAATAGCAACTGCAGTGTTGGCTTAGTAATGATAACATGGGTGAACCACACCACAGAGTAATTGCTTAGTCAGGTCCTAATACTTAGGGCATGTATTGGCACACTGAAGTAATCTCTGGGGATCTCTTCTCAGGCACTAGAAAATCATTTTTATGACCAAAATCACACCTTACAAGTGTAAATGAGATGTAGCTAATGCTGCCAGTTTCTGCTTTCCTATTCTATTGAGAATTCAGCACATAAAATCACGTTGCCAAATGGTTTATGGTACTCCAGGCGCAGTTGTAGTGGTCAGGAAGAAAACCCTGGCATGCAAGAAAGGGAGTGAATTATTGGGCCTTCTGTTTTATTGGTTAAAAGCATTTGTTTCGGGAATTAAAATATGCAAATATATTGATTGTAGTCCATATATTGCCCTTTCTTTTCTTTTTGATGGAAGAGAGAAAATAGGGGCTGAAGAGAAGGGCTGAGTGACCAAAAGCCTTTCTCGTGTTTAGAATTGTTACCCTTAAGAAAAATTGGAGGATTTCTACCCACCAAAAAAAAGTATCTCTCAAAAAGAAGTGAGATGAAAGGCTGTATAACCTAGCTCAAATTATTGGCAATTATCATAGCACTGGAAAATCATAGCTTTATTTTATAAATTTCTTTATGATTGTTATCACAAAATAAAAACCAAGAGACAAAGAGATAAGAAATGCAGGAGGATGAGGTTGCAATTGGGTTGTCCTAACTTACAGTTTCTCAAGTGAGTCATTTGGCTGTAGCTAAATAAAGAATGCACTGTTTTTAAAGCAAGGAAGGCCCTTTGTCTTTCTTACAGCTCAGGAACATTACACAGTAAACACTTTCAGATGGACAAAGTGATCCATACGAGCTAGAAGGACACAACTTTGACAGTAAAATGAGATGTGAGTCCAGAAGAATGCAGGTTTCCACGGCATGATTTTTGTGTTCCCATCCCTGAGAATGCTCAAGCTTGTTTCTCAAGTTCATGAATATAAGTTTAAAGTCCATTAAATATCTAAAGATTTTTCTGGATTGTACCATGAAACTAGCAGGCATCTTGAGGCACATTCTCCCTTCTGGCTGCCCAGCCAGGTAATTTTTTCTCTCCTAGCCAAGGGCATTGCAGCACTTCCAGCCTTGGCATTTTACTCTTTCCAGAGCTGTTCACCTTAGTAAACACAGAAATGCAGGAAATGCTTCCAAAAGTTTGCATTTTGTTGTTTTTTTGTGGTTTATGCTTTACTTATTAAAGCAAACACTGCATCCAGATGAGAAAAAATATAACACCCAGGCTAAGAATGTGAAATTTACTTATTGGTTATGGGAGGCCTTTATGGGAAATTGATTTGAGAATCCCAAAAATCACCACTGAGATATAAAGATTTCATTGCAATTGTTATTGCTTATTTAAAGTGATCTTGAATTCAAGTATTTATACTCAAAGAAAGCCAGACATCAGATGATAAGAAAGTAGTCTGAAGGAAAGGTGTGAAAGCAATGCAATGGAAGAAACATAGATGGAATGCCTTAGGCAGGAAATGCAAGAATCAGGGTGGCAGTGAAAGATGAGTGCAGTGGAAGATAATCTGGGTTTGTGCAGTTTTGGAAATGTAACAACTTAGTTGCATTTTTTTGCTGTCATATTTATTTATTGACACTGCAGTAATCGGCTCACAGTGGGAAGAGCTGAGGACACTCAGGACTGGCAGGAGACATTCATCAAGTGGTGGAGGACGCTGCCTGGAGAGGGTTTTCTCTGACAAAGAGTTTTTCTGCAGTTCCCAGCCATAAATCTTCACCCTGGGAAAAGAGGCTGGATCTCACTACATCTGGCAGATGATTTGCCACGACTTTCTCACAGCTGCTCTGATTTTGAGCTGTCCTACCTCAAACTGGAGCTTTTGAAGTCTCCCTGGGGGGCTGTGCTTTTGCTGCCATGACTCACCAGGTTGGTTCATGCCACTTGTCCCCCAGTCTGTCACAAGTCAGGGCGTAGCAGGGGTGACTGACTCAGTGGAGGATCAGAGGGAATGCTATTCCATCACCAGGATCAGAACTGGCTCTGTGACAGGAGGGGCTTCAATTCCTGTAACAGAGATTCAGGCACACCAGGCACAGCTAAAAGGATGCAACTGATTAAAGTCTTGGGAATTCCTCACCTGAATCTTGAGACTCAGCCTTGGGCATCAGTGGCCAAGCCTTGCAAAGATGGGGAATGTCTTTTACCATGGAGAAGCAATTACTTCTGCTGTTTATTTCCATAGAATTTCATTTCCATTTTAAAAGCTCTTCATCAATAGGTATTTTCATTGTGCATTGCCAGGATTTAGAGGGCAAAAGAGCGATACTAGAATTAAGAAACTTTTTGTTGTTGTTGTTGTTGACATTGAAGACAATTTACTTTGACAGTAAGTATTCTTACAATTAATTGTAGATTAAGATCCCTTCACTTAGAGGTGTGACTATGTAAGCAGTTTTTCATTCTATGAAATCTGTCATCTGAACTGTAAATCCTTTTACTTAACTAACTCTGCTTTTATTAACATTCAAGTTATGAATGTATAAAGGGAAAAAACTGCCTGAGATGAATTTTCTCCCTCCTTTGCCCTGAATTCTTAGTTTTCAGTCTGGGAAGAAAATTAAAATATACAAAAATGCTGTTGCCTGTATTCTCCTTTAAAAAAGTGTACTGGTTATTTCACACCAGAATACAAACACCTTGTCTTTTTCAGTGAGTGTACTCTAATAGAATCTTCTCTGCATGCAATACATGGAAATCACTGAAAATGTTTGTTTCAAGCTCACTTTATAAAATGAGCTATCTGGAGCAGTATTTCAGTTCAAATTAGGTTGTGTCAGATAGGACAGACTTTTTAACTTCAAGGGTTTTTTTCCAGAATATTTCTTTGGTAATAATAAAGACTCGGAACATTTCTCACAATTCAGAAATGCCTGAAAATTGGTGGATACCTGTGGGTAGAAGTGTTTGAGGCCTGTAAGGTTTGAGTTGCTGCCAGGGAAGGAGGGAGCTGTTAGCAAGATCTCTTTCTAAGTGAATTTCCTGTGGCTCCTGTTGGCAGCTGTCCACTGCTGATCACTTGCTCATTGGAATTAATGCAGATGATCCTTCCCCTGCACAGTGCTTGGAGTAGGGCTCTGCTCTGTGCCAGAGGAACTGAAAGAAGGCTTTGTTCTGCCAAATCCCCTTCGTGAGCTTTCCCTGGAATTTCTGTCACACACACGTGTGTGTGAAAGAAACAAGAAAAACATGTTTTTCTAATGTGTGAGAGCTGTGGTTGAGTCAGGACTGGACCAAAGTGGTTTGACCCCTCAGTTTTCTTGGGTTAGAGATAATTAAAGAAGCTGGAGAAGGTCTGGTGAGCTAATTGTAAGAGACAGCTTATAAATTTGAGCTGGCAAAGTCATGCCTTTTAACTCTTGTCCTTCTGTTCATTCAGTTTATGACTTCTTCTGGTTGCTTTTTAAGCATTTGTAGATTCATATTCAGTGGTTTCAAGAAAATAAAGTGACTCTGGGATAGCTCATGCTGTGATTGATGAGTAAATGAAGTTATGACCTCACTAAATTCAGAGACATGGCAAAACACTTTTACACAGTAAATGATGCGACTCCAGGCAGTGTTAATTGCTATTTTATGTAAGAATGCAATTAAAGGGGGTTGAGAACAATGGGAAATAGGGTGATGACTTGTTTAAAAGGTTGGATATAAGGACTGTAGCATAAAGAACCAGAGTGAAAAAGGCTGAACTGTATTATAAGAACAGATTTTATATTGTTACACAGAATAAATCAGACTCTAACTGTGATACCAGTGCAAGCCAGTGTGGTCTTGCCATAACAAATGGTGGCAGATGGGAACATACATTGTGTAAGATTTACAAATGAACACTTTCTGGCTTGTCTCCATCCTCACAAGATTTTTAATGCTCTGATAAAAACACTCAGCCAACAGACACAAATTCTTCTTACCAGTGTGCCTTGCCAGTGGGGAAAAACAGGACATTATCATATTCAGACTTGAAAACTTAAGTCTTGTTTCAATGCTTTTTTAAGGCGCTCTGTAGACTAATAGTAATCAAGCTCATCAAACTCCACACTGATGTGTTGGATGCTCAGAAATTTCTTTTCCAAATAGCCATTTACTCCATGCACAAAGCTGTGTAGGTTGTGTCTCTTTCAGGTTCATCAGTCTTTGAAGGAATGGGAATTACTAAGGCCGCTAAATCGATCATTCCTGGTTGTTTGTATCATTAGAAGATTCTGCTGTCTCATCCTGGCACAATTCCATTCTTTTCAAGGGTGATCTGGAAGCTGAAAGTAGTGTCCCATGTCTGAAAAAAAGAGCTAGGAATGGGACTGGAACAATCTGTCTAGTGATAAAGGCAATCTGGCTGAAATACCCCCAATAATTAAATGTTTCTGGTTGTCCATTGTGAGTGCAAGAACAATGAAAAAGTTATTTATCTTTATCCCGTGCCAGTTCCTCAATTTTTACATTTTTGAGGGAGCCATCACAAAGGTGCTGCCAGTAAATGTGGTGACAATGAAGGATCTGTCTGGGAGCCCTGACAGTCAAGGTCAGTGGAAACTTCATGATGGGGCACAATTGGCAGGACAAAGAACCCTGGATGTGTGCAGAGCAAAAAACTGGACAACAAACTGACCTTCCAGGAAGTCAGGAGTCAGCAACAACTATTCCAGGAGCTGCAGTGTCTGCACAAAAGTATAAAAGTAACTCACTAAGTAACCCACAGTCTCCTCAAAATGAACTTTGTCGATTGTACTACATGAATCAGCCACTTTACTCTTGCAAAATGTATGTACATCTTTTCCTGGTGGTAATTTTGTGGTGACCAGCAGTGTGTGTTTATGTGTGTACGCACATGTGTTTGTTTTTAGCAAACTTTACTACTTTTTTAGTAGTAATTTTGCAGTAAGTTGTAGTAAAGAACATCTCAAAACCCCAGACCTCGATGTCCTCCTGCACTGCAGAATCCTGAGTCATGGTCATGATTGTTACACACCTCTGCTCCGGATTCTTGTTGCTTCTGTAGTGTTCCCCTGGATGTCATGCAAATCTCTCTGTTGTCTAAAACAAGGGTCATCTGTGAGGGAGGAGCCCCTCAGTCTTGCTCCCAAGTGCATCACAGCTCTTGATGAAGGCAGCAGCCTGCCAAACTGAAGAATCATCAGAATTCAGGAGATCAAACAGCTGAACAGGATGTAAGGTCTGGGAGCCATCAGCTGTCTGCAGCCAGGTGGGTTTCTCAGTTATTCTCTTCCTGAGGGGGAACAGACTTAATATTCTGCCCTTTTTGAAGTCTGGTGGTGGGACTGAGATCAGCAACAAAAATGCTATGTGAGTAGATTTTTCTACATTTGGTTATTCCCCAGTGTAGTACAAAATTTGAATGATCAAGATCTTTTTTTTTTGTCATTTCCCTTTTCTGCTCTCTATTATAATATCCACTAACATCAGCCTTTCTGTGATGCCATGTCTTTGAGGTTTTGGGTGAAACAGGCTTTGGGTAAAACAAACCTTTCCAGGATCTAAATGTCACAGAAATTCCATCAAAATTAAAGTACATTTAATTTTATAAATAGGATTTTACACCCTTGCTTAACAAGCATGTTATTGAACTGCAGCTACAAATATCTATTCTTATGAGTATTTAGTCTTCTAATCAGTAAATCAGGCTGCCCTGAGACTGTCAGAGATTCACTGCTGCCCTTAAAACAAAAAATGAATTGTCTCTGTAGAACACAATTTTCTTTTTTTTTCTTAAACACTTTTCTCTAAGAAAAAAAAAAAACCGAAACAAAACAAACCCCTCAATAATATATCACCTGCTACTGAATAGTGTAAAATCCAATTTTTACTGTAAATTAAAACAGCAAATTTGGAATGCAAGAACATGAAATTGATTACTTTGGACCAGCCCAAGTTCAGCATCCCTGAGGGTGAGTGAAAGTGCCGAAGTGAATGTAGAAGTGAATGTGATACTTCTTCCAGTTCTGCTCCATGGCTCTACTTGCAAGTCCTGGCTTCCAGAGTGAAGATTCATTTGCATGCACTCAGTAGCTCTCCACAGTTTTCACTTTGTGTAAAATTGTCCTGTTTCCAACTGAGGGCACAGTAACTTTCAGCATCAACAAGATATGGAGTTTTGCTGCTTGCCCATTCCTGTGCTGTTTGATGTACATGTCCCATCTTTCAACTTCATATCTTTTTGTGTAATTACTTGTAAAAGACAAAAATAAAGGACCCATGTTTTTCTGGGATATAGGATCAAGGCAAGAATGAAATGAGAGCAGTAGTGTTAGGGCCTGTTATGATGAAGCAAGGCAAAAACACAGAACACTTTAGGTAGTAGCAACTATTTGTACTTAGGGGTATCTGTCATAATTCCATTTCTTTCTCCACTTAATTAAAGTTTCCTCATCAGACTCAAGAATGGCATTATTGACAGATTTATGAACTTACCCCTAATGCACAGGGAAAAGCTACCCAAAGTCACAAGTGTACATAACTGTGATGTAGTCAGTCTTGTCAAATGAGGCTAAAATCCTCTGTTAAATATGTTTTTCAGATAAGGCCATTGGTGTGTGGGGTGTTCTGCTGTTCACTTCATTTGTACATAAAACTAAAGGAATAATATCGTGAAGTGTCACAGCCTCTTCTCATGCCACTGGGAAGTTTCTGTTGAAGAGATATTTGAAAGATTTTTTTTCACCTGGAAGAAATTAAAATAGATGTGCTTTGATAAACAGCTCTGTAGAACCCCTGGCTTATTGAAAATGGGGCAGATACTTTTGTTTAGAAGAGTTTTCTCTCATCATTATCATAAGAAATACCTCTAGGAAACTTTTTTCTACTGACAGTGATCAGAAGGAGGGAGGTTGTGCTGAATACCACAAAGATATTTTGAAAATTTTCCTAGTTTAGGTTTGTCCTCACTTCATACAAATATTGTGATTCTGGGGTTTTGGGTGAGTTTTAAAATTATTTTTTTTTTTTTTCTTTTTTAGAAAGAGGAAGGATAAATAATTTATTTCTCAGAAATCTGATAATCTAGCTCAGTGAGCAAGATGGTGTTTTCCTGAGGAAAAGCAAAACAAAATATAAGGGTGAAGCCCCCCTGCCCCATATGCCATATTTTGGAAAGTTGTGTACCTGTACCTCTTTAGTAAACAATTACATTGTCAAGCAAGACTTTTTATCTTAAATTTTTATTTCCATATAGTTAAATTTTCTTCTGATGTGCCTGCATAGTAGCAAAATTATCAGTTAAATAATTATATTATAATATGTATTAGAAATATAATTATATAAATAAATATTAAAGCACACAAACTGTTGGATGGACTTGGAGAATTTTCACATCTTATGTATGTTTTTGTTTTATCACACCTCTAATGAGACTGTGCCTGTATTTACAGCTGTTCAAGTTTAAACCTAAAGGAATTAGATGCTGAAATTTTGTCTTTTAATTTTGTTTCATTTTTATTTTAAAAATTATTTGGTTTTAAAATTATTTTTATTATTATTTTGTTTAAAATCTTATTGCTAAACCTTTTCTTCTGCCTTTAAGACTACAAAGGACATGCTTGCCTTGAAGATCATGAAAAATCAGTCATTTTTCCTCTAATAACTTTTTCCAACTGGACAGAATTGCTGTTCAGTACATTGGGAGAAAAGCTTGAGCAAGCTTTAGCTTTTGTGCTTGAAATGTAATTTCAGTGTGTTGTAAATACTTTAATTCCCCACCAACACTGGAGAGCACTTGAAATGTTATGAAAACATTTTCAGTTATTTTCAGTGATGAACCACCTGCATTTACTTACAAGTTTCTTCTTCATTGTGAACAACCCCCAAACCTCTTCCAGTAGGGTAGCTAAAGTTTCAGCCTGACATCTTGGCAGCTGAACTTTTATTTTATTTTTTTTTCCTGTGGTCCTCCTCTATCTTATGATATTTAGGTATTTGTAGAAGTAGATATTAATGCATTTTAGTATTTTAACCTGTATTTCCTGGTTCACAGCCCACAAATTTGCATGTCCTGAAGAAGAACCAGGCTGAAAATGTGGTAAAGTCTCAGTTTCAGGATTGTATTTCAGATAGTTGGCCTGCCACCCTTGGCAGGGAGGTGCTTGATGTGCTGTATAAATGATTACTACTTAAACTCTGTGTTTAAAAATCAAAAGGCAAGTATGATAAATCAGTGATTTTTACATATTTTCATAAATCAGCATTCCCAGCAAGATGTCCAGTACCAATCTTTAGCTCCTCTCAGCTGAAATCCTCATGTCAGTTGTGTTGTGTGACCAGTGGCAAATGGCAAGAAACGGTGCCAGGGTTTAAGGCTTGAGGTGCCATTTTGCAACCAAGCTGACATTAACCTTTTTCTACAACATGTTTTTGGATCAGACTCTTGGCAGCTGTGGTGCTGTGCTTGCACTGAACCCAGTCAGCAGAGCTAATGCCATGGCAACTGAGAGCCCACCCAGGACTCATAAAATTCAAATAGCAGGGTCTTATTTATAATGGCAGAATGATATTACAGGAACCTCAGAGTAAACCTCAGGCACTTGTGTACTGAAGTGAGAGCAGAATCATCTGTGCCACATCACAGCTGAACAGTGTCACACAATTTGTGCATGTCAAAGCCTCAGAAGAACAGCACCATCCACTTCAAGACTGTGTGTGCTCTGTGCACTGTCACAGAAACTTTAGTGGTTTGGTTTGGTTTGATTTTGTTGTTGTTTTGTGGTTTGTGTTGTTTTGGATTTTATAGTTTTATGTTTTGTGTTGGTCTGGGGTGTTTTCCCCTCAATCTGGTTAATACCAAATGAGATACATCTGTGATTTTGCTACCCCATTACTGCCCCAAGGGCTGTGAAAATTTACACACCAACTGCAGCCTTCAAGGAATGAAAAGTACCAAAGAGCCCCTACTGAGAAGTTCAGTCCATGTTGGTACTAACACCAGCCTCCACTTACTATGCTGAAAAAGAAAGAGGCATTAAATCCTCATTAAGACAATTTTATCTTCTTTTTGTTTTATTGTCCAGAGTAAATCAGTGACTTCAAATTGTGCTTTGGCTGGCCACAGGAAGTTCATCAAACAGAGTAACATATTCTACCAGTTCAGGATGTTTCATTCTTAACTACTTGCTGTCAAGATATTAAGTACTTGCTAGTTACTAGTGCTGAAGCATAATAATTTGCAGCATTTTCTTTTGGTTACAAACTTCCCTTTTCTTTCATACTCTGGGAATCCAGGAATAAAAAGGAAAGCTAGCAATCAGCAGACTGGTACAACCAATTCTTGTAATGTTCATAATGGAAAGAGCAATGGAGTCTGCAGGTGAGAGTTCATCACAACTCCGACAAGGCACGTGCAGCAGATTGAATTCAGAGCTTCATGAAATCCAGATCATTGCAAGGAAAGTCTGGTTGTCTGTACAATGAAGTGCAGCCAGTACCAAGTTTAGAAGAAATGAAAATATCTGTAGGCCACTTGAACAGTTCGGTGACCCCTGAAATAAAGCCTTTTTCCACCTTCCAGTTTGTTTGCATTCTTCTGAAACAAAGGCAAAGTCTACTTTGCAGTGAGCTTTGTATCACTGTTACAAGTTGCCTGTTCTGCAATCCCAGAAGGTGCAATGAACTTCAGTTTTTTAATGGCACAAGAACGACGGAGACGCTTTGGAGTTTGTGCCTGACATTTCTGCAGGTCAGTGAGACCTTTTCATTCCTGTCAAGCAGCAGTGGCTCTCATGAAGAGAGAGCAAGACTGTGGCTCTCATGAAAATTGTGAGAACAAGCTGCCTAAACACGTCTGAAGAATTGAACTTGCTGAGAACATACACAGATTGTGACACAGATAAGGAACCAGATAACCATGTCCAAACAACTTCCATGGAACAGAAGCGTCTGTTTCTCATGTGGTTACCACTCAAAACTTTACAGAACCTCTCCATTTTGCATCAGTTTTCCAGACTGAGTCTGAATTCTTTTTTAGATAGGATATGCCTGCCTGAAGTTTCAATTACTTGGGTTTAGTTGTTTCTGGTTTTGGTTTTGGTTGGTTGGTTGTGTGCTTGTCTTTCAAAGGAGCAGAAGAAATAGCTTTCAAGGGTTTGTGTAATATTGCAACACCTTGCTGCTACATTGGTCCTACAGTCTTCAAAAACATAATCATCAAGAAATAATTGATTTGTATAAATGCAATTGATTTTTGCAGGCCATTATTGCAAATATAGACTTCTCGCCTCAAAATAAAGACAAACCACTCTTCCCTCTTGTTTCCTTTTGAACAGGTTTACTAGAAGGTTGTCTCTTAGGACATGAACTCAAATTGAATTTTTGATCTCTGGTATAACTGACAGTGACGTTTAAAGGCTCTACAGAAAGTAACATCCTCTATTTTCCCCATTTAAAAACTGGCAGTAACAGCTAATTCCTCAGCAGGAGCTAATGAATGATGTACACAGCAACATCCTGTTTTGCAAATTAGAAATGTGTACTTAAAGACAATGGTGGGAAACGGAGGATTTGTTAAGTTCTGGCATCCTTTTCCTCGAACACAGACCCATTAGGGTGGTGTGAGTTATATTCCCAGTGTTGGGAAGGCTGTTGGGGCAAAGCCTGACTGATTTTTCCTTCTGGGGCTGATACTCAGGTTACCAAATGCAGCCTGTACCGCAATGATTGACTTCAATGAGCCCTTAAAAACTCCGTTTGGGTAAAAAAAGGATGTTCTCACTCCATCCAGCAGTTGGCCTGTGCAATGCTGTGAGCTGGGGGAGCACTTGCCTGCAGGGCAGTCGCCCAGCACCAGTCACACACCGGCAGCTATTGCTAATTATCAGCCTGTTTGGAACGTTTGTAAAGCTGTTCTCTTGTGGATCGAGGGCCAGCAGCTGAACTGCAGCCTGGACACACAGCCAGCCGTTCTGCCTCTGCACATCAACAGCATTATTTACAGTATTTTGGGAGATGCCTGGCTTATTTCTTATGTGTCCCTGCTAATAAAGGCGTTTATTAGTCTGCAAGGCATCACTGTCTTTTTATTGATTGAGAGCCTTTTTGGGGCCCCCCAAAACTAGGACATTCAGGGGCTGGAGAGTGTCCAGAGAAGGGAACAGAGCTGGGGAAGGGTCTGGAGCACCAGGACGGGCTGAGGGAGCTGGGGGGCTCAGCCTGAAGAAAGGAAGGCTCAGGGGGACCTTCTCACTCTCACAACTCCCTGACAGGTCTGACTCGGTGTGTCAGTCTCTTCTCCCATGTAATTAGCAGTAGGAAAAGAGGAAATGGCCTCAAGCTGCCCAAGGAGGTTTAGACTGAGTATTAGGGAAAATTTCCTCCTGAAAATACTTGTCAGACATTGGAGCAGGCTGCCCAGGGCAGTGGATTTCTATGAGTTTAATATAGATATATATATTATATAGATAACATGTATGTATGAGTGTATGCATGTACACGCTTTTATTCTTTATTTAGGTCAAACCCATACAAATATATGAATGAAAATGTCCAGAGAAATTGTGGTTGCCCCATACCTGGGAGTGTCCAAGGCCAGGTTGGATGGTACTTGAAGCAACCTGGACTAGTGGAAAGTGTCCCTGCCCACAGCACAGGATGGAATTGGATGATCTTTAAGGTCCTTTCCAACCCAAACCATTTCATGATTTAATGATTGAACTGCAGAAAGGATCAAAGCCTCTCTGCCAGAATGGGGCTGTCCTCCAGAGGAGCACTGGCAGAAAAGCAGGTATTTCACTTGGCAGTGTCCCATAAAGGCTCTGGAGGCACAGCTTTGATGATGGCCAATGAGCAGATGCTTCTGTGACTCTGTGGCTGCTTTTCCTTTCTCCTTGCTCTTCTGTTGTGTGGTTAGATGGTGGATAACTGGGATCAGAACTGCTCATGAGTAGGGGTGTCCTAGAAACAGACTGAAAGGCCAGAGGCAGCTTTTTTCCCCAGATTAATTTTCTTTTCAAAGGCTTCAGCAATTATACCCAGCACTTCCCTCTGATGGAATTCCCTATACAGACAACACAGCACTTTTGAAAGGATTGATGAGGCAGCTGGTGTGGGGTCTGTAGCTCAAACCCAGGAAGCTGTGACGAGTCTGGAGAGATGGTCCCATGAGGAACTGTCTTCTGGGGCCTGGTGTCTTCCCTCAGCCGTAGCTGGATTGCCTTTGCAGAGAAGCTATCAGCTCTTTAGTGGTTTTCAGCTCGTGATTTCAGCTCTGGCTCTGCAGGGCAATCTCCAGGCCAGACCAGGAGGAGAGAGACGAAGAGACTCGTATAGCGATTCCGCATGGGGCAGCTTTATTAGTCTGCACCCCGCGAAGGGGAGGCTGGGGACAGGCTCTCTCTGCTCTCACAGGGGCAGAGGGCTAGGTCTTATAGGGATACAGGGGGTGGGTGTCAGTGGGTAAAGGCCAATGGGTTACAAAGGATCTGCACAGGGTCTCTGAGAGGATTCTGGATCTGTCTTCCTCTCGCTGTAACTGAAAGGTGCTGCCTTTCCAGGGGAGTTCTGCTGGGAGGTTATGCAATATCCTTATCGCAGCAGGCCTCCCCCCAGGGCAGAGGCTGGGCATACCCCACAGATTGAGTCACTTTTCCCACTTCATACATGTAGATAAACATGGCTTAGAAGTGAAAGAATGAGACATGATTCACAGCAAGGTCTGTGATAGTGGCTGTGAGGAATGTTCACCCCAGGTGAACAGCTGCTTATTTCTCACTGCCCATGCCTGGGCCTGGCTCGCAACACATAAATGCACGGTCAACAAAATTGTCTGCAAGCTGAACAGGTTAAATCTGGTGTTTGAAAGATGGTGGCAGAGTATTTTATCATGACCTGCAGCTGGAATAGGTATTTTGTTTCAAAATCTGTGGCTGCATTGAAACAAATTAATCTCCAGGTGCTTGACAAAAACCTGAGTTCTGTTGTGACCAAAAGCCTCTTTCCCAGTGTCACTGGTGTTGATCTGATAGACTTCGAGGAGGATTTCAGGGCTTTCCCTCATCACACCAAGCACCCTTTTTGCCACAGGCAAGCTGCCTTTCGAAGTGCCACTGGGGACTTGGATGTTCTCTCCAGTGTGTAGAAGCAGACAGCACACACAGACCCTGCCAGGAGAGATCAGACCTGACAGCCCTGACAAATCTGTCACTCCAGCTGCTAAAGTTTCACTAGACTGGTGCTGATATGCACATTTTTGCTGAATTTTCAGAGCCGTGTGAGTGACTCTGCAATTAAGCCACAGCTAATTCTTGGGCATGGCTTTGGCTAATTAGGGGAACACTTCGGGGAAGACAGGCAACACAGAGTGAATCAGCTACAAGGACACTCAAGGGACTGCATGAAGGGTGTGGTTGCTGTTTTGTTCTCGAAGCCCTTTTTTTATGTCCCAGACTTGAAAGAAAGGCAAGAAACAATAATTCTCTCCTGGACTTCAGCATTTCAGGGAACATCCTGTCACCTCCAGAAGCTGCATCTACTTCAGAAATTTACTAACTTCCTCATGTTTGGGCAAAAAGCATCAGTTTTCTGTGCCCTAGATGACACACCTAAAACAGTGGCTACATCTTAAGTGAATACATCCCAAAAAAATAAACAAAGAAATATTGTCTTGCTTCTAGAACTCCTCCTTCATGGCAGAGGTGTGCTCCCACCAAACTAAGGAGGGAGAGGAGGACAATCCCATGGCATTGAGACAACGCACAGATGATAACAAAGGCACAGATCTCCTTAGACCTTAAGCTGCAGCCAACAGCCCTTATTGCCTGAAACAGTAACTGAGGCATTCAACGCAAGGCTTCTTTTGCTTTAAGATTATTAATTTCCTTTTGCTTGCTAGAACAATACAAAGATAAATATGAATGTGTCAAAGTGAAGGTGTTTGGCTTCCTGATTGTTTGAATCCACTGGTGGCTGTGCTCAAAGTGCTGGATTCAAATTCTTATGAGGCAGTGGAGTTATCATTGATACCTGACTGCTGCTCTGTGCTGTCACCATCAGCCTGTGCTGATGAGGTCACCTGTCATTGTCAGTGTCCTTTGGGGTGCACAGGAAGCCTGTGGCAGCCTTTCAGAGAGGGTGAACCAGCTCATCCTGGAGTTGTTTTGTCTACTTCCTTTACAGACGTGAGAGGACATGCTGTTTCTGGATCAGACTCATTAATTTGCTTCAAAAATGCTGCTGGACCAAGGCCTCTGCTTCATCCTCTGCTGACCCTTCCACTGCAGCTGCAGGGCTGAGCAGGAACAAGCACACAGGAGAGAGATCACATCAGTCACAGACCAGCAAACTCAGAGGGACCAATTAGGTCCTGAAAACTCTGTGGTATTTTTGGGCCTCTTCTCCAAACACTGCGCGTCAAAACGTTTGTAGGTTTCAGCAGCTGCGATGCAGAAGCCAAACAAGCCACTCAAAGAAGCCTGTAATGGTGAGGGCTGATGGGCTGAGGGAAAAAAAGAGGGGTCAAGCCTGAAAGAATCTGCTGGTGAACTGGAAGACACTCTGTGAAAGCACTTGAGTTGGTATAATCCAGTGTAGGCCAGCACAGGGCCAATAAGAAGAGAAACCACAAAGGCAGAGAGTTGAAATGTGAACTCCTGAGAGGCTTTGCAATGGCAAAAGTTCATCAAGTTCCTTTCATGACTGTGGTCCACAGGACCACTTGTAAATCCTGCTGAGGCTGAGTGCAGAAAAGTCACAGAAACCACCAACTGCTTGGAAACTACTGAGTGACTCCTGTTCAGGGAGGCAGACTCCAGGCACCTCTTCTTTCCAAGGTGAATCCCATATCTGCAGAAAATAATGTGTGGATTAGGATATTTTTCCAAATTGGCACGTAGTTCAAACAGCTGATATTGATTTATCAAGGTATTACACATCACATAGTGTTTTTCAGGCTCCATAGCAACCCTTTCCTCCCTTCTGATTTTAACTCCATACCATAGCAAGCCTTCCATGGCAAGGCTGAGGCAACAACTGGGGAATTGAAACAGAGAAGCACAGATGTGATAAGCAAAAAGGATTTTTAATTTTTTTTTTTATATATATATAGTGCTTCACATTTCTTTTTCTTTTCTTCTTTTTTTTTGTTTTTTTGTTTGTTTGTTTGTTTGTTTTTTTTTTTTTTTTGTTTTTTTTTGTTTGTTTGTTTTTGTTTTTTTGTTTTTGTTTTTTGTTTTTTAATTTAAACTACTTAATTCTCAGCTTTTCACAAAAAAATCTCCCTACAGTGGCTTTCCACTGTTCACAGGAGCGAAACTGTGTGTGGCCCAGTAACCCTGGGCTGATTCTGCTGCACCAGAACTTGTTACAATGGAGAATGAGGTAGAGATGTTGAGAATAGGCTTTGGCAAAATTAGAAATTAACAAATCAAAACTTCTTTCTTTATCTCAAGAATGCAGTGCTGTCAGAACTTCACTTACTAAACTGGCCTGTGCTTGGTTGGTTTTCTCAGGCACAGTTAATAGCATGACCAAAAGTGTGTTATTTGTAATAACATTTCATAATGTGAATTACTACATTTGGATCACATCCTCACAGTCCTGGTCTTCTGAATGAAATTTGCAGGGTTTTGGAGGGGGTTTTGCAGTATCTGAATTCCTTCTTTTCTTTTGATTTTTAAATAAATCAACACAAGCAAACAAAACTCCACAGTCTAAACAAATTATTCATTTGTTTAAATACATCTATCAAGGAGAATTTGTTGTATGTTAACCTGGAGAAGACTGGTGAGATAAATCTGGCTGTAATGATTAGGGGATTCAGTGGCAGAAAGAATGGCAAGGAAATTCTATTAGAACTGTAACGTCGCTATTCCATTTGTGTCGGATTTATAGTGATACGAGCCAAAAAAACTAAACCAAAAAACACCCCCAAACCATAAAGAAACAGAAACTTTTGAAAAACTTTAAGAGTATCCACATGCACTTTTTGAAACTAGTTACACTTCTGAACATGTATGCACATCGTGGCCCTGTACAGTGAATTTTAGCATGTGTGTAAATGTGGACATCTCTGTCTGGGAGACATTTTGCCCCCATTTTCATAATTGCCATAATTACCCCAAGAATACAAAGGCTCTGTGAGATCTTTGAGATGTTCAGTTTTGCTCAAGAAACAAGGAGCTGCTTTGGGGTGTTTGTGTGCAAATTCAGGGTTCCTTGGAAACACAGGAATAATTGCATTTACCTGTGAACTCTCCCAGGAGACCCTTCTGATTTTCCATCCCCATCAGCCTCGTCACAGGTAAGGGATTACTTCATGCTGGCTCCTCTGCAGAGTCCAGAGGGAAACCCAGGGGAGTGTGGGGAATGTAGGAAGCAGCACTTGCTGTGCTTCAGAAGAAAACGGTCCTAGAAATGGTGCACAGCCTCAGAAAGGGGGCTGTGAGCAGCCACATGGAAAAAATGGAGCAATTATGCAGCTAACAATGGCAAACCCATTTAGTCATGAATTCCTCATCACTCTCGCCTTACTCTCTCAGAAGGTGATTAATACCTTTTTGATCAAGGAACACAGCGGTAAAGCAGGAATGCAGATCCTGCCAAGAGGCCCATGAGTGCAAGTGCAGAGCAGTACTAATTCCAGAAGCCGACAGCTGCAGATGATTTCATGGGCACAGTGTGAATGACCACAGTGCACAAGCTCTGGCTACACCCAACAGATTGGGTGGCCAAGCCATGTCACACGAGCCAGAGGAGTCTTCAGAGCACGTGTGGCATTCAGAGGTATCTCAGTGCAAGAACCACTTCGAGGTATCTGTATCCTGACTGGGAGCAATTGCAGGGTGCCCCTATAGACACTTCCTCCTCTGGCTTTGCAGAGAATATGATTTCATGGTGTGGAAGGCCAGGGGCTTAATGTGAAGTGTCAAACACAGATAGCTGGAGGGCCATGGAGCCAGCCAAGGATTGCTGGTAATTACACACTGTGAGAGAAGAACAGGATATGGGGGTAATGCAGCACTTTTCTGGGACAAACATTCTGGCTCCTGAAAAGAAACACAAGGCAAGTGCAGAAATGAGGCTGAGGTCATGGAGCGTAGGGGGGAATCAAGAGGACCAAAGGACCCCAAAGCCCTCTGAACTATTTCCAGAAAGAAAAGCAGACTGCACATGGTAACTAATTTAGAAAATGAGAAACTTAACTCCAGGGTGGGGAAAATCAATTTGCATAAAGGTACCCACACAAAGCCTGGGACACAGGACCGTGGACACCCCATCAGCTAGATCAGTGCTGGAGCCAGAACTGCTGATCTCTTCCCCTTCCCTTCCCTCCTTCCCTGCCCCCTTCCCTCCTTCCCCCCTCTGTCCCTGCTTCAATCCGTCCCACTCTCTCTTCCCTCCTAGGAGCCTGCTCCATGTGCACACATTCACAACCACCCTGTCTCCCACTCTGAATTCAGGTGTTCACTCACACAGCAATATAAGCAATGTAAGTGTCATTATGGAACCAAAGAATAATGTGTACAGAAGTGTTGAGGTTTCCCAAAAGAAATTGTTGAAAGGATATGGAATATGATGTAATTTCTTCTCTCAAATGGCAGCAATGTTTGCTAAGGCCACTGAGGTCAGGTCTTTACTTCTGCACTAGCCATGTCTGGGAGTTTCCTGCCCACAGAGTCTATCTGGCATTGAACAGACTGTGTCTACCTTGGTAAACATTTTTAACCTCCAAAAGAGGGTATCCTGATACAAACTACTATTGTGAGTGGTCTCTTGAGAGAATTTGTGCCCAAGCCCTTCTTTGTAATGCTAGGGAGAAGCGAGGAGTCCCCAGGCAGGTGCAAAGGAGGACTTTTATTTACAAAAACCTGGCCTTTTAGTGCCATTAGTTGGTTGTTTACATAGTTTTAGGGCACAACAAACCAAGTTTAACCAACCACCATACACAACGGTGCGGGCACGAGGCATTCACGCAGCATGCCTCACTTCCTCTATTCCAGCCGAGTCATTCTCCCCCAGTCCATTTCTACTTAGGCTGAGTAACAGGCGGGGCCATGATTTTACCAGGCCTTCCCTTTACAAAGCCTTACCTATTGGTCACACTTCCTAGCAATTGTCTTAAGGACTGTTAGTTGGCAGGAGACAAAATGATCAAAATGACACAATGACAAAAGAGAAGACTTTGTGAATCTACTGAGAAGTGTTTCAGCACCTTGGACGTTTCTCTGGGTTACTCCTGTAGCCTAGAGAAAACATTAATATGTTTTGGTTATCACATATCATGTATCACATATCACAGGCTGCCTGTGATAGCTTAGGGTGGAATAAAGAAAGAGAGGCTAAGGGACAGAAAAGAAGAATAGAAGAAAGGCCAAAGTACACAATCAAGTTATGGAATCAGTGTCGGGGTCTCCTCCCCCTGCCATGTAGCCCTGGGAGAGGGGCCCTGAGGGGAGGCATGGGGCTTCCCTGCCCCTGGTCAGCCTCATTCCCCATTGACTGGTTTGTGTTTCCCTGCGTGGGCAAGGACCCTGAGTTCAGACTGTGAGGGCTCCTTGGCACAGCCCCGGCCATGTGGCTGGAGAAATAAACATCTCTGAAACATCTACCAGCAATCCCTCCATATATATTTCTTTTCCACGGGACTCCTGGTTTGATATATGCGTGTTACAGTAATCCCCACTGTAACAAATCGGTGTCATGGATTTTTTAAGCAGGGGGTTGGTTTTCCTTTCTCCTGATTTGAGTTCTACTACCCAGGGGAAGAATCTGGGATGTGTGTAAACATTTCAGGTCCAGGTATCTGAAGACTCATGCAGTAGTAGTAGACTTCCAGAGTTACAGAATTGTTGGTTATCAGATTCTGGGAGCTCAGACTTAAATAATAGATTGCATCCAATTGTGTGCCCTGAGTACCTATTGACAATCCTCTTCAAAATCTTAGAAATTGCCAGGAGTTCCTCTTCAGATTATTGATTATTTTGTCTCTTATATGTGTAGAATAAATAAAATATAAAGCTTTAAGTCTAGCCCTAAATATTGGCACAACTATAAGCATGGTTCCGTCCCTAATTCTAGCCCTAAATGAAAATTGTAACCCTAAACCAAACCCTAAAAGCTAGCCCTAAACCCCTAAACCCAATGCAGGGCAAGCCTGTGCCAGTGCTCGATCACCTGCACTGTGAAAAAGTGTTTGCTGATGCTGATGGAGCCTCCTGAATTTCAGTTTGTGCCAGTTCCTCCTTGAGGAGGGTCTGGTTCCATCTGCTTTGCATCCCCCCTTCAGTAGAGTGTGTTCCACGTGCTTCAGAGAACATCCATTGTTAGCTGAATTCCCATCTAGCTGAGAGAAATAATGACTTCTTGTAAAATAATTAGAGGGAATGTGGACCATCTGCCAGAATACTCAATTAGAATAGACCTCAAATTGCCCTTCAAATGTTATAGCTAATTGACAAAAGTACCTGAAAACCTTGATGGATAAAACATAATTTTGGCTGTTCCTGTAGACACATAAAAGGAGAAAATCCTAACATTTGAACACTATGTTTGAATAAGCAATTTCCTGAGCTGTAATGATTGTTGATGATGTTTGCCCAGCTCTTGATGGGACAAGGAGAAGGCAAGTTTGTTGGATTTTTTATTCTGTCCCTGTCTATTCTTGTGTTCCTGTGCAATGAGCATGAAATTTGTTCCACCCTTGGGTGTCTTGTTTGGAAGGTGCAAAAGCACAATAATCTGTCAATATTTACATCTCACAATGTGTGCAGCTCCCCAGCTGTGAGCAAAATTCCTGGTGAGTTAAATTTTGAGATGGTGTAAACCAACCAATGCACAGTGAACTATGAAATTTACTTTTATAGTCAGCCACTTTCTATAATGTAAATAAAATAGTTATTCTCAGACCATAAATTATGAAAGTCACACTGGTTACTTTCCTGCTTTTTTCACACCATGGAGGTTTTTATGGCAAGTTTTTTAGATTTTCTTCTAACCCCTGCCTTTAAAAAAAAAAATGAACAGAATTTCCACCATGTGTTTCCATGATGGAAGTGATTTCTGCAGTTCTCTTGCTTATTTTTTCTGTAACTCAATACTATAAGTTACATTCACAACAGACTAGTTTCTGCTGTAACCTAGGATTAACAAAAAGAAATATTTTTTACATTTTAAAAGGTGGAAAAGAAATAAAATACACAGGATAGAGGAGAACAAGTCTATTAACAGCAATTTATACTGAGAGTATTTGGAACATGAACAAAACCCAGATGAGGGAGGTGACAGTAGGGATGGAAGAGAAGCTTGGAAGGCACCTCTGGATGAAAACAAGTGGCCTGTCAGTGAGATGGAATCCAGTTCTATTTTTCAGGTGCTCCTCTCTCAGCTGGTAGTGCAGGCAGAGCCGACCCAGCACGAATTAAATGTGGATCGGGATACTTCTCTATCCTCAAAACACAAGTTGTATATAACCAAGAAAAAAGGGTGCAACAAGGAGAGTGTCCTCATCACACTTTCTTTTTCCAATAGAAAAAAATATTTTCATTGTTCACCTTTGCATTTTGGGCCTCACTTCTTCTAGGAGCATCCCAAAATCGTGCACTGAGTGCAGGATTATTGTGGGCTGTCAGGGGGGCAGATGTGCACACATTCATGTACACAAATTTAGTTTAGACTTATAAGCAAAAAAAAAAAAAAAAGGGACACATGGTCTCAAATGAAGGTTCTGGGAAATAATTCTTAAGATCAGGAAGAAATATCTCCCATCTTTAATAATATGGAGGATGCAACTGAAAAAAATTAAAAAGCAGATGTTCTGGGTGAAAAAAAAAGTTTTATTAGTTTCTTGTTGGAGACACAAAAATAATCTAAAAGGTAAAATTGGTGGGAAGTGGGGCCCCATTTAAAGACTGACAATTCACAGAGGGAGAAATGGAAACAGAGAAATGTGATCAAACATTATTTGTAACAGCATGTGAATGAATGAACATGGTGATATTAATCTACTTTCTATAGAGGGCCATACATCTCTCAGTGTTCTAGGTGTGTTTTAAAATATCCTAAGCATAAATAGGTACCTTCCTTTTGTCTTGTATCCTTTAAATGATTTTCTTTAAGAAAAAAAAAAGACGGCTTTCTGAAGAAATGTAACATTCAGGGATGCTTGAAGAAGGATAATTTAAAATATTAATGAATAGGTTTTTTTTCCATGTCATCCTTTTTTGGGACTCTTATAGCACTGAGAATTATGAGTTTAGACATGTCTCAGGGGAAACTAACATCCCAGAGCTGCAAATTCTTCAGACATTGCTGTTTTGCTGATTCTTTCCTTGTATTGAACAAATCATGCACTTATTTGAGTCAAAATCAGGCTATATGGCCTAACACTGTAAGTTTAACCCACTCGCATAATAAATATGTGCAGGATTATGTAGCATTATGGTATTTGAGTACAGGGCTCTGTATTTTGCTGAATTACTGCTTAGAATTTCTCATCTGCTGCTGAGTGGTGCCAAGGAGAGCTCAGAGGGACGGCCAGAGGCAGAGTGGCAGCACAGCCAGTTAAATGTTAATATAAAGAGGGTAAATTCCACTTGAATTTTATCTGGAATTAGCATGTTGTCTAGAAAAGCAAATAATTATTTTCAGTAGCCAATCTTTGCACAGTTTTTCAGTTCCTCCAGCTCTTTTTCCAGTCCTGGTGAAGAATGACATCTACAAAGTGCTTAAAAGTTTGTCAGGTCTCTGTCAATGCTGAGATAACATCGTTAGTTCTGGACAGGATTACAGCTCCTATTAAGTTCCTTCCCCTCACTCCAGATCTTCCTCCCTCCAAGCAGTTTGCTGTATGTCCAGGAGTATTTTGTGTACTGCAAGGTTTTGAGGTAGTGAGAGTCTGCCGTAACTTTGAATCTGTGTTTTATATCCTTATAGCTTTGGCAAAATAAAATCTTTGCTTTGACATACTGGTTGGCTTTAATGGACCCAGTACCTGTCAAAAGAGCAAAGTAACAACAGAAATACCGTCTTCATCTGTGGAGTTCCATCCTTCTCCCTTTGGATTCGCAATATTTTCTTTCCTACACCTTCCTAACCTTACCTGTATTATCCTCATCCACAGACTCTTTTAGCTTGAGGGAGGTGTAAAATTTTATGAAATAATTAGGGGAGATAGGCTGCTTTTGTCAAATCATTTAACAGTTTAATTGGAGAACTCAGAGCAGAAGTATAAGAGGAGTTCAAGTAAAATCTGCTTTACGTCATCAGTATACCCATCAGGGATGCTGCAGTTCACTGATTTGTTGGTAGCTTTAAACAGAGCTACACCAGTAATCTGTGAGTGTGACAGATCAAATCAGGGCAGACCAAACCAATAAATCTCATTTCCCACAAGTTTCACGGGGCTAGGACTGGCCAGCTTGAGCAGAATTAGACCTTCAGAAGCCCACTGTCCTCCCTGATACTGGCTTTAGTATTCATCCTTAACAGGGAACGGAGCTATGCCTTGTTCAGGCTGTTCTGCAGCCCAAAGATTAAAACAAAAAAAATCAACATATTTCTCCCCGAGTGTTTGTGGTTAGAAATAACAAGAAGCAGAAAGGCTTCATGGTTAGTGCCATCAGTGACAACATGAGCTGATCTACACAGACTGTTCAGCTGCACCTGGAATGGCTGTGCCATGTAAAAGCTCCCAGGCTTTTGCTGACACTGTGAAGAAAATAAAAAGATAAGACAGAACCAGAATTGTTGCAAGAAAAGGAATAAAATATTGAAGATCAGGGATTAATCCTTATGATCTGGGGTTTGTTTCCTCTGCTGCCAGTAAAAAGACTGTTTAAAGTCTGGTTTTGTGTTTCTTGAGATGGTGATATTTATGGAGTTGTTCATGGGAAAGAATTAGCAAAAGAAATTGCTGTGCAAGAGTAATAATTTATCTGTGGATTGAAGTGCTTTCACACAGTGATTTATTGGTCTTATTTTAACACCAGGGGGTGATAAATTGCCTTGAAGTGGTGTCACATATGATCAGGTGTCTCTACAAAGGCAGATTCCCAGTTTTTCTCCTGGGAAACTTTTTATGCTTCACATTTAGGGATTTTTTGGGGCAAATATTTCACAAAGCTGTCGCTCAAAATCTACTAAAAGATACATTATGAACCTACAGGTGCATAATAAGGTACACAAAGGTACGCAGGAGATGGAGAAGCAAAAGTTTCCACCTCTTAGGACAAACCTTGGCAATGCCACAGATGCAAAATGGTGACAGCAGGTGGCAAATTGCTGCAGCTTTTCCAGGAGTCCACAGTTATGGATTCACCCAAGTTTGATACTCGTATTAAAAATCAAGGCTGCTGAAAATGTCTTTAAAACTCTTCCTGTGAGTTGCCCAACAGCTAATAGTAGCCCTTGTAATACTTTTGTGCAGATACAACACACAGCTGTGCGTGCAGAAAGACCACTCTGGACTGGAGATGCTGCCTCTGCTGCTGCTGACTCCATCAGAAACCCACCCTTATGGATTCTTCCCCAAAGGGCAGAGAGGCCCCTCCTGTCCCCCTCAAACTGGCTTTCAGAGTTGCAGAAGTTGGAGGGGTTTATGAAGTAGTTCCTATGTCTGTGTCCTCTGTTCCTATTTTCTAATTCAGAATTAGGCTGCAAAGCCCATAGAGTCAATTTTGGTTTAATTTAGAAATAATATTCAGCTCTGTGCCACCGAGCTGCTTCTCTGAGATGACCCACCTCAATCAGTGGTACAGTAGTGCCAAGCTATCTTTAATATTAACATTACACACTTCACATTCATTGCAAGGATGTAAAACCTGCTTCCAGCACTCTATGTTAGGAGAAGATTGACGCCTCTAGTAACTTTTCAGTCCTTATTTGTTTGTGGCTTCTGAACAGTACCTCAAGTGTTACGTTTTCTTCTTTTCCTTTTCCTTTTCCTTTTCCTTTTCCTTTTCCTTTTCCTTTTTCTTTTTCTTTTTCTTTTTCTTTTTCTTTTTCTTTTTCTTTTTCTTTTTCTTTTTCTTTTTCTTTTTCTTTTTCTTTTTCTTTCTTTTTCTTTTTCTTTTTCTTTTTCTTTTTCTTTTTCTTTTTCTTTTTCTTTTTCTTTTTCTTTTTCTTTCTTTTTCTTTTTCTTTTTCTTTTTCTTTTTCTTTTTCTTTTTTTTTCTTTTTCTTTTTCTTTTTCTTTTTCTTTTTCTTTTTCTTTTTCTTTTTCTTTTTCTTTTTCTTTTTCTTTTTCTTTTTCTTTTTCTTTCTTTTTCTTTTTCTTTTTCTTTTTCTTTTTCTTTTTCTTTTTCTTTTTCTTTTTCTTTTTTTTTTCTTTTTCTTTTTCTTTTTCTTTTTCTTTTTCTTTTTCTTTTTCTTTTTCTTTTTCTTTTTCTTTTTCTCTTTTTCTTTTTCTTTTTCTTTTTCTTTTTCTTTTTCTTTTTCTTTTTCTTTTTCTTTTTCTTTTTCTTTTTCTTTTTCTTTTTCTTTTTCTTTTTCTTTTTCTTTTTTCTTCTTCTTCTTCTTCTTCTTCTTCTTCTTCTTCTTCTTTCTTCTTCTTCTTCTTTCTTTCTTCTTCTTTCTTCTTCTTTCTTTCTTCTTCTTCTTTCTTCTTCTTTCTTCTTCATAATCTTGCAGTCTTTCTTCTTCATAATCTTGCAGACTTTTTCTAACGTTTCAGCTTCTCTTGTAGCTCTTAACTACTCGTGCTTTTCAGACATCTCTTCTTTCTATTTTCAGCCTCAGAATAGACACTTTATGGGAATGGCCACAGGAGCATTCAGGATACAGACAGAATTGTTTAGCTATTCCTACTCAAAAATTTTTGTTCTTGTGCTGCATTTTCTCTTCTCACCACAAAGTCATCTTTGTACATTATGTCCGAACTCCTTGAGCACCAGGGAATCCCAGAGACCAAGTGTGGAAGGGACAGTAAGTCAATGTGCCAGCCTCGGCAGAACTGTCAGAAGGGTTTTTGAAACTACAAGGTCAAAGCCATAGCATTCGTTTCTATTTTTAAGCACTGAGTAAATGTACTCATAGTATTTTATAATTTTTCCTAAATTTAAAATTTTAATTTTTTATCATTATGTGAAGTTTGTTTTTTTGATTGCTATTTCTGCATGACAAAAGGATGAAGAAAGAAAAAAACCCTTTTCAAAAAGGAGGGAGCCGATATCCAATTATTTTTCAATAAATGTAGCAAACTAAAACACATATGTCAGCTCAGGAGATCCCTAACCAAAATTTGGCTTCTCTGTAGTGACATAGAGCCCAAATTTGGGTGACTCACTCACCTGCACATCTCCAGAGGGTTGCTGCCTTGCCTTTGTGAGACAAGAACAGTTTCCACAATGGGAAATGTTTTGAAGGTTTTAGTAGATCATGAGGATGGTGATGATGATGAAAACAAAGAGGATTATTTTCCTAGAATCCAAAATCCACTGGTTCAGCCTCCCTTGGAAAGGTCTGAGCTGGAAAGGGACATTTCCTTCTGTGCCCCTCACGGGCCATGCTGTGTGTTATCCACCAAGGCGAGGCAAGCAGAGCAAGGAGTCACAGGGAGGGTGACAGCAGCCACACTGTCGGTGGCACAGCCACAACCCAGCCCTGGGGACAGAGGCCCCTTTGCCTGAGCCACAGCACCCAGAGCTCAGTTGTGCTGCTGGAGCAGCAGGCACGGCCGGCACTGGCACTCTGAGTGTGAGAGAAAAGGGAAGTCCCGTGTTCCTTCGGGATTGCTCAGTCAGAGCTAGACCTGAGAAACTCCAGTGATCCAGGCCCCCCCTGCCCCCAGCTGAGAGCTGCAGAGTGTTTTGGGAAGATAATCCCTTGTGCCAGTGTTAGTTACAGTCAGAGACATCAGCTTCATTTATATCTCCCTGAACATGCTGAGTGCAGTTCACAGATAAGGCCTGGCTGTGCTGGTGATGCTGCACTCAAAGATTCTCCTCCTTACCTATTTTAGAAGACTTTACCTTACAGATATCTCTTATAAACTTTTTTTTCCCCATTTTTTTCCTCTTAGAAAACTAAATTCATGCTGCAGGCTGTCATCCTGTCTGGAATGCCTTAACCATCATGAGAATAAAATCTGTCACCTGAGCTCAAGGGCAAAGCTCTTTTACATGGGAGTTGCATTAACCTCAGACCTTAAAATGGAGTACAGCCTGCACACTGCAGATCTCTTTCACTTATTGCTAATTAAATCCTGTTTATATGAGTATGTCAAGAGCAAAATTTCATTTGCAAACACAAGCGACATCATTGTCAGCAAAATCTTCTCCAAGGAACCAGAGGTTAGGAGTGAACCCTTCAATGAAAACCCACTAACTTTTTGCCTGAGGAACATTAAAATAATTGAACACGTCTGCTTTCCATGAGAAAGAAGAAATTTTTCCATTAGCTGTCATCAGTAGGAAAAATCAAGAGGTTGTGTTCTTTCATCTTTTAAGCTGGCGGTAGGCAAATTGACCTCTGTGACACTGCACTCAGTGAAGAAGCAGGATGCATTTTTCAAGCTGATTTTGCCTCACAATAGGGTAATGCTGCAGGAACCCACCTGCAGCTCCCACTAATGTCCCTGTCCTACCTCTAAGCTGATTAGTAATTCACCTCTATAATTTGCATGCACTTTGAGACAAAAACCCAAAGTGTTTGCTTAATGATGTATCCAAGAACACACATGAAAGAATAGCTGAAAAATAAATGATCTGTGTAAGACTTAAAGCTTTGGAAAGAGTCATAACATGATGAGTATTGGAGGCTACAACTGTGATCCCAGCAGGGAGCCCAGGGTGTGCACGGAACAGGGAGCACACACGATGCATCATTAGCAGAATGAGTCAGTGCAGGCGGGGCAGATTTCCCACTGGCACTGCACCTAATGCAGCTGTGGGAGCTGATTAAATTGCATCCACAGAGCTCATTAGGGCTTCGTTTTTATTTATGTTTATTTTATGCCAGCGATTCAGTGCTGCTTTGGGGACATTTCGGCAGAGGTGTGACCACCACAGCACCGCACTCAGCTCTCCCAGGCTGGCTCTGTCAGCTGTCTGCTGAGCTGGAAGGTGTTTAATTTATCTTCCCTCCTCATGGCACTGGATCTTGACAGTGTTTAAGCTGAGGAGCTGGAGAAACAGCTAACTAATGGTCAGTATTAGTACTTCTTTCTGCTTGTTCTCATGGTAAAACAGCAAGTTCTTGCAGCTGATCCCAGTAGTCTGAGTAATTAACCAAGAAAAAAGAAGGTCATGTCCTGGTGGCACTGCAGCTTTGGGAGTTGGTGATTTTAGGAGCTGGATCCTCCAGAAGGAGGACTGGGAAATCCCTACACAAAGCTGAACACGGACTAGTTTTTCCAACTACTGTTGGTACAGATCTTGCAAATTTGGATGTATCTCTTTGAGCATCACTGCTAATTAAAAGCCTAATAGAAGAATCAGAAGGTCTGTTTTGCCTCCTTTTAGGTGATGTAGAAGAAATTAATTTATCCCTTTTTCCTCTTTTATTCCCTCTCTGGCTGGATCACTCATTATAGGTATCACAACAAGCACCACAGAAAGTAACTAGGATTGTTTTAATGGCAGAAATGTATTTATTTATATCTATAACTCTAACTAGTCACAGATTATGTCCTGCTATCCATTCCAATTAATGTATGATTCTATATTAAACTCCCATTTTCCTCTTTCCTTGTTATATTACATTTTTATAACTTGGTAAAGACTTTGTATATTAGCACGGCTAGTTGCTCCAGAAGTAAAATAAAATGTTGTGCTGGTTTGGGCAAATTTGGAAATACATCCCATGGGAGAAGGCAGGCTACAACCATCCCTCCCCCACCAGGTTCGGGAAAAACAAAAAATTTCCTCGAAGGAAAGTGAAAGAGATAAAAACTATTTATTTAACAAACACACAGGAAAAGGGATAATAATGCTAAATGATAAAACCTCCCACTCTGCTGAGAGAAACCTGGGAAATTTCAGAGTCCTTCCTTAGATCTCTCTCTGTCCCTCCTTGGAGCTGGGATGGGGTGGTGGGCCCACCTCCGGGGCCAAGGCCTTGGTGGAAAGTCCTCCCGATGTATTCTGATGTTGAAACAGTCCAGCAGGGAAAAAGGGAAAAAAACAAAGTCCCAGGAAAACAAAAGTTCAACTCTGTGAAGGAAAAGGAGCTGAAAAACTGGCCAAAAGCTGTCTGGAAAGAAAGCAAGCTGGGCGCTTCCTCCTGCTCCTCTCGCTGACTGAACTCCGAGAGGAGTCTGTGTGTATATCTGTGTGTCCTTCAAACATGAAAACAAACTGCAAAAACTGCTTTGAAAAAGTAGACTTGGTTTTCCTCTGCCCCCTCTCAGGCTCAGTTTAAAGGCATAGAAAGGCACAAAATTAATTTCTGGGCATAGAGCAGCGATAGGGGATGCACATCATAAAGTCACCCCAAGATAAATGTACAGCATCTTTCCATTTTATATTTGCCCAAGCTGTTTCTTAGCTTGTGTTTAAAACCCCATCATGCACCAAAGCAGCCACAGGTGTTACAGAACACTGTTTAGGGGGGTGTGAGATTTCTGGAACACTGTGAAATATGAGTGTTTAATCGCTGTCATACAAACCATATCGCAATGCTCTCGTGGTGCATTCTGAATATATCTATGTACCATATTTATGCTCTCTGATAAAGCTGCTAGTTATTTTTTGTCTTTTGATGCTGAAGGTCTAGGTGAAAGAAAACCTGTGGAGAAGTAGAACTCTAGCTTTAGTCTCATATAATCCTTTTCTCCTCATTTCTGGCTTGTAAAAGGTCATAGAGTAATAAAATCCTAGAATGGTTTGGGTTAGAAGGGGCCTAAAGACCACCTCATTCCAAGCCCCTGCCATGGGCAGGGACAGCTTCCACAATCCCAGGTTGCTCCAAGCCCTGTCCAACCTGGCCTTGGACACTTCCAGGGATGGGGCAGCCACAGCTTCTCTGGGCACCCTGTGCCAGGGCATCACATCCTCTCAAGGAAGGATTCCTTACTAATATCTAAGGCATAAATCATCAGAACCATCTGGCTTTGTCTTTCAAAAAACATTTCTTAGATCGCTTTTCTTTTCCCTTAATATGTATCAAATTTTGTCCTAGTTCTCTGGGGTGTTGAGAAGCTTCAATAATATTTGTGCCAGGTTTCTAACAAGTGCTGGAGTCTGGGTGGAATTGATCAAGGGGAACTTCAAACAAGCAGTGTAAGACAGGAGAAAATACAGGCAGGTGTCATATTAATCAAGCACATCAAGATGAACCTTTATTGTCCTGGCCAATTCCAGTCAAAAGTGTGGTCCAGGTGTCTGAAACTCCTCCCATTTCTGTGACACTGTTGTGACCAGCACCTTTTGGGAGCCACAGCCAACCTGTCCTGCAAACGTTGGTACTGTAGGTCCACCCCACTGCTTTAGAGAGCAGAGAGCATCTCACTTGCTGCTTTGTAGGTTCCTCCCTACATCTGCATCAGTGGCTGGTCTACATCTTCTGTTCCTAAAAGCCCTCCTCTGCATTGGCACAAACCATCCTTGCATTCTTTTTCCAGGCGGGTTATACCTGTGGGAGAAATTTTAAGTGCCTGCATGGACAACATCGAGGTTTGAGTCCTCCTTACCTGGGTGTTCTAATCCACTCACAAGAGGAAAAATATCTGTTTATGACCTGTTTGGCTTCACCTGACTATTTTGAAGTTAACATTCAGTAAATATTCAGTGTAGAGTTAACACCAAGTGGGGCTGTGCTGGCTCTCAGGGAAAGAAAGCCACCATTTGTACAGGTGTGAGCCACAGGACCAGGGATAATTGGAATTGTCAACATACTGTGATTTACAGCTCCATGGCACTTCCATGATCCAGTCATCTGAACGTGATGAGAAAAACACAGGAGAACACCCAACATAAAATAGAAGAGTATGAAGTATTGTAGACTACGTCCAGTACGTTTTAAGAAAAAGTTCCATTGAAATTCAGTGATTATCAGGCATTAAATGGAACTTGCATTTTTAGAAAGGCTGTATTTTTGGAAATCAGCCTCAAACTGATGTCCAGACAGCCTCTACTTAGTGAGCTGAATATACTGTGCTGCCAGTGGCATGGGAGCAGCTCAGCTGCCTGGGGCTTCTGAAGCCCCTTTTACCATCCAAAAGGTATTTTCGCCTTACACCTGAGCTGTTTTCTTTGTGCTGAGCTATTTTGCACTATGATTAATTTTTTATTGTTCTTTACATGTGACACTCTGGATTGACTGATCTTTTATGCATGCAGAAGACTAGTTAGAAGCTGTAGAGAGCAGGTATTTTTAAAGAAAAATATGAGAGAGAGTTCTACTCAGTGTGTTCATTCATTGTTAATATTCATTAGTAATTTACCTCTTTGTAGAAAGAGTGCTTTTTTATTTCTATTTACATCTTGTTTTTTCTACTCAGAGTAGTTTGAGGTTTTTCTGAGGTTGCTTGAAGGACTAAAGCTCATGACCTGCTCTTTATAATACTCAGATAAGGTTCTCATCAGTCTCCCTCTTTAGTTAAATCATATTTTTTCTGTCATTCACTGTCAAATTACCAATCTGAAAGTGCGTCCTTGCCATAAAGTGACAGTAAGGTTGAGGTAATTGTCATCTATCTCTAGACAGCTTGGTTGCTTAGAAATCCAACCTGTAGGCTCCCTGGTTTGACAGAAAAATCAACTTAATAAAGCACATGTAGTGCTAAGAACACTATATAGAACACAGGTATCAGATAAATTGTAATGTCAAAGTTTTCTTGGAAACCAGAGTGCTCAATAGCTCTGAAAATTAAGAAAAAACTATCAAAAGACTTTCCTACCTGGGAAAATATATAGTTAAATACTTGCACAAAACTTGCTGCATCAGTGAGTGACCTCATATTCTAGTCTTGGCACATGCCACACTGGAGGGCAAAACTCAGAAAACAATGATATTTCTTGTTCATTTTGGGATGTGCAGGTAGTTTTTGATTATTCATTCTTGGTTTGCTGTTTTTTTTTTCTCAGTCATTAAAATGACAGCATTTTTAACTAGACAGTTGGTGTCATTAATTTAAAAAGGTCTGAAATAAATAACCAGAGATTGAAGGGTTTCTTGTGGTGCTGAGCAAAAAGAAACTGATCTTAAAAGCATCTTTTTTAAAACACCATTTCTTGATGAAAACCTCTTCATCTGGGTAATTGCCACTTTCATGTGTCCATCCTCTGATACTCATCTTCATTAAAGTGCAGGAGTGTGCTTTAACAAGGTTTAGCAGCCCATAAACACTAAACTTTTCCTTGCACTAATGGATGTAAATTTTAAAAAGCAAGACACTGCAATCCAACTGATTTGATGAGGGCTGGATGATTATGTGCACTTCAGGGGACTGTCTGAACAAGATCTGTAGACACAGGAGATGCACAGGCAGCCCACTCTGGTGCACAGGTCACAGCACACAGCTTCCTTCTCGCTTCTGTCAGTGACTTTGCCTGATTCTTGGGGGCAGAATTGTGCAGAAATTCTGCAGTGGATGAAAATCATGGCAGTTTTCTCCCATTTATGATCATCGGGGGAGCTTTTTGAAAAAAAAATTGCAAAAATGTTTATTTTCACAGCTGACAGCACTGATTTCTGACTAGGTTCTCTTTCTAGATCATATCAGCTGGTGTGTGTAGCAGACCAGATGAAGGTGGCACCTGGCTGACTTGCTGAAGTTGTCACCCCAGTGCACACATCCTCTCAATCTGCCTCCCCAAGGCTGCCAGAAATGCTGCTTCATCAACTTGATGGCTGAAAGGGAGAAAAGAAACACCAAACCTTACCTTGTTAGGTTTTCTGGTGGCCACTCACTGCAAGGCTGTAGCCACGCAGCAGCAGGAAGTACGACAGAAATGCTGGCATTCCTTTAAAGCAGGAGATGTATCCTCTCCAGTGAGCAGGCAAAATATTCAAAATACATCCAACGTGCTTCTGATGAGACCAGACAACATCAGAGCTGCAGCCCTGGGACCCTGTGGCCAGCAGGAAATGTGGATGCAAAATCTCTGCTCTGCAGGGACAAGTATCTCCTTTTGGCAACATCTGTTCTCTTAATTCCCTCAGCCAGAACTGGCACATCACAGCAGGAGGGGAAGCACTTTCTGCTTTTTCTTTGTCACTTAACAATATTACTTTGTTCATCTCACTAACTTCACACTGTGGTGGGTCCAGCCTAAGCAGCCTGTGTGCAGGAGCTGTGAATGCTTGTTTAGTCACCACTCTCATTTTTAATCAAACTTGAATGGAAAACCTCATTGTTCTTCAATGTAATTACTCCGCTTGAGGCTGTGCCAGGGAAATGGTCACACATAAAGGTAAACCAGGTGGGGAAAAAAGGAATAAACAGCTTCCAAAGGTGGTGTCTACAAAGAGTGCTGCTGGAAGAAGGTGGATGGTTTTGAATGCATTTGCAGTGCCTTTACCTAAACTCCATGGTTCTTTATAAGAGGTGGTCACTGGAGGGGGGGATCTGACTTTGCTCTGAGCACAGGCAGCTGCTGTGAATGATAGCAGCAGCACCAAGCTGTGACAGACCCTCTTAGGGGCCAGCTGGGCCTATGCCAAGGTAAAAACTGGTGTCTTTCAAAGAAAAATGCTCATTTATGAGGCGGGAAGAGTTTAGCTGTGGCTGGCTTGGTTAGGTTTTGACATATCCGGCAGTTTAACAATAAGGTTTTGGTGAAAGGAAGTTATCAATATACTTGCCTTAACGGTGTGTATGTTGTTTGTTGTCTGTGACTGCACAGGAAATTATTTCAACAGAGAGCTGGGCTTTGTGCATTGCATGCCTGAAAGAAAATTTCAGCTACAGTGCCCACAGCAGTCTTCCCAAAGCCAGCAAGAGAAATGGTCACAGCAGCAGGATCCCCCACAACTCTCTTCAACATGAGTTTGTCTTTGGCTTGCTTTTATCCTCCCTTTGGAATAACGAGTCTCAGGAGGGACTGGCTGAATTTCAGCTCTGTCTTGCAGTGCTATGGCTGAAAACAGCAGCACTGACTCCAGCAATACCTTACCTCACTGCAAGTCGTGGCACAGGAAAAAGCAAGCTGTTGAAAGGGGTGGCACGGGGAAGGAAGGCTCACCCAGCCGTGCTCCAGCACACCAGGATCCACCCCTGCTCTGCACAGAGGATTATCTGCACAGGAATGGACCCACTGCTTGCCCTTTGCAGACCCCAGATCATCTTTCCCATGTCAGTTACAGTGCCCTCGCCATACACTCAGCCAACTTTCTTTCATTTCATTTATTTCCCATTCCTACTTTAGACCATTGTCTCCCTTTCCTTCAATTTTTCTTGGTTTTCTACATTTTGAGAGGAGAGGAACCAAAGCAGAACACAGTTTTCAAACTGTAGATACCACAAGAGCTACTACAGTGTAAAACTTATCTTTTCTGTGCTCTATTCCTGTCCAAATAGTTCCTAATAAAATTTATTTTTTAACTCCACAGGAGCATTGACCTGTGTTTTCCTGGCCTGGCTGTTGCAGTGCTCATCTCCATGCCCATAGCTCTGTGGTTAAAGCTGTCTGTGTCTCCTTTCCCACACACATCCCTCTTACTTTGCCTGTATTGAATTTCCTTACCTTCAGTCATGACTCCTTCCACAATTGCATTGCTCCTCAGCTTACTATTCTGATGGTTTAGCAACAACTGTAGACTTTTTCACCAGCTCCCAATGACTAAGAAAAGGCTGCAGGCTGTGCCCAATGTGGATGAGCCTGCCATGATTTACCTCTTTTTTCAAACACCTTTCTGCAAATTTTGAGCAGTAGGAGTGAAGCTGTGGTTCTGAGCTGACCACTTGGGCTGCCCTGCGTATTCCTACCTGCATCTCTGAGAAAGAAGACCGGACCAAAGGATAAATCCATTCTACTGGCATTAGTCAGGGAAATGTTGGGTCACTACAAAATATTTAACTTCTTTATGCCAGTTTTCACAACTCCAGTTGCCTGAGAACCCCAAGGAATCACGGTGAGACAATGAATTTTATGTGACACCAGTGTCCGTATTCAGCTGGAGGATGATGAGCATGGGGTAGCTGAGCTTTCTGCTCCATTGTTCCTAAATATTTACAGCTCTTGCTCCTAAATATTTACAGCTCTGTACTTACAGTCCCTGTTCTTTCTCGGAAAATCTCCCATTGCTGAAGCCCAAAGTCAGTTTTGCATCAATGGGTGGAATACACTATAAAATGCACACACTATAAAATGCAAATTAATTGTGATGGTGTACATTTCTGGATATTTCCAGTCTATTATCTGTAGACATATTCTTAGGACCGAGGGACTTTAGGCTGAGGAATAGTGCCCCTTTATGGAAAATTACTGAAACCATGGAAATGGATTTTAAGGTGTACATCATTTGCTATATGCAGCTAATGAGCAAGAGAAGAAATTTCATGGTTTTTCCCATTTAAATGCTCCTGTCTTTCATTTGAAACTGTTTTTTTTCTAATAAATCCCACTTCATGCTGCTCCTTATCTTGTCGAAATAACTCCTCCTTTGTCATTTAGAAGTGCATGCAGGTCTGACACAACTGCACACAGACTTATATTGAGAGACTGGCTTTCAAGTTACCAATCCAGTGACTGACAACAGATTCAGTAAGGCCAGGTAAGACGTCAATTAATATTTTAGTAGAGTGTTCTCATACTGCTTCACTGTAAGGGAGAAATTGCCTTTCAATTTTACAAATTAATACAGAAAATGAATCTGCTGCTGAGGTAAAGAAATTGTCATGGAATCTTGAGAAGGTAATAACAAAAGGAATGCTCCCAGATAGATCTATTGTATTTTGCAGCAGCCTAGATAACCTTGAGCAATCTGTGAAGTCTGGTCATGAATATAAAGCCAATGTGCATTAGAGAAATACTTTACTGCTGAGTGCGAAATGTCTTTGCAAAGAGAATTGTATGAAGCAGAGTCTTTAGTCCTCTACTTTTCTGAAGTCTTTGTCATGCTTAATATTTTTTGTATATACTCTTAGAATTCCCAAGAGCCTTGTTTGCTCATTGTTTTGCAAGGGTGGCTTAGATCCACTGGTTTGGGTTCATTTGGTCTGTCATGGCCTGGACCACGCACAACAGAACCCCTGTCAGTGCCATCATGATAAAGCATTTCCCTCTCACTCTTTGATGGTCAGCTCGAAGTCAAGGACAGTAAAATATTGCCTGCCTTTAAAAGGATGCATTGAAGAGAGGTTTCTCTCTTTCCACCCTCGCTGTTCCTCTGAAGTGCAGTGAAGGGCAGCTCTCAGCACCTCAGTGCTCGGATTTAATGAGTCACACTTTTACAGCTCTCCGCAGTTTGGAGTATATGGACAAGAACACACCCTGAGGTCTGCAGGCTTTCAAGTGAAAGAAATATCAATTCTCTTAGGGTTACCTAAAGTTAAGAGTAGAAAGAAAAGTGTGTGTGCCTGGGGGGTTTTCGGTTTTCCTGATCTGGTTGGTCCTGACCACTTTCTCAATAATGCTTAGATTCATACTCTGCAAGGAGCTCACATCTGCTCAGAACACTTGCAGGTTTTAGAGAAAAACAAACAACTAGGCAACCCCCTCTGCAGCCCTAAAAATGCTAAAATGCTCATTGACAGAGATAGTCTTGGATCCCTGGGAAAGGGATCATCTCCTGAGACAGAGCTGAAGCCCTGAGAACTGAAGGGCTCTATCCCAGAGCTGTGTGCTCAAGAAGGAAGGTAGGAATTAATTAAAAAAAAAAATAAAATTGAAGTCTCTGTGACTGGAATTCAATGCAATTTTTTTTCTGCCAGAAATACAACCTTGAGCACTTTCATAACAATGAGAATGGTCCTGAAGGCACCTGTAACTCCCAAAAAACGAACCAATCCTAAAAATAAAATCAGAACTGCAGACATAATAGAAAAATCCACAGAATATACTCAATGCATTTAAATGTTCATGAAAGGTGCCAGTGAGTGAAATAGAGTGAAACAGAGTTTTTTGATGCACTCTGGGCTTCTTTAAGCCATGGCAGAGATTTCATTCTGACAATGGACCAATTTCTCCAACTGCCTGAAATAGCAGAGGAAAATAAAGCAGATGTTTCCTTAGCAGAATTAAGACCAGAAGATACACAAGCAGAGATCGAAATAATTTCTAATCTCATTTTTATGACACATTTCTGAATTATTTTCATTGTGCACTTGCAATTAGAGAGCAGAACAGATGGTAGGGGTTCAGTTTAAAAAAAAATAAAGAAAATATTTCTTTTTGAAGGCAATGGTGCCAAGGATTTATTTACTACATCTGAAAGGTGTTTCTCACTTCTCTCTGTAACTGAAGTGTTGCTCCACTGGTATTAAATGGAAATGAGGGCAGACCTAAGGGCATGGCTGTGCTTAAATCTGTGCATCTGTGCATCCATTCTGAGTGAGTCACAGGACTCTGAACATACCCTTTTGTTATTCCCTGATGAAAACCTCTCCACAGTGTCAAATGTGATGAGAACAATGGCAACTGCACACTGATGCCTTGGTTTGAAGGGAGCAGGCAGCATTCTGGTCATAAATCCTGTGGTTTGCTGGTGCAAAATTGTACTGTTGTGTCTCTTGTGTTTCTCACATCACATATTGCAGGGTGAACGAAATCCTGGTGGTTTTGAGAAAAAGCCTTGCAGTCAGGAGTACACCCTTTTCTGAACACAGTGCCCTATTGAAATAAATGCCACTGAGTGCAATAACTGAGAAAAATGCAACAGCTTGCGATTTCCATGAAATCGCATTCATTCTGTCTTGGCTGAAGACCCTGAATGAGTCTGTATCCAAGCTCTTGGGTTCCTAAAGTTGGTCCTAGTGCCCTTGGCTGGACAATTTGATGTAATAAAAATCAGATATGTGTATGAACCATATAGATTAACTTTTAAAATTACATGTTACTGTGTACACTCAGAAATACTGTAATATTAGGAATCTGTTCTGGTGTTCCTGATTTTGTATTAATATTATTAAAAATACACTTATAGTTAGCCTCCAAAAGTCAGAAGAACTGCTTGCCAAGACCCCAATTGCCTGGTCACAAAGCAGATTAATGGATTACATGTGAAGCATTTTTATTTTTAAATCCTTGGTTTGGGTTGCACTGTTGTCTTTGCTTGGTTGGTTGCTTTTTTTCCCCAAGCCTTTCACCTCTTGCTGTGATGACATCTAAGTATCTAAGTTCATACTATGAACAGACTTTTAATGACACTCAAAAATTTTGAGGCATGGTTTCACTTTCCACTTCTGTTCCCTTTATGGTAGGAACATATTTTACAGATGAGTGGCTCCGGAATATAGCTCTAGGTGATATTAAATAAGTAGATAGAGGGGCATAGCTAATCATAATTCATCATAAAGTTTTGCCTCTAAAAAAGATACACAATTGTTGAACAAAAGGCATTTGGCTGTGAAACGGGCTGTAAAGTCACTGAAATACTATTTTCCAGATGTGAAATTAAAATAGTTATTTGCTTCATTCACTGCAGTAGCCAAGAGCTATGCACACTGCAAATCCAGGGTCTGCAAAAACAAATTTCTGACACATGTCCACATCGCGTTTCAATTTTGGGTGTGAAACGAGTGCTGCAAGATGTGAGGGGTTCCTATGTTTACTGTAAAGAAATAAATCAGTCCTTTTATTTTCCAGATTTGGAAGGAAAGAAGGAAAATAAATCACACCTGGCAAAATTTCATGTAAGTAAAGTAGCACCTCTCCCCAGGCTCAGATACAGAAATTCACACACTTGGGTCTGAGGCCAGGCCAATAACAGGCTGCTGGTACTGATAGGGAGGCTGTGGGTAGATAAAACGTTCTCAGTTCTGAATCTTGGTGAAAGGTGTGACAGGCTTGATGTTTCCACCATCCCTTGCTGTGAGACAGGACTCTGCACGATGAGGAATCCTTGTGTTCAACAGGTACTTCATGAACTCACATAAATTGAATGTTTTGCCTCATTTTCATGTTTCTAGAATGACCTACATGTGCATACAGAAAGAATTTGTACTGCTGTTAAGGTAGCATAATTTAGCTTGCATTATGAATCAGACAGGGATGTTCAAAGACAAAATCAGAACCTAAATAAACCACAGTTATTGCCATATACAGCACTCAGTAGCAGTGATTTACAACTTCACTCCCAGACCTAAAGACATAAAAGTATTATGGCTTCTGCAAAACTCCTTCTCACAAGTCTGTACTTTGCTATTTCAGCAACAGCTTATTATGTGCACTTAAAAAAATTTCACCAACATAAATTTACCAGCCTGTTTTAAGTAAAAATGCATTGCAAAAAAAAAAGCACTTTCAAATAAATTCTTCATATTTTAATAGAAATCTAAAATTAATTTCTAAATTCATGTGTAAGACTCAGACAATTCTTCATTGCTTTGCAAGGAAGTGAAAAAAAAACAACCCCAAGCACTTACTGCTTTACTAGCTTTGCTGTTTTAACTATGTGGGCTCACTGAAAACACTCCAGCTGATCTCATATGTTTCCCTAAATAAATGGCACACATCACCCCCTACACACTTTTTAGAAATATTTCTGATTTTTAAAAGGGGGTAGATTTTCTACTACTCTTAGTTTGCATTGTTTGCAGGGATTTTGCCGTAAGCACTGTCAGTCACTGCAATAATAACAAAATAACAAAATACTGTCCAGAGAGACACAGCTGGCTGATTTCTGGTGTGCACTACTTCTCTGGCTGATGGCAAGCGACCATGATACTGAAGGTGCACAAAATATATTAACTGCTGAAGGAAGGCAAAAGCTAAAGGGATCCATCTGGCAATAATCAGAGCTAAAACAATCATGGAGACCTCGTCTGAGCGTGCAGTTGGCCCAGCAGGGTAGGAATTTGTTCGTCAGTGTCTGATTATGGACTGTCAGTCTATAACATCTGCCTCATCCTCACCGTGGTAAATACTGATTTTCAGCATGAGGGATGAATTTGAAATGGAATATAATACTAGCAATCTCTCAACACTGATTTTTAATTGCTCCTTGCCTGGCAACAGCTCATGGCAGTGCTGTTTTCTGTGATTTAGAGATGGAAGGGATGAAAGGAAGTGGGATGAAAGAACATCCCAAAGCCCAGGATGGGCAGGCACTGCTGGCTGTGAGGTGAAGGCACAAATCTGTAGTGCATCTCAGAAGCTGTGATATGAAGCAATGGGAGCAAAAAGGATCTGCAGGGTAAGGTGAAAACTTGACTGTGCATCACTACACAGAGTTTGCCTGCAGAGTTTAAATCACTCACCATTGCAGAAAGTGAGACACGAGACCAAGGGTTCCTTGGTTTGAGTTACAACTGTACCAAAGTTGGCTGTAGCTCTGCAAAATTGGGGAACAAAGTTTCTGCAGTCCATAGCAGGCCTTGCTGCTATGAAACCTAATGATTGTATAAAAGAGGAGAAAAAAGGCATTTATTAATCTGACCCCTGGAAATACTGATATGGATGGATATTTTAGATTTACTAGGGAGCATCCATGAAACAGGACATAATAGAGATTAACCCAAAGCCCAATTTAGCAAATTAACAAGAGAAACTATTTGATCAAATTCAGCCATATTGTACCCTTTGACTTAACTATATGATGATAAATTCAATCCAGTGTGAACAGAATAAATCCTTGCAGTTTTTCAAATTCGTGCTGTCGTAACTTCTCCAGTGAACCACAGTGACAGCTTTTCCTGGCTTTGCAACTGCCTTACCCAGCAAATGGCAGAGAATTTTTCCTCACTAAGTGCAATTTCCATTGCACAGGGCCCACTCAGCTCATATTCAGATACTCTCCATTTCTTCTCTGTGTTTTATATCACCAGGCAGGGCAATACAACTCACATAAACCTAAACTCTCCCACTACAATGAACAAACAGTGAGCATTTAGAAAACCCCAAAGATATTTTCAGTTGTGTAAAGAGGTAAAAAACTGCATAAGCATAAATAAAAGCCCGTCGGGAGAACCCAGTGTGTTTATTTGCTGCTGTCACATCTACCATGGTATTAGTGCAGGTTTCTGCATGGACAATGCTGAGGGAAAAAAATTATTCATGTAAACCAAACACAAACACTGAAATTTCTTTACTTCTATGCTTTCAACATTCACATGGTACATTACAGTAATGATCTCTTTCTCTTTCAGTGTCTGATCTGTCTCCTCTCATCCTTCCCCTTCTTTTTGTGTTGGTTTTCCCACTTTTATGTTTCACTGGATGTCTCCTCATCCACTTCTCATTCTTTGTTTCCTCTGCCTACATATACCTGAAAAGATTCTCTTTTCTCTTCCAACTTCTTTTTAAAATAAGTTAAATGTCTCATTAAAAAACTTTGAGAACATTTAGAACACAGGATATAAAAATCCTGCACACAGATCGCTGAATAACTTCACAGTTAAAATCAGCTACTACAAAGAACAGTGTACTTAATAAAAAAAATAAAAAAACCTTTAAAATTAAAATTAAGTTCATCAGAAATTCCAATATTAGGAAAAAATAGAAATGCATAATTTAAAACTTTGGAATACACCATGTCCTCCAAGACCTGAAAATAATGAGAAGTATTAATATTATTAAATCATTATCAAATTATTTATTCTTTCACTTACACAATGCTACAAACATTTTCAAAACCAAAGCATTGATTAAATACAGTGACTGTGGCAAGTACAGATTTAATTCCTGCCTACATACAATTGGCCTGTAGAAAAAGTCTCCAGTCAGATAATTTTGAATTTTATAAACAACAGACTGTCTCTGACCGTATCTTATTAGTTAATAAAGACAAAAAAGCACTTTCACAAGTATAATATAATGTCAAATTGGTTTAACTTACACACAATTCTTACTTTCTATTTCTCACAAAATTCAGCATTTTGGGAAGAAAAATCATGTTAGTGGTGGTAGACAGGTCTGTGTAAAATCAGAGGTTAGTATATGTTTGATCTTTCACTCAGAATCTGCATAATATGTTTAGTTTACAAAAGTGTTTTCCACATTTGAAACTTACAGGACAGATGAAGAAAGTGTGAAGCCAGCTGTAAATGTGTGGCCACCTCATGATTCTCTCCCTGGTATTATTTATTTATTTATTTATTTATTTATTTATTTATTTATTTTTAGAAATCCTCTTAATTTTTGTTTTAATTTTAAGTCAAACTAAAATACCTTCTTTTTTGAACATGGTGATCAAAACAGAGTAGGTAGTACATCCACAACACCATGTTTAGAGAGTGCCTTTGCAGAACAGAATTGAGCATTTGCCAGTACATATACACAAAAAAAAGGAGCAGAAATCTCTATCAAGACTAGACTTTGTAAGGGGCCTCTTGCTGGAGAAATCCTGCATTAATAGAGCAGAAATGCGAGTACAATTACAAAGGGCCTCTTGACTATTCACAATTCCAAGTATTTTATCTCATTAAAAACTATGCCAGGACAGATGCTGCTGTTGTTATTCAAGTCCAGGACTGAAAAAAAAAAATTATATTATTGTATTATGGGAATATTTAAATGAAAAATCCTAGCTTTTTTGATGTTTTGATTATCTCTTCATTCAATTTTCATTTTCATTGGCACTTCAAACGTATCTACTTTGGTTCTGTTCTCTGTTTTGCTGTTCTGTCTGCACTTCATTGAATTGTTCCCTGTGAAAGGGTTGATTTAATCAAGCACATGAGATTTGCTTTTCATTACTTTAGTGCAGCAATATCAATGACACAGTAATGCCTCTTCAGTAGGGGTGTATTCTGAACACCAGTTTATCTGATCAAGAGAAATATTTTGCTGAGCATCACTATTTCCTTCAGTTGAGATCTTGTTTAATACAAGACAGTATGTGCTAAATTCTCCTCTGTATTCTACAAGTATAAAGCTGTTTCAATGCAAATTGAGAAGCTATTTATACAATTGAAACCAAAGCATGAATTTTGCATAAAATATCCTGGAAGATATTATCTTAAAAAGACACCATGCAAATATTTGTATTGGAATAGTAATTTGTGTTATAGACTTCCTTTGTTTGTCTACTTAATTTGTTTAATACATAACCTAGGGAGGACCCAGAAAGGAAAGGGGAGTTGTGCCTGCATGTGCATATACTTTTATATATGGACACCAATGGAGGTTGAGGTGTTCTTAACTGCATTTCAGAATTAGTGACAATGGCAGAGGTTTATTTCACTCAAGGGCTGGATGGGTGTTTATCTCTAGCCACTGCAGATTGTCTTCCCAGGTGCAGTTTCATTTGTTATCATACAAAAAAAGGGTGGATTAATAATGATTTCCTGTGGGCGTTTCGCAGCTGCTTTCTCAAATTCTCTTTTAACAAGGAAAACCTTATAAAGTACAACGTCAGCTCTATGAGCCGTGCCAAAAGGGATGGTACTGAAGATACAGTGTGAAATTGAAGGTGATCCTTCAGTTCTGACTGTGGCTTAGCAGACACCGTGTGCACTCTCAGACCACTTGCGGCATCCATTCCTGGGATGGTCCTGGCAGCCATCCACAAGGGCCAGAGAGTGGATGGATGGAGAGAGTGGACCAGCTCCCAGCCATTCACAATTAAATGCCTGAACATGGCCTCAGGTGCTCTCCAAGTGGGACTCTTGAATTTGTCACTGAACAAGTTATATTTCTTTAAGAAGAAATCTATGCAGCAGTGGGGGAAACATGTTGGAAAATTCTTTTAACTTTAGCACAAGAGTGTATGATCCCTATACTCATGGTTAATGCTTAGTTTTGTACCAGACAGAGTACAAATATCAGGGATTACTGTGGCCTTGTGTTATCTCCCTGCATCTGTGACTAATTCCTGTGCCAGCTGATGCTTCCTTGTTTACTTTTATCAGTGATTAATACGTACCAGCTGTTATCTTAGATTTGAGAAGAGGGTTGTGTGTCAGAGCCGAGAATGATAAGAGAAGTACATCATGACCTGACCACGTGTTTGAGATACTCTCAAGGAGAAAAGATTCATCAGAAGGTCTGGAACAATATCCAAATAATTCCATGGGCAGCCACAGTGGGAGATCGTGCCTGCGCCAGGGTGATCGCGGCCAACCATGGGCATCTGGGACTGTGAGAACTGAGCAAACCAACAGCTTGAGGAGATTCTCCTTCCTGGCCCAACTGACGCTGTCACTGAGGGCATTTTTTATACTTTTTGGACATCTTACAATAAAATAAAACACATTTGTCTTCTTAGATGTCTGAAATCCTGAAAATCCCGCATTTACAGTGTTACAGGTTTGTTATCAGCTTAAAAACACACAATCAAGCTGTCTTTGCACCTCTTTGCTGCTTCCATCTGCAGGGGCTTCTTTCTGTTATCATGTAGATTGAAAATAAACTCCTTGGGCAGGGACTAGTGAGGGTAAAGTTGGGTATTTGCTCAGTTGGTTGTTATTTTTTAATTTGTTTTCACCAGTTTGCTATTATGTTACACACTGCAGATTCAGATCACAGTAAGGGTAAAGGGGAAGACAGCTAAAAGAGCTGAAATTTGTAATGCCTAACAGAGTTTCAGTGTCGTTTGGAGGGTCTTTTTATTAACCAGCAAATGCAAGCATCACCTTCTAAACTGGTTGTTGTTGTATTTTTTTAGGGCTTTCTTAGTAGAAATTGGAAAGAAGGTGATGCTGCAGAACAGGCTTCTTGCAGTCTAAACACACCCACTACTCAAGGTGTTGAATGCAGAAAGATGATTTGTAAATCGTGCAGAAATGCAACAGCTGTCAAAGGTACTTGAAGTCCTCACTGTCTGACTGTCACTGCTGCAGTCTGGAAAAGAAAGGACAGAGTAAAGAAAAGAATGCAGCAAGGTTCTCTACAGCCCTCAATGGCACAGAATGAGCAGAGATTTGTTGTTCCCTGCCCCTCCAAAAGAGGATTTGAAGAGGTGGCAGATGAAAAACACTTCCCAAAGTGCTTCTTCAACATTTTATGATTAACCTATGAAATATCTTGTGTCACTAGTTGTGAGTGCACTTTTCTCCAGCCAGATCTGTAGGAGGAAAATCCACTGACTGTTGTTACCTACAGTGACTTCTCTGCAGGCTCAGTGAGTTCACTGGAGCCTGGGAAGGAGAAGATCATTGCATGTTGCATGTTTCCTTAGCTTGTCCTGCTCTGGTATCTTCTGTCTTAGGCTCTCACTTTTGGGGAGTGGAAACTGCAGATGGGTCTCACCAGCCCTTGGTTTAACTCAGAACAGAAATCTTTTGTGTTTCCTCCTCTTTCCTGCCAGTTTCAGAAACATTTGCATGATTTTTCTTAGAATCAATCTCTGTTTTGAGCTACTGAAATTATACAACAGTCATATAATGGAATCCTTCCACCCCATCCTCCTTCCCCCCTTCAAAAAAATCCCCAAAACCATGAAGTACATCTGCAGTACCAATCTGTTTCTGGAAAGCACTGGTGTGGCAGACATGTCCTTGAGGGAAGCCCTTCATCTTCCTCACTTTCTGCAAAACTCATTCTGTTCTGCAGGTATCATGTGCAAAGTAATTGAGGATGGCAGTAAATGCCAGCCACTGTTTACCTTTACACCAAATAAAGGGATTTATTTTGCAAACAACAGACAGACCAATATTCTGAGAAAGCTGAGTACATTTTATGTTCCTTCAGAGACCTTTTGCGACACATTGATAGAGTTACTTAAACTATGACACAAACAGGAGCCAAAAGTCATGTTACTGAAGGCTACCTTCTGCATTTTTAAGCTGCTCAGATGGATCTGAATGCATGAGGCTGGTGGATCAGAGAAGGAAGACATGTCAATGTCTTTGAAAGAACTCCACAAAAGTCATCACACCTGATAAGGATGACATTTCAACTTTTCAGTGGTAGCTTTCTCTGTGAAAAATGAATGAAACAGGATAATTTGGAAATGTGGTTAGAGATTAAGGCTTCCATTTTGGGCAATGCTTGAGTGTGAATAATATTGTTACTACTGAATTATGGTTAGTCCATTAGATTAGAATCTGGCAGATATGGGTGTTTCCAAAGTTATCAACAGATATTAAGCACAGATCAAGGAAACCTGAGTTCCGTTTTGTCTTGGGGTGACTTTATGATGTGTATCCCATATCGCTGCCCTATGCCCAGAAATTATTTCTTGTGCCTTTCTATGCATTTAAACTGAGCCTGAGAGGGGGAAGGAAAAACTGAGCAAAACTTCTTCAAAGCAGTTTGCAGCTTGTTCAAGGTCACATAGAGATGGTGACTATTTTTCCCAGCTGTGGCAGGGGAGTGAGGAAGCACCCGGCTTGCTGCTTTCCAGTCAGCTTCTGGCCACTTTCAGCTTCTTTTTCTCCAAAGGGAGACTGAGAGTTGGACTTTTTTCCTTCCCTGGAATTTCTCCCTTTTTCCCTGGACTGCTTCAATATCAGAGCACATCAGGAGGACTTTCCACCGGGCACAGAGGGCCTGGCCCTGGGCCAAGCCCCAGCTCCGAGGAGACCAAAGGGAGGACTCGAACACTTTCCCAGGTTTTTTCTCCACAGCAAGAGATTTTATTATTTAGCATTATTTTCCCTTTTCCTGTGTGTTTGTTAAATAAATAGTTTTTATCTTTCACTTTCCTTCGAGGAAAATTTCTTTTTCCTGAACCTGGTGGGGGAGGGGTGGTTGTGCCTTCTCTCAGAGGATGTATTTCTAAATTTGGCCAAACCAGAACACATTTTAGTAAGAAAGACACTTCAGCCAACTTTTATGCATCATGAGGATTTCAAGACCTCCAGCTCAGGCTTGTTATTTTCTGGTGTAAAAGCTAATTCTGTGCAGCCTGGGGCCTGCACTGTTCCAGAGCCACCGTAGGGTGCCATGAAACCACCTCTGCTTACAAGCACCCATCTCTCAGCTCCCCTCAGGGAAGAAACAGCATGAATCAAAGTTACCCACAGCATCAGGTGCACACATTTATATGCAGATATATATATTATGCATATAGACACCCCAAAGATAATGTATATTTATATATTCGCACCTGCACTCTGTGCTGAACAGCTGTACCATGGTGGGCAGCAGCCCTGGCTGTCTACATTTGCTCTTAGTTCTGCTTTTAACTCCATGAGTTTTCCTTGCTAATGATGCTGGCATTCTTTGCCATTTAATGAGGCAATTTCTGCTCACTAACAATGCATCTGTTTCCCCTGGTAGCTGAGGGAAGCCTGAAGTTTGTTCCTATTTGCTGGCCTCCTGCTGCCCAGGGGTGATTTCTCCCGTGTCTGTGTGTGCAGACTAATTCCTGCTGCTGCTGGGCCTGCTGACCTGATGGTGATGGTTTATTTTTATCACAGAGAAACTCTCAATTCTATTCTAAAGCCCTCATTAGGACCAGTTGTATCTCCTCGTTATCCCTGTTGAGCATTAAGCCCATCACTATAAAGCTGCTTCTGTCCACCACGACATTGTGCCCCAAAGTTGTCTCTTTCCATTTCTAATGAGCTCATGTTACCATGTGGAGATTCCTCCCCAGATCAATCAGATCCCAGCTCCTTAGCTCAATCCCCTTCTCTGTCCTGCATGGTGGAATGACTCCTGCAAGCACAGTGTGGGGCCTCACATCAGAGTGCCGAATATAGAAATAAACACACGATGTCTGCATTTGTATTCAAAATTATTGGTTTATGTAAATTAATAATTCCTCTCTGTCTGGCTTCCCAGACCCTCCTTAATGGTTCTATTTTCATCCCTCTCCCTTGATAAATTCATTTTACCATCCAAACCAATATTCTTTCCCAAGTTATTACTCCATAACTCACCCACTGGTCCTTCTCTTCAGTCTGGAAAAGATATTGAATTGCTAATTACCTTCTATTGTAGCATTGGAAAGTAGTTCCTCACCAATACCAATCATTCCATGGGAAGGGAGGAAGGTAATGATGCAATTATAATCTCACCTAATATTTTGATACCAAATCAGAACAATGCCTCTTTACTTCTTTCAGGCATCCCATCTGCTCTGAGGGAACTCCATCATGTCACTTTATTGAACCACCTCTGCACTTACCAAGATTGTGGCCCCCGAATAAATCAGTATTTATGTCTCCAGCTGCTTGCACCAATGACAGGGAACGTCCTCTAACAGTGCTGGGGCACAAAGTTAACTTCCACAGGTCCTCTGAGAAGGCCTGTTTCTTCCTGTGCTTCCTATCTTTCTCCTTGTCTTCCACTTGGAATTTTTACAGGATTTTTTTTTCCCCTTGGCTAGGGTGTAACACTCTGGGAGGCTGAGTGGCAAACCTGTGCTTCACAGGAAACTTATTGCTCAGTTTCCTTCACTCCACTGCATCTTCCAGAGCACCTGGCACAGTTGATTTACCAAAATATGAATATCGATCTAATATCGGTATCCAGCTGAGACGGACAAAAACTCTCTAACAGTTTAGAGTTAGAAAGTGCCTGTTTTATTTGGCGCCAGGCACTGCGTGGGATGGCTCCCTAAGACACAGCGCCTCGATCCAAGCAAACACAAATCTTTTTATTTACAAAAGTTATGAATATCCAAAATACAAATGCATATTCATTACATTAACACCTCCCATTCTCCGCTTCGTATGGAAATGAGCTTAAATGTCATTAAGCATGCGTAGTGTGTGTTCTGAATTGAGTTGGTGGTCTTGAATTGGGTCAGTGGTTCCAAAAAAGATGAAGTATGCTCATCTTCCTCATTTTGACCTTTTTTCCTTTCTGAGTTTTAACAATCCTAATTATTTAGTGACCTCTAAGTTTCCTCTTGCGTGAGTTTTGAACGGGTTCCCACCAAGGGAGGAAATTGGTAATTGTCCTTGTTCCCTACAACAACTTATCAAAGTTTCTATTCCTCGTTCTAAGCACAGCTAAGCAAACATACAAATGACAGATCATCAGTTATTTGGTAATCAGTTACTAACATCTTAAACCCATTTCAGGTCCAGCTCTCTTAACTCTAGCTGGGCCCAAATTCCTTCCTATTCTAACTAATTTCAACACAGCTAGCCTGTAACTAAAATCTTTATGTTTCTTCTAAATCTATGCTTCACAGTAACACCTGGCTGAACAGGCTCCTCAAAAAAACCCTTAGAGAGCCTGAGGTCATCATAGCCAAAACAGAAGCTAAAATCATATTTGGAAATTAGGAATTATTCAGTTCTGCGGTCCTGTTGGCATGTAGTTGTAAAAGATCTTTTTCCCTCTCTCTGTTTGCACATTTGTTTAACAAGGTTTTTCTTCTAAGAATGTTAACCACAAAGTTCCAAAGGAATAACATTGTTGGATTTTTGTTCCCTAACAATTAAAAACAAAAGAGAGCAAGTAAATCCCTATAAATGTAAAGTGCAAATAAAATTAAACTTAAGAGAGTTCTGCGAAAAATCCTAGGAAAAAAACCCGCATATTCTATAAAAAAACCCAATAATTATTCTACAAAGAAACCCCAGCATGTTCCAGGAGAGAACATGAGTACAACAGTGCTGCACAGAATGATATGCTTTCAAACTTCCTCCACTTCCTAGGCAATATCATTATTTGAACTAACAGCTGATTCACAAATGTTAAAAAATATATATAAATAAAAAAAGAAAGAAGCCCCCCAAACTACAAACCACTTGTAGTTCAGTTGAGAACCTCAGAAGAGCATGTGTGTAGCTTTTTGACGGAGGGTCTGAGCATCTTTCTGAGTCTCAATTCAGAATTGGCAAAGATGAACTCTAAAATGCATTTGTTAACAAGAGAAGCAGTGCTCTAATTTAAGCTGTTAAGCTCACACTAGTACAAGTGTAACTTATAAAAATTGAGAATTTTTTAGTTGAAATGCAAGCTGCTTGAGGTCAATAAGCCTGTTTCCACTAATGGAAAATGATTTTATTGCACTGCAATTGTGTTTATTTACTTCAGAAACACAAAAGTGACCTTTGTCACTGAGACCTCCATCCATTAAAGCTCTGCATAAGCCCTTTGAAAAACTTTCAGCAAAAATTCAATAGGAAGTGTTTGTCTTCTTCAAAACTAAAGCTTCTCTGTTTAAATATAGGAGTATTAAAAAAAAAAATTAAAATAACACAGTTTTGTTTCTGGGGTTGAACATTTGGTCACATATTCCTTGAAACAGGTGTTAAATTTCCATCATAAATAGTTGTCCTACACAACAATTTTCACACTGCATGAAGGTAGTGCAAGGAGAAGCATCAGGTCTGTGCTCTGTAGAATATTCCTCCCCTTGTTTGTTTGCAAGAGTCTGTCCAGTGCTTCTTGTCATTGCTGACTGATATATATTCTTACAAGAGAGAGTTTTTCCAAGCAAAGCTCATAATTGTTCAGAAAAATTTACCTGTGCCCCATAGCTTTTGGGTTTGACGAGAGTAATTTGAAAGGTGTGGAATTATATAAAGAAGCTTTTTTCACTTCCATTAAAGACAGCTTTATTTCAACTGGTGTGTTTATTTGCCTTTTTCTACAGATAGGTTTTTATGTTGTTCAGGCAGCAGTCTCCAAGCACAGAGCTGCTGTTCTGTTCCTTCCACAGTAAAAAATTTACCACCATCTTTTTTTCATGTTGTTTTGGTCTGTAAAATAAAATATAGATTAAACCATGAAGAGGTCAGAGATAGCAAAGGCCTGTCTTTCAGTTTCAACTTCTTTGCTTATTAAATTTTATACCAAATCAGGAAAACAAATGTTGCAGTATGTAGAGATTTCTTACCTGATCTTCAGTTCCATAGTTCTGTCAAACTGGAATAGTTATATCCTATGTACTTGGTATTCACCTGGACTTAGTCTATGCACAGTTGCTGAAGAGAGGAGTTGACAATTTCAGCTGCATAAAGCTCTTCTGGCAACCCTCACCCTGCAACAGAGAAAGATTTGCAATCAGCTGCTGGTTAATACAATATATCCCAGTTAACAGAATGAAAATATACAGGTCAATAAAAAAAAAAATCTACAGTGTGGTGAATAAAATGCATCACCAAATTAAATATGATGAATAGAATAAAATTTCAATAGTCCTTTTTTTTTGTTTGGAACAACAACATTTTTTTAATCTCTGTTGTGATACCCGCTATTCCTTTTTGTATTTGGAAGTTTTGCTTGAAAGTGGTGAAGCTGAAGCTGACAATTATCACATTTCTCATATTTCTGTGTGTTTTGTGTCTTTCTATATTTTAGTGAATGGAAATACAACTAATGCCCTTCCCACGTGCTGGTAGATGTGTTCAGGAAGCCCCTCAGGATAGTAAGCTAAGGAAAGGACAAAACCAGCCCATGTCCAGCTAGATCCTAGATATGGTGATGTTTAAAATGGGTATAAGACTCCTAAGCCAAGACATTGAGCATCCTCATTACTCTGAGTTGTACTTAGGACTTCGGCCTTTCAGGAGGTTGACCCAGGACCTCTCCTTCTGTCTCTTTGCTCTTGTTTCCATTAGGGAAAACTACAGTACCTCTGGCACTGCCACTTATTTAAATTTGGAATATTCAAAGTAGTATTTTGAGGTGAAAATTAGAAACTCATGCAAGCATTTCAGTTTACGCAGCATTTTGAGCAGAAGCAACATCCAACCTTCCACCCTGCAAACTCTCTGTGCTCTGACAGCTCTCCTCAACCATAAAGCCCTAGTGCAGCTCTAAATCTTCACTATCCAAGACTAAACAACTCCAGTTAGTGAATTCTGCCCCAAATACCAAGCTGGACTCAACATCTTCCACAAGAGACAATGTAGAACGTTAAAAGGATATAATGTAGAATATTGAAACAGTATTTATATAGTGTAGCAGATTAATTAAACAGGATAACCTGTAGACAGAGACACTATGATGAGTTATGGCCTGTGTAATGAAAAATCATTTTTGTGCAATTAGCAGTATTTTTGAAAAGCTGTTGTCTGGGCAAGGTAAATCAGTTTGACACTGCCACATTCCCTTATCTTGGGGTATTTTCTTTTCCCTGTTAGGGAATTACCAGAAAAGAAATGGAGATTCAGAGTTTCTATTTGTAGAGTAATTATTTCCTGCATTACTTGGCTAGGAAATCACAGGCATGAGGTCACTCTAATTATGTTACCCTGTCAAGGAATGACAGAATAAAATCCCTACGGATTTTTTATAAAGTATTTATGCATGACTGGTTTGGTAGGTGAACTAAAAGCTCATTTTTGGTTCAAACATACAACTTCTTCTGTCTGAAAAATAAAAAGTAAAATAAATCACAGACGAAAACTTAGAAATAGAGTTTAATTCTTCCTTGAGCTGACAGCTTACTGTTTTCCAGGAACAGCACAATGACACCATCTCTTTGTGTAAATGTCTTTTGAAGCAAAGCTTGCATTTCTTTTGCAGATGTATTATTTGCTGGAATACATTTCTCCCACTCAAACAAAATATAAAGGAGAGTCCTTTACATTACTGTGTGAACTGCAGTTCATGAAGAGATGGAGGTAATGACTTTAAACTGGGAGGGAGCAGGTTTAGATCAGAAACCAGGAAGAAATTCTCTGTGCAGGTTGTGAGGCCCTGGCAAAGGCTGCTTGGAGAAGCTGTGACTGCCCCATCCCTGGAAATGTTCAAGGCCAGGCTGGATGGAGCTTGAAGCAACCTGGTCTGGTGGAAAGTGTCTGGGTCCCTGTTTTTATCTGGTTTTAAGCTGCTGGTTGCTGCCAGCCTGTTTGACTGTGTTCATTCAATGAACTCAAAGCATGGAAATCTCATGTGGAGGGTTCAGGTGGGATACTTCAGAGGGCAGTTAAAAATGCTGGGGTATTTGAATAGATGAATTTTTTGCCTAGTTTGTGAGAGAAGTGGTAAAGAAACCAAGAAGTATTAACTTATATTTCCTCATTCTAACATGTGACATTTCTTTGAGAAAAAAAGGGTACATTTTGTAGAAACCTTATGAAGGGATCAAAATGAAGCAAGAGATGCATATTAGAGGTTCATATTCCCTATCTGAGTGTAGGACAAGATTACAGAAGAAATGGAATCACCTCTCTGTTTGTATAAACCTAACTGAATGTGTGTTATATTTTGCTGTCACAATTTTTTGCTTCCAGATAACCACATGTATTTTTATAAATGAAGCTCAGTGTGCACAGGTTTCATTCCCTAAAACTGTGATCTGTGTGTCAAGGCTGGGCCCTCTGGTCCCAACTCTGTTCTCTGACACAGTGTCTTCATCTACAGGCACCAACAGTGCACACAGAACTACTTGTTATCATTATAATGCAAGTAAAAATTAAACCAAATCGAGTTCAGAGTTACCTGACTGCTTGACAGCTGCTATCTCAGATAAAAAAGCTGAAACAGCCGAGGTCAAGACAAGGCCAGAGGTGTCCTGAGACACTGCTTGCCAAAATTCATGTTTACTGGGCTGCATTTTTGCATCCAATTTTGCATGTACAACCAGAGAGTGGAAATAGCTTTATCTGGGCAGAAAGGCAAATCCTTTATGAGTCCTGGGTCAGAACAAAGAAAAACAGAGTTTTGTGAGACACATCTTTAATCAGTTTACTTAGATCTGCCTCTGGGTTTTTTTCTTTTTTTTTTTTTTTTTTTAAGAGGATAAAATAGTGTTCTCCACATCTATGACAAATGTCAATTCACATTACATTAATTAGTTTACATGCCTACTGTGAAGTTTAATGAAGTTACAGGGAAATATTGCAGAATAACACTTGTTTATTTCTAAATACAGCTCTGAAGACTAAAGAAAAATTATGAATGAGAAACTCCTTTCAAACTGTGCAAGTATCTGACACTGCAAATTTAACCTGCCCAACCTCTCACAATTAGTCTCTTTAATTTTTAATTACCTAAATTCATTTAAGCCACTCCTTACTGATAAGTTATGTCTTACTATTACTGCCATTTCAGTGAGATCAGCTGAGAGTAAGTTAGACACTTTGTTGTCTTCCTTGAAATTGTGGAAGCTTTTTTTCCCACCTCCATTCTCAGAATTTTCCCAGGAATCTATGGCTATATCTGAACACTGATGAGAAGTGGTTTCCTCTTAATATGCAGAATTCCTACAGAGTATAACCAACTAGCCATTGGCTTCCTAGTTTTTTGGGGTTTTTTTGGAGATAAATTGCCAGAGTAACTGGTTTGTTCAGCCTTTTCTGTGTTACGTTAATGCTCTGCTTCCTCCACACATCACAGTGTAACTCAGATCTGAGGGACCTTTCAGCCACCTCCTTTCAAGGGGAAATCCTGAACCATCTTTTTACTTTTCATTATTGACAATAGCTATTTCGAGTTTACTCTCTTTTTTTTGCCTTAAATGCTTTATCAACACCTGAATTTAACAATCTTTCTTGTCCTTGTGTTCTTTCATTTTTTCCCTTGAATCCCATTCTAAACCAGTTCCACGCTTCCTCATTCAGCTCTCCATGAAAGACTTTTCACCCAAACACCTTTAAATCAAGTAGGAATTAAAAACCTAAGATAATGGAAGTGGAAAAGAAGGGATAAGCTTGGACAGACAAAAAGTACCCAGAGCTGAACACCCTGTTCCATACCTTATACTATGACACTGGCAGTTCAAATTTTCTGATTCTGAAAAACAATTCCAAAATCTGAAGTTCTGGACCAGAACAGGATTATGAAATCACGTTAAAAGGTGCAATCTAGCTACTATTTCAAGAATGCTGTTGCTTTATCAGCAGGCAGGACTTTCTTAATTTCTCAATCTACAGATATCCAGCCTGTTTTCTGAAGTCACTGCAGTCACCACATGGACTTGGTGCTGGACACTGATTCCAGGCATTTTTCTGACCTATACAGTCTGTGAATTATTGGCTCAGGCTTTGCTTTACCCCTTTTCTATAAAGAAGTTCCACGAAGTTTTGGATTTATGATGCTTATGTGATACTGATCATGAGGAATACATTTCTTTATCACATGGTGTGAGAGCCACCACAAGGTAACACTACATAGTCTTCTCCTGCCCAGCCACACCAACAGGAAACACTGGCAACTGTGCCCGTGAGAGCACAAGATGTTTGCAGTGGCTGCAGTGAGGGACACAAGGGATAAGCCTCATTAAGCCTCATTAAGCACTTGTCACAGCACCTGCTGTCTGAAACAATACGGCTGTTTGACATCTCTGTGAAAAGGCTCTGGCATTTTAATGCTATCCTGCATATCCATCTTCACACATATTGCTTGCCTCTTCCCTTGTGTCAAAATAGCAATTAATTTCCAGCCTGCCACTGACAACAATGCACTGAGTTTTATAAATGCTCAAAAATGCTGAGTAGTTAAGTCGAAGTGCTGGTGCTTGGCATTGATTTATGCCTGCTTCTTGTGCAACCTGCCATTTTCTCATTAAAAAGTGAGACTTACTGCTTACTTGCCATTTTCTCTTTGATTATTGGTATGCTAGTTTGCATAAATTGGTTTGTCATATATATGTCACACTGGGATTCCAAATACAGAGTTCATTTCCATCTGAGTTGGGAATAGCAGAAGGAGGACGTTTAAGAAAGAAAAAAGAAAACACAGTTGTCAGGTCACTGGTAAAGGACCTGACAACTGTGTACAAAGCAACTTCATTTTCCAGGTTCAAAGGTCCTTTTGATATGCTTTCCAGACCTGAAGTGCCTTAGGTGGGTGATACAATTAACATCAGTCAAAGGTGTTTTTCTATCTTCTTCCATACATTCCCTGTAAGAAGAGAAAGTTTGTCTTGATATGGACAAGAATTTCCTCTGCCTCTGGTTCCTGGCCATGAAGAAGATACGTAAGAGTTGGTATATTAGAAGTCCTGGTATTAAAAAAAAAAAAAAAAAAAAAAAAAAAAAAAAATCTGTATTCCTTTTTCTTCCTCCCTAATCTTCTTAGTAGCCTTTTACTGAAAGATTTCTAGTTAGGAAAGTTCAACCAACACAAACATACTGTATACCCTCAATGACAGACACCATTTGAATTCAGTCTCTCTGCTGCCACTGAGAAAAGCCTCCTTTAAATCACCTTCCTTAGCTGTCCTTTCCTAGGGAAGCAAAGAAAGCACTCTCCTTTCATTTTCAATTATTTTAAAAACACACCTGCTAAAATGCTGTGTTGGAGCTCAGCTCCTGTGCCATGGGGAGTTTAATCATTGGTTTGAATTGAAACAGGCTACAAACAACTATGGAGGCAGGAGAAGCATTATTAGGAAGAAATTTATCATAGAAGAGAGATGCAAAACCATTAGACACATCTCTATGTGTTTAATATAAAGAAAAGCAGTTTCTGAGAATTGAAAGTGTGTGACATTACTCCTCAACAGGGATTGAATTAGCAGCTCTGTGTGGCTCTGCTTTCTCAACTACAAGTACTGCTAAGCCCTATTTTCAGTGACATGTTGAGAAATCAGTTGAAAACTTACCTGGAGTTTTGTCTAGGGATTGAAATCTACAGGCAGGTCTAGAAGTAAAAGATGGAAGTTTTTTACTGAAAAACAGGATTTATGTTTTTTCACAATTGCTTTTGTCACTTGAGGATTTATCAGGAGAATTATTGAGACAAACCACTGTGCTGACTCACAGCTGACCTCAATGGGATGCCAATAGCTGAATGTCCCTCTTTGTTTGAGGAGCACAAGGCACAACAGACAAAAACCTAAGCAAGTGCATGTGTTTCTTGGATTTGAGGAATGTCTCTAATCTGGTTTCTACACAGGCCTACCAATGGTTCTTCCACAAATGCCATTTGATGGCTTGTTATTTAATTCCTTTCCACTGTATTATACGAAGAGGATTTAATGGGAAATAATATCTTGTGGTGCTTGGAGTTAACAGCAAGGGTCATTTGGTGGGAGCTTGGTCAGTGCACTCAGCAGGAGCTATAGAGGTGTTGTCTCTTAAAGCGTTTTCAGCGCCATCAACACCTTGAGGGATCTGTGCTGGGTCACAGTGAGGTTTGTGCTGTTGAGAAAAACTCAATGCCTCAGCCCTGAGAGTGTGTGAAATAATTTCATTTTTATAACACAATAGACTCTGAAACTGACAGAGATGCTCACTTTGCTCCACAAACTGAGGCTTTTTCTGATGTTCTGTTGAAAGGTTAGATGGTGTCAGAGTGCTATGACCAGTTCAAGCTTTGACTGATCCAGTATTGGGTCAATTATCCCAACAATTCCCAGGCAGTTTTGGCTCTATGTGGTAGGTTAAAGACATCTGCACCCATGTCTCTTCCAGAACACTTCCTGGCAAAGTGGTGTAGGTGTGGAAACAAAGTACAGGGAATAAAAATATATACTATGAATTAAATTTCAAGCGTGTGAACAAGAAGGAGCATAATTTATTTCTTAAACTTTTTCTACATAAGAAGCAGAAGTCAGAAAACACCCATATTGGAAGAAATCATATAGGAACCTTATTCAGGACTGTGCTTTGTGATGGTCTTGAAGTGCTAGTGACAAGAATTAGTGTCAGTGTAGAACAGAAATGTGGATCCTGCCAGGCATGTACAGTTATTTGCTTACGTACCTCACATTTTTAGAGAAGCAGGATGCCTCCAACACAGGAGAGCATTTTAGCCTGGATATTCCTGAGTGTGGCTGGGGCATCCTTCTTCCCTGTGCTATTCCCTTCTGTAAGATCCACCAGCTCGTGAGTCTCTGTGTGACTGTGCCGTGTGGCTAATGCTGTTTTAAATGCAGACTCTGGCATTTAATACAACTAAGTGAGAGTCTCATTACACAAACAATTTGCAACAAGATCATCCCTAGGGCCCAAAACCTTGAAATAATTGAATGAAATAGCAAACTGCAAACAATAATAAATGTGCACAGAAGTTTGACAAGGAGGCAGTCAGATGCAAATAAAATTGAGTGGAGAAGCCCATTGCTAAAGAAGCATCACAAGCTGGACTGAAGCTGCCTGCCTCCAGGGAGCTGTTGGGATGCCAGTGTATAAATTAATGTGGTGCAGAGAGAAAAAAAAGAATAGGAACAGCAATTAATGGAATACAACAAGTGCTTGGTGTCTGGGTTTTGATCAACTTGAAAGGCAATTGCTTCTTCCTATGTGAAATTGCCTACAGCATGGCATGGCTATGTTCCCAAAAGCGCACTGCTCCTCTGAATAAGGCTGTTCAGGAAGGACTGGGTCACTGACAGCTTTTATCTCATGCAAATATACATTTGGTCACACTGCTGTGGACTTTCTGGTTTCTCACACTAGCCTGCTGGACCTAGGATATCTCTTGGGTAAGCGCTCAAACTAGAAGTTCCCTACCACCTCTTCTCTGCTCCAGGGCTTTTACTTGATTGTAAAATCTACCACTTTTTTGTGTGTGTGCCTTTCAGCTGAAACTCTCCTGTGTGCCCTACTGCTAGCATGTAAGATCTCCTTGCAGTGTAGGAAAAACAAATTTTAACTCTCTTTGATTGGCCCACAGCTGTGTCACTGCCTTCACCTTTCCATCTCAGAGGCTCAGACAAGTTTTCCTCCAACACCTGAGATAGCAATGTCCCTTAAGGTGATGCGGACATGGTGGGCATGCAGCACCCAAGCTGTTCCTGATCTTCTGGGAACTAACTGCTGGTCCTGAACCCATCCTTTGCTGTTTACTTCTATACCGTACTTGTGGCAAAGGCTGTTCCTGCCAGTGTTGTAGGTTACTTGGTCTAACCACAGCAGCATGAAGAGTAGAAGCTGAAGAAATAAAATGTACATTTTTCTGACCAATTTACCTGGAGTCTGTATTTGGACTTACATTGCTGATAAAAGTGAGAAATTCCTGGCAAACAAGTAATAAGTCATTGAATTTAGCATGTATTTCTTGGGTTCCTTGGCTACAGAATGGGGAAGAGAATCTTCATCATTTTCTTCCTCCTTACAGATGTGGTTTTAACCCAGTATGGGAACACCTAGACCCCAAGTTTGACATAACTAAAAATATTTGCCTAGGAGGTAGAATCCCACCAGGCAAAGGGAATCTTACTGCAACAGCAGGTACAGAGCATCCACGCTTTTGAGTCCAGTGAATTCAAAACACAGGTTTTGAAACCTGCTCACCAGCACTGAGGGGGCCACCTTAGTCCCTGGACTTTAGAGGGTAAGAAGAGAGAACATAAAGTCTTTTCTACAAAAAAACAGAACCACAAAGCAAAACTTCATGGTAACTGCCTTGAAACTGCACCTCAGTTTTAGGATGAACTTGGTCTGAAATGGTTCTTCGCTGAACTTCACAAGCAGCTTCTGCCTCTTTCTTTTTGCTCACTTGGGTTTGTTTGTCTGCAAACACCATCTCAGGTTGTTCTAGTGCTGCTCCCCCCGACTAAAATCTCTCTGCACATTCTGCAGCCTCCACTGAATATCTGCATGAACTGTTTTGTGTGATGTCTGCACAAGTCTTGTTAAACCTGAAGCTGTGATGCCCTGGTTTGGGTCAGCCTGTCTCCTGGACATGCTGCTCAGGTCTGCCAGGATGGTTCTCCTCCCTCAAGTGAGCTGAGCTCGTGGAAGCGCCCCAGGGACGTTTAAGAGCGCAGCTACCTCAGGTGGAAGAAATTCTCATCGTCTGTGCCCGTTCAGGCTGGCTGTGACTGTGCCAAGGGGAAATGGCATTTGTTACCTGAGTAGCTCCAGGAGGACTAAAGGTCATGGTGAAATACTCTGGTGAGGACTGTGGCAAAGGAACAAAACTGGGATTAAGGGGAGTTTTCAGTAATAATTGCATCTCGTTCTGGCTGCTGTCACAGGTAGTTTAGTCACTGGCTAAGATAGCTCAGAAGTGATTTTGGAATACTGCTGTTGGACTTTACATGGTATGGACTCCTCCTCATCCAGATGTGTGGCTGTGAGCCTGTGTGTTTATCAGTGACACACAAGCTGAGAGAGGCAGACAAATTCTGCAGGGCTCCTGGGGTTCAGGTGCCCTCCAGCATCCTTCTGCTTGCTGGAAAAGCTTCTTGCCAAGCAATGGAAGAAATATCTCCCTCTTCTTGTCCAGGAGTATCAACTTGGCCACCTGCATCTTGCAGCTCATGTCAAGGGAAGTACTGGGGACCTGGACATCTCAGACTCAAAACTCACCTCTTCTCATATGTTCGATATGTCCTTCAGTGAAGAATCTCTTTTTATTGGGGGAACCTGAAAATACTCTAAGCCAAAGTAAAAGAAAACAAAGAAATTAAAGCAGCTGTTTTCAGTATTCAGGATAGAGAAACTGCAAATATTTGCAAAAGGGTCTTGTGGGGAAAGGAAAAAACAAAGCAGGGTTTACTCTGTTAAAGCTAATTATAAAAGTCTGCCTGCTTATGCATTCAACTGCTTTCCAGGCATCCACCTGCTGGGGATTTTACCTTTCTGTCTCCTTGGAAAGGTTTGGATTAGTGCACTTTGTTGTGTGAAACAAAGCTGGTTTTCACTGGGAGCCCAGCACAGGCATGTGTCCATCTGGGGAGGTCTCATCACAACTGCATCAAACTCAGGGTGTTCCAACCTGCCTTGTGGAGGGTTTGATTTCCAAACATCTGTCTGGAAACTGTGTGTTCACACAGACAGCATGGTTCTGATATTATCTTACCCATAATCTAAACATAGAAGCATTTTGCATGCACAGTCTGTTTACAAGGGAATGACATTTTCCTTTAGGACTGAAATCACCACTAACTGCTTTAGAAATACCATTACTTGTTTGATGTCTCTCCAGGGAATATATAAAATATCTCCATTACTAAATATATTAGTTCCACTGTACTTATCTGAAAAATATTACTATGTTTTGCAATAGTTATAACAACAGAAGATTGGCTTAGTGATCAATTTCCCATTTATTTGATGTTTATGCGTGAAATGATCGTTCCACGTGGTGTGCTCTTGATTTCTTAACACTTTATGCTTTGTTTCTTTCTACTTCAGTCTTCTTTGTTATTTCTTTCAATACCATCAGAAATGTTGTGCATTTTGTCCTTTGAACTTGCTAAGGCAGATGAACATGCTTCTGTTTTGGCCTGTTATAGTGTTATAATTTTTAATGCTTCCTGTAAAGCACTGTGCTACACATGTTCCCTATACAAGTCTAACTACTAGACCTAAAACAATGTAACTTTTATCACCAAAAAGGCTGCAAAGAAAGAAAAAAAACCAACCAAACAGGAGTTTTGGTTATATTCATCCAATGGTTAATAATATAGAAAATTTCTCCTGGATGTTAAAAAAATAATACATATATGTATTTCTTTGGCTTGCAAAAGGGTGAAAAATGGTTCAAGTTTTTTGAGCTTGTTCTTTTCCCACTGCACAGCTAACAGTTTTGGTATTGAACTGAAGTGGAAGTTTCACAGCATGGGAAGAACGGATGGTCAAAGGATGCATTTTACACTTCCAGGAACTCTTCTCCCATTGGTTTCCAAAATGAACAACAACAAACAGGTAACTTTAAGGAAGGTGAAAAAAAGCAAAGGCACTTTGGCTATTGTTCAGGGTTATGCCCTCATGCTCTCAGTGGGAATGCTGAGAATCTGAACTGACTGAAATGCATGCTGGCAGCAACACCCACAGCACCTGAAGGAAGCGACAGAACATGGGACATGATGAAAAGCCCAGGACAAAGTGAGGATCCCTCGAGCAGCCACCCTCCTCCTTGCTGACCTTGTGTTTTCCCTAGATATCTCCTGCCCCCGTGTCAAGAGCCCCCACGGCCGGACAGCAGGATGGCAGAGGGACCCTCCAGTGCTCCCAGGCAGCCCTGGGTGAAGAAGGAGGAGGGAGGCCCTGGGGCTGCCCCAAAATGGCCTTCTGAAAAGATGGAGAAGTTCCAGCCAGTGCGGGCAGGTGAGTGGCAGAGCTGGGTCACAGGGCCAGTGGTTGCAGCCGGCTTGGCCCCATCCCAGCCCCTGTGGACATCCCCAGGGAAAGGGGGTAAGAGAGGATGGGGCTGATCCCCTGTGGCAGTCGTGCTCCATTCACTGAGGCTGCCTGTGCTGGGCCTGCCTGGGGAGCGCAGTTCAGGGAGGCTCAGCTGTGTTCTCCAGCCTTTCCCACAGCCCCTCAGCTCTGAGTGTGCCTGGTCTTTGCCAGACCCCGCTGAGGACCCGACTCCCAGATGAGAACTCCTCTAATGCTGAGGCTTGTGCTGCCGTGCTGGATCTGCTTGCACAGACAGAACCCTCCAATCCGAAGCATTTAAGCAGCTGTAGCCAGTGCCTGGTAAGGATTTTAACCAACTTTTAATACATTTTTAAATCAAGGGCCTGATTTCCAGATGTGCAAATAATTGTCAGAAAGCAGAATTTCCCTGTGGGAGCAGATGGAGAGTTACCACTTTTGGAAAGCAATGCCTAAGGATTTAGACATCAGATTCATTGGCTCCTGGGCAGCAAATAAACCCTGGATATCTCTCTGTGCACATAAAGAAATGCACACCCTAGAGGCATTTTCAGGTGGAAATAACCATGCACTAACTGCACGGCTTGAGGTTTTCAAGGGCAAAAATGTGAGCTGTATAACTTAATACCTCATCATTTTTCTCTTCTTTTTTTTCTTCTCATTTTTTTTTATTTTAAGAAAACCAGAAGTTCTTTGGTTCTGCACATGAAATTCATCAAAGAATGGTTTCTCTCAGCTTTATGCTTTCCCTTTTTGTCCTTTGCAAACATTACCACTGATGGATTCAAGTATTTTTTGTAACCATTAAAAATATGAACTATGACACTTCCAAGGCCTCAGCAGAAAGCCACCATCTTCAAGACAATTATTTGTTTACAACTGTAATTTGTTGCTTCTCTTCTAGCCATTATTTTAAATCTATGTTGAAAAATTCCTGAACATACACGACAGTTTTCTAGATTCATTTTTGTCATGGATTTTTGCTTTTATTTCCAAGCCAAAGTAGGAAAAAATATAAAATCAGCATTTCCAGTGTAATTTTCCCTCTGCAGAGCAACTTGCAGTCTTTAAAGTGAATAGTATTCTCTCCTTTTAAATCTCATGGAGAGATTTGTTGGTCCAATTCCTTTCCCCAGCCTGGGCTCATGTTATCACTATCACCTTGCAGTCAGGGTGAGAAACATGGAAACATTCTTATTTGTGTTCTGTCAGCTACCTGATTATCTAGCAATATTCTTAGATACCTTTTATCAGGGATAAATCCCACTGGATCCCACTTAATTCTTTTGATTGTGACAGGAACATAAAAGCATCTGTTTCCTACTGCTTTTCCTGACATTCGTACAGCAGATTTTTAGTTCAGTCTTATCCAGTCTATTTCTAGTGTATTCCAACTTTGTATCTACTGGCATCTCACTGCCATATGAGAAATATTCAAAGAGATAGATTTTTTCTATGTAAAGGCAGTATCAATTGGCCAGTTTCAGGGGTATTATAAACACTGCTTTGCTCTGAAATATGCCTGGAAGGCACAAGTCATTTTCTCACAGCTGTCTTTGCCTTCTCTTCTCTAGAAACCTCTGGTTATTTTATATGAATTTTGATTCCTTATTTTAGGCAGGATCTATGCTTGTACATCTGATGGTCTGCACTCAGTTTGATTTCTGCTTGTCTAACTAAGCAGCTCAGCACTCTTACAAGGCCGCAGTTGTTTCTGCCATGAAATTCTGGAGTAAATATGCTTGTGGAGAAAATGTCTGTGAGAAGATAAAGTGAAGTGTGACATTCTCCCTCAAAACCAAGAGACCTGGAAAAAAACCAACCAAACTTGGAAAAAGATCCACCTCAACCTGTTAATTTTTCATGCTTTTGATTCTGTAGTTGTCAGGGAACTGTATTTTTTTCCTGATCAGTACTCAAAATTTCTAAAGGAGGTAATTCATAAAGAAACCTAGTAATTCATAAAATCACAGGATAGTTAAGGTTGGAAAACACTTGTGGGCTCATTAAGGGCAATCATCAACCCAGCACCATCAGCTCATGTTGATCACTAAATCATGTTCTCAGGTGCCACACCCACACATCTTTGGAACCCTTCCAGGGATGATGACTCCACCATTTACATGGGCAGTCAGTTCCAATGTTTTGCATCCCCTTCTGTGGAAAAAGTTTTCATAATATCCCATCTAAACCTCCAATGGCACAACTTGAGGCTGTTTCCTCTTTTTCTGTCCCCTCTTCCCTGGGAGCACAGCCTGACTCCCACCTGGCTCTACCCTCCTGTCAGGGAGTTGTGGAGAGTGAGAAGGTCCCCCCTGAGCCTCCTTTTCTCCAGATTGAGGACTCCCAGCTCCCTCAGCTGCTCCTGGTGCTCCAGATTGCTCCTCAGCTCTGTTCTCTGCCCTGGACATGCTCCAGCCCCTCAAAGTCCTTCTGGTTGTGAGGGGCCCAGAACTGGACATGGCACTTGAGATGTGGCCTCAGCAGTGCCAGCACAGGGACGGTCACTGCTCTGGTCCTGCTGCCACACCCTGGCTGGGACAGCCCAGAGGCCATTGGCCTTCTTGGCCACCTGGGCACACCTGGGCTCATGTTCAGCTGCTGTCACCAGCATCCCCAGGGCCTTTTCCAGCTTTCCAGCCACTTTTCCCCCAGTCTGGAGTTGCAGCTGGCTGAAGGGACCCAAAGCTGGACTCAGCACTTCCCCTGGTTGTACCTCGCCCCACTGGCCTCATCCCATGGATCCAGCCTGTCCAGAGCCCTCTGCAGAGCCCTCCTGCCCTCCAGCAGATCCACACTCCCACCCAGCTTGGTGTTGTCTGTGACCTTGGTGAGGGTGCACTTGATTCCCTCAGCCAGGTGATTAATGAAGATGGTAAACAGTGCTGATGAGCTGTTCCTCCAGCTCCCTCAGTACTCTTGGGATGTGCTCTTTGGATGACTCCATGGACTTGTGTGGGGCTGAATTGTGTAGCAGTTCACTGACCATTCCCTCGTGGATTGGGGGGGCTTCATTCTGCTCCCTGCCTCTCTCTTCCAGCCCAGGGGGCTGGGTACCTTGAGAACAACTGGTCTCATTACTAAAGACTGAGGCAAAGAAGGCAGCTCCTCATTCTTTGTCTGTTTCCCCCCACATCCAACAAAGGATTCTCCTTGAGCCTACTTTTGTGGCTGATATATTTACATAAACACTTTTTGTTGTCTTTTACAGCAGTGGTCAGATTAAGTTCTACCCAGTCTTTGGCCCTTCTGATTTTCTCCCTGCATGATCTCACAGCATCCTTGTAATCCTCCTGAGCTGCCTGCTCCTTTTTTTCAGAGGCAGAAACTGGAAATCACACATGGTTGTTTCACCACTATCTGATGCAAGCTTCAGTGCACAGAACTAAATAAAATAACCCAAGGAAAATAAGGAATTTGTACTTTAGGTGCTTCAACATCCTTTTTTCTTCCTCATGCACCTGATCAAATGTTGTTGAATAATCCTTCTGAATGCACAAGAGTTAACAACAAATGATTTAGATTTTGGAGATACAGATCTCTCTGTCTTCCTAAAAAAAAAAAAGTTGCATGTTTATGGCTAATTTCTATGTTTATATATTGCCATGTTTTGAGTAAGACATGCCTACAATTTTGTACAGAATATACAAGTGCTATATCTTTTTCCCATGAGTATATGGATGATGGGATTGCCTCATATAAAGCCCAACATTTGAAATATGCATACCTTTCCTTAAAATAGTAATGCAAAACAATATGGGGTGGGAGGGGTAGGATTTATTGTGGAGATGGTAAGGAGGTGGCTGCAGATTTTTCAAATATTTATTAATAGGCTTTTTTGTGGCATCTATTACCATAGTAACAGAATAGCTCATGCAATCATGGCCTCATTCTTCATTTTCTGAAGATAAATAGATGGGAACTGAGATGCACAGATGAGAAGATTAAAATCCCAATGTCAAAACTGGATTTCTACACTGGAGGCAGTCTAAAATCTAGATTTCTGGTGTCCTAGCCATTGCTTTAATCTAAATTCATTTATATTTTTACTGCAGGACAAAGTAATTGAATAATTAGCCACCAAATAAATGAAAGTTTTTCTCCTTTTTTAGTGTTTTGTTCATCATCTTGACTAATTTACCTGATGGTGCATGTGTGAAGCCTTCCTTGTGAGCAGCAAGTGTGGGAGCAAAACCACAGCATGTTTCAGTCCTACTAATTGACCCTTTGAGGCCAGAGTATTTCCTGCTTAGTTTCTGAAGGATTTCAATACTTGGGTAGCACTGGCACTGTGTCTTAAGTCTCAAAATGTAAATTTTAATTGAATTGGTTTGAAAAGCACTGAAATACTTAACTTTGGAGAGACAAGAGTGTGTACATCTGTCAGACCCATCCCAGGGATTTTTGGAAGCATTAGTTCTCCTTCACCAATGTCTCACACTGTTTAACACTAAAGCATCACTGGAAGACACAGACTAAGTCTTACCCACTTAAAATGAAAGATGTATTGGGATTTTTCTGAATACTTCAGTGTTGCAACAAAATCCCTTTTTCTTCAGATGAAGCATGTTTCTGAGGAAACTATGTTTTCCATCGTGAAGAAGACTGATGAAAAATTCTCAATCTGTTCCAGCAGGTCTTTGGGTTTGTAAAGTGTGAATTCTGGTGCTGGAGGTTGGGGTCTCGTGAGTTTTTCTGGGTGGACAGAGAGGGATGCCTCCCGAGCTGTTCCCTGGCTCTTGTTCCTCATCTCACGTGGGTGAAGCTGTTGGCCAGCTGAGCTCCGCACCCTCCCCCTGGGAGCAACTTTTGCCATCCAGCTTTTTCCAGCCCGCTCTTGTGGGCTGAGTTGTGGCTGCTGACATCTCAGGAGCATTTCTCAAGGGAACCACTGAGCTTCTTGTTTGAAGGAACATCAGAAACAAAACGGGGATGTACTAAATGTTATTATTTTTTCTTTCCCTCTTCCACCGCCTTTACTAATGTTTCCTTCTCTCCAACTGTTGGAGTTTTAGTTTAGTCCTAGTTTTTTTTCTGTTAAAGGAATTTTTTCCCATAGCATGTTGCTAGGAGATAAATAGCCATACTTAAGAAAGACAAAAGGGCCCGGCCAGGCTTTTGTTCTCACCTGGCGGGCAGTTCAGTTCGTTCTCAGCGTCTGGAGGGAGAAGGTGCAGAGAGAGGAGCTGCTGGTTCCCGTTTTCGGCGTCTTTCCTTTCTGCTGGAAACAACACCGGGAATCCCAAAGCTGCTTTCCCTGCCCTGCTGGAGCGTGGGCTGCGGCCGCCCTACTCCGCTGCTGTTTCGAGCCTTCGCTACGCTGTAGCCGTGCTTACCCTGCCTGCCTGGAGCCCCGGGGGGTTCCCCTTTTGGATACATCTCGTCTGCCACCCGGGATTTGTGTTTGTGCCTGCCGCTCCAGCCTACCAGTCCAGCCTGCTGTTTCCGGGAACCCGGGACCAGCTGCCCACCGGTTTGTGAAGCTCCTTTGTTCCACCCTTCCCCGGGATCCCAGGGCACCAAAGCAGCCGCGTGCTCCCCGAGCTCGCTCCGGAGCGCCCCCCTCAGCCGCGGGGGAACCATCGCACCTGCCCTGCTCACCGGGAGCCGCCAGCGATCCCTGCCGGCTGCGAGCGGAACTGCACCCGAGGGGAAAGGGCCTGACAGCCGAGAGGGCTGGGACTGGGTTTGTGTTTGCTGTTACTGTCATAGTTGTTGTTGTTTTGTTCGACTGGTTATATATCTACCTATCTATCTATCTATATATATATATAGTAAAGAACTGTTATTCCTATTTCCCACATCTTTGCCTAAAGACCCTTGATTCCAAAATCATAACTCAGAGGGAAAGGGGTTACATCTGCCACTCCAAGGGAGGCTTCTGCCTTCCTTAGCAGACACCTGTCTTTCAAACCGAGACAGATCTTGGCGCCCAACGTGAGGCCTGAGGGCATTAAGAGAGAGAGGTGAAAAAGGAATAACAGTTCCTGGATAACTTAATTTGGTGTGTTGGATATAGGAACCTTGTTAGGCAGCACTATGTGGTCTACTTTGCCCTGGTTCGGGTGGCATGTGGCCGTGGCTATATTCTTGCCCTTTGCAGCTCCTTACTTGAATATGGGTCCTCTGACTAAGGCTACCATTGCTGTTATCCAGCTTGTGCTATGGGTCGAGAAGGTGAGGAATTCATGGGTTTTTAACTTCCTCCGGAATGTGGGCACGTGGATAAATGGCTATCACACACTGAGCGCATGTTTTTGGGGTTATGTTAACAATGGTACCTTCTGTGAGGAAATGACACCAGGGGAAGTTTTCCCCCAACCCCTCAACCAGTTCTTTGGACCCACCCCATCAATTTTCGAAGGGTTTAGATTCCCTCTGAATACTAACCACCTGCTGCTGGTAGGCCTACTCTATTTAGCATTCAAGGATAAGTTGAGATTGGCTTGGATAACTACCCAGACACCAGCCCCAGAGACTAGAGATCCTGCCCCAGAGCCTGATCCTGCCCCAAAACCTGACATGGCCCCAGAGAGTAAAGTTCCTACCCCAGAGCCTGATCCTGCCCCGGAACCTGACACGGCCCCAGACACTAGAGATCCTACCCCAGAGCCTGATTCAGCCCCAGAGCCTGACACAGCCCCAGACACTAGAGACCCTCCCCCACAACCAGATACCGCCCAACAGCCCACCTCAGAAATGGACTACCCGAAATGGGTGGGGGTACTGGCGAAAGGGATGCAGGAGATGTGCCAGGAGATGGGCCAGGTGCGCAAGGAGATATGCCAGGAGATGGGCCAGGTGCGCAAGGAGATGTGCCAGGAGATGGGGCAGGTGCGCCAGGAGATGGGCCAGGTGCACCAGGGGATATGCCAATTGCTAAGGGAATACACCTCCTCAGCTAGTGAAAAAACCTCTCCCTGCCCCAAAAAGGGTGAGTCTGACGGTGCAGCAGTGGAACCCACGGATGTTACAACCACCCAGGTTTCAGCTGAACCCCAAGGACAAGTACAGCCAGCAGCAGTCGCCCCTGTGCAAAGGAGGAAGTGTAAGACCAAATCAGTACGACCAGTTAATGATGATGGGGAACCAGGGCCCTCACAACCAGCAGGGGAGCCAGAGCCAGAAATCATCATTGAGTCCCTCTCGTACGACAGTCTCCGTGGTATGCGAGATGACATTGTGCGAAGGGGGCGTGAGCCTTATACCACCTGGCTGCTTCGGGTTTGGGACCTTATGGGCACAAGTGTGCAACTGGATAGTGGTGAGGCAAGGTATCTGGGATCGTTGACCCAGGACCCAGGTGTGAACCAGGTATTTGTGAGGGAGCCAGGACCCCTTTCTCTCTGGGACCGGCTCTTAATGAGTGTGAGAGAAAGGTTCATTCACAAAGAGAGAATGCAGGAGTACCATCATAGAATGCAGTGGAAGACACTCGAGGAAGGGATCCAACAGCTAAGAGAGGTGGCAGTATTAGAGGTACTCTTTGGGAGGGATGGACAGCACGGTAATGACCCCGATAAGGTCAGGTGCACAGGACAGATGATGTGGAACCTGGCAAGACTAGGGCCATCGCAATACACCACCTTCATTGCAACCATTGATGCTGACAATAACCGAGAAACAGTGGGCTCTGTTGCCAACAAGCTCAGGAATTATGACAGCATGGTCAATGGTCCACTGAAAGCTCATGTCTCTGCTGTGGTCCAGGACCTCAAAGAGGAGATGAAGGAGATGAGGAAGGAAATGAGGGAGGAGATGGAGGAGATGAGGAAGGTCAGTGTGGCACCAGTGCGAGTCACAGGCCCCCAGGTCAGAGCCCGTCGTCCCCCTGCGAGAGAGAGAGGGTACACCCCACGAGCTGAGCTGTGGTTTTTCCTGTGTGAGCATGGGGAAGACATGAGAAGGTGGGATGGGAAACCCACTTCTGTCCTGGCAGCGCGGGTGCGTGAACTCAAGGAGGGAGGCACTAACCGAGGGGGTTCCGCTAAGGTGAAAGTAGCCTCAGCCTCCCGTGACCGAGCTGCCAGGTATTACAGACGGGAGGATGATATGTCAGATCCCCTCGAAGGTACCTCTAGCATGTATGCCCAGGGAAAGAATGATAACCAGGGCTAGAGGGGCCCTGCCTCTAGCCAGGAAGAGGCACGGGAGAACCGGGTTTTCTGGACGGTGTGGATCCGATGGCCTGGCACATCAGAGCCACAAAAATATGATGCATTGGTTGATACTGGGGCACAGTGTACTTTAATGCCATCGGGACATGTGGGGGCAGAACCTGTATCCATCGCAGGGGTGACGGGGGGATCACAGCAGTTGACCCTTTTGGAAGCTGAGGTGAGCCTGACTGGGAAGGAGTGGCAAAAGCATCCAATTGTGACCGGCCCAGAGGCCCCGTGTATTCTGGGCATAGACTTCCTCCGGAATGGCTATTACAAAGACCCAAAGGGACTCAGGTGGGCGTTTGGGATTGCTGCTGTGGAGGCAGAGGGCATTAGGCAGTTGAACACCCTGTCCGGACTGTCTGAGAATCCTTCTGCAGTTGGGCTCCTGAAAGTGGAAGAGCAACGAGTGCCAATTGCCACCTCGACAGTGCACCGCCGGCAGTACCGGACAAATCGAGATGCTGTGATTCCCATCCACAAGATGATTCGTGAGCTGGAGAGCCAAGGGGTGGTCAGCAAGACCCACTCACCCTTCAACAGCCCCATTTGGCCTGTGCGCAAGTCTGATGGGGAATGGAGATTGACTGTGGACTATCGTGCCTTGAATGAAGTGACTCCACCACTCAGCGCTGCTGTGCCGGACATGTTGGAGCTCCAGTATGAGCTGGAGTCCAAAGCAGCAAAGTGGTATGCCACTACTGACATTGCCAATGCATTTTTCTCCATTCCTCTGGCAGCAGAGTGCAGGCCTCAGTTTGCTTTCACCTGGAGGGGTGTGCAGTACACCTGGAACCGACTGCCCCAGGGGTGGAAGCACAGTCCCACCATCTGCCATGGACTGATCCAGGCTGCACTGGAAAAAGGTGAGGCCCCAGAACATCTGCAGTACATTGATGACATCATTGTGTGGGGGAACACCGCAACAGAAGTGTTTGAGAAAGGAGAGAGAATAATCCAAATTCTCCTAAAAGCTGGTTTCGCCATCAAGAAGAGCAAAGTCAAGGGGCCTGCCCGAGAGATCCAGTTCCTGGGAGTGAAGTGGCAAGATGGACGGCGTCAGATTCCCACTGAGGTCATCAATAAGATCACTGCGATGTCTCCACCAACCAACAAGAAGGAAACACAAGCTTTCCTAGGCGCCATAGGTTTCTGGAGGATGCACATTCCCGAGTACAGCCAGATTGTGAGTCCTCTTTACCTGGTTACCCGCAAGAAGAACGATTTCCACTGGGGCCCTGAACAGCAGCAAGCCTTTGCCCAGATCAAGCAGGAAATCGCTCATGCGGTAGCCCTTGGCCCAGTCAGGACAGGACCAGAGGTGAAGAACGTGCTCTACTCTGCAGCCGGGAACAATGGTCTGTCCTGGAGCCTCTGGCAGAAGGTGCCTGGTGAGACTCGTGGCCGACCGCTGGGATTCTGGAGCCGAAGCTACAGAGGGTCCGAAGCCAACTACACTCCCACAGAGAAAGAAATCTTGGCAGCCTATGAAGGAGTCCAAGCTGCCTCAGAGGTAATTGGAACTGAGGCACAACTCCTCCTGGCACCCCGACTACCAGTGCTGGGGTGGATGTTCAAAGGAAAGGTTCCCTCCACGCATCACGCCACTGATGCTACTTGGAGCAAATGGATCGCCCTCATCACGCAGCGCGCCCGAATTGGAAACCCAAGTCGCCCTGGGATCTTGGAAATAATTACGAACTGGCCAGAAGGTGAGACTTTTGGGTTATCTTCTGAAGAAGAAGAGGAGCAGGTGACACGTGCCGAAGAAGCCCCACCATATAACGAGCTACCAGAGAGTGAAAGACAATATGCCCTCTTCACTGATGGTTCCTGCCGAATTGTAGGTGCTAGCCGGAAATGGAAAGCCGCTGTATGGAGCCCCACACGACAAGTTGCACAGGCTACGGAAGGAGAAGGTGGATCGAGCCAATTTTCTGAACTCAAAGCCGTTCAATTAGCTCTGGACATTGCTGAAAGAGAGAAGTGGCCAAAGCTCTACCTTTACACTGATTCATGGATGGTAGCCAATGCTCTGTGGGGTTGGCTGGAAAGGTGGAATAAGGCAAAATGGCAGCGCAGAGGAAAACCAATCTGGGCTGCTGAGGAGTGGAAAGACATTGCCGCTCGAGTAGAGAAGCTATCTGTGAAGGCCCGTCATGTAGATGCTCACATTCCCAAGAGCCGGGCTAATGAAGAACATTGTAATAACAAGCAGGTAGATCAGGCTGCGAAAATAGAGGTGTCCCAGATAGACCTGGATTGGCAACATAAAGGAGAGTTGTTCCTAGCTCGATGGGCCCATGATGCCTCAGGCCATCAGGGCAGAGACGCCACCTATAAGTGGACACGAGACCGAGGGGTGGATCTGACCATGGACAGTATCTCCCAGGTGATCCATGACTGTGAGACATGCACTGCGATCAAGCAGGCCAAGCGGGTGAAGCCCCTGTGGTATGGTGGGCGGTGGTCCAAATACAAGTATGGGGAGGCCTGGCAGGTTGATTACATCACACTGCCTCAAACCCGCCAAGGCAAGCGCCATGTGCTCACAACGGTAGAAGCCACCACAGGATGGCTGGAGACCTACCCTGTGCCTCACGCTACTGCCCGGAACACCATCCTGGGCCTCGAAAAGCAAGTCCTTTGGAGGCATGGCACCCCTGAGAGGATTGAATCTGACAATGGGACTCACTTCAAGAACAGCCTTATAAACACCTGGGCTAGAGAACATGGCATTGAGTGGGTGTACCACATCCCTTACCATGCACCAGCAGCTGGGAAGGTTGAGCGGTGTAATGGACTGCTTAAAACCACCTTGAAGGCACTGGGTGGGGGGAGTTTCAAAAACTGGGAGGTGCATTTAGCAAAAGCCACCTGGTTAGTTAACACCCGAGGCTCCACCAGCCGAGCAGGCCCTGCCCAATCCGAACCCCTACAAACAACAGATGGGGATAAGGTTCCAGTGGTGCACATGAGAGGTATGCTTGGAAAAACTGTTTGGGTAAAGTCTGCCTTGAGCAAAGACAAACCCATCCGTGGGGTTGTTTTTGCTCAGGGACCAGGTTGTACCTGGTGGGTGATGCAAAGGGATGGAGAGACCCGATGCATACCGCAAGGGGACCTTGTTTTAGGGTGAACTACCCATGGCTCTGTACTTGTATCAGTATCAGCATGTACATATGTATATAATTTAGGTGATGCTTGTATTTATATGGTTAAAAAGTTAAGTTTCATGTAACATGTTAGTATGGAAAAAATTCGGGGTGGATAATGTTGGAGTTTTAGTTTAGTCCTAGTTTTTTTTCTGTTAAAGGAATTTTTTCCCATAGCATGTTGCTAGGAGATAAATAGCCATACTTAAGAAAGACAAAAGGGCCCGGCCAGGCTTTTGTTCTCACCTGGCGGGCAGTTCAGTTCGTTCTCAGTGTCTGGAGGGAGAAGGTGCAGAGAGAGGAGCTGCTGGTTCCCGTTTTCGGCGTCTTTCCTTTCTGCTGGAAACAACACCGGGAATCCCAAAGCTGCTTTCCCTGCCCTGCTGGAGCGTGGGCTGCGGCCGCCCTACTCCGCTGCTGTTTCGAGCCTTCGCTACGCTGTAGCCGTGCTTACCCTGCCTGCCTGGAGCCCCGGGGGGTTCCCCTTTTGGATACATCTCGTCTGCCACCCGGGATTTGTGTTTGTGCCTGCCGCTCCAGCCTACCAGTCCAGCCTGCTGTTTCCGGGAACCCGGGACCAGCTGCCCACCGGTTTGTGAAGCTCCTTTGTTCCACCCTTCCCCGGGATCCCAGGGCACCAAAGCAGCCGCGTGCTCCCCGAGCTCGCTCCGGAGCGCCCCCCTCAGCCGCGGGGGAACCATCGCACCTGCCCTGCTCACCGGGAGCCGCCAGCGATCCCTGCCGGCTGCGAGCGGAACTGCACCCGAGGGGAAAGGGCCTGACAGCCGAGAGGGCTGGGACTGGGTTTGTGTTTGCTGTTACTGTCATAGTTGTTGTTGTTTTGTTCGACTGGTTATATATCTACCTATCTATCTATCTATATATATATATAGTAAAGAACTGTTATTCCTATTTCCCACATCTTTGCCTAAAGACCCTTGATTCCAAAATCATAACTCAGAGGGAAAGGGGTTACATCTGCCACTCCAAGGGAGGCTTCTGCCTTCCTTAGCAGACACCTGTCTTTCAAACCGAGACACCAACGAAAGGAATGACACCTGTAACAACACCTGCAAGATCCATGTGTATGGTCAATGTCCATATGAGCCATGCTTCTGTATTACCTCCTCTTCCTCTGCCTGGTTTGATGCACCTTTCCCTTTCTTCCTGCCTCCCTTTTATATCATTCCTTTCTCCATCAATGTGAACATTTCTTTCCGCCCACTGATTGAAAAAGCTTTAATTGGTTGTACCTTCAGCTTGTACCTTTTCTCTGACTACATCAGCAGGATGTACCTTTTTCACTCGTGGCTTAGGCAGAAACTGTCTCAGGCACTATCAGAGTTTTCCTCTTGTCTGTGATGAAGTTTGAGTCAACATTCACTCATGACTCCTCTGGAAGCATCACCTGAAGTTTTTCCAGAGACTCTTCAATTTCCTGCAGCCCTGGGGCTCTTTGCTGAAGGTTTGGTGTGAGATCAGAGAAAGGCACCAGGACAAGGGGGAGAAAGACACGCCCAGAGACTGTGTCAGGGAAAGAGACATTTATTTTTTCTTTTGTGAAGATTTGCTCCAGCCCTATTTCTGCTTCTGGTGGGGATTCTTCCTGGGCTGGGGGGCATCCAGGGGCCTGTGAGCCTTCCTCTTTGGGCAGCGCCGTGGCTGCCCAGACAGACAATCCCTGTCCTGGCTGGGAGTGGAGGGGCTGTGGCTGGAGCCCTGGGCAGAGGGACCTGTGGCCACTTCCTGCCCCAGCTCCTCCTGGGGATGGACCTGCTCTGTCAGGATGGGGACAGAAGAGAGGTGGCTGGGACCATCGTGGGGTCCAGCTGGACCCTGTCTCCAGCTAGAGCTGCTGGAGCTGCTGGAGCTGCTGGAGCTGCTGGAGCTGCTGGAGCTAGAGGTAGCTCCAGGGTTGTCCTCCTTATCCCTGGCAGCATGGCAGTGCAGCAGGGCCCTGGCTCTCTCACTGCACCAGCACTCAATGACACCGATGATGCTGTGGACCAGTGGCCCTGTATGCTCCTGGAGCAAATGCTGCAGCCTCTGGACCAAGACCTCTGCAGCTGGGCCATGCACACATAGGCTGTGCAGGATGCTGCTCTCTGCACTCTCTACCAGCCACCACTGGTGCCAGTATATACCCACCAGCCTCTGGTGCAGCCAGGGCTGCACTGGGTCCAAGAGATGCTGCTGTTGGCGAAAAAGTCCTGCCCACACCTCGGGCAGGAGGCCACCCACAGCCACTGGGCAATGGGGGCTATTTTCAGCCAGGTCGCTGGCAGCTGTCCCTGCCTGGCTGCTGGACTCTGATGGCCCTTCCCTGTCCATGTCCCTGTCCATGCCTGTGTGCCATAGAAGCCTAGGGAAGAGCTGAGGACCACAGGCTGCTCCCTCTTGCAAACATCCTCATCAGCAGTCCAGGATCAAGCCAGTCTGACCCAGGCTCTGCTGGCAACTAATATAGCAGTGAGGGATGTGATGCTACAATCATCCCCCCTGGATGTCACAATCCATCACTTGGTAACGCCATCCTCTGCCACCCAGTGATGACACAATTGAGTGTGACAACTGAAATACAGAAGATACAGGCACAGTATATTAGATAAGACGTGAGGTCACAATCCATCCCGTGGTGATGTCACAAAGGACATCAAGGCCTTGGCTCTGACTTCAGCCCCCTCAGCTGCCCTTGCACTTTACTTTCTCCAGTATAATTCCTGTCACAATAAACAACCCAGTCCTGATCACCTTCCACTTTAGATACATCTGGTCCCAGGTGTGGGGTTTGCACAGCATTACTCAGGCAATGTCAAAGTTGAAGAGGCTGGTGCTCTTCCCTTGCAGGACTCCCTTTCCCAACATGCCCCCAGTGCTCCCCTCCAGATTTTCTGTTCATGTTGGCCATCACTCAGGCAACTCTCCTTCACAGATTGTGAAATCCAGCCATTCCTCACAGTGCCAGCTGAAATTTTTCCTGGCTTCCTGCACCAGCTTATGCTGCAGTTTCTGATGGCCATTAATGGACCTGTCTGCAACCTCGCCAATTGTCTGCAGCCATAAATCCATTAACACAGGTCTGGTGGTTTGAGTTTAAATGATGTTGCTGCCCTTAACACTGGTTGCAAAACCCCTAAACATTCTAAAATGAGCAGTAGAATAAAGTGAGAGTGAAAATGTAGGTATAAATTTCAAATTCTGAGGGCTTGTTTGTGTTTCAATGTTACATGCTCATAAAATGTTTTTACAGACATTAGAGCAGCAGACGTTTTTAAGGGAGGATCATGTCCTTTTAATGCTTCCCTCACAGGGGTGTGACATTCAGGGTGATGTACTTTCTGTTGGGTTGTTGAGTACTGATTTTTATTAGTGGCTCAGAAAATAAGAGCATAGTAAGTCTTGTATTGTTGCACATGAAACTCAAGCAGCAGGAAGAAAGGTTCTTTTACGAGCACATCCTTAAATTTTCCATTAAGACTTGAAATGATTAAAGAAAAAGAAAAAGAAAGATTTAGGTTTCTTACATAATTATTTGGAACAAGAGTGCTTTCATGATTTGTGTTAGTAACATTTATAAAGGAAAGCACAGAGACTGTATCAAGTAAAGGACATACAGTTAAATCAATTATATTCTACTTTTTATGGCATGATTGAGTTGTGAATTATGTTCATTTTCCTTGCATTTACAGGCTGGAACAAACGGTGAAGGCTTAGTTATAGGGAGTGTGTCCATGACTATAACTTTCTTTGTGCCAGCACGGCTTCCTTGGATGCAGGTTCACTGTCTGAATTGTGCTGGCAGGGTCTGAAGCACTGCAGGTTGTGCTTGGAGCTCAGATGGACACCTTAGGATGATCCAAGAAGGGTTGGCTTCCATCTGCCCCACACTAAAGTAGGCAGCAAGGTCTGGTTTATAGGGCTACTGGCTTTGTACCCATGAGCTTGGATTCTAGTGCAAACTGATTTTGTTTCCATTTCCCATCCTCAGGAGAATATTTTTCTTGCTTGAAAAGCTCATTCAGTCATTGAGGTGAGTAGAATGGATGTGACTGCAGTAGTTCTGCTCTTCCCCACGTGAGTCTTGTAGGCAGATATGCGTAAAATGTGAAGAATGAGGCTACAGGACAGAAGCCAGATACTCATTTGTGCGTCTGAAATAGGATTAATGAGTGACCAGCCTTGACTGGAAGCTCAAGTACAAATCAATTTACAAAATGATAAAGCGAGAACATCCTTAATGAACAGATCAAGTATTCTGAAACATTACAGTTTGGATACCTTTCTTCTCCCTTTAGAAAATTTTCTTGGGAGGGCCACACTCAATGGCACAGAAAAGGTAATGTCAGATATATGACAGCCATTGCCAAACATCACAAATCAATATACAGCAATTAAATTCAGGGTTCAAGCCTGCCAGAACTCTCCTGCATAGGTGTGAGGTGAGTTAATGGAGCTCTTCCTGCCGAGGAATGCACACAGAGGTGTGCACAGTTGGGTGATGTCCTACAGCTGGAGAACACAGTTCTGTGAGAGGCCATTATGCTATTTGTGCTTGTCACTCACTCAAACAATGCATTAAACTGGAGATTAACTATTATTAATTGTGCAAGAACCACTAGTCAAGCCATGAACATAATTTACTGTACATTCTGTTGAACAGAGCATGCTCACCAGGTTGATCTGCTGGTGCACGTGGGTGATCCTGGAGAATTAAATGTTCAGCTGGGACACATGAGCCCATGCCAGGATATCCATAATATATCCACAATCAAGAGCTCCTCTCTCTCCCCACAGCCCAAAGGAGGCGGCCCTGTCTGTGATTGTGCCTCTGCTCTTTTCACCAGAGCGACTGAGGAAAAATTACTGATAAGGCAATTCTAACTTACATGTCTGTCACTCCTACTGAATGTTTAATGAAAGATTTATCTCTTGAGGTAGCTTTCTCTCCACGTTGCAGGAGAAGTTGTGAGACACTTATTACAATGTGCAAATCTTGATTCTGTGCAGGGTTGAGATGGATAACAGTGATCTTGCCTGCATTTGTAGTTGAATATCCATTGAATCAATGATTTCTTTTTGGTCAAAGGACATTTCACCTCATCAATACATTGGAGTAAGAGATCTTCAACAAGACAGGGAGTCTCAGAAATCTGATCTTTTTTATTCCTTTTGTTTCAACACTGAATTAATTTTTGTAGGCAGCTACCAGAACAGGAGCACGTGCTTGTAGAAAGACCTGGTAAAGCTGTGTTGCATTAGTAAACACATCAATTTTCAGTTATTCACAGAGCCACTTCTGAAAAACTCTTGGAGCAACTAAATATTTGTAAATGCATGGCTGAGCATACACAGGATGATGCTGTTAACAGAATGCTGCTCGTTTCGTTAGCATTTGGATCTGGTCTTGAAACAAATAAGTGTATACAAGCTTGGTTTGTGGCTAGAGCCATCTGAACAGATCCGAGTGACACCACTGACATCTTTAGCAACAGCTTGAGGTCTGAGCAGGTCTGCTGTTCAAGATTCTCAGCCTGGTTCATCTTTTTCCACAGGGATGTAATAAATACATGATGCTTGGAAGAAGAAATAAAAGGCAACTCACCATGGCAGAATATCCTTGTGTTTGCTGTGACTGGGGGTTCAGCATTAAAGTACTTTAGGGTTTGTCAGGAATTATTTGCAAGGTTTAAGAGGGTGCAAAATGCTACAGAAACAATTGTAAACCAGGATAGAAATTATGAATTATGCACACTGAGAGGGCAGTTATTCCACCACTGCATCTAGCACCACTGATATCTGTGTGGTAGACTCACCAGGGAGGAGTATGATGGAGGGCCAGACCTCTGCTTATTTGCATCAGTCAAAGAAGTGCTGCTGGCTTCAGTGGTGCCAGAGACTGACAATTCACTCATTCCTACAGCAAGTCCCTGTAGGCTTGGATTTTGAGGCACACAGGTTGTTCAGGTCTTTTTAGAGATTATTTTGTACCTATGGAAAGGAGCTAATGAGTCCCCAGGGCTTTTAGTTGGACCTACTGTTCACACTTTGAATTCAATTTTACAGGCAATAGAAAACAGTGTCATTTTTTCTCATACACTAATCTTTCGACAATACAGAGATCCAGTTCACTTCTTTGGGTCAGTTTTTGAGTCATAATGTAAGAAATGTTTGGTTTTTTCCCCCAACTATATAGTTAATATAAATATATAGATTTAATAACAATGAGTATTGGCTATTTTCTTGATGGCTTAGACATGTAACCACCAGTTTATCCAATGCTTGGTGTATACAGGAAAAGTATTTTTGATGTGTTTAATAATTAATTTAATGGAATTCAATTTGGGAAGACATTTTTCCAATAACAAAGACACAGTTCTCACAAGAGTTAGGTATTTCTATTAACTGAATACTCATCAATCTGACTCACTTGGTGCAATGAAGTCACAAAGACACAAGTGACTTTAGAGTTTCTACCTGTATTTCTGCTTGTATGTATAAGCCAAGTCAAGTCAAAAGAAATCCAAATCAAGACTTAGTCAATAACACTTCTTTTTCTGTATGAAAGGGAGAGCTTTATCTTAGCTTAGCATGATTGTGTAGTGTGACACCTGTTGTTCCCTATCTCTGCATCAAGGGTTAATAATAACAACAGGTTGCTCGTGTTGAACGAACTGTGTGTAACCCTGGAATTGCAGCTGGGGCTGTAGGAGGAGATCAGAGGCTCTTGGCTACAGACAGCTCATCTGCCATCTGCCTTGTAATTGAAATAAAATTTTCTTTAAACGAGCTGGTTTTATGCCTAACATAGAACACAACCACACCCCACCACCACCATGTATCTCTGGAATGATATACAGCAACTTTGGATATTAGGGGAACTGAAGATTGAGTAACAGACTTTTGTCAGCACCCATGTGAAGATGAATCCACATGAATTCATCTATACCAAGCTCCTCCTTGATATCATACTCCTACCAAAGCTCTTGGGATGCTTATGGGTCATCTTAAGCTGGCGAGACATCCCCAGACTGTCAGATTTCAGATCTTAAGAGCAGAAGGGTGAGCACGATGCCACAGAGTTTGTGTGTATCAGTTTTGACCTTATCATTCTGATGAATGAGCCTGAATAACTGTACCATTTCAGCTGTGTGTTAATAGTGTTGCAGCTGGGATAACATTATTCATTGGTGAGACTGCAATTCTTAATTAGCGGAACAATTAATTATTTTGCATATTAGTTGTGTTTCCTTGGCTTGCATAAGGTGCAAAAGTTGTAGAGAAACAAATTAGTGGAAAATGTCAACAACCTAAGCTGTAATTTGGACACAACAAATGGGCTTCAGGCGTTTGTCTGAATACATATGTTGGATGTTTTTATAAAGTTCAACAACTTTATTTCTAGCAAATACTCCTGAGGAATTTTCACTTGAAGAATTACGTTACCACTTAACTCATGAAGCAGAGACCTTCATAAGAAACAACAACAAGAACAACAACAGAACCATCAAAAAGCCCCACCCCCACATAGGGCAAAAACAGGTGAATCCTGGGCTTAATCTGTGTGTAGGGAAAAGGTGTGAAGCTGGGGGTTAAATTGCAGTGTATGAACATAGAAGACCCTGATTTGGGGAGGAATGTAAGGTGGTTTGGGATTAAGCCTAGACCAAAGGTCACCCTAACGCTGGTTTGCCATCCAGCCCAGCTTGTTAGGATGGTTAAGGAGGGGCAGTTGCTGAAGATGAGGCCATGGAAGGGGAATGGAATCTCTCCCTTTGCTTGAAGGTATCTCTGATTCTTGAAAAGGGTGGGACAGAGCCCAAGACTCCCCTCCTCACAATCCAGGCTGAAGCTAAGCACACACTGAAGCAGGATGCTTCAGAGGCTTCTGCAGCCTGTGGAGGGAAGAGGGAAGCTCCAACTCTGGTCCTAAAGCACCACCAAGGTTGAATCCAGGTCACACGAGCCACCTCTGAGTCCTGCCAAGTTGTAACTGGTGCAATCAAGCCTGAGTCCTAAGTGAGCAGTTGCCAAAGCCTAAACTCCCTCTTAGGCGTGGCACAAAGCCAATGCACGGTGTATTTGCACCCCTATAATGGTCATACTGTCTGTTCAGGCTGCTCTATCAAAACCATGGACAAAAATAAAATGTAATAATTTTTTGCACTAATGTGGTGGTTGATCTTAGCTGGCTGCCAGTGGTCCAGCAAGATTCTCTCTTGCTGCCCCTCTCCAGCAGGATGGGGGAGAAAATAAGGTGGAAAACTTGTAGGCTGAGATAAAGACAGTTTAATTAAAAAAAAAAAAAAAATAGAGTAAATTCTGCACAGAGGGAAAAAAAAGGAAAAAAATATTCTCTAGGGCATGAAATATCCCTTTGGTCAGCTGCCTTGCTCTATTCCCTCCCAGCCTCATGTCCATCCCCATCCTACTGGCCTTTCCTTAGAGAGGCAGCCTCAGTGCTGTGTGAACATCCTACCACAAATGAAAAACACGGCTCTCCAGGGGCTTCTGCAAAAGTCCATCCCACCCCAACAGAGCCAGGCAGCATTCATCCACCCTAGCTCCAGCATCTTTCTCCCTGGGAAAAATAATCCAGCTGCAGTTTGGAAGCTACTGAAAGAGAAAGGAACACTAAGCACTGCTGAAGCAAGTTTCTCTGCTGGACAGAGTGGGTTGTTGTCCTGCTCAGTGTCCACTCATCATTTGGCAAGGCTTAAGAACAAGCACACAAGCAAACAAACAAGCCCTCGAAGTGTGTGTCTTTGCCTTCCACTGGGAATGTGATACTTTAGATACTCCATTTTCCTGCTGAAAGGTGATCCTGGCAGCAGTAGGGTCTGTGCTTTCAGGTGGATACATGTCTAAAATGGAGGGATGTACACATCAAATCGGGTGCAATGTAATATATTTAAAATATTTTTTGTTTGTTCTCTTTTTTTTCCCCCTTGAAATCTTTGTGGAGTGGTAGGAGAATTCAGTGATGTGCAACAAAACTCTAGTGGGAATTTTTTGAGCAATGGCCAACTAAGCTTTCGAAGTGGAATGAAAATGAATTCTGTATCCCCCAGAGAAAACTGCTACAACAAACCTGACATCACATTTCTCTTTTAAAAACAAACTAATCAAAGGCTTACAATTGATTGTGTGCCCTGTGGGAAAACACCACAGAAAAGGTATAAAAGGGGCATTTTATTTCAAGAGGAAGAAGCAAAACAACAAGTTTAAACAATAAAACCAGAAGGTAGAGGTATTTGTTAGATGACACCAGAGGAGGAGGCTCTTCTCAGCACCCCTTTGGCAGAAAATCCCTGAACAAAGTCTGATGGTAGATAAAAATGGTGATTCTGTGATTTAATAGCCATTGAGGGGAAATACTCAATGCTCTGACTGTGTAACTTTTCCATCCCAGGACAGTTCAGGATAACTAGATTTATGGTCTGGCTTGAGACACTTTAAGATTGCATTAATACTGATGATGGCAGAGAAAGTAGGACTGAAGTGTGATGGCCTGTAGTTGGGAGACAGGATCAGCTGCATGGCCCTGAGATCCCAGGAAGCTGAGATTTCAGTAATTATCCTCAGAGGCAATCTGCCTGCAGTACACTGGTTTGATGGGAAAAAGAAACATCCACGTTTGATAAACAGGCTTACAAAAGAAAACAGCTCCTTTATTCCTGAAATTCAAGTTTAGCTCTTGAGTACAAAATACAGGGATACAACTGCAGCAGGGGAAAACAAACCACAAATGTCAACAAAGAAAGTTTTCTAGGGCTCATTCAGCATTTTTGTGGAATCTGCTGAATATCTGGAATCTGCTTTTTCAAGACTCCTTTCTGCCTGTTTCTCTGGCTTACAAGGCTTGTGCTATCAGATTGAAAGATAGAATGTGGTATAGGATCTGGAGAAATACACACAGGATAAATGATTTTGCCTTTGGCAGTATGTTTTCCTGCATCTTATGGTTCCAGTAGAAACTTTCTGGGGAGGAGCACCCTGTTAAGCCTTATGTGTAGCCAGGATTTGAGATTTGACTTTCCTCCTTCTGAATGGGCAGGAAGTTACCCTGAGCAGCAGGAAGGTCTGTTTCTGCATTGGATTTAATGCATCTTTTGCTCTGAATATTTCCCTGCAATGGAAAAAGAAAAAAGTGAAACACCACTGCCACAGAAAAATGGCACCATGGAGTCTTCCCATTTTGTCCTTAAATCAGGAGCAGGCAAAACTCTCACACAAGCTGTCAGGAAGGCAGTTAGAAACATATCAAATTAATTTCTATCTGCATTTCCTATAAAAAGTATTGGAACTGACACATTTTCTGAAGGATTGGATAAAAATTTGCTTACTTATGAGACTTCTCAACATAGGAGAGATTTCATATAAGAAATTTCATAAGAGAATGTGAGCATCTTCATGTTCTCTTGTGCAAGGCGAGAATTATTTGATTAACCTTTGGATGTTGTAGATGGATGGAGGAAAACAGAAAAGAAAAGGGAATCAGAGAAATACAACCAATTTCTCTCCCCTTTGGGATTCCATGTATTTAGCTCTTCATTTCTGTTTTCCTTGGCAATCTCTGCCCATGTGAATGTCAAATTAGAGTCAGAAGGATTAAACATGAGAAACTTTGAGATATCTTTGCAAGGTTCATTAGTAGCCAGTAAACATGGACTTTCCACAAAGTCACAATATTGTTTGCAAAGAGATTTCCCACCTGCTAGTGCCATAGAGTAAAATGAATCTCCCTGGAGGGAGAAAAAACAAAGGGATAAAAAATAAAAGGGAAAAAACAAAAGGGAAAAAACCAGAGAGACCTTCTAAATGCCTCAAACTGTTTTCTTCTTTGGAGAATTTGTTCATCCATTGAGTGTGTTATTTATTTTCACTGCCCAAGAAGGTACTTAGTACCTCAGCCTTTTTCACATCCTGTGCAACTGGGGGCCCTGCCGTGCCCAGCAGCAGGCCCACATTATCCTGTCCTTGTCACCAGTGTAATTACAGAGGCTTTTCTTGATGTCTCTGACATCCCCCGCCAGCTCAAATTCCATTTCAGCTTTGGCTTTCCTGCTCTCAACCCTGCCTGTTCAGAGAGTACCTCTGTATTCCTCCCAGGGCACCCGTTCAATTTAGAATTACAAAGCAAATTTGATGCATTTTGTGTTCTCCTTCTGGCATCCACCAGGGATAGGTCCAGTTGGTAAGATGAAGAACAGAAGTGCCTTGGGAGACCATGATTTTCAGGACCATAGTTTTTTTTTTATAATACCATGCTACTTAAACTTAAAGATGCAGTTTCTAAGAGAAAGCAGACCATTCACACAGCTTCCGATAAGGTGAAATAAAAGAAGACAAAATAAATGATGTTTTAAAATGACTGTGCATCAGAAAAAAACATTATACTTGATTTTTTTCAACAAAGGGAAGGGCTCAAGTATGTTTAGAATGAATTGAATGTGTCTGAAGATCTAAAACCGTTAAACTCCAGACAAATTAAAAATACGCCTTAACTTGCATAAGATTTGGATAGAAGAACAGAAGGAAGTGAAAATATTTATTTTTGACCTTTTAGGGCAGTATTTTCTATGTCTGCTTTTATTACCATAGATGGTGAATGCTCCTCCACAGCAGCTTCTGCTGCAGTGAATTCGGTAACCATTCTTACCAGCAGGATGAGAAAGATTTGTGTAGGGAAAAATTACACTTACTTGATAAATAGTGAAGAAATTTTATCTCAGGCCACTCAATTCCTAAAGCCAAGTAGTCTCACAGTCCTAGTTAAAAAGCTGCTGCATTCTAGATGCCAATCACCTGATGCCTATTGATAAACCCACTTCTTACAGTTCAAAAGGAACTCTACATGTCCATATCACAGTTCACAGAAGCCTAGGCAGAAATCCCTGTGCTGAAGATGCTTAATCAACTTTTTCATCTCCACATATTGCCATGGGAACCACAGCTTTTCAGAGTGCAAAATAAACTGGTGGATTTCTCCGCCTTATTCTAACCTAAAAATTGAATTCATCTGTACTTGCCCTGCCATCACTGATTGCAGAAAAACAGCCAGGTCATTCCTCAGATGAAACACTCTTGTCTTCTCTTTGTAGAGAGAGCCTTTCTTCCCCTCATCTCAAGAACAGGAATGACATTTCTTTCTGTATGTTCTGATAACCATCCCAGTCTGGTCCAGCATCTCTGGCATGGCCATCTGGAGGTGCCCAGGGAAGAAGGAGTAAATAAAGAGAAGACAGGTTAATCTGCTCCCTACTCCCCCCCCCCCCGCACCCTTTCATCTCCCAGGAATTTCAGTTTTACCCATGTCCTGAGTGAGAAATGGCTTGTTGTTTCCAGCCATTCCTGAGGCAATTGTTTTCATATATTTTCCTAGTTATTTTAATTCTGAATCACTTCAACATCTGAACCAGGGCATCCCCTGGCAAAGAATCTTGTATCAGAGTAACTTGCTGAGTGGAATAGACAATTTCCTTGCTTTTTAACTCAATGGCTCAATTTGAAGTGGCCGCTTTCTTGCCCAAGGAATCATGGAGCAACTGAACCCCACTGATTTTTCAACATTTGCTGTTCTGCCCACAAACCCTTGCTCCACACCCCTCCAGGAATAATGGAAGCTGTCAGAAATGAAGGATCCATTAAAATTATATTCTCTGCACTAGAAGTACAGGTTTTGAGGGGGTTTTACCTTATTTTCAAGACTTCTTTGTAGCTGGGTTCAGCTGCAGATGTTTGGCACTCAGAAATGAGTCTAGCAGCTGAAGCCAGAACACCGGAACACCACAAAGAAAATGGGTTTTTTGAAAATGCCGAGGAACAATTCTCTGGAGTTCTCTGCTCACAGCAATGAACCTGCCCACCCCTCTTCCTCAGCTCTACCCACCTGCCTCATGCACATTCTTTGCTAAGCCTGGCCCTGACAATGTGTGGTGAGCCCATCTGTCTCCTCTGGGTTTGAACTTTGTGCTCGAGCTTCACGTTTTACTACCACAACTACCACTGAGAGACATGGACAAATTTCAGCAGGTGCCAGTCCACCCTGGGTCAGAACTTCTGAAAGGTCCCATTCCTTTTTCCCCCTCTTCTCCCCATCCCTGCTACAATCTCATGGTTCCTTCTCTTCCTACTGTTCCTTCCTGCCTCTCTTTTTATTTTTTCCTGAGGTCAATCAGCTGCTTTCCTCCCAATTTTTCCTTCTGCTTGGTTAATTTAGAGGGAGTTTTAGGAGTTGACTCAGATCAGCAAAGGCTCTGAAGGGCACCAAAACTTGTGCAGGGCTCAGGTGTGGCAAGAGGAGATGCAGAGAGAGAGGAATGTCTCCTCTCTTTCAGCTGCTACATTGGCTCTGGAATGGTTATGCACCTTCTCCATAAATGTTTCTCCCTAACATGTCAAATGCTGGGTGTGACTGTGACTGCAGCAGTGTCTGCATCTGTTGTGCCTGGTCAGAAGCAGCAAGGCTGCAGTATCAGTTGTGAACACTGAATTATTCAGTCATATATCACAGCTGTAATGGGATACAACATAGGTTTTGTTGTACCACCACTTAGAAACTAAATGGGTTTGCACATTCTTCCACCTATTGCCTAGGTTTATTTTGAGTATTCATCCTAGACTGGCTGTTCAAACAGAGCAAGAAGTTGTGGTTTTTGTCAGAACCTCCCTAGTTGCAATTGTATCATCCTGCATTTATAAGGAAAGTGGCCAGTTAAGGTGAGAAGCTTGTGGCAGGGCATACCCTCACCCTCTCCCCACCACAGGTGGCTGGTGCAGATAGGAGAGATAACCCAGGTGGGCAAGACCCAGCGTGGTGTCATCTCCTGGTGCCAAAAGGTCTGCCAGCTTAACAGATGTGGGAAGAGATAAAAAACCCCAGGGGACCCAAAGGCCTGTTTTACACGATAAAAGTACTACAGATTATCACGCAGGCAGAAGTCTCTTACACACTCCCTGGGAATGTGCGAGACGATTTCTTTCCAAAGCTTGGACACAACTTCGTAGTTACCTTTCTGGAAATTGAGGGAAAGGGTTTTGATGTGTGTCCCTTCAACAATGTGGTGGTAAGATACATTGAATCCTAATCTATGCTATTTCTCTACTAGCTGTACTAAAAAATGGTACCCAATCATGCACTGTATATTTAGATGTTAATAGCTTCTTTTGTCTTTTTTCCTGTGTAGTAATAGTCTGTTTTAAGTCTTATGTCTGTTAGTTTTGTGTCTATTAAATAAATAATTCATTCTATAATTGACCAAATCAGGTGTTATTAAAGAACTTGCAAACGAGAGTGGGTTTTGGGGGGCTGGCCACCTCAATACAGCTACTGCCTGCTGCCAGAGGCCTGGGCAGAGGGCAGGGACTTATCTAAACCCCTCACATCTCTTCATAGCAAAGTTCTTAACAATATTAATAAATGGGAAGGGAAAGTCAAGCTTTGCAAAGGAAAACAACACCTCTCTGGCTGTGCATCTGCTTCCTCCGTTCTCCTTCAGGATGGTGGTAGGGACACTGGTCTCCAGCAGCAGGGATGGAAAAGATGAACACTAAGACCTTTCTAGAACTCACCAGCCTGAGGGCAGCACAGGGAGTCTAAGCCATCATGCCAGGTAGCTAGGTAGCCTTTTTGAGTCATTAAACTGCCTGCATGCCAGATGTTTTTTCTAATGGGCAACTATCCAATGGCTTTGTCACTCCCTGCGACTCTGAGTTGCACTGTAGCCAGAAAAATTGTGTTAAACATGTGGTTTTGAAATGTGCTGGAAATGGAGAGTGAAATAAGTAAGACAGCAATAAAGATGTAGTGCTTCCCCCCCTCCTCAGATGACAAGGAGATCAAGCAAATGTTTCCTCACAAGATAATCCTGACAGCTTGTTTAGGAGAAGTAGAGTCAAAAAAGAAATGAGATGTTCTGCTAAGGGTGGGGTAGCTGCCAGTCAAGGCTCAGAGCTCTCAGTGAAGGTTTCTAGGAAGAGAAGGTGTGAAGAGATGCTAAGAATCTTTAGTCTAATTAGGGAAGGAATTGTTTCAGTAATTTGTTTAAAATACAGCTTAGTTTTTTTAGATCAAGGAACTGCAAATGTCCTAGGATGGTTAAAAAACCCTCCACTTTACATAGGCATATTTCAGTGAAATCAGAGTAAATAGCTAAGCTGGGTGTCACTAGACAGCAGGCAAGACATTTAACTCCTGGAAGAAGAGGAATCTGGATACTCTAGGGAACCCTGAGGAACATAGAAACTGCAGTTGAACAAACACACAATTCATTTCACTGGCTGGCTGATGGAGCAAGGCAAACATTGCATCAGTTGACTCTGAAAACATGGATGCACTTAAAAACATGAACTGCTTTCAGCATTCTTGTGCAGGATTTGAATTTTCTAGGGGGAATATTAATGCAAAACTTGGAGAAAATACATAATTAGCCCTCAAACCAGCTACACCACTTGAAATGAAATGGGAGTACCTCAGATATTAAAAACTTTCTTTCTAGATAATCTATCTAAATCTACCAATGTGATACAGTGCCTGGATTCCAATTAAAATCAAAACCATGTGTGTGGCTATTGCCTTCATGATTTCATCTTGCCACCTCAGCAATAATCCTAAAACATGAATAGCTGAGTCCTGGTTTATTGTATTTTTCCAGCTTCTAAATAGGTCTCAGTAGAAGGTTAAAAAAAAAAAAAAAAAAAAAAAAAAGAGAGAAAATACTTTTCTTGCTTTTTAAAATTTACTTTTTCTTCTAAAACTGCCAATCAACAAACTCAGTTTTCCACGTGAAAGTCAGGCCAGGTTAGTTATGTCTCTTGCAAAGGCAGCAATAAAGAATCAGCTGATGGTGAGCAGGGACAGCTCCCAGCTCCTGTCGGTGTGGTGGCACTGATGAGTTACTTGCAATTTATTTCAATCAGCAGAGACAGCAGGTACGACTCTGCATGCACTCAGGAAGGATTGCTCAAGTCAGAGCAGACCATTCTGTTCAAAGGCAGTTTTCAGTGTAAAGCTACATTTATCATGCTCCTGGGAGGGGAAGAAAAAATGCTATCATGCTTCCATGGGTGTAGGAAGCAAATGCGCGGCTGCAGTTTGATGAAGTGATCTGGTTTTAACTTGATCCTGGACAAAAAAATGATTGAGGAGTTACTGAGTACAGCTGACAGAGAGGGAAACTGGAGACAAAATTAGCTGGGTTAAAATATTTTCATCATGGAAATAGAATTTAAAAAGGTAGGAAAGGTGAAATTGCTTAAATTGTGAGATTGCAGTAAGCACATATTCTACAGACTGCATTTCACTGTCTTTTGCTTGAATTGTTGAAAGATTTTCTGCTTTTCTACAATACAATTAATTTTTCCTTATTCCCAGTGGAGAGAAGGAAATGTGAGATGCTAAAATTTTTATCAGGGAGGGAGAATTTATGTCCACTTCATTTTTATCTTGGATTTAATTCTGTGAATAACATAGCTAGATTTATCAAACTTTCTGAGAAGTCATTGGGATTTTTTTGTCTGAGTACTGGCTGTCAAGATTCTTCTGATGCATACTTCTGTATGGATCTGTGACATTGGCACTGATGGGGAGACATGGGTGGGCTCAGCCTGAAACCACCACAGGCTAAGACAGGATCAAAAATGGCTGAGATATACTTTTTTTTTTTCTATGAAAATGAGACATTTAAATTGTGATACAGGCTGTGTGCCACTTGCATCTGCAGAGCTGCAGAAAGGACCCACAAAGATTATAAACAGAGTCAAACTGATTCAGTACTGACAAAGGACAATGCCTATGCAGAGAACTAATATCCTGACTGATTAAAAATCAAAGCAGTTGAAACTTTTCCAAGGACTGAACATAAATCTTGATCTGTGCCATGAGGCACAAGTCAGGCCAGCTGCCTGATTCAGTGGCTTGCCTTCAACAGCAGCCTGTGTTCATCAGCAGGTGCAGGATGTCCATTGTGTCAGAAGTTATCCTAATGATGCTTTAGCAGGAAGCTTTTTAAAAAGAACCTTTACATCCTTTCTAAAGCGTTCCTGATTTTATGGTGCAACTTTGTGTGTTTTCACTGTCTACCTTTTAGCACATGAAGAAGAACTAACCCAAGAGGGACAAGAGGGTGGACATTAATTTTGTATTTCAGCAGTAGGAGAAATCTTCATTTGTTCTGGTGCTTCAGGTCCTAAGTTAGTGGTAAAATTTGAGGTTTCCTTCAACCTACTTGTAAGTTATTAGGTTCATTTGTAAGGAGAATGAAAATTATTCCAGCTTTTGTTGTGAAAATCATTCTGCATTTTGTTGTTTTGGGAATTAACATATGTCTCAGTACAGAAAGGTGAGCCTTCTGATAACCAAGAAAGGACAGAAGTTTGTCACAGGAGGTGCCTTGAGGCATAATGTGGTGCTTAGCTTGAAATATTTAACCTGTATGCTTGCTGAGGAATAGCAGATTTCTTCATTTTCCCCTTTTCCATCCTAGAAAACATTCATACAGAACATCTGCACTCCCAGACGTTTGCAAAAGATAGAATTAGATACGAAAATGTTCTTTAGGTTCAAGGCCCACGGTAGGAAACATGAAAGGGTGTGGCAAACCCTGAAACTGATCCTCACAAAAAGAGCTACACCAAGTGTGATTGCTGGTGGTGCTTACGCAGTTTGTCATCCAGGTGAGAGGGGGACAGTGCCACGGTGTCCCCAGACACTCACATTTTATTTAATCCCTCATGTTTCAAGGCTACATACATGAGGAAAATGCACTCAGAGGCTGTAATGGTCCTCTGGATTTCTTGGCTTTTTTACTGGGCCTTGAAAATGAAACAGACATCACTGAAGTAGGGAGTTTTTTTACCTTTCTGAATGTTGATAAGGAAAACAAAATTTAGCTCTCATCTCTTCAAAAGAAAAGCCACATTTCTTCCACAGCAACTGGTAATCTTCACTTTGTCTTGACTTTCTGAGATGTGCAAAAGCATTGGTTTTGTCCAAAATGTGACTATTTTTCTTCTCTCCAGTTGATCTAATGAAAACATTACTTGTATATTTAGAAAATCATGGCAAGACAACACTATAATTTAAAGGCTAAAAACATTATTTAGAGAAGAAACTTCACTTGTGTTGTCATTTTGAACTCTATTCAATACTGGTTTCTTTTTCAAAACTCCTATTAGGACCCACAGAAAGGTAAATATATAAGAATCAGGGAATATCATAAGAATAAAATTAGTATTGCCATTGTTCTGAATGAACAACTTTTAAAAATCACTTTTAACATCTCTCCTTACACAGTATAGCATCAACAAATTCCAGCATTTTCAATGCCACACCAAACACTGTATTTTTGTTCCTGAATGTGGCTATTAATGCCATAAACAAATGAGAAAAGTGGAGGCATCTCATTTAAATCTGTTGATAGCTTCAAGTTATCAGTATTTAAAGGAAATATTCAGCTAGAGCTTTCTCTTTTCTTACAAGGAGGAGGCTTTTCTTGGTAATATCCATCATAGTTAAGAATCTGCTGGGAATGCACCTGATATATTGACATTCACAGTCATTACACTGCAACTTGCTAAAAGATTTCCTTAAACTGCAGGATTTTCACCTGAGGTTGCATCTCATGTTTGAAAAGTGGTGTTATTTGAGAGGGACTTTCTGGAAAACTTAAGATCTGCATTTTTCTTTTTAAATAATAGGTTTAGTTTTGCCAGAAATCTGATTAAATCTCCCCTGCATGTGAATTGCAGATTGCTTTGATTGCAATGGTGGGAAGAGAGGAAAACAGAAAGCATAGATGGTGTAAGACACTTATTTTACTCATCCTTCATGAAAAGACAACAGGGAGATCAGGTAGTAAAACTTTATTCAAATGCTGCACATGGGATGTTTGGAAATGCCAAGCCTCACAAAAGACCCAGACTTCCTTGCCTAACTTTTTATTCTGTGTGGAAGGAAGCTTTTTCACTAAGCCATAATAGCTCACCATAGCTGGGAATTCATATGTTTTGCTCTTTTCTAGACGAGACTGTGACAAAGGAATTTCTCACAATCTCCTGGTGTTGCAGCTTCCTTGTGACACTTTAAACTCATCTATGAATATATAGACACATTCCCTATCCCAGAGGATAAATCAAGGCTGCTGCCTGTGGCTGCCATAACTGCCCACAGAGGACCTAGACTTCCTGAGGGATGTTTTAATCCTGTCAAATCTCTTTCTGAGCACATTCTATTTGTTTCTTGTTCCATTCCTAGCATTTTATAAGGTTTTGTTTCTTCATTAGCTCAGTCATGAACTGGAAATAGATATGTGTCTCTCATGAGTGTGCTCCAGAGAGGGGCAATAATACACAATAATGCTTTGATTGATGCATTAGAGTGAAGACTGTCAAATAATGAGATATTATTACTATAGTACTATCTATTACATCTACAATTAATATGGTACCATACCAGCTTATTGGCTATGGTGTGTATATATATATAAATATATAATACATGTATATTTTACACAGATACTGATATTATATGATGATACTGGTATTATTCATTATTTTACACAGGTATTATTTACTACATGTTATAACTGTAGTATTACAGACCCCCAAAGAGAGGAAAACTGGAACACTATTACCTGAATAACTCAAGTTTTAACAGCAATTTACAGATCTGCAGGAAATCCAAAGTCCATAACAATCTGAGCCTGAGCTTTGCCCTTCGTTTGGAGGATTCCCAAGTGGTCTCTGTGCCATGCCTGGGAACAGTGGTTCTTGCTGCTGGAGTAGCAGCATTTGGCAAAGCAGGCACAGAGCCTCCCAGGGGAGCAGTACCCTGCACTGTGAGAGATGGATCTTGGCCCTTTGAATTAAGGGAGGAGGTTTTTCAAAATTTAGAAATATGGAACTTAACACCAAAACTTCCAGTTTTATTATCAAGATTATGGCCTTGATTTTCAAAGCCACCTGTCTTGCAATAATTCTTATGGACTGCAGGCTGGAATCTTTATAGATTTTAATTGACTCTAGCAAGATGTTGGCTTTTAAAAATGAGTAACATGTTGAATCCAGGTGTAAGACAGTTACATTACAAATAATTGGATACCTGTTTTTTTTCTTAGTATTTGTTTCTCAAAACTGATACACAAGCTAGACATAGAATCATAGAATCATAGAATCATAGAATCATAGAATCATAGAATCATAGAATCAGTAAGGCTGGAAAATATTTCCAACATCACAGACTCCACCCTCTGACCAAATACCACCTTGTCAATTAGACCTTGGCAATAAGTGTCATGTCCAGTTGTTCCTTAAACGCCTCCACCACAACCAACAAGGATTAAACCCACAAAACAGCAGCAGCCTCAACCTCACTCCTTTCCCTGCTTCAACTTTAAAAGCTGGTTTTGGTGTTAATTCTATACCTGATCTGATGAAACTGATTTCACAGGTTAAACATTCTTCCCCCTGCAAGTTGTTAAGTACAGCTGAATTTGTTCTGCAAATGGAAAGGCAAACAGAGATGATCACTTCAGGTCTTTGCTAATTCTGTTTTAAGGAATTTCAGAATATGGACAGTCCTTGGAAACAGCAGAAAATGTGTACTAAGGCACAGGACTTTACTGGATGGTGAGAGAGGAAGAGGTAAATGGCAATAATTATAATGGCAACTATGGATATAATAATGATGCTAATGATAGCAATAATCAGTTATTTTGCTTTTTAATTGATATGAATTACCTGAAGAAACCAAAAAACAGGTTCTTGGTTGGTATATTTCTCAAGATAAATTGTGAAAATTAAGTAACTTCCAAATAAAGACTTTCAGCTGATTAAGTGGCTCCTACTCTATTTTATATGGAATTTTTTTTTATGACCAGAAAATCTTGGATTCCATAAAAGCAAAATAAGTTAAATGAGGGTATTTTTAATTACAGGAAGTAAAGCCTAAAAGAAGGATGACATATTTCAAATCTTTCCCCTCAAATTGAGATTGGGTGAATATTTGATACTTCTGAGCAGTAGGGCCATGATTCAGGCAGGCACTTGAAAACATGCCTAATTTTAAGCAATGCATTTGCTAAATAAAGAGCCAGCTAGGGCTTGTGGGATCCTCATTTGGTTTTCAACCTGATTCAGTACACTCTGTGCATTGAAACTCGGGAACAATGAACGAACCCCCTTCTGATTCCCAATGGTGAATCCAGTTAAGCAAGCATGTGGGTGTTTAAGGCCTGCTCCAATTTATGCTTCCTATTTTTGTGTCACTTATGCTGTGATGAAAATAAGAATACAATGGATATAAAATATGCCCAGATTATTTCTGCATTCAGGAACACTTCTCCACCAGCTTCCCTGTGTTTCTTGGGGTTTTCTCTTTCCCTGGCCAGTAAGGCTTCTTGTACAGATTAGCAATAGTACCTGAACTAAATTCTTCCATCTAATATAAGTATTATTGATAAACAATTAGTAACATAAAATGTGGCCCCCCTTCAGTTTTTCTGTGATGTGTGAGATTTTTCTCTGAGGTTAAAGGCAAACTCCAGCTTTGCCCCTGACACCACTGCAGCCGGTTTTCCCTTGGTCAGTGTAAACCCTGGTTGCAACAGCAAATATGACTGGGTAGAAAACTGTCTCAGTAGCAGAGAGGAAAGGGCAAAAGCAGGATATCTGACTTACTGACCTGTGAGAGAAGTTTTAATTCCAGAACTGTAGGGATGTGAAATGTCACCATTTACGCACAATGAATAAATGCCATTCTGGTGCAAAGGTGGTCAGAGGGCTCTCTGTATGAAGACAGACAGAGAGAGATGGGAGTGCTTAGCCTGGAGAAGAGAAGGCTCCAGGGAGACCTCACAGCCCCTTCCAGTGCCTAAAAGGGCTTCAGGAGAGCTGGAGAAGGAATTTGGACAAGGGCCTGGAGTGACTGGACAAGGGGGAGTGGCTTCCCAGTGCCAGAGGGCAGGGTTGGAAGGGACGCTGGGGAGAAATCCTTCCCTGTGAGGGTGGGGAGGCCCTGGCACAGGTTTCCCACAGAAGCTGTTGTTGCCCCTGGATCCCTGGAAGTGTCCAAGACCAGGCTGGACAGGGCTTGGAGCAACCTGGGAGAGTGGAAGGTGTCCCTGATCACAGCAGGGAAGTTGTACTAGGTGACCTTTCAAGTACCTTCCAACCCAAACCATTCTGTGATTCTGTGATCACTCTATCACTACTGCATTTGGCTGCTCTTCTTCTTTTAGCTCTCTATAATTTTGTGAGCCCTTCCCCACCCCAGGAGGATCCAGTTGCCTGAGCCCAGCTCTCAACCAGGACTGGCAGAAACCATCCTCTGATATTTAACCTGAAATGCAGGCAAACAGCTGCTGCAGGCAGAGTGGGAGCTACAGACAAAATTCATCAGAGAAGCTTCTATTGAGATATAAGGTGCAGAAAGGACACCCTGGATTTCTAAACTCCTTCTCAGAAAGGAGCCTGGATGTAGCTGCACCCAATCTTCACCCCAGACCTAGGAAACAGTTTAAGGAATTATACAGGTGTAATTTAGTCTTTTTGTGACTTTGTCCTGCAGCATTAAGGATGGCACATAATATATTTAGATAGAAAAAAACAATTTATTTAAATTGATTATGGTAATGACTAGATTAAAAGATCTTCATCAGAATTATTTACTACACAGAATAGGTAGCTACAACTACCAGTATAATGCACTATTTTTGAAGCTATATTAAAGCTAGCAAAAGACAATAATTAAGTAGATATTGATGCCACTCACCCACACCAATGACCATGGGCCAATCTCAGACTCAGGAGTAACCTTGAGTGACATCCCTGCTCAAGAGAGGAATCTCCATGCTGGAAAAGGTGTGTTAGAGGTCCCCGATGCTAAAGAGTGAAAGGGTCAAGTTAAGACTGCCAGTCCTGTGCCTCCAGGCCAGCTGTATTGATGCCATGAAGATTTTTTGCCTTTTCTTTAATACCCCTGTTATACCTTTTTACAACTTCTGTATTCTCAGTGCTTTTTGCCTACATTCTTGGACTTGTTTGTCAAGCTGAGACTAAACATTTAGAAGCTTCGTAGTTAGGGATCAGTGTGCCCCAGACCCCAAGGTCCTCTCCAGAACACATTCTGTAAACTGAGATAGAAACATCCAGGGGAAGGTTCCTTGGGAAGAGGGGCTCACTTGAGCCTCTCATTGGGGAATTTTGATAGATCTGCTAATTAGTAAAACCTATAATGTTATACCAGATCTTTTGGGGCATATTCAGCGGGGTGCATCTCGATGTATATGACCTGGATGTGTGCACATAAGGATCCTTAAAATAAATACCAAGGTAAAATCCCTTTTCCCCTTCTAACCATGTTTGACTCTTGATTTTAAGACCAGGAAAAGGCATCAGTATCAGCTCAGCAGCTTTTAGGGTAAGTTATTGATAACCTGTTGGTTTCCTTATCAGGTACTTTAAGAGGTAGTTTGTTCTTCCTCAGGATGTTTAACTTTAGGAATGATGAGTCAGGCCAGTTTCAGGTTCTTCAACACCAAACGCAGCATGGCCCCCAGCATTGGGCAAATTTAGAAATACATCCTCTGAGAGAAGGCACAACCACCCCTCCCCCACCAGGTTCAGGAAAAAGAAATTTTCCCCAAAGGAAAGTGAAGGAGATAAAACTATTTATTTAACAAACACGTAGAAAAAGGAAAATAATGCTAAATAATAAAATCTCTTGCTGTGGAGAAAAAACCTGGGAAAGTGTTCAAGTCCTCCCTTTGGTCTCCTCGGAGCTGGGGCTTGGCCCAGGGCCAGGCCCTCTGTGCCCGGTGGAAAGTCCTCCTGATGTGCTCTGATATTGAAGCAGTCCAGGGAAAAAGGGAGAAATTCCAGGGAAGGAAAAAAGTCCAACTCTCAGTCTCCCTTTGGAGAAAAAGAAGCTGAAAGTGGCCAGAAGCTGACTGGAAAGCAGCAAGCCGGGTGCTTCCTCACTCCCCTGCCGCAGCTGGGAAAAATAGTCACCATCTCTGTGTGACCTTGAACAAGCTGCAAACTGCTTTGAAGAAGTTTTGCTCAGTTTTTCCTTCCCCCTCTCAGGCTCAGTTTAAATGCATAGAAAGGCACAAGAATTAATTTCTGGGCATAGGGCAGCGATATGGGATGCACATCATAAATTCACCCCAAGACAACCCCCTTCCCCATCCACCCCTGGTAACTTTGCAAATAAAAAATTTGGAGTTGATTTACCCCTGCTCCAGGTGGCACATCCAGCTACACCATCCACCCAAAACCACCTGCAACTTAAAAGCCAAAAACTGCTGTGCCTGCTGTGTCCCCAGCCAGGGGACAAACTCAGGCTGTGCTCCTGGGTCATGGCTGTGTCCCCAGCTCCATGGGGCTCCAGGGACTTCCAGAGATGGAGACAGACATCTGCAAATGTTGGGGTCGCATCACATCCAGAATCTTGGCAGCTGTGGGATAAGCACCAGCAGTGAACGTGGATTGATTGTCATGTCCCACGTATCAGTCTGGCATCCGCGGCCTTTGAACACCTGCATTTATTTGGAAAGTGTTATTCCTTTCGTTTGCTTTCTTCTTACACAGCAGTGATTTGTTTAGGATATGCCCTGTTGAATTAATCACAGTTTAGTCTTCTCTGCTGGAACACAAATGTACCCATTTATATACAGTAAAAAGAAAAGAACACTGTATTTTTCTTCCCAACGCCCTAATACACAGTTTTGGGAAGAAACAAATTTTTACCCAGATACAAGAAAATGTATACTTTGCTGCTTTCCCTTGTTTACTCAGATAAATCCCTTTATCACTGGTGAATAAAAGAACAGGGGTCTTCTGCTAACCTTAAATATCAATTTCATTTCTTTCAAGAGATAAGATTATGTGATTTCATGTTCAACATCACTTGATCCTGATGCTGGTGCAGAGTTTGTATGAATTAGAGAGTGAAATCATGGCATCAAAGTCATATATTTTTGTAGAAGCACTGATCATCAGACTAGTTATGGTTTTATTAGCAATACCATAATATGCAGAATTAGACCTACAGTGAAAGTTGGAACTTTCACCCTAAACCATCAAAGCTCAGAATTTAGGTGTAAATGTTTATGTACACTGGTTTACACACATTTACCACTGTTTTGTTGCTACCTTCATTCATGTCAGGAGCAGAAGAAATACCTGATCTTTCCTGTAAGATCTACCTGGAGCTGCACATCCTCAGAGGGGCACATGTGAAAAATATTTACCTATGTTATATGGACAAAGATTAAAGAGTTGTAGAGAGGAGAATAACTTATGCCCAATCTTACTGTGAAAAATAAGCAAACTTCCTTGAGCTGCTTTTTAATTGATATGTTGTGCTTTAATCTAAAGCTGTCCCATACATCAACTTTGACTCCCAGGAAACCTCAGTCCTTTATGGAAAAGGCAGTTCTGCTCACATTTCTCGCATAGGGAAGTTGCTGTTCTTTCCAGGGACAATAGGAATGGATCCACAATAAAGAAATCCATGCCTGGGGTATAAATGAGACCAACACAGAGCTGCACTGAGCACTTAAATGATTCCAAAATGCCATGTCTGTTGTGGCACTGATGGGCAGAGAAAAGCTGAAGACTTGAATGTAGATAAAAAAATAAGTAAACCTATAAAGAAAAATATTAATAAATAAACAAATATATATTAGAACATTAAATGCCAGTTCATTGCCTCTGGTATATTTGCTTATCTTATGTTCTGCACAACAGTCGTTGTATGGAATATTATGCACCCCCTCAGGCTGGCATGGAAGTTGTCCTGTAATAGTGGATGAGGATATTCCCTAGGTTGTACCTGTGTTTGAAACAGCTGCTCCAATTACAGCAATAGATTGCATCTGTAAATGAGATCCACCAGCTCCTGGGAAATCAGCTCATACCAAATGCTTGTGTTTGTGTTCCTAACAACACAGGCTATTATAGGACTGGCAGGGCCACTGCTTGGTCTCACAATACTTTCCCTAGAATCCTTAGTGAAATTCATTTTCTCAATTCCTTTCTTCAAAGCTCCCATTGGTGTGGTCTTAGGACTTCTCAGGATTGGTCTGGCAGTGCAAAACAAAGACGGGATTTACAGCTCATCTTTCCAGATGCAAAGACAGATGGAAACTGAAGCTTTCTCTGAGGCAGCTGTAAAAAAATGTAGAATAAAACCCCAGAGGGACTAATGACTGCTCCAAGCCTCAGCAATTCTCAGTTCCAGTGACATGTGGGAACATTTGGACGGGTCCTACCTATAAAAGCTCAGGAAAGTGTGACGATACAAACAAATGCATGGGCAATTGCCCTGGTATCTAATCCAGGACACCTATCTGTTCTCAACACAAAACACGTGTTACACACCTCTTTCCAACCCAACACAGTCCTACAAGATCAGTTGGATATGTTTAATAGCAAGTGTGCTGAATGGCTACAGAATACAGGTTCATACCTAGAGCTTGTTTCTGGGAAACAATGAACATCCAATACACACTTTGTTGCCTTAGCTCTGCTATCTGTATTACAGCTTCATTCATTACTTCACTTACAGCCTTTTGCACATAAGTAAATGAGCTCAGTTCTTCCCCTGCTTTGCATTCCATCTGCTCTTTTACACATCTGAAAAACCCCTGTGAATTTGTCAGTATATGAGTTCCAGGGGAAGAGTGGAGAAGTACTTACCTGCCAGATCATTATTTTCATTCCCAAGGAGGTTAATATTCAAAAGTGGCCCTCACCAGTCATAGGAAAATTGGTCAGGAAAAAATAAAAACAACCAACAAACAGTGGTAAACCAAACATCAATTGTCTATTGTCACCACCTTGAGAAACACATATTGCACATAAAGATCTCCAAGGTATTTATCACAAGACAAAATTTGTCTACTCAAAGGTACTGTAACTTTTCATTTAATTATGAGTCACTCAAAGCAAAATTTCCACATTTGGGGTGATAATTGCTATCCAAAACATCATCAGTCAGTCAGCACTACCTGACTGGCAGCGAGCAGATGTGTGAAACCCTCCATTCTTGGTTTGGGCCAGCCGCCCTTGGAGATTTATCTGTGTTAAGAACCCATGTGAAACATACAGTTTCTTATCCGAAAAAGACCTGCGCCACTTTTGGGAAAGAAATCAACATTTTCATTATGATACACAGCAAGCTTACAACACTTCCAGATAATAATAACAACAGGATAACCAATTTTGAATTTATTGCCAAAGTTTCAGGTTATGGATTACCAGAAGAAATATGTTAACAGAGTTTATGGGTCAGATGAAGATCACTAATATTCAGAGTGCAGTCTCACTTAAGGTAAAACATATAATTGGTTACAGATGTTGAGCTACCACAGGAATTGCTGCCTTGAAAAGAAGGCAAGGGAAGCAAACTCAGCCTGTCCAGATGAGATATGTTTTGAGTCAGTTTCTGTCATTGCATCGGAGTCAAGCGACTTGACAGATATTTCAATGTAATATAAAAATATTTTTGGTGGTGTGAGGAACCCTGGGAGCAGGGAAGGTGGCATTTGGAGGCTAAAGAAGTCAGACTCCACGAGAGAGCAGCACAGTCTCAGCCCCCGTGCTTGGCTGTGGTGCATTCCATCAGTCCTCTGAAGAGCTCTGGGAACAGACTGTTCCCCTCTTGGTGAGGGAAGATGGATACGCAGCCTCCTCGAACTGCCTTTGCTTCCACCTTCCCTCCAAACACACGGAGCGTAAAGATCGTGTAAGAAAACTGCTCTTCATAAAATTCCCAGTGCACAGTCTTTCAAGCCCATATTTTCTTTGAGGGCCTGAATGTTTTGTTTTGCTGACAAGGACAGTAGCAGTAATATATTGTTTTGTTCTTAGTGGATATTATGATCATAACTCTACAAATCCTGTTAATCCTGCTACAATGTTGGTGTGGATTAGCCTAGGAGACTGGGACACTGTAGCCTTGAGGCAGCAGTGGAGCCCCCAAGAACTCCCCTTTTCCCCATTCCTCCCCATGTCATTCTGAGCATCTCAGTTTAAAAGGAGGGATTAGCATTCCCCACAGGTGGCTGGCACTGAAACAGAGACTTCTTAGTCATCACAGGTATTTTTCCTGCTCCTGCCACTGCTCAGACACCTGCACATGCTGACTTTGCTGCTGATTTTGATGGCAGCTGTCTGAGTCCACAGGTGACTGTTCTGAACTCATCCTTGAGAGAACAACTCAAAATCCTGTGTTTTGGAGCTGAAATGGGTCTGCTGAGAGGGCAGGCGTGAACCACAAAAAGATGGAGCTGTCTGCCTTGGAGTTTGGGACTGCCTTTGAGTTTGTGCAGTTACTGTGTTGTATATTCACGCATGCTAAAACCCCAGAGTTTCAGAGCACATGGGTTTTAGGGAAGAAAGCTCTTTGCAAACACTTCTAAACAAAAAAAGATGTTCAGAAGTCCTTATCTTCACTGCTAGTTACAAGTATAAAAAAGGCTGAAGTAGGCTGAAGAAGTAAACAGGCTGAAAGTAGTTTTGGCAAAAAGTGGGAAGTTAAGAGCCCTTCCTTTTTCTTTCTCTTTATGTCAACAGAGCTGTATTCACAGCAGATGTTATGTGCTTTTAGTCTAAGCACACTTTGACTTTCAAGTTTATATTGATCTCCAAGAGATACCAGCCCTCAGTACTCCTGGAAGAAAGCTATCCCACCATTAGCATGACTTGCTTCTAACACACCAGTATTGTTGTGTTAACTTGAATGAGAACATGAGAACAAAAACAATCCATTTATTCCTTATTTTTGTTAATCGACTGGATATTTGGGCTTTCAATGTGCTCAAGACACTATGCTCTTTTTTCTTAATAATGAACAATTCTAAAAATAGAGGAAATAAAGCAAGCAGTAAAGAGCCTTTTACCTAAATACCTGTTGGTTGGTTGGGTTTTTTCCAAGCATTTATCCAGCACTGAAAAAAAAATGTTTTTCCAGGGCAATGCAGAATGACTAAATAATACATAGACCACTAGAGATAGCTGAGTAGTGAGAACATCAGCACTGGAAACAGAAAGACACTTTACTGATATTATAAAACTGTGTTCTTGATCTCACCATCTCAGCCAACAGGCTGAGAGAGCCAGGGTCATTCAGCCTGGAGAAAAGGGACATTTTATGTGGCCTTCTGGTACTTTGAGGGGTCTTCCTGCTCAGGTAAAAAGTCCCTGTTCCTCCTTTTTGTAAGTCCTTCGTGGCTGTGAGGGTGCTGAGACCCTGGCACAGGTTGCCCAGAGAAGCTGTGGCTGCTCCATCCCCATCCCTCAAAGTGTCCAAGGCCAGGTTGGACAGGGCTTGGAGCAGCCTGGGAGAGTGGAAGGTGTCCCTGCCCATGGGATGGGTTGGAACGACATTTTCTTTAAGGTCCCTTCCAACCCAAACTCTTGTATGATCCTGTGATTCTCAGAACTTCTCAAATCTTTATATTCTCTGCACATAGAGAGATATATTTTAAATCCCCATCAGATCCCTGCAAGCATAGTTAAATCTCTGTGAGGGACTGTACTCAAAATAATTGGGCTCAACATTCACAAATAAAGCAACATATTTGGAAGTTTTGCCAGATTTCTCACCATTTTTAAAGAAAACAAGAGAGAAAGACCTCCTATGGTAGCTATTAGTTTCTTTTTTTACAGTGCCTATTAGCTTTCTTTATTTTTCTGTTAATAGGAAAAAGAAACCAACCAATGGAGGTATGTGTGAACACCACAGTTAGCAATTTAACTGGGAAGAAATAACTAAAACCTCCACAATTTGGGTGGATTTACAGCACATATCAGAAAATACAGTAATCACTTGGGCAGCTGGCTTAAGGGAAAGAAACATAAGTGTGTTACAGAATGCAGAACAAAATCCTGTAGCTCTTCTCCACAACAAAGTGTGAAGGTGGAGGCAGAGGTGGAATCAGAAGCAGAACACATAAAATAATGTAAGATAAACCTCTCATGTCTATTAGAATGATTTTCTAGAGTGTGATCTCTGATTGAAAGGAAGTTAAGCCCAACATCTGATAGGAGACAGGTATTCCTCCAGAGAATGGGGAGATCTAATCAATATTGACTATTAAGGGGGTTTTTTTGGTTGGCCATTAATATTAATACAATAGGCAAAAACATCAGTTCCAGAGCACTTCTCATTAGCCCATTATGCAGCTCTAGTGCTGCTGCTTTCCTGAAACCTAACTCTGGATTAAGATTCTGACTCTCTTGAGGTTTTGGCTATATCAAAAGCAGATTTCCAGTGGCATATAAATAGAGTTCATCTCAGTATTGTTGTTTTAAAGTATTTTAGACATATAGTCTTTTATACAGACAAGCTGAAAGTCAATGCTGGATTTCACATGACTTCCTTTTACAAATGCTTGCAGATGGAGCTCAGACTGAAACATGACTTCAAAATGTTTTCTCAGGCAGTTAAAAATTAAGTTTTGTAAAAAAAAGAAAAAAAATATATATATACACAATTTCATGGCCAAATCTAGGAAAAATTAATCTTAATTACATTCTAGTTTTTTTAATACTGAATTTAAAGTCTCTGACAAGGTCTCTGAACTTTTAGTTCTGACAGATGTGTGAAATCACAGTTTAATTACAGACAATTTTAGGATTCAATTTGTAGTCCTTTGAATCCTGAACAGACCCGAGCCCCTTAAGCCCTGTAACAGATAAAAAGTTTGCAGATCTTAAATGTCTGGCTTTTAATTATCATCTATAAAATAGTTACAAAAATATTTTCTTGTCTTGACTTATCTGTTTGGGGTGTAAGGAGTTCAGGAGCAAGAGCTCTGTGGGGATGTGTTTTAGCAGCACTCCATGCAGTTGCTCTTTCTGTCACTCCCAAAGCTCCCAAGAGTTGCAGATCCAACACAAATCACTTCATTCCCTTTGACAACTAGCACAAGTCCCTGTATTTATCGTTCTGTTCCAGTGACACTTCCAGAAAGTCTCAATCTTTGTACTTGGGAAAAAAAAATTCTTGCTTTGTACAAATAAAATTGTTGCCTGGAAACATATTGCTTTCTATTGAAATGCTGTCAAGTAGTAAGGTTAACACCCTGATATCACCAATCACATCCAAAGTGACAAATATCCACCAGCAAGCCTCCTCCTCCAGACAGATGCTTCCAACTCACTTGCTGTGATGGACAGATAGAGTATGGAGCTGCATTGCTGACTGGGAGTCTTGTGAAAACTTTTAAGCTTCTAGTGCCTCAAGAGATCTTCCAGCACCGAATATATATCTGGTTGTAAAGCCATACTATTGCGGGTTTCTTGTTTCCTAAAACCTTAACAGGACATTCCTGTTGCAAATCGGGAAAAGCAAAAAGAAAAAACAGAACCAAAATGTTCACAAAGACAATGCAAGCTACTGCATTCTTTAGAGACTGATTGTGATGAAATGATCAAGCACCTGCAGAACACAGTGAGGAGACTGAAAGAAGAGAACCTACAAAGGACAATCAGAGAAATGAAAGGGAAGGAAGTTTTCATGTAGTGCTGTTGTGGGCAGAGCAGTCTGACCTCTGGGAATTTTATTTAATTTATTTTCATGTCAAGTAACATAAACTTTAATTATTGGGTGGAAAAAAGGGGACATTTTTCCATAACATAAAAAACCCCTTCCCTTACCCTTCACATGCTCAACTTCAAACATTTCTTCTCCCACCCTCTGTCTCAATATCCCTCATCTTCAATGCCTGTAGTGCTCAGTCCCTCCTTATCCACTCTTTCTGCTTTTGCTCTCACTGCAACAGCTCTCTGACACCTGAATCGAAGTGCTTAATGCAGCAATTATCATATAAAATGGAATTTGAACTGAATACTCCCTTCATACACAAATATTTTGGTGAATTCATTCAAGGGTTTCCCTTACCTTGAAGGAGATGCAAACCTGGTTTAAAAAAAACCAAACCAAACCAAACCAAACAGTTTCACAGGTTTATGCTGTTCAAATCTTGAAATGATTAATAGCTTCTACCCTTGCTGCCAGTTGTAACAGACTTCACCAGTGCAACAGACCTCACATTTATGAGCTTCAAATCACAACGTGAGGTCAGATGCACTTGCAGGGAAATTTTCCTAGATCTGTTTTCATTAACTCATGTTAATAGAATAGAAATAGTAGCAGCTACCCAGCCACAGTGGAATCTGGTAAAATTACAGGAACGTGAATTGAAGACACAGAATATAAATTTTTGTGGCATATCTGAGTTTCCTGTTATATTCTTTTTCTTTATTTTTCGTAAGTTTACATACTCATGTTAGCAGTTCATTTTGGGACACCATGTTGAAGAGATTAAAAGAGAAAATAAGACATTTACCTTTCTAAGTAAATATTTTTCCCCTGCCTTCTCTTAACTATAACCGCAGTATTTTCAAGACAATGCTTTTTGTTTGAATTTTTTTCTTAGTTTGTTTCTGGTTTCTTGCTTTGTTTTGTTTTGTTCTGTTTTCTTTTGTTTCATTTTGTTTTGTTGTCTTTTATTTTCTTTTGTTTTGTTGTGTTATGGAGATATTGCTGGGACAAATTACAGATGCTGCTCTTTTCACTGCACAGAAACAAGACTTGACCTATGAGATCACAGAGTTTGCATTTTGTCCCCACTTTGTACAAGGCAGGATTGAATTCTTTGCCTCTTTTACCTGTCTGAAATGTGAAACACTTACCAGACACATTTACCTTTGCCATGCACATTCCCCACAGAATTGTTTCAAAGAGCTGGAGATTTTAGTGAATAAATCAGTAAAATATTTTTTGCTTTTGCCTTCCATCATATAGATGAGGTTTTCTCATGAAAAGCAGGTGCTCTGAACAAGTGCAGGCAACACCTAAGTCCTCCAAATTCAGGACTCTTCCCATTCCTCACTGTTTAGAACTTTTCGGCTTCTTAAAAACTAGGGGAAAAAAGGCATGACAACAAAAAGACATATTGATAAGATGACTACAGAACTGAGCTTCCTAGATATTTGATTTCAAAATATATTTACTACTAAGGCAGGGACAGGTCCAGCCTCATGAGGAGCCACAATGTGGTCCAAGCACTGGTCCCTTGGGGCAGCTGTGGTCACTCCTGACCTCGCATTTCTTTTCCACTTGCTTCAGAATATATTCCTCTCAGACTGGACCCAAGATACAATTTCAAAACTTACAATTTTCTCCTATGGCAAATGCTGAATTTTATATTCTAGAAAGTTTTCTGCTGGAGAAGAGAGACTTGGAGCCCTTCAACAAAACTTGCTTAGCATTCACAGAAGGAACAAGCTATGCACCTATCGATTTTCCTTCTTTATCGAGAAGAAGCTGACGTGACCAGTTTGCTCTTTAAGTATTAATTCCTAGCAAATTCTTTAGACATGAATACAAAACAGTTTTATTTGTAGCTTTCAGCTGCAATCCCTTCAAAATTTCCCCTCCTGTGCAGGAAGGGAAATTTTGTGTCCCAAACCTGTATTTTTTCCCTCAACAAATTTTGTCATCGCTGAAAAACATGAAAATTCTTGGTGATGGTACTAACCACCTTTAGGTACATTTATCAGACAAACATGGAATTCTTTTTCCCTCTGCTGTAAAACCACTACACCTTTTTGACCATTCTAGAAACATCTAAACAAGGGCCATTTGAAGCTTTTGGTAAGGTGTGCAAACAGTGCAATCTGAAAATAAAGGAAATTGCTTTTGCCTGGTGCTCACAACTGCAAACTCAGTCACCAGTTCCTGGAAGGGCTTTAGCTGTGGTGTGGGGGCCAAGTGGGAGCACAGAGCCTGAGCAGCACTGCTCCTGTCGTGTCTGTGCAGAGGGGCAAACACCTGACCAGCAGAGGCTGGACACAGTCACTGGCAAATGAAACCAAGTCTCTGCACAGCCCCACAGACAGCCTGCCAAGGCTCCTGTTTAGCTGAGGAAAAATCCTCTTTGGATACTTACTAATGGGCCTTCCCTCGTGGAGAAAAAAAGCAGAGACAGTGACTGGATATATTTCATTTCCGAGTCTATAAAATAATTTGGCTGAGCATCAACATCTATTAGTTACTGTTAGCTGGGTAAAAAGCACTGTTTATCTCTAATGTGAAATAAATAACTGTTTCAGACAAAGTAATGATGTGAAATGCTTTCAGAGAGCCAGAAGGAATAACAGAATGCTAATTCAATCCATTATTTTATGGGGTCGCCAACAAAAAGATATAGTCTTGACAGAAGTTCTGTAAAAGATTCATTAGTACTTTAAACAGATTTTTGTCATTTGTCACTGACTTGCTACCTTAACCGCAGCAATAAAAGCTTGCACTATCTTCCATTAAGGGTGTGACTGTTCACATAATCAAGAGCTAAAAACAATATGCAAATGTAGGGACTGAGCAGTAATGAAGGCTTTTAGATATCACTGTCTTGCACAGAAACAATGGCATAAATAATCCATAATGGATATGTTCTCAGACAACAAGTCTTTGGCAAGAAAATGCTTGTTGCTACGGAAACTTGGACTTTTTTCCCCATGGCAAGTAAGTTTTGGGGGAAAATGGCTCTCATGACCTTTGAGATATGTTTCCCCCTTTCTGAAGTGCACCTCAGTATTAGCTCCTGGATCCATTTGTGGAAGATAAGCATCACTGCCTCCATACATTATTTTTCTTCTTGCTAGGAATAGACTTAGGACAGAAGACAGTGCAAGGAGACTGTCCCATTTGTAAGGAGATGTCCAAGGGTTCCTGGAAAAAGCATGCTTCTCTTTGTTAAAACTTTGGTGGTGACATAAACAGAAAAATTTTCTTCCTTCCCTTCCCTTCCCTTCCCTTCCCTTCCCTTCCCTTCCCTTCCCTTCCCTTCCCTTCCCTTCCCTTCCCTTCCCTTCCCTTCCCTTCCCTTCCCTTCCCTTCCCTTCCCTTCCCTTCCCTTCCCTTCCCTTCCCTTCCCTTCCCTTCCCTTCCCTTCCCTTCCCTTCCCTTCCCTTCCCTTCCCTTCCCTTCCCTTCCCTTCCCTTCCCTTCCCTTCCCTTCCCTTCCCTTCCCTTCCCTTCCCTTCCCTTCCCTTCCCTTCCCTTCCCTTCCCTTCCCTTCCCTTCCCTTCCCTTCCCTTCCCTCCTTCTCTAGAGCTGTTTCCTCCTCTTCCATAGATCTAATTTTTGTTTTCCTGACTAGGAAAGTTGCTCCAATCTTCAGTAATGCAAATTTTCAGTTTCTCTCTTTCCCTAATTTCAAAGCCTGTCTTTACTCCTAGTGCAGCGTGTGGAATAACCCCCAGTGCCCTCAGCTCAAACCAGAAGTAAGCACTGCTCTCTTTTTCATTTTCTCCCTAATTGTCTTCTCTCTGGGTTCTCTCAGGTCTCTCCTCTCTGCAAGATTCCTCTCTTTTTTTAGTGCACCACTGATTTCAGTCTGTCAATTTGCTGCAGTGGGCTCAGTGATTTTTTTTGCACCAAAGTCACATCCAGAGTCCTGAAGGAGCTGTATCAAGGCTGACAGGTTGTTCTGATCAAGACACTTCCTGTAAATCTCTTCTAGTGTGGCTTTCCCCTATGAAGGGCAAACAACAGCAGCACTTCAGAACACAGTATCATGGCCTGAAATAATGGAAATAATGGAAAACAAAAAAATCCCAAACCCCAAAAATCAAGAAAAAAACCAAAACAAAAAAAAACCCAAACAAACAAACCAAAAAAAAAACCAACCCCATCACTGGGAATAGAATAAGCTTTAAACTGTGTCTTCAGTGCACCGTAAAAACATAGGTAGAAGTCTCAAAGTCTCAAAGTAATTTTGCTTGGGGGACTAAGCTTTATTTATCTTTGCTTATTTGTGTTTGAAACAAAAGGTATTTCAGCCCTCTTACTGAGACTGTACATACATTATTGCATGTATCCAAAGAAGTCTTGGAGAAGGGAGGATGTTTGTACATCTAAAAGGTGTTCTGTGAATTTAACAAGTTTAAGAATATGTGCTTGGGGCCACATGGGTGTGTGTTCAGAACAATACACACAGGAATAAGGAAATTCTATATTTGTTAACACTATGTATTACTAAATCTGATTAAACAATTATGAAAGGGCTTTGGAAAGGTAAAAAGTGCACTTCTAATTTCAAGTCTTATTTTGTGAAGCAAACCACAAGAGACCTGATTTCACTTTAGCTCTTAGAAACAAGAAGGAATTGGTGTGTAATGGTTTATAAACCAGCCAGGCAGCACAACAACGAGTACTGGGACAAGTAAATTAATGACATGCTTTCCAAATAAGACAGCATTTGTCAAAAATGATTTTGCTAGCTGTAATTATTGCCTTGTCTTTTATTCAGCTATGGATGCCAGAGTCTGTTGCTGGTGACAAGGACAGGATGTAAGATGATGGGCTGTGCCCTCACAGAACTGTGTAATTTGCCACTGGGGCTTTCTGCTTCCTTGCCCAGTCTGTCCCCTCTCTACCTCATAGCTCTGAAAGGTAAGAAATTATTTTCCTGTTTCATCTAAAAAATCTTCTGAGTCCATTATTACTGCAGGCCTGGGCATGTCCTGCAGCCATAGGGAGGAGGAGGAGACAAGATCCAGCAACAGGAATTGTGCAGCAAGATTGATTTATTTAATCATTTTACAAACTCTTTTATAGACTTTTTTCTTCATAGTCTAATTGGACAAAGGATCAGCCACCCCTTGGGGTGATTGGCTAAAATCCTAAAGCATCCATTGTCAAAAGATTTTTCTACTATACCATAAACAAGAGTTTTCAAGGTTGCAGGTGTCTTGGTTGTTTACATACTCTGCTACCTCTTCTGTGAGAGAGAAAAGTCTCTCACAGACTTAGAAAATAGCAAGAAAATCCTCACTAGCAGCATTTTTGTATCTATAGTCCATCTCACTCCTTAGAGGTAAGAAGGAGCTGAAATCAATATATGATTTAGCAGATCTCCAGGGGCAGTGAGACACCAGATGTGCAGACCCATGGGGCAGAGCCACACTTACCTCCCCCAAAACAGCTTCCTTTGGTGGCTGAGGATTCTCAGGTTCACTTGAAAGTCAAATAGAAACAACATCGCTGAAACTGCAGTGATGCAAAAGCTGTTCATCTGATAAGCACATAAATTTTCTGTATCTTTTAGAAGAGGCTTAAGCAACAGCTTCTTCAGTTTTGTATTTCTGACCTCGTCTCCTGTTTCTGCTTGAAGAACACTTTAGCATTGTCTCCACCTTAAGGGCATCCAGTAATGCAGGAAACTTCAACTCCTCTCCCATCTGGGACCCACAAATGCGGCTGGAGGTGTTAATGATGAAAATCACATCTCAGGAAATTATTGCCAGGCCAGCAGGGGTTCAGGTGCAGAACGTAACTGCCAGCCAACCTGTAGTTAGCTTTTTTTCCCTCTACTAATAACAAGGGCAGCTTAATTTAACATGAAATTTGCACGGCATAGATGACCTTTCAACATGAATGTGAACGGCGACAAAGGAATGGTGTAAACATTAATTATTAAATTACTGGAAAGGTGAACAAATATTATCTCATTCCACTTAGACAAGCGTAAGGGCGCTGTTCTTACAAATAAGGAAAAACAAAACTTGTAGCTGAAGATCCATCAAGATCAGGGCCCTGCTCCTGTTGCTCTCTACTAATTCACTATAGTAAAAGTTCTTCTCCAAAGACTGTGTCACAGCCTCATGCCCGCATCCTTCATTCTAACCTCAACAATGAGCCTGCATGAACCTGCACTGACTTTAGGAGTCCAAATATTGAAGGGTTAGATTCAAACATTTGCAGCTTCTCAACTTAAGTGTAGCATTTTTAACACTTTGGTTTAAATTGCATGCATAAAATAATAACAAAAAGAAATACTTTGATCAATAGCTTGAAGCAATGTGTACAGCAAACAGTTACTTGGAAATATCTATCTACTGGAAGAGGTTAATGAAATTCTTATACTTTGAAATATGGCTTTTTACAGAAAAAATAGTAAAGGGAGATGATAAAAATAATGATTGAGAAAAATAAATCAATAACTGTGACATAATTACATTTGTTGCTGTTTCAGTCAATGAAATATCTTACCCACCCCTACCCATACTTGTGCAGGCAATTAATATACATAACTCAAGAACAGCTTTGGCACTTCTATACGAAAAGATCTCCAGGCAGAGAGATTGTGGTGCTCTCTTCCTCTCTTGTGTAAAAAAAATGCTCATTTAAGGCTGACATTGATACATTACCTCCATTGACACTGAAAATTCATTTGACAACAGACTTTTTGATTGATTAGCAATGGCAGCTCCCTTGGCAAGAGGAAGGGATATTCTATTACAGAGCTTTCTTTCCTCACTGTAGCACAGATCTCTTTGGCATGTCAGAATTCATTTTCGCATCCCTCCCTCATTTTTAATGATTGTGGAATACACATTCAAAGATGTGAGGAAAATGGAGCTGGAAACAGAATGTGTCGTTACCATGGGTTTGTAGAGGATGCAGATAGTACAGGGCAGAATACTGGCATGCAAAAGCTAAAACCCTTTACTTTGATTCCTGTCATAGGTTAGCAAGGATAGTCCCGGAAGGGATGTCCTTGCTAAGGGGTGCTTACAGTTTCTTCTGGGACCTGGTAGAACCTATCAGCTGGCCAGTTTGAATATGGACAATTCTCTAAGCCACTTAAAGTTGTGACTGCCTCTGTGATCCACACTTAAGAATAGACAAACTCCCCCCCAAGCTCTCTCTCGTTTCCGGTGCTGGGACAGGTGGCTGCAGGCCCCATGTGGGGGTCAGCGGGCCCGGCCAGGCCCTGCTTGGGCCAGGCCGGGCCATGGCCATCCTGGAGTCGATGGACCTGTTCCAGCTGTGGAACCTCCCCCATTGCCTTGCCGTGGGCAGCCGGAGCAGCTTGGCTCTCCCCCCTCTCCACTGCGATAAGAAAAATTCAACATTCCAGCTGCAAAGCTGCAAGGCCGAGGTGAGATTAACCCTTTTATTGCTATGAAGAGCTGAAAACCTGAGGGAAGAGAGAGAGGAGATGCTTAAAGCTGAAATTCTGTTGTGAAGCTATGATATATCAGAGTATCCTGTTGTAATCTCATGAAGATATGGGGGGTGGAGTGTTCAACTCGTAAGCAAAAGCACCTGCGCTGAGATAGGCAGGTGCTGACGCAGCTGTAATTTCATGAGAAGTTTGGACAGGGAGAGATGAACCAGATGAGGACTTTTGCTCCAAACGGGAAAGGAGAAAACCTCAGTTCCTAGAGATGCTCCCAGGGATAGTCCTAACGATGAAGATGAGGAAGACCCTTTGCTCCCAGGGAAGGAGAAGGGCCTCTGTTTTTGTTTCTGAATGGCTCCACCTTAAAATTGTACCCCAAAAAACTTCAAGAGTGGACCCTCGAAAGCAGTTGCGGGAAAAGCTGCAAGTCGGGGCAAGGGACTCACATTGCAAGCAGAGAGACTCCTCTTCCTAAATGGACTGAACAATATTTGGAAGTTGGCGGCTGTCTCGTTGTGATACTGTTTTCATAGCACGAGCAAGAAGAGACTTCTCTTTCTAAATGGACTGAACAAGGTTATTATGGAAGTGGTAAACAGACTGAACATCTTAAGGGTTTGTCTTTTTACATTGTCAGTGGGAGAAGGGAGGAAGGTGGGGGGAGGAGGAGAGTTCTGAAGGTGGTATAATTTTTTTTTCTTCTTTTAGGTCTGTTAATAAACTTCTTTATATTCTTTCAAATTTGGTGCCTGCTTTGCATTTCTCCTAGTTCTTATCTCACAGAAGATAAACAGTAATGAGTATTTTGGACCAAACCACTACAATCCCATCTCCCAAGACTACTTGAAACACAGATGTTCCTGTCAGCTTTTGCTTTCCATTTTTTTTTTTAAACTTCACATGGTTAAATACTGAAACACAAAATCTTTAATTTGGGGAATTATTGATTATAAGAATAAACCAGATGTTGTTAGACATGATTGTTTAACTCATTAGTAGAAGTTTATTAGTGGAATTTCTGTTTTATTCAGCTTCTACACTGTAGAGCCCCTCCCAGAACCTGTGTGGAGGAACTTCAGTGAACCCTGAGAACTTTCAGTCTGGTTCCTGCCATTTTTCACTCCAGAGGACCTGAGCCAAGTAATTAAACAAGCTGGAGCTGAAATCAAACCTTGCCAGACGAGCAACCAACAGGTTTATGCGGAGCTGCAAAAATGCCTTTTTTGTTGTAGCTGCTTGTATACGTGTTTGAATTGTCACAAGGTCCAGTAAGTGGCTCACTTCTATCATAGTCAGAGGGAGGAAAGGCTCATGGAACTGCTGGGCACACAAATGACTCAGTACAATCATTTATTTCCCACTTTTCATTTAGAGCTCTTGGGTAGCCTTTAAAAGCAGTGGAAGTTTCAGTGAGTTTCAGTGAGTTAAGTGTATCTTAAGAAAGAAAAATTAGCAAGTTGCTTCCCATTTAATTAAAGATATCTTCTCCACTGCAATCACAACAGTATTAAGGAAAGAATTAAACTCCTTGTGCACTGTAGCTACATGTCACAGAGATAAAATACATAGATGCAGACAAAGATCAAATCCACTACAGGATTTTCCAATAGTGGTGTTATCTAGTGTAGGCAAATATCACTCCTCACATTTACAATTTTTTTCATTTCAAATATCCATTTTCTCACCTTTTGCGTCCTCTAATATTCTTACAGGTGTCAGAATGTTTGCTCTGGACTGAAGTTCCACTTGGTTGAACAAAGAACTAAGCGGAACTTAGTGAACAAAGAAAGTTCCATCTTGTTTAGAACAACCCCTGTTATTTATTAGCAGGGCAAAAAAATTGTTTTCTTTCTTGGACAATGTGGTGAGACATTTGTTTCATGTTCTGGGAAGTCTCTGCAATTCAGAGCACCACCTTTCTGGTGCTACCAGTGTGTTGTTTGGCCAGTTCAAATAAAGCAGCAATTTCCTTCCAGAGTTGCTACAGTAGTGTAAAAATCAACAGATTAATATCTGGCCACTGGAGACACAGAGTTTTGTGAGGAAAGAGACAACATCCTGCCTGATTGCTTGAGGACATATTGTCAACACCCAGACTGGAGGCACACAGCTGTAGATGCTGCCTACACCAAGCAGACAATTTAGGATTCCACACCTCAGTGGAGTAAAAGCATTACAAGTAAAAGCATTACATTTAAACTGCACAGTCTCTTGAAAGGACACAGCTCTCCCTTCTTGCTTACAGGAGTATCTTCCTAAATATTCCCAAAGCTATAGAGCAAGAATACTCTTCACCACTTCTGATACCAAACTGCATTTTTCCACTCTATAGGATGTTCAAAGTGTTATGATCAGAGTTAGGAAAAGTTGGCTTCCACAAAGTTGTGGGTTAATTGTTGAAATAAAGTTGGTAATTAGTGGGTAAAGAAAGTTGTTCATTAGCTCGTTGAGTGTTTCTGCAGTTGAGCAGTTGTGCATTGATCAGGTTTGGTTGTTATAGCTTATCAAGGTTGAAAGTATTACTTAAAGTGTTCATTGTGTTTGTTGTTAAAACCATTACAGGGATTGGGGTACAAAATGGAGAACAGGGGAATGTTCCAGAACCTCTGTGAGGTAATCACAAAAGGGAGGGCTTCAGACTGTATCTGCATAAGGGAGGAAATGAAGGACTATTACTGGATGTTCCCTGAACCATTCAGAAGACCCCAGACAACAGCCAGATGACAACGAGCCAGTGAAAGGACACCAGACATCAGCGAGCCAATCTCGACGCTCCGGTTGGGTGGGGAAAGGGGCGGCCGGGAGGCAGGGGCTGGGGGTATAAAATGTGTCACCCGAGGCTGGGAGGGGAGCCTCTGATCTGAGCTGTCACAGGTCAGGCTCTCAGTGCTGTGCCCTTTGTCTTGTGTGAGGCAAATAGCCGCAAGTGGTCTCTGGTTGTCTTTTAAATGGGTTTTTTGTTAATAAATTTGTTTTAAAGCTCAATCTTGAGCCCGTCTTTAACAGAGATTTAGGTTGGATATTAGGAAACTTCTTTTTTTCAAAGGGTTGTAAAGCATTGGAACAGACTGTTCCTGGAAATAGTAAAGTCGTAGTTCTGGAAAGTGTTAAAAAAATGTGCAGCTATGGCGCTTGAATACATGGCTTAGTGGTGACTGTGAGATAGTGGTGCTGGGTTAATGGCTGAATTTGGTCTTAGAGGTCTTTTCCAACCTGAACAATTCTGACTCTACGTCTCTGGCACCCTGTTTGTGCCACATCCTATTCATAAATACGTAGAACACTTTTTTTTTTTTTTTTTTTTTTTTAATTTTTTGTTTCTTTCTCTGTTACCACCCTGTTAAGCCCTTGACAGCAGCCTGAGAAATGCTGGCAGTATTCTCAGTACTGCTCTGTTCAAATCGTCTTCCTCCAGCTCTTCCAACCCACAGCACAGGGTGAGCAGGGACTGCTCTGTCAGTGGGGCATCCAAATGCTGCTGATGAAATTTCACCAAAGGCAGTATGGAAAAACCTTGGCAATAGATGATAGGGGGAGAGTATCACTGCCACAATATTCACAACAAAGATCCCAGGTTGTTGGGTCAGGTTTGAAAGCCAGGAAGGACTTTCTGAGCCAGAAAACGGCTGAAGGTCCCTGGCAGGAGGATTTCAACATGGGGCGGAAAGGCATTGGGATTTTTTCCCACTTTGTGTATATGGGGAAGGAACAGAGAAGGAAAATGACGATAAGTATTTATTGCTAAGTTTGCTCACAAGGCTGCTACTGCTTAATGTGATTGCACTTAGTAGACTCATAGGTCAATGGTGTTGATATGTGCTTTGGAAGGACTGAAAGACAAGGAAAAAGTCTCTGCCCCAGACTGTCTTGAACTTGTGAATGCTTTTGATCAGTGTTTGTGTGTTTCCTCAGACAGATAACCTGCTATTTCCATAGTGCAAGCCCTGAGTCCCCTGCTCTGCACTGGAAACTTGGGGCAAAGGAGCCAGAGAATGAAAAAATCCACCCGTACATTGTAACTGGAAAACTGGATTGGAACACTACACATTAAATAATAAACTTGAGTTGTTGTGCATTCAGGCTAAAGCTGTGTTTGTTTTGGCAAAGACATATGAGTGGTTTAGTGCCACTGGAGAATGGGAATAACCCCTCAGCCGAAAGGCAGTTGTGAGGCTGTCTAATCCAGTGGTTTAATCTCTCTTCACCAGTCAGCTGTAACAGCCTGACGATCACATAGAATGGACAGGTGTAAACACTTTTCTGCAGTGCAGCAGGAGACCAGAGAGGCAGTGCAAGGGCATCTTCAATAGCCTTAGAAAACCATTGTTTAACACTCGGATAACCCTCTTTGTACCAGTGAAATGCTGCCACCAATGAAAGATAATTAACATGTTGTGTAGATTTCTCGTAGCTTAAAACAAAAGATATTTAGAAAGACAGAGAAGGTTTTATTATGTTTATATATATTTAGGTAATATCCTCTGCTATCTTTGTTCTAAGCTTTTGTGTACAACATTTTTTTAGAAGCCTGAGAAAGTGTTCAAGAGAAAAAAACATATGCTTTCTTCCTCTGAGTCACAGATAAGAAAAATTTGGAGAAAATTTGAGCTGTTTCTCTAAACCACACAGCACCATTCCTAATCCACAGCAATGGAGGTTTTAACATTACAAGTGTTTATTGTTAAAAGAATAAAGTACCATAAGACAAAGCTGAATAGAATATTGAACATCGTGTTCAAGAGGGTGTGAAATCGTTCAGAGGTGAAAGGATGGGCTCACACAGTCCGCCCAGAGGATTCAACCTGGCGAGTTGCGGTCAGCCTACTGCCCGCTGGTCATCCTGTGGCCACGCCCCGGTCACTCCTTCAGCGTGGGCAGCACAGAGCAGCCGCCAGCCGGGCCCGTCCGTGTGGCTCTGGAGTGCCTGTGCTCCGGCGAGCAGCTGCTGGGGCAGAGGTGCTTTCTCCACGCCTCTGGTGGCCAGCTGCAGAGGGATCAGCGCTGGTACCTGCTGGACACCCTCTGCACAGGCTCCGACTTGGACGTGGAGAAAGTCTCCCGCATCAGTTATTCCATGTGGCACACGGTCCTGTTTCAGGGAAGTACTAAATAAATCCATGGCTGGACTTCCAATGAATAGATTGTACCTCTGCTCAAATAAAACCAGGAGCTTTGGATAGATGGGAAACAAATGTCTGTCAGTGCCAGACACTGTTTCGATTGTGGAGAGAAAGCTAAAGTTGCATAGAAAAAATGGAAATTTCCTGCAACTATTTGTAGTGCTGATCCTATCCACAGTATTTGCTCTGTGTATGTGTGTTGTGTTTGCAGTGGGAAGTTTGCAGCGTTCCTGCAGGCACTGATTGCTGGAAAGTGCAAAAATCTATTGAGAGAAAACCTTGCACAGCTCCTGCAAACAACCCTTAAGAGCCAGAATGTGCACAATAAGTCTGAGATGGGGTAAGAACAACAAAAATTGTTTCCAAGTGAAGGGGGAGAAAGAAGTGTTTCTGAAATTCTTCATTCTTAGTGGAGTAAATCTGATCCTGAACAGGACCACTCATAAAAAAACCTTTCAAAATGCAGTGACTCCATGGAATGTCAGCAATTTGTTATGCAGAATATATTTCCTCAGTGTTTCAGGGTTTTTTGGCTGCCCTGAGTGTGCTTAAGGATGCACGGTTTTGCTACCTCTGTAGTACTTAAAAAAAAAAGGCAAAAGGAATTTCCATATATTTTAAGATCAGAAGAATTTTGACACTTAGGAAAGACAACAGCGGAGCTCTGAGCCACTGTAAATGCCTTAGAGCATTTGGTCATGAATGATACTCCTCAGAAAAGTCCATGCTATTTGTTATGACCCAGTAATTAAATTTACCAGAGATGCCTCTGCCCCAGTTAAGGTTCAAACAAGACCATATGCCAAAATCAGTAGTATGGGCTTTATTTAACAGTTAATGTGAGGAAGAGCAAGAGATAAAAAGAAATAGAAAAAAAAAGGGGGGTGGGAAAGAAAGAGAGTGACAAAGACAGGTTAAGTAGAAAATAGCACCACTCCATGGATCCTGACGGTGTCCTGTTGATCCTCTCCTTCTGGTGTTCTCAGTGGTGAGGGCCACAAAACACAGAGTTCAATGGACTAATGCACATTTGGGCCAGGTGGGGATGCCCAGGTACCGCCCCTGGGGAGGGGCAGCTTGACAGAGCCTCTTGCAACAGACTCCGGGGGTGTTGCATTACTTTGCATCCCCTGCAGTGCCCTGGTGGCCTCAGCAGTGAGTCTGGGGGACACCTCTGGGTTTTTGATGGTTTATGACCCCTCCTCAGCTGCCTCTTGTGCCAGTGTCCCATGTGTTGGCCTTCCCATGGCGGGGAATTTTACAGCTGAACCGGTTTGTGTGAGGGAGGATGGTTGTTCACTGCCTCTGACCAGAGATCACACACCAAAAACTCTCTATTTCATTCTGTGTTTCTCTGGAGGAACAGTGGTAATAACTGGTAAAAAAATGAGGCTAAACATGCCCAAAGTAAAAAAAACCCAAACACGATTATATAGTGAAACACAGAAACCAGAGTTTCTGAGGGCAAAACACTGGCTTGTGATTTCACTAAGATCAGGAATTGGGTATGTTTTGGTGCATAGAGACTGGGGTATATTCAATGGCTGTTTACTTTAGAAGCATGACGGTTGTTCCCCTGGGCAAGTGCCTTTGCCACTTAACCAATCCAGGCCCAAAATACACCTGCCAAAAGGTGCTGGGCAGGACTGCCCTGGCCATGCCAGCAGGAACAGAGCTGTGACTGAAATCTCCTGATCACTGTAACACAGCAGAGGAAGGAGAATAAATCTTCAGCACAGAGGGCTCACACCTGAGAGAAGCCCCAAGAACAGGCAAATAATGTCATGAGCTGTCAGCAGGTGGTGTTCAGCTCATCAGGACACCCAAAAATCCCAGGGACAGAGGGGGCTGTGCTCACAGAGTGTGTCTTGAGGATTGTTTGCTTTGTTACCAGTGAGAATAGGCTGGGATCTTTGATCTTTGCTCTCTGAAGGGCCCTAATTCAAGGGAAAAAAAATCCTTAAGCTTGTATAATAAAACTGATTGATTCTCATTACCTTTTTTAAAAAAGCCTGAGCTAATTGTAGCTTTTAAGTGTCTGGGGCAAAAAAACTAGGAAGGAGCTTGCATTTACTCAAACAGAAAAGGGATGGAATTTTTATTTAAGCATCTGGTGGTTTTCCCAAAACTCAACTCCCAAACTGCCCCATTTTAGCCTTATTGTTAAATGCTCTATAAACAGGCTGTGAAGTTTTTACTTTTCATTGTATATTACAACATCAAAAGTATAACTTCTCTGCTGCTTTTGTCCTCCATATCCATAGATCATTGATTTTTACCTGTGCTACTAATGGAACTTGAAATTACTTTCTTCCATGTTTGTGTGCTGAAGGTGTCTGAGCTCAGAGCAGGATTTGGAGCAAGCTCTGCTCCCACGTGTTACCCATACGTGCCTCTCCCCAGAACTGTGTGGATGCTCGCAAAGAGATCATCTTCAAGAACTATTTTCCTGAAGGAACTCTGTGGTCAGTCATCAGAAATGTGCCCTAAGCCTTTTGAGTCATTCTGCCAAGTTATATTTCACAATATGTTCCCTGGTGACTTCTAATATTCCTGCCTGTGTGGATACAATTTGATGAATTTAGGCAAGTAAGGAGTTTCTCTCGTGAGAAACAGATAGATAGATAAGTAGATAGATAGATAGATAGATAGATAGACAGACAGATAGATGAGATAGGTGAGATGTGTGTGTGTGTGTGTGTGTGAGATATACAGCAGGAATATCAATAGAGTGCCTCTAAAAAGTCTCTTAAGCTACATTAATTCTTGAGTCAGCTTTGGGATGGACATAAACAGGGCAAATAGAAATTGTAGGGACAGAGCTTGGGAGAACTGCAGTGGAACAGTGGAGCAGCTACAATGAAGGTCAACAGTGAGGAGAAGGCCCTTTGCTCATCCCTGCCCTGCCTTGGAACCGATCCCACAGGCTGCCTGAGAGCCACCACTCCCTGCAGAGCAGTGACAATGGTGGCTGTGCAGCTGAAGAGCTGGATCTGCTGAGCAGTTTTCAGGGAACTGCAGTCCTGAAGCCGTAGACTTCCCTGCGTTCTCCTCAGGCATTTTCCTCCCACCATCCCCAGGTGGAAAAGGACAGCTTGCTTCCTCCAGCTGTCCCCTCACCCAGCTCTGTCACAGAGGTGTTTAATGCAGTGCAGATGTGTGGTGTCAAATGAGGCTGCATTATCAAGATCATGCCAGTCAAGACCTACAAAGGCAGCTATCCACTATGGCAGCAGGGACTGCTGTTCAGCTGAATCGAACCCACACACTGTCTGACTCAGTCGGCTGGCAGGCAGAATACCAAACTTGCTGAGAAATGGGATTCAAAACTGTAGTGCTTAATTCTCAGATCGCTTAGGAATTGGTGAAGGAGACTCAGAATGTCCCACAGGACAGTGTGGTGGATGTGCCACACTGCGAAATGTGGCAAGAGTTGGCCTGTGGCTGTTACTATTTGTTCATGGCGGTAGAAGTAGAATTTCACAGAAAGTGACATCTCAAGAGTTGGAGGTACTTGAAATTTAATTTTACAAGATGGTTCCTTCATTGGGCTTAATTTTCTTCTTATTTCTTCTTTTCTTAAATAAGATAATTCTGAGTTTTAAGAAACTTTTCACTGTAAATAAGCCCAGATTTGAGGGACTTTAGGGGGCAAGAGCGAGTGTTTTTCCCAGGAATGTACCATTCCTATGCTTTACCTCAGGTTGGGTGGGGACTGCCTAAAGACTGGAACCACTGGAGTGTCAGGCACAGAATGACATATGGTGCCAAGAATGAAGCTCAGCAATCTCAAATCTAAGTGTGCAGAGTTTGTGAAGATAAAAAACCAAGAAATGCCCAGAGCAGAACATCCCCATTGTCCCCAGGAGCATGGCAGTGACATTGCACCAGAGAGCAGTGGGGCACTGCACAGAAATCTGTAACACTCAGAAGGCGTGGATTTGCCCTGGCCTTTGCTGCTGGCTGCTGCAGCCAAATGCTACAACTCTCTGACAAGAGGCTGCAGCCAGGTGAGGATCGATCTCTTCTCCCAAGAGACAAAGGACAGGAGGAGAGGAAACGTCCTCAAGGTGCAGCAGGTGAGGTTCAGGTTCCCGTGGAGGGCAGGCAGGGGTGGTCAGCACTGGAACATCCACCTACAGTCCCCGTGTGCCTTTCCATGATGCCTTTAGGGTGTCTGCAGCCTTGATGCCGAGCGCCATGGCGGGCTCCTGTGGCTGGGTTTGCACTCAGGGTGAGGATGCCCAGGAGCCGCTGAGCCCGGCAGTGGGGACGAAGGCCGGGGCTTGTGGGCTGGGAGGTGTGGCTCTGGGGGCTGTGACATGCCAGGGGATGGGTCACAATGGGAGCTGTGAGCAGGGGCATGGCCAGCTTGGCAGCCAAGTGACATGGTCCTGCTGGCTGTGACTTCACAGAGGACAGGTCACACTGGCACCTGTGTCCAGGGCCATCAGTGGGCAGTTGGATTTGGGCAGCCAGTGAGGGCACATGCAGAGGGAGCACTGGGCTGGATGGGGGCTGGCAGAGATACCCAGGGGGGTTTAAACCCAGAGTGAGAGCTGGGACCCTCAGGGCAGGGCTCTGTCCCCAGAGCTGGGGGAAGAGGGGCTTGGGGCTTTCAGCGTGGCAGGGGACCAGAGAGGCTCTGGGGACGTTCCAGGTGCCCCCAGCCCCCTGCTCCCTCCCAGCCACACCTGCTGAGCCCCCTTTCTCCCACCAGGCCATGTCTCCCACGCTTGCCTTCATCCTGGCCCTGTTAGCCACCCACACTGGGCTGAAGGTGCAGGTTCACGTCGATGAAGATGCAGTCAAGCGGATGCAGGAGCGTGAGGAATACCTGCACCAAGAGATGACTCGGCTCCTGCAGGAGATTGAGGGGAGCAGGGGCACCATGGAAACCCTGCTCCCTTCAGCACTGCAGCAGCAGTGGCTGTTTTGGACCATTGTAGCAGCCCTGGTTCTGGTTCTGCCTGCTGTGGGCTGCTGGCTGCTGAGGAGAAGAAAGCGTGGCTCTGCCAGCTGCAGTGAGCAGGAGAGATCCAATAGCCTGGAGAAGGTCGGCAGCCAGGAGAAGGTCAGTGAGCAGGACGAGAAGGTCAAGGGTGCAGACAGTGGTGGCAGCACTTTGGCTGTGCCCACCCCATCACCAATGGGCACATCCAGGATAAGGCTGGAGTGGGCTGTCAGCAACCTGGTCTAGCTGAGAGTGTCCCTGCTCATGGCTGCGGGGTCAGACTGGATGGCCTTCAAAGGTCACTCCTAAGCCCAACTGTTGCGTCATTCTGTGATTCTGCAGCCGGACCCGCCCAGCTTGGAGGTGCTGAAGGAGCTGCTGGAGGACCTCCTCGGTGTCTGCCGAGTGCTCTCCAGGAGGAACTTCATGCCGGAGTTGCACCCAGCCACCGGGATGGACACCAGCTCTGAAGCCTGGAGCGTCCAGGAAAACAGCACCGTCTACTGCCCACTGGTCGTCCTGCGGCCACCCGCCGGCCACTCCTTCAATGTGGACAGCACAAAGCAGCCGCCAGCCGGGCGCGTCCCGGTGGCTCTGGAGTGCCTGTGCTCCGGCGAGCAGCTGCTGGGGCAGAGGTGCTTTCTCCATGCCTCTGGTGGCCAGCTGCAGAGGGATCAGCGCTGGTACCTGCTGGACACCCTCTGCACAGGCTCCTACTTGGACGTGGAGAAAGTCTCCTGCTGGCTCCAAACGTTGGTGCCATCGGCCTGGCTGCTTTTGCCCCACTCCCTGCACTGCCAGCTCCCGGCACTGCCCTGCGGCAGCTCCTGCAGGTTCCAGCTGACCAGCACCTCTGGCCTGCAGATCAGCCTTGAGATGGCTCTGGCAGTGCAGCAGGGCAGCTCAGGTGCCTACCTGAGCCTTGAGTAGGCAGCAGCCAGCTCTGCCAGCAGCACTGTGTGTGCCAGGGAGCTTTTCCTATAACTGTTTTTTCCATAATCAAAATAAAATTAAATGCTTTGACTAATATTCAGTCTCCCAACAAGTCACTTGTGATGAGAATACAGACAAGTCACAAATATTAGTAAATTGTCAATACTGTCAATTACGGTGGCAATTAAAAATTTCATCGATTCTCACACAGCTCCATCTCATCTGTAGGGGGGTTCCTATAAAAAAAAGGACAAAATTGGGCCCACTACAGGCCTATAATTAAAAGGAAGGAAAAGCCTCTTGTCTCTATCACAAAGGTGTCAGAGCCTGAGTGAAAAATTATCATTGCATGTTGATTTAAATCTGCCGGCAGCTCCCCTGCTCCCAGACTCTTTCTGACCTTCAGTAGGGAGGTGCTGGTGTTCCCAGGAAAGAAAACACCACAAACTTCCTGGGCAAACCCAAGCTGTGTAACTACATCAACGTGGGATCTTTTAGGTGGCGTTCTACCTTTTATTTAATGAAGTGCTTGCTGCACTGCTCTTGTTGCTTCCCCCAATTTACTAACTAATATTAGAGTAGTTGCAGACAGAACTCGGCACCAGCAGTGAACCTCCTCTTTCTTTTCATTATTCTTTAGAACAAAATTAATTTGAAGAGGAATAATCCGTGAAAATTTGTTCCTTTACAGCTCCATGGTGAGACATAACAATTCTGACTAACAAAACCAGAGAGCAATGGGCTATAAACTATTCCAGAAGCTCTTCCATGGCCATGGCTGCAGGAGCTTTTCCTGCAGCCCTGGGGCTCCGGGGGCCCTTGGCCGAGGATGGGGATTAAAAGTATTAGAAATGTGTCTGCCCAAATTAAGGTGCAAATGAGACCATTTGCCAAATTCAATAGTATGGATTTTATTTAATACTAAATATATGAGAGAAAGGAAGAGAAAGAAATAGAAAAGAGGTGGCAAGACAGAAAGATAGCGACTGACAGATTAAGTAGAAGATATCAGCACTCTGTAGATCCCACCAGCGTCCCGATGATCCTCTCCAGCTGGTGGTCAGAATCCCCCAAAAAACACAGAATGCAATGGATTAATGGATTTCAGGCCAGCTGGGAATGCCCAGGTACCTCCCCAGGGAAGGGGAGGGGCAGTTGGACAGAGTCTCTTGCACCAGACCCTGGATCTGCAGCATCACTTTGCATCCCATGCAGTCCTGTGGTGCAAGGCCTCTGGGCAGCACTTCGGGGGGTGTTTGATGGATTCTCACACCCCCTCAGCTGCCCCTCACGGGAATGTCCTGTGGGTGTGGCCTTCCTGCGCTTGGGGGTTCCACAGCTGGGCTGGTTGGTGTAAGGGAGGACAGCTGTTCTCTGCCTCTCACCAGAGGTTACACCACACACCCAAAACTCTCCTCCTGCCTCCTTCGTCTGTGCAAACCTGGCCTCTGTGTGCTGTGGCTGCCCCCACCCTAAAGCCAGCCAGGATGATTTTCTGCTGCCTCTGGCTTTCTTCAGATGCATTCTTTTCCCTCAGCCTTATTTCCTTCTCCCTAGACCTGAAATGATTGAACAGTAGTGTTCCCTTTATCTTACCTAGGCGGCTTAACTCACAGTCCAAAGTTCCAGTCAGGCATCTTCAGGGAGGGCTGAGCTTTTTTCCCACCATGGTTTCCTCCTCCCAAATGTTTGCAGTGCTCTGGTGTTGCCTTTGTAATTCTACTAGAACCTTGCCTGTGCGTTGGGAAAGAATGGCAAATGATATCCAAAACAGCACCAGAGATTCATGGAGCAGCCTAATCGTGTTTTGTGCTGCGTTCCCTGCTCCTTTCTAAGAATGCCCAACAGCCCAGTGCTGTATTTCTGGCTGCTGCCAGGCAGAGCTGTTGCACAGACTGCTGACACCTCTGCTGGCTATGAACACTTCACTGGGAAGGCGTGTGTGCAGAGCGAGAGTTGTTTGCACTTCTTCACAAAAACTGAAAATGAAATTTATCTACTCCCTAGCCTTCCTCAGAAATACTGCTGCAGTATTTTTAACCAATACTGATACTAACTAATATGACACTACTAGCAAACATAACACTGCATTAGCAGTGAACCTACTCTTCCTTTGGGTTTGGAACAAAAATAATTTGAGGAGGAATAATGCCTGAAAACTCTTCCTATACAACAGCTCCATATGTTATGTTTCTTCACAACAATTCTGACTAACGGAGAGCAATGGGACACACACTTTTCCCAAAGCTCTTCCATGGTTGTGGCTGCAGGAGCTTTTCCTGCACCTCTGGAAAGGGCTCCGGGGGCAAAAAATCCCCAAACCCAGGAAAAAATACGCAGATGACACCAGGCTGGCTGCTGTGGTTGACACACCTGAGGGATCAGATGCCATCCAGAGGGGCCTGGACAAGCTCAACAAGGGGAGCCATGGCAATCTCACCAGGTTCTACAATGCTGCAGTTGCAGCCCAGAAAACCAACCCTGTCCTGGGCTGGTCTTCAAGGTCCCTTCCATCCACAACCCACTCTAGGAATCCATGATTTCAGGCACACTGAGCATTTCCTCATATTGGGGATGTTTCACCCCTGAGGACACCAGTTCATCAAGAGATAAAGCAAGTAAGTTCCTCTTTCAGAATCTCAAAAGATTTTACTGAGCTCCATGGTTTTGATGAGCGGGAAAGACTCCACTACCGGAATAAGGAGTAAAGTAGGTACATTTATTCCAGCTCTGGGACGCGTGGGGGATAATTCCTCCAAAGTCATGCTACCTACAGCTGCATTCAGCCTGGTATTTATCGGGTTACAAGTCCCATATTCATTGAGTTTCCCAATACACCTATACATATTCATTGCCCAGCCCCGCCCAGCCTCGCCTCGTATTACAATGAGCCCAAAAGTCATTTACATCCGCCTTGCGCTTGCGCAGTGTTGTCTGGTGGTCGTGGGCAGGGGTCTCCAGGGTGAAATAGGAGTCTTCCTCAGATGAAGTAAAGGGTCTTCCTCATGCTGAACTTTTCACCTTTCCTCCCTGCGCATGCTCTTTATATCCCTGGGCTAAGTCCAAACTTCAAGACTGGTCTGAGTTAGCTTTAGGTTAAAAACAGGATCTTTGGTTAAGATTCCTTCCCTTTATCAATAGTCTCCTATCTTCTCATCCTGCTTTGGTAGGCACAATAAGTGTTGGGCAAGCGGTATGCATTGCTTCTAACAAACCAATTCTTAGTAAATCGTTTAATCTCTGCTTCCCCATCCCCCTGATTCAGTTTGAACTGTTTATTTCTTTGGAATATTAAAACCTCTGCTATTGTTGTACATGACAACAGAATTACTTGTCAGGGTCACGTATATAACCTGAGATGGAATCAGAAATTCTGTGTTCCAATGCCTCAGGCAATTTTATCCCTTGCAGAAAAAGCTTTTCTGACACAGTTTGGTTCTTTTTAAACTCAAGAAACTTCTGGACCCCAAATTAAAACTCACAGATGTCAATGCATTTCATCGGAAGCTTCGATCTCAGCAGTGTCTTTTCCACTGAATTTTGCGTGACTGTAATATTTTCTATCATGTCCAAGAAGCAGTTGTTGTGACTCACGTTTCCTGTGTCTGTTAGGAATGCCAAGGAAAAGCTATCTCTGCTCTTCTGACACAGCTCTCTTCATGAGGTAGGACAGCCCGAGTGCTGATGTGCAGGAGTTCCTGCTGATGGAAGGGGCAGGGATGAGGATGCAGCAGGCACAGTGCCAAGCTGACAGAGAGATGATCTCTGGCAGCGGCACTGGAGAAGAGTTTCCAGGCAGGACTGAAAATGGCTCTTTGTTTTGCCACTTCCTTCAGTGCCGGTAAGAATTTAGCCCAAAGTTGGGAACACCAGAGCGCGGAGCCCTTTCCAGGGTGGTGTCGGCTGAAGTGGCAGAGGGAGCCCAGCAGGGATCAAACACAAACCAGCAGTGGACTGAGCCCCTGTGGTGGCAGCAGGCAGCTCTGGGCTCCTGGCACTGCTTGTGGCATTTTCTATTGAACCATCTCAGAGGTCTTCTGTTGTGCTCTGTATTTCCAAGTGTCTGTCCTCTTGCTGTTGCTTGTGGTCTGCACCTTTATTTCTCCAAATTACAGGAACTTTTGGGATGCCTTTCAAAGAAAATTTTATAAAAAAATGAGTATGAATGCAGTCCCCCTAATTTTTTTTTGGTCTGGTGATTCTCTGAACTCTTAAGACCTTGAAGCCTTGATCCCCTGTACTTATATTGAAATTGTTAAGAAAGAAATGCGAACGGGAGAGAAACCTTGGAAATGGAGTTGGAAGTTCCCTGTCCCTCCTAAGTGGAGCATAGCAAGTAAAGAAATTAAAGAAAGAGGGAAGCAATGTCTAATGAAAGCCTGGCTCAGTCAGCTGATCACCTGTCAATATTCTGCTTGGCAAACCAACAGATTCTAAATACAGTCATGGAGATGTTTTTCACGGCCCATCTCACACCCTGATACTTGCAGAGGGAAGAGGCTGCCTCCCTAAAGGCTGAAACTGGCAAAAGGAAAGCCCTGGGCCTTGAAGTAATTCCTGGCAGAAACCTGAATGCCTAAAAGCACCAAAGGCACAGAGCGCGGCTGATGCAGAGACAGCCCCGCGCCCTGGGAGGAGCAGCCCCTGTCCGGCAGCTGATGAGAACTGGGATCCACTTTTGCTGAAAATCAGTTAAATATCAGTTACTTGAATAACATCCCACTTATCCTTTGCCACAGTTAAGCAACTACAAGTTCTTTTCAGAACATGCAAACCGGGTGCCTCAGCTTCTAAAATCAAGCAATTTCTAAAGTTTTTCCTTTCAGACCTCAAGCTCCCAAGAGCCAGTACAGAAACATTTCTTCCTTTTCACTCATTCACTGCTCAGGATTAGTGGTAAAATAAACACTCAAGGGGGATGGCAGAGATGCCCAGGGGGGTTTAAACCCAGCGTGAGAGCTGGGACCCTCAGGGCAGGGCTCTGTCCCCAGAGCTGGGGCAAGAGGGGCTTGGGGCTCTCAGCGTGGCAGGGGACCAGAGAGGCTCTGGGGACATTCCAGGTGCCCCCAGCCCCCTGCTCTCTCCCAGCCACACCTGCTGAGCCCCCTTTCTCCCACCAGGCCATGTCTCCCACGCTTGCCTTCATCCTGGCCCTGTTAGCCACCCACACTGGGCTGAAGGTGCAGGTTCAGGTTGATGAAGATGCAGTCAAGCGGATGCGGGAGCGCGAGGAATACCTGAATCAGGAGATGACTCAGTGTACTAGTTTGAAAACAAACCAGTGGGAGGCACCAAGTCAGAATAACTATTTAATGGGGAAATCAAAGAAAAGGAAAAAAAATAAAACACTAGTTCAAACTGACAGAGTCAAGGTACAACCAGACACCCTGTTTGTCAGGGTGGTGGTAGCAGTCTGGTAGAATGATGGCTGCAGTCCTCTGAAGTGGTGATCCTGTAGAAAAGGGGTCTGCGGTCTGCTCTTCCTCAGAAAGTCCAGTGGTGGCTGTGTAGCTCTTGTCCTCTGGAAATCCAGTGGAAGGGTTGTCTCTGGTGTTCAGAGTCTCAGATTATATCCACGATGGGATGCTTGGTTCCTCCCTCTGGGTGGAGCATCTCAAAATGGGATAATGAGTCATGAGGCCAGGCGTTGATTAGGCTCATTAGCAGAGGATGGTCCGGAGGGAGTTATCTGTGAGTCATGCGGCAGGGCATTGATGGGCCATTAACAGAAAGTTAGTCTGGGGGAAGGAGGCAAGGAAACACTGCCCCTCCTGATTTCAACAGCTCATGAGGATGGTAATAGAATACACTGCAAGCCAGGACACTTGGCTCCTGCAGGAGATTGAGGGGAGCAGGGGCACCATGGAAACCCTGCTCCCTTCAGCACTGCAGCAGCAGTGGCTGTTTTGGGTCACTGTAGCAGCCCTGGTTGTGGTTCTGCCTGCTGTGGGCTGCTGGCTGGTGGGAAGAGGAAAGTGTGGCTCTGCCGGCTGCACCGTGTGGGCCAGAGAGCTGCCGTGTCTTTTTGCTAAATACCACCTATGATATTAGACAAATGGGATGAAATTTTAGTCCTTGCCTAAAGTAGCCCTTTTTTTTCTTTAAACCAGATAATTAGTGGTAACTTTTGAAAACAGGCCGAATAATTTTTTTTACGCTAGACTCTGTCACTGTCTTTCACCTCTTGGTACTGGTTTGGATGTAGTATTTATTTTGGAAAATCACTTTTGAGGTGATAATAACAAAAGCGGTAATGATAACAAAAGCGGTAAAATTACTTGATTTTTTTTGGAGTTTATTTTGGGGGATTTTTAAAATTATTTTTATTTACTTTGTTTGTTTTTTAAATTTTTTGTTCTGTGCTGCTGTTGCATTTATTCAGCCTGGTAATAACTATTTGGATGACTTGCTTGAGCTTCTTGGCCTGTTAGTGCTAAAGGAGATTTCTTGGAAGCTTTCAGTGATCATTCAGATGCAAACAGTGGTAGTTAAATACCTGTGGAAGAATTTGTCTGTATCTCTCACTGTTTTCAAGTCAAGCTATCAGCAGCCTCCAGCAGGCTCAGCAGGCTTGTTTCTTTTCCTGAAATATCACTACATTTAGGCTAATTTTGGTTGGGTCAAAGGGTATAGTTATGGTGGAATGACAACGCCCAGAAAAACAGAGAAGGCCCTGTTGATGTCTTACACTTGAACAGAGATTCAGTGACAACTGAGCTTCTAATTCAGAATAATTAAGCACATCATTAGTCAGAAACAATATACACTTAAATAATAGACTCTCTCATGTGTCCAAGTGATGTGCCAGTTTCTAAAAACAACTCAGTCTTCCTCAGGCTTCTATAAAATCTCTTTGTATTCAATTTAGTTCTATTTGGGACTAAGTGTACTGTCTGCTCTGAGAAGATAAAGCAAATAAACCCAAACAAATAATCTATTAGACATTAATATTTCCACATAAATGATCCACTATCAGTCTGGTCATGCAGGTTAAAGAAGGAAAGTATATTAAATACGAATGGTCTCTGCTGCAAGGAAAAGCCAGGAAGAGGTACCAATTCATCATCTTGCTATCAGTAGTTAGTTGAATGGAACTACTTAAGCAAATTTTTTTCATCAGCTCAGTGCTGGCAGCAGTCAGAAGGGGTTTCAGGGTTGCAATGGAGTGTTAATTAATCCTGAGTGTCTCGCTGAATGCCAACAGGAACAGTCATTTTGACAGATGAAGCTGCACAGGAGTGCACAAAGGAACAGTTTGAAAAGGAGGGGGTGTGCATTACTTCCTTTAATTCTGGAGGAGCTTTTGGGGAAGAAAAAGCTGTGTCCTTCTGATGCTTTTCTCAGCCTGCAGAGTCTGGTTCCCTCTGGACCGATGCTCTGCAGTTAGATGTGCTCTAAGGAGGTGGCCTGGGCCAAATGCAACCTCCCCCTCTGTGCTCATTTAGCACAGCCTGGTTTTATGGTAGCGGGGAAGGGCCACAGAAGTGGCTTCTGTGAGAAGCTGCTGGAAGCTTCCACCATGTCCGACAGAGCTAATCTCTGATGGCTCTGAACATGGACATGCTGCTGGCCCAAATAGAGAGGTGAGTAACACCTCTGTGATGACATATTTAACAAGAAAATCAAACCAGTGCACGGGCAGTTTTCTCCAGGGGTGGCGAGGCACCGCTGCTGGGCCCATCCCTTGCACTGTGCCGTGGCTGCTGCCATTTTGGCGCTGCCCACAGCAAGCTTTGCCCGCCTGGATGCCCCTTGCCAGCCGTGCCACGGGCAGAAGGGCCAGAGCAGCGGCAACACCTTCTCCTTCCCAGCACCCTGCACAAAGAGAGGCGTTAAACAGCGGCAGCACCACGGCGGCCGGCACCACCCACGCGGCGGCAGCGGGGCCACACGGCCAACAGCGAAAACACGGCGAGCGGCTCCCCAGCATGGAACCTCGGTGAGATCAACCTCTCAGCGCTGCGAGATCCTGCAGGAGTCTTTGAACTGGTGGAACTTGTTGGCAATGGTTCCTATGGGCAGCAGCTTTTCTTCCAGTCAGAGAACAGGAGGAAGTAAGGACATGTGAGGGAAAACAACATGGCATCAAGATCAGTGAAAAATGAAGGCAAGGAGGTGCTCCAGGCGCCGGAGCTGAGATGTCTCTCTGCAGGCTGTGATGAGGACCATGGTGAAGCAGTGTTAAAAACAGGCTCAAGATTGAGCTTTAAAACAAATTTATTAACAAAAAACCCATTTAAAAGACATCCAGAGACCACTTGCGGCTATTTGCCTCACACAAGACCAAATTCAGCCATTAACCCAGCACCACTATCTCACAGTCACCACTAAGCCATGTATTCAAGCGCCATAGCTGCACATTTTTTTAACACTTTCCAGAACTACTGACTTTACTATTTCCGTGAACAGTCTGTTCCAATGCTTTACAACCCTTTGAAAAAAAGAAGTTTCCTAATATCCAACCTAAATCTGTTAAAAACGGGCTCAAGATTGAGCTTCAAAACAAATTTATTAACAAAAAACCCATTTAAAAGACAACCAGAGACCACTTGAGGCTATTTGCCTCACACAAGACAAAGGGCACAGCGCTGAGAGCCTGACCTCTGACAGCTCAGATCAGAGGCTCCCCTCCCAGCCTCGGGTGACACATTTTATACCCCCAGCCCCTGCCTCCCGGCCGCCCCTTTCCCCACCCAACCGGAGCGTCGAGATTGGCTCGCTGATGTCTGGTGTCCTTTCACTGGCTCGTTGTCATCTGGCTGTTGTCTGGGGTCTTCTGAATGGTTCAGGGAACATGCAGTAATAGTCCTTCATTTCCTCCCTTATGCAGATACAGTCTGAAGCCCTCCCTTTTGTGATTACCTCACAGAGGTTCTGGAACATTCCCCTGTTCTCCATTTTGTACCCCAGTCCCTGTAATGGTTTTATTAACAACAAACACAATGAACACTTTAACTAATACTTTCAACCTTGATAAGCTATAACAACCAAACCTGATCAATGCACAACTGCTCAACTGCAGAAACACTCAACGAGCTAATGAACAACTTTCTTTACCCACTAATTACCAACTTTATTTCAACAATTAACCCACAACTTTGTGGAAGCCAACTTTTCCTAACTCTAATCATAACAAGCAGGCTATCCCCTGTCAGCCCATGGGTCTACGGGGGATGCAGAAATCCACCCACAGTCTGTGAGAGAAGAGCTCACGAAGCAGCAGGTGGATGCCAGAAAAAGCTGTGATCCAGTGGGAGACCTGAATAGAGAGAGAGGGCCCCTGCCTCCAGAGATTTAGAGAGAGGGCCCTTGCTTCCAAACTAGAGCAGCCTGTCCTTAGAGGACTGTACCCCGTGGATGAGCGACCCACATCACAGCAGATTTGGAAAGACTGCCTGTGGGAAGGACTCTTGTTGCAGCAGGTTTGGCAGGACTGCTGCTCGTGAGATTAGAGCCATGCTGGAGAAGTTCACAGAGATCTGTCTCCCGTGGGAGGGACCCCATGGCATAGCAGAGGAAACACTCCTCTCTGTGAGCGAACAGGAAAAGATCTTGAGTGATGAACTGACCAAAACCCCCATGCCCTGTCTCCCTGCACTCAGTGGGAAAGAGGGAGGGGGTGGGAGATAAAAAAGGTGTTTTAAAGGCTTATTTTGCTTCCTCTTCTGACTCTGTTAACAACACATTCACTTTATACCTTTAAATTTGAACTTGCTTTGCCTTCAGTGTTTTCTCCCAGTCTTCATCTCAGCTTATGAACCCTTCGTTAATATTTTTTTTCCCTCTCCTCTGCTCAGCTGGGAGTAAAAGAGTGAGCGAATGGCTTTCATGGGTGCCTGGCATTTGGCCAGTGTCAAATCATGACACCCTCCTCCAATGATGCAATGAGGGGAAAGGCTTGTTTTTCACTTGGATTGGGTTTAAGAATTAACACTGAATAGTTCCATATCAACAAGTCCTTCTAGACATACCCCACTCTGCCTGGCCGCCCAAATGTGACTGTTTTAAGGAGGAAAGGGTGTTGGTAGCTGCTAAGGCAGATATCCTAGGAGAGAAATCTTTGCTCCTCAAAACCTGTGGGGATTCACAAAGAATTTAATCCCTTGAATTTCTGTCCTTTTGTTCTGGTACCAAGTTGTGTCTCCAGTGGCTGTAGACTTTGATTCAACTTGGTATGGAGACTTAAAAACAAGGAATAATTTGTTCTCTGGACTCATTCCTGGACTTGGACTCAAGGGCCTTTGTTCTCAAGCATATGATGCCTCCTTCATGGCCTGTTACTGGAAAATACTGACTGTTTTCATGTTTGTGTACTCTCTCCTGTGGGATGATGGAGGGCAATGCAGTGCCAAGAGTCACAGAGGACTTTGTCAGGAACCTGGTGTCAGATTTGTGGGAGATTGCCCTGAGCAATCAGTTATTTGCCCCAAAATATTTCTTTGTGTCTATCCAAAATACTCTTGTCTCTCACAAAGTAATGAATGTGTGCATTAATTTCTCTCTTTTGACCTTCCCTCAAGTAGATTTAGTGGCCCATGGTTTCTATTGCCTGTTCTGTACCAGGTCAAATCCAAAATAAAGTATCTGTTACCAAATGCCCTGCTAATGTGCCAGCCACTGCTCTACCTTGATAAATGCCATTGGATTGAAGAAATTGAAATGTAATGCAAAGATGGTTAGAAGTTTATGGGGGGTTTTTTGGTACTTCCTACATTGTTTTGTTTGTTTGTTTGTCTCTTTGTTTGTTCATTCATTTGTGGCTGGCAAGTCTGTTACATGAGACAACCTGGGCTGTGGTTTGGCTAAACAAAATGCACAGCACAAATCCTTTTCTGAAACATTCTTATCAACTTGTTTTCTGAGTTCCCTATGCTTTTTTTCTGCTAACGATTAACCTGTTTCTGTCTAAAATAAGTTCTACGTGAGCATGTAAATTTCTCTTCAGAATTATTCAGACAATGTTCCCAAAATTCAGGGGCTGAGGTATGATCCAAAATTTGTTAACTTGAGAGGAAAACTCACTTTGACTAAAGCAGATTCTAAATAAAACCTACAGAGAGTTCCTGAGCAAATCAAAACCAAGTAAGCATGAAATGTATTTGATCCAGGGTACTGTAAATGGAAATATTTTGTGATTATTGCTGGTAGACATGGGAAAAGAAAAAGGTATTGCAATAGTGCATATAACTATACTTAATACAGCCAGAGCAGCCTCAGCTACCTAAATTGTTTCACACCGGTTTCCACAACTACAGGCTGGATCTTTCATAATTCTTGGGTGTTTTATGAAATTGGATTACACAGTTAGACAGCTGATATACCTCAGGCTATTAAACTGCGGAGAGGAACTCGTGTGCCAGACCATTCATCCTGTTTACTGTGCCTGTATAGCAAACATCACAGAAATGCGGACAGAAATTTATATTTCAGATTCCCAACATAGCAACATTGTACCTGGGGCTGCAGAACATTACTCTGCAGTAATTGCTGCTTCACAGAGGGGGAACTCGAGTTTTTCTCCACTTTTTATGTATTTCCAAGGTATGCTTATTACAATACCCTGGGTTTTATAACAAACAGCTCCTATCAAAACACATTTTTCACTGATCTCCACAGCTGTTTGTTTTTTGACGTGGATGGTTTTCAGGGAATCAGATCCTTATAAACAAACAGCTTTGTGACTAGTATATGGAACATTGGAAGAGGAGTAAAGTTTGTCAGAAATGTTGGTTATTTTTCGAAGGCAACAGTGTTCTTGGATGTCAGTCTATCAAACTGCGTGGTCCAGGATATATTTAAAACTTATAAAACTATGGCTTAGTGTCTATGACTAGAGAAAATTATGACTGACACAACCTTTATCTTGTCAACTGTATTACAAAAGGTGGCGAGGTAGCACTGCCAGCCTTGATGCTTTTGAATGTTTGCACGTTGTTACTTGCAGTGGTATATACTGTAGAAAAACAAAAAGAGGAAAACAGCCCTAAATGCCATTGTAGGGACCAAAACTATGTGGTTTTGCTGTTTTTAACTAAACAGTAATTCTCCCTCTGGAATGCACATGGATGGACATTGAAGCCAAGAGAAATCGAGGGCTGACTTTTTCCACTTGGTGAAAGTCTCTAAATAACCCAGAAGTTCTGGTGCTGTGCTGAAAGAAAGGAATTGGCATTTTTACCAGGTGGGATTTTCTCTCCTTTGTGGTAACCTCTCAGTGCACATTGATGGAAGAATTTGGGATTACCTCCTTGAGCATGTCTGAGAGGTGGAGTTGCGGTGAGGATATCTGGGAATGGCAGGAGCAAGATTTGGCACTTGGTGTGCTGCTCCCAGTCTCAAAGGCTTTGTAAGAGGGGAACTGGTGGCAAATCTGGGTGAGAAAATATTGCAAGTCACTCAGGAGCTACAAAATCCTGCAGGGTGGGTGACAGTCACAGGGTGGCAGCCACCGGGGAGGTGCTGTGAATGTGACATGGGCATAAAGCTCTCTGGGAGGCTTTCACTGGTCTGTGCTGGAGCAGCATCACTGAAACCCAGTGCTGATGGGAGCAGAGGCACTCCAGCAGCAGGTGGGTGTTCCCACAGCACCTATCATCCCCTCAGGGGCTTTGACAGGCTGGAGATGGAGATGGGCAGAAACCCAGCGTGGGCAGTGCTGTAGCATGCCCTGGGCAGCACGGGCCCCGGCTGTGGGCAGCCAGGCTGGGAAGGCAGATGTGCTGGAGAGGCTCTGGACCAGGGTGCGTGCGAGGGGGTGGCTGTGGCCTTGCAGCAAGGGTGGCCAAGTGCCTGTCAGCTGGGCTGTGGGACCAGGAATACAGCCAGAGGCACGCACTTCTGGAGTACCTGCCTCCTGGAGGGGTCCCTGCCTGCTCCCGGCACATCTCCAACAGGTCTGACAGTCCAAGGTCTGGCTTGGGGCTCCCCCAGTGCAGGGAGTGTTGGGTGCCTCGAGCCTGGACCATGCCCAGTGCCCTGAGGAGGGGACAGTGTCTGGTGGGGAGTCAGAGATGGGCACATGGGGAAGGCAGTGGCTGTTACTTGGGTGAGGAGAAGGATGAGGGACTTTTTCCCAACACGTCCTACAGACAGAGCGTGGCAGGAGGGACATGGCAGCCGGGAACAGGAGCCACATCTGCTCCCCACAGTCGGGAAGGTTGCTTGGAAAGGCTGTGGGACCCCCATCTTGGGCAACTGCCTGCTCCTGTTGGCCTGGCTGTGACATGGCAGCTTCAGCAGCCACCTCCAAAGGTCCCTTCTGACATAAAGAACTTCAGAACTCAGTGGCTGTCGCTGTTTGGTACAGGACAGAAGTTTTTATGGGTCATCACTTCACTGTCCACCCAAACAGGGCCCTCCACGGAGAAGAGGGACTGTCATCCTTAGGCACAGGAACAGAAGGTTCATGGGGTCAAGGAGCAATGCATGCCAGCTGCTGAAGGAAAGGTGTGAGGCAGAGTTACATACTGGAGACAAAGCCACTATGAAATTCCAGGGAATTCATGAAAATATATGGGATTTTGCTAAAAAGAAAGTTATACCTGAGCCCAGAGAAGAGCCTGAATGGGGAAGGGCAGTGGCAGCAGAGGAGCACTCGTAGCTTTACATTGTGTTATTTGTTCCTGCTTTATGCTTCCAAAAACAAACAGTTCAATACACTTTCATTAGGTCAGCTGGACACCCAAGAAAACATATCACAGCCTTGCTTACAGGGAAAAGCCCTGGCATTCGCCCTTCAGGAGAATGAAGGCTTGAACTTCATCATCTATGCAATAAACTTGGAACACTTAAAGATGATTTTTTAAATGATAATTTGAATTATAGAAATGAGAATTACTAGCAATAGTGCCTGATAATAACAATTTGTGGTATTTCAGTCAGTTCATTAACTTTTCTTTTGTCAAATAATTGGTGGGAAACACTGGCATTAAACTAATTATGGTATTTTTTCTCTATTTTTAACTGTGTTTCAGTAATTATGAACAGTATTTCAAAGGGCTTTGAGATAACTATTTGTTGGGATTTTTAGGAGTTCTCCTGTTTTCTTTTTCTCTTAAAGAATTTCTCCCATACATGTTGCCAGGGGGACAAATTACTGGATGCTTAAGAAAAACAAAAGACCTGGCCAGAGGGGGAGGGGTGCAACTGGCTGCTCTCTTTCACCTGGGGGTTGGGTACAGTACCCCGGGCTGGCTGCTGTTCTCAGGGTTCTAGGGGAGAGAGGCTGCCATCGTTGTGGAGGGAATTCACCAGCACTGCAGGCTTCTGCTTTTTCAGCTGCCTTCCTTCTACCATGAGTGGAGCCTGCTCAGTTGCACCGGGACCCTAACACCCCACCTCACTAAAAGAGGGATCTTTTCACCATCTGCTCGGGTGCCTCAGGGAGATACCCCGGGATCCCAAGCCCGCCTTCCCTGCCCCGCTGGGAGCTGGGCTGCGGCCGCCCTGCCCCCGACGTTGCTTGGAGCCTTCGCTGCTCTGTAGCCCCGCACGCCCTGCCTGCCCGGACCTCCAGGGGGTTCTCACCGCAGCTCCGGAGCTCGATCCATCTCGTCTGCCACCCGGGATTTGTGCTCGTCCCTGCTGTTCCAGCCTGCTGTTCCCAAGGGTCCGGCCGGACACCGGGATCGGCTGCCCAGGGGTTTGTGAAGCCTTTGTCCCATCCCTTCCCGGGACCCCAGGGCGCCATTGCCGCGTGCTCCCCGAGCTCGCTCCGGAGCGCCCCCTGCAGCCGCGGGGGAACCATCGCACCCGCCCCGCTCACCGGGAGCCGCCAGCGCCCCTGCCGGCTGCGAGCGGAACTGCACCCGAGGGGAAAGGGCCCGGCAGCCGAGAGGGCTGGCACTGGGTTTGTGCTTCTGTCTGCTGTTACTGCCGCAGTTATTGCTGTTTGTTTGACTGGTTATACACACACAGATATACAATAGTAAAGAACTGTTATTCCTGTTCCTCGTATCTTTGCCTGAAAGCCCCTTGATTTCAAAATTACCATAATTCGAAGGGAAGGGGGTTGCATTTTTCATTTCAATGGAGGCTCCTGGCTTCCTTGGCAGACACCTGTTTTTCGAACCAACACACTATTTCAAAAGGAATGATAGTTGCCCTTGTTCCTTGTCATCAGAAATGGCACAGGCACCCCACCTTATGCCAGGGACAGTCCCAAAATATTTCATAATCCTGTTGGAATTGATGAACTCAGTGGAGTGTGGCTCTGGGAAGATTCAGAATCCTTTTGTCAGATCAGAATTAAATTTTTGCCTCCTATGTATTATGTGGCTTATGATGGATCAGGGGAGGCAGGGATGTGTACTGCATCCAACCTGGGATGTTCTCCTGTGAGGGTTTTGGTCTGTGTTGAACTATGAAGGTGGCAGCACTCTGCAGGCTCTTTGGAAACAGCATCGGCCTGCACAAAAGCCCAAAGAGCATCTGAGCAGAATAATGACTTTTTTTTTCTCTACAGCACAGATGTGCTGCTTCCTGACAGCCACTTCTCCAAGTGTTTTAGTGGTACAGGGCTGAGGCAGAGCTGGAAAAGAGGTCAGGGAACAGATGACACTGTGGGGGCTGCTACTGACCACCAGCCTCTGGCCTCTGTCCCCATTTCTCCTGTGGGACTTTAACCTCTCTGGCATTGGCTGGGAGGGAAATGAAGCAGGGCAGGAGCCATCAGGGGATTTTTGAAGTGTGCCAGGGATGGAGTGGGTTCAGTTCCTGAACCAAGCAGGGACAGGCAGAGCTGGACCTCACTGGTGAGCAGCAAGGAGGGGCTGCTGGGGAGGTGACAGCCACTGGCTACAGTGACCATGGTCAGCGTCCAAGGAGAGTGAGGATTTGGGAGCAGCAGAGGACATGCCCCAGACTTTAGGAGAAGAAGGAAACTTTGACATGTGCTGAGCAAAACTAAAGTAAGGGGGCAGGGGAAGGTGTACGACACAGGGTGCATTGGTGCAGGGCCTCAGCATAAGAGCAGATGTTTTCCATGGGACAGAAATTCCAGCACGTTGGTAGCCTCAGTGTTAAGAGCCAAATCTTCAGATGAAAAGCCAACTATTAAACAAAAAGCACAATCCCACCATCAGTTCAGAGATCTGCACTCTTTTGTTTCGCAGCACATACATCTTAAATCACGCCTCTAAAATGTGGGGAACACAGGAAGTAAAGTTCACGTGCTTTAAGTCTTCATTCTTTCTTGTGGGCTGAGCTCCCTGAATAACTCACTTCTTCCCTGACACAGGGCCAGCAAGTGACTCCCATGGTACACTACATACCCGTGTCAGGAGGTGCTTGATGTGCAGCAGAAGTGGAGACAAAGCTGGACAAAGTCACTGCCACTGGAATAAGGAGGGGACCAATGTACAGACAGCCCCACATGTGTTCAAGGTGCTTGTTTTAAAAGGGAGAGGCACTATAGAAAGTATTGAAAGGAAAAATCTCAGGCACAAGCAGAAGTAAAAGCCCCAAACAAAACCTCGCAACAAAATGTTTCAGTTCAATCTGACCAATGAAAATGCTTCTCTAGTGAAATTAGCAATTTTGCTTTATTTTTTAATGGCACTGTATTTCTTACCAATGTTTTTTGGGTAATAGCTCCCAGTGGTCTTTCTTAGGTACTAATTTCCTAGAAACTATTAATAAGACACTGGCAAGTCCCTTAGGTCGTGCTGAAAAATCTCATTGGAAATAATGGCAAAATCATTTTAGTTTTATATGTATATATACACTGGGAAGAAACAGATGCACCTCTAGGGACCATTGTCAATTCAATTACTTTGGAATTTCTCAAAACAATGATTGAATTGCTCTTATCTGCAGTCATTTGTCTGCACCTTTGTGAGTTCCTGAACTAAATGCTGATGATCCACTGCAGTACATTAATATTTGTTTTAAAATGTGGCGTTAGATCCAAGCCTTCACTGATGACAGTAAAAGCTTTGGTTTGGAATTGGGGTATTAACCAATATGTCCATGAGTTGGTGGATGTAGAAGTTGAAGGGGTTTTGTTCTAATTTCTAATTTTTTAAGACTGCAAAGTGCCCAAGCCTACAGACAGTTCATGCTGTGTAAATGCCACTTGGCTTTCCTGCTGCAGCCACAGCTCATTTCTCTGCCCAGAAAACCAAGTCTTTCTTTAAATACAGTTCTCATTTTCTGTGTCTCTTGCCAAGCAGCTCCTCAGGGCAGCACTCCCCGGAAGGGTCCAGCTTCACTCCCTCTCTCCATTCCTGAGCAAAGCCCTCCTGCCATCCACAGGCATGGGGCCAGGGGAGCTGCAGGGTGGGGCAGGACCACCTGGCCTGGGGAATCCTGAGCATGGGCCATCCAGGAAGGGGGGACACAACTCCCTGGGATTGCCCTCCCCTGGTTAAAGAGGTTTCTCCACAACTGAGATGTCCCTTCACTCTTGGAGGACCTTCCTTGGTTACTGGGACCTGAAGCACCCAAAGGAAAGAAAAAGAACTAAGTAACAATATTACTAAAAGCCCATACATGAGCTCTGTTAGTGACTGACAGGTGGGTAAGCATCTCATTTCTTGTCTTTATTTTCTGATTAGTAGAACGGTCAGTAGGCAAAACAAACCTCATTGCACATCTTTTTTAAGATTTGGCTGCAAGTTTGCCCCAAACCCAGGGCATTCCCCTGCCTTCAGTGCAGGTGTATACACTGTGGCTAGATGGAGGTCCAGAACACTGCAGTTTTGTTTACCTGCTTCCATGGCAATGCTTTTTTCTTTAAAACCCCCAAGCTACAGAAAAAATTCAGAAAGAACCCTTTATACCTTCTTGCAGAACAAATGCCATCAGTGTGCCACCAACAGCTCTCATGAGCTGAGAGGTATTTAGAATTATTTGATAACCAAATTGCTGATGGTACATCTAGCCCAACCATTTATTAAAATCATTGCACTGTTTTCCCTCCACCAGCAGAAAAACAGAATAAAAGGTGCAGTAGAAGTGTTTTGCAATTATGGTGCATAATGCTGGCTTTAAATAACCAAAATAATGTGGTTTTCCCATCAATATCCTGACACTGAGTCTGTGCTGGTTGCAGCTGCCTGCCTAGTGAAATTAGGTGGACCTAGTTGCTCATTTGCATACCCTAATGTTCCGATAAACCGCTTGGCTTTTGCTGCCAAACGGCTCTTACAGCCAGGCAAGGGGGTTCATTTGGGTATTTTTTACCTCTGCCTGGGTCTGCAGGCACATGAGCAATTGGTGTTGAAACCTCTAAACCTCCTAATGACTAAAACATTTTAAAAAGCTTGGTTTGGAACAAAGGAGAGCCAATTAAAGCACTGTGTTTTGCCACAGAGTTAGAAAACGACACAGATGCCTCTGTCCTACTCGCTACAGAAACACTGAAATAGTACCACAGGTCACCGTGAGGCAGAAAGCTTCTCTCTGAGGTTCTGGAGATCTGGGGCAGGAGCAGAAACACACTGCCTACAGCTAAGGTTTAAGGGCAGGTAGTTAAAGGGGTATTAAAGCCCCTTCCTGGGGCAGCCAGTAAAGGCTGTGGCATTTTCAGTAACCTGAAAAACATTTCTTTTGATGGGACTGTCCCTCAGACACGCACCTCAGAAGGAGGACCAGCGTCCCCGAGGATGTGTAAACCTTAAAATTCAAACTTCAACCTCAGCCCTAACCCATTCCTCTCTGCCCTGGTGCCTTTGTTTTCATGCACACAGAGATACCAGACACTGATTTGAAACCTTCGTGGTTTGATCCTTCTCCAAGAGCAGCCCCAGGCAGAGTTACATAGATTTTATTTAACCTGCCTTAACTGCTGTTGAGGGAGATGTAATTTGACTGTCCCTGGAAAACCAGAGGCAGCTGAGAATCTCAAAAATTTGCAACCTGAGAGATAAAGTGAATTGGCAAAACCAGTTTCTAATGGGTTTTCCTAAATTAACTTTTCTCCCTGTCAAAATATGCACGCAAGGATCGTTACGTAAATGAATGCAATTGGATGAGCACAGCAATGCCAGCCTAATTTAAAAATTAAAATTGTCTGAAATGGAAAGTTAAATTGGATGCAATTAGTGCAGCCTAAACAAAGGAACTTACTTAGAGCTACACTGATTTAACCTTACCAGGTCTCCTAGTGATGAGCCTGATGGTCCCTGCTAAGCCTGCTGAGCATTCCCTGGACCTCTGCGTGGCCCTGTCCTTCTTCAGGGATGATTTTTTTTGCAGTTCCTTACTTCTTGTTGTGTGGGAAAGCAGGACCTGTAACATCAGCCTATTTACAGAATAAAAAAGAAACCATGACAGGCAGCCTGGTGCTTTCAGTGGCAAACTTTTAGTTTGGAATTGCTGGCTAGACTTCAATGAAAAGAAAAAAGAGGGCTTGGGGTAAGGGGGGAATATTCCAGGATTTTAACCCTTCCTCTTTGACAATCCTCTTGTTAGCCTGGTTCTCTGATGAAATGCAAAATACACAGTTTGTATTTGTCCTCCTCCCACTGCCATTCAATTTCTGAATTTAACAGACTGAATTTGAAACAATGACTTCAAAGGTTCCAAATACTGCCTTAAATCCCCAAATTTAGGAGAAAAAAAAGAGAAAGGGAGAGACCCTAACCCTTTAGTAAAAGAAGAGATGACAGTAACTTTTCCCCAGGGGAGTGGTCAGAGTACCAAGAACTTCATTTTCCTTGGCACAAACCTGGAAGTTTTCGAGACACTCTGGGCTTCAATTCTCTTACAGTCACTTGTACTTGAGACTTGACTGTCCTGCTCTCTTGAGCCTTCCCCCTTTTCCCCCACCATTATTTTTCTCCTCCTTCCTAAGGAGAACTAAATTAGGTACAGAGAACAAGGAAGGTGGCACATTCTTTGATTTTTTTTTTCTCAGCCAGGTTGCGTTAATGCAGCTTCACGGCTGGACCACATCATCTTGTGTTAGGAAACGTATGAATGGATAATTGGAAACAAACACATACAAACCATTTCTAAACCAGAAAGCATCAACAGGAAATAAAAGGAATTTTTATTTTCTACTGGTTGCTTTAAAAGGGGATAAAGGGACACAATTTTGGACTGACTGCATGTGAGTCAAACCTCTTGTAACAGTCTTGTTTTTAACTCATATACAATCTTACCTTTCTTTAAAGGAGTGTAAATTGCCAGCTGACAATGCTGTTTCAAAACAAAGACTTATTTCCTTTTTACCCTTTTGCAGGGAAATGCAGGAAAACACTGACAGATTTGTAGATTGTCTACAAATGTTCTATGAAAAGTCTTGAGTGATTACTAATATATATTGTTGTGAACAGTCAAGCACTCTGAAAATTGTGCTGGACAAGGCTTTCCCATCTTTGTTTTGAATCAGAGCATCACAGAATCGTTTAGGTTGGAAAAAAAAAATTGAGGGATCAGCCAAATTTTTATCCAAGCACTGTCAAGCCCACCACAAGACCCTGCCTCTAAGTGCCACATCTCCATGTATTTTAAATCCCTCCAGGCATTGCGACCACACCCCTGCCCTGGGCAGCCTTTTCCAGTGTTTGACTCAGTGGATAAATCTGGGCTCCTATCTCCTCATGACATTTTCCTACTTCACCATTATTTTTTACAGATCTTGGGAAATGCTCATATTGAATTAATACCCTTTAAAACTTGCTTCATGAAAGGCAATCTCACAGTATATAAACCTGTACTTAATTTGGGCTTTCCTCTGGCTCGTTTTCTTCTCTTCTGATTTATGGAAAAGAAAGACCTCAGATGTTTTCCTGTGCTGTTTTTAACCCTTTTTTCTTTTGCACTCGGCCTTCTCAGTTAAGAACTCAAAATGCCTTTGAAAATGTAACAAATTGTGGGCAGTGCTGATGAAAAGAAGCAAACAAGCTCAAAAACCAGAAGCTGGGTGCTGTTCAATGCGGTCTGCGCTCAAGATCATTAATATAAAAAGGACAAAAAGGTGATTGAGAGACTGCAACCTGCTCTGAAGAGGCAAAGCAGGCTGCAAGGGGATGGTGGACACTTGCAAAGTGGTGAAGAACGTCTTCCTGGTGGTATGAACTGTCCTGCCCAGTGTTGATGTCACCCACGGCAAAACTGCTCAAGCTTCTGCAGGAGTGAATGGAACTCCAACATTTTCAGTTTTTTTCCAGGTCCTTTGTCAATATGTGTTATTTCAAACTCTCCAGTTTTCCCCACCATGCTCTTGATTCTTTTGCACCCTTTTTTCTCCCTCTCCCCCTGTTACTCTATGTGCTTGGGCTTAGGGCAACACACCCCATCTATTTTATTCATCTGTCAACAGAAAGAGGCACACAACTCCTGTCATTTATGTGAGGTGGGTTTGCACTGTTCTATTTCATTAACAGTCTGATCTCTGGGAAGGAGAAAGCTCTTTAGGTGCTTTCAGCACAATAATAGAGGGGCTGAGAGCTGTGCAGCAGCAGCAGCAGCTCAGTTGTGCCTTGGCAATGACGAAGCACTGAGGTCTTGAGGTTAAAGCACCAGACTGGGACCTGTGCTCTAAAGGATCACCCCCATTAGCTTGTGAAGGGACCTCTCTGGAATTCTGTTTCCTCAGCACTAAAATGATTCTGGTGGTGTTTGCTTGCTTGATGAAACACTTCCTGCAGAGGGATGGGCTGTGTAAGAGGTGGGTGACCTTGCTGTGGAATGGGTCCTGGGGATGCATCCGAGGGTGGTTTCAGTTTACATGATTTGTGTTTGCCTGATCCCAAAGAGGATCTGTGTACTACTGCTGTGTGTGTGGAAATTTGTGTTTCTTCCAGGGTAGTGACAACTTTTTAAAGTATGTCAGAGGGGTGCATGTGGAGTGTGGAAAGAAGGGCAAGTCACTGTGCAGAGGTTGTTGCTAAATGAACTTAAATCACTACTGATTTAAGTCAGAGCCCTTGATGGGTGCCAGCACCACTCTCTTTTTGATTATATTGTAATGGACCTGAATATGCTGCCTTTTCATTTTGTACATGCTAAATCCCAGATTGAGTTAATCACATGACAAGTCTGTTTTCACTTTAGGGGGCTTTTCCATGTTTTCCCCTTTTTTTTTTAAACATGTCAAAGCATTTTCTGTCTTTATGGCCCTTCACATCTTCCTATTTTTTTGTGATTTGAATGATTCATAAGAACTATCACTTTCCATGCAGAGTACACAGGAAACTTTTCCATGTGAGTCACTGACAATCGTACAAAAGTCAAAGCAACTGTTTTGAAATAACTCATGCCAGAAGAAAACTTAGTGGTTTGTTTTTGCACCTGTAGCTTTAATTCAGTGTTCTGGGAACAAGAGTCACCATAACCCTGTGCATTCTCGGGTTAAACAACTGCTTCTGAAGAAAAATCACAGAAGCTCTTGCGTAAGCACAGTGCAGCAACACCTGCTCCAGGTGTGTCTGTGTCCTGCTGCAAACACCCCTGAAAGGGGCAAAGGCTTCATGCATGGTTCTGGAAGCTTTCCCCTTCCTCCTCCCCAGTCTGCCTCTCTGAATTCCTTGTACTGGGCTAAAGCAGTTCTTACTTCACACAAACATAAGAGCTCAGTGTTCTCCTCTTCTTCACAAGGATATTCAACCTCCATCCTCATCCTTTCCCAGCAGGTCATGCTCCCTGATTCTCACCACATTACTTTGGAGAGGGAAGGTACTTGTCACTTGTTCTGTAAATGAAGAAATTAAGCACAAAGCAAGGCAGAGCCACGTCTAAACTGAATGCAGAATGCAGGTGCAAAGTTTCACATTATTTAGCTTTAAACTGAGGCGCTGCCCAAATGCATCTCCTTCCAGCCCTCTTCCAGCTTCATGCTGCTTTCCTTGAGCTGATGCCCAGTGCTCCTGTGGGTATGTTCAGCTAGTTCAGGTAACAAATCAATCTAGAAATATACTCAAATAAGAAAAAAAAAAAAAAGAAAATCAAAATACCCCACTGCCCACCTGACCACACCAGCACTTGGCATGGTGTAAGAGGTGCTACAGGTACCAAGGGCTAATGGGCTAAGGGATGGAAGTAGACTGTGACTTCTGCTTTGAGCATTAGCACGGGGAGTGTCAAGCCTTATTCCCCAAAATGTGTTGTAGTGAAGAAAAAGCTCTCCAATGGCACCCCCAGTCATGGCTCAGGCTCCTTGGCTTCCTTTGAAATGTGCCAGAGGAAAGAGGCAGACGCTCCCATCCAGCACCCATGGAAACTGGCACAATGCATTCACTTGTTGTACACCCTGAAAGGATGCCCATGTCAGGAATAATAACTTATTTGGGCCTGAACACAGGAGAAATGACGCAGATTTGCACACTTGGTCACTATTTTCTCTAAACGTCAGCTCACGTGCTGTTTTCTTTCTCTCGTACTCTGACTTCTGTATCAGCACGGATTTCATCTGACTCAGACTCGGTACAGATGGAGAGCTGTCAGCTGTCCTGTAAATGACAGCCTGCCTGTCCCTTGCATAAAATACCGCAGCTAATGAGGTGAGATAATTATGTCTATCCCACCCCCACTACCCTTCCAAGAGCCAGCAAGCTTTCAATTAGGGAAAGGCCAAGGAAGGGAGATGTTGAAAGTCCTGAAGACTCTGGATGAGCACAAACATCACCGAGAAGTTTCACAGAGGTGGGAAAAGAACACCTCAAAAGAAAAATGCTGTTCCTTCTCTGGTCCTTAGTCCTCGTGCATTTTTGAAGTTGCCAAAGCTCACACACCTTCCAACTCCCCTGCAAACCTCACCACAACTCTAGATAGACAGAAGAAGTCCAAAGGGAGCATTATTGATGATAAAGGGTAGAACATCAGCACGCAACTAAATGGTTGGTTCCGGGACATACTGAGTCTGATGAGAAAATGAAAACAGGGAAATCTTAAGTTCAGCATGAGGAGATTTGGCACATTCTCAGCCTTTTCTCTCAACGCATTAATTAGTCACTTGTTCCAACAAGGGGGGGGGGGGGGGTGGAGGTGGGGCAGGAGAGTGATTCAACTGGATAACAGCATTGGCACAAGAACAAATGGGCATCAACTGGCTACAAATGGGTATCAATGGCTATTAAAAGCTTAGGATGCAATTTAGAAGATGATTTCTAATTGTCAGAGGGAGGAGGTTATAGAATAGCTCTCCTAATAGAGGTGAGAACAGAAAACTTGGTGTTGGACAGAACTTGATGCAATTTATGACTGGGATTATAGGATTTTCTTTCCTGACTCAAGGAGTTCCTGCCAGTTTGTTACTCATTTCCATCTCCACAGCTACAACATCTTTGTCAAAAACACTTGGGCACTCATGGGTGTCCCTGCTCTGTCACGTTAATGTGAATGGAACAGAAACTGAGAAAAAGCTCTGCCCAGAGACTGCTTTCTTTTCAGGTAGTGACAAGACTGATGCAACATCAAGATGCTCTGTAGCCTCTCAGCTGCCCTATTTGGGCACTAGACACCAGCACCCCACGCTGAGATCAGAGTGGAAAGGAATGGAGGAGCCAAACTGAGTTTGTGCTTAGCACTGAGGACTGGGCCGTGACATCAGCCAGGGAAAACCAGGGTCTGCTTAATGTGCCTTATCTGTACCGACTGTTGATCTTGCTGAGGGCAAGTGATTCTTCTTTACCCTCACATGGCTGAATTCCCTCAGCTCTAGGAAGCTATGGGGGAGCCCAGGGAATATATGAATGTGCACAGTGAATTTTCCTCAGCCTCTTGAGTAACCACCAGCTTGAAATATCACCAAGAAGCAATAAATCTTGGCAAGCTTCTTACAAATTTCTACTTCCTTTCTTTTTTCTCATTATATCTCTTTTATTTTTTTCCCCCTTATTTTTTAATCCTTATGATTTCCAGCCTCTCATTTCAGGTCATTCTAAAGCACACCCAGGGCTTTCTGTAGGCACTCTATACTCATGCCATGAACCAGTTTTCTTTTCCTACTCTTAAAAAAACCATGGCAAAGTTTTACTGAGAGAGAGAGACAGAGAGAGAGAGAGGGAGACTTCATTAGCACAGAAGCACAGTTTTGCTGCTGTTCTGATGAAGCAGAGGGTGCCAACATGACTGAACAAGAGGTAGAATTTGGTGTGCTTTTCTGCAGTGTGACCACCCCGGAAGAATATTTGTACAGATGCTGCTAAACACGTTGTTCTTGACATGCACCTAATTTTCTGAAGCCAGCCTGGGTTAGATTCACTTGGTGGAACAACAGTGAGAAGAAATGCTCGTGTTCACTCTCATCGCTGCCATTCACGCCCTGCTCATGTTCCCTGCCTTTATCACTGCTAATACTGGACATGAATGTTCCTCTGGCACGTGGGACATATCCTTTTCTATCTCTGCTGCCTTGCAGCCCACTGTGTGGGACACAACCCTGCTGTGACTACCGGCAGAACAGAAAATGGGGCAATCCTGCCACCTTTTTGCTTGTTTGTTGGTCAAGGGTTTTTGTTCTCTCTTAGGATAAGTACCCAGGAGTATTCAAGCTAAAGGTTGAGTAAACTCCTTAGAAAAAGCCATCATCAGTTTTGTTTGCAACATCTTCTATGTGCTGTCTCTGAATATTAAGAAACATCATAAAAATTTCCTGATTTGCAAAACTTTGATAGATACCCCACTGCATCAAAATAGTATCAATTAATGGCTTTAGGCACCTGGTAACTCTGTCTTGGATGTGGAGCAGAATCATCCAGGTAATCATCTAAACCCCTCAGTGGAGCTCAGCCTGAGAGTCCTCAACTGGAGAGAGAGAAACCTCCTGAAACAGCAGTGTTAACCTGCTGAGTTGTAACACGGATTCAATGCGCTTCACTTTTGTGCTTGTGCTTCACTTGTTCCGTGGCTCTGGATGAGTAGAAGTCCCTTGGAGCTCCTCAGTCTCCTCCTCCAGCACCATGTAAGGCAGTCTTCTTTTCCTCTAATGTAAATCATTATAGATAATTTCGAATTTGAGAAATCTAGTGGAATGGCACCAGCATAAAATTATTCCCCACATTTAGAGTCAGCAAGGTCAAGTTGTTAAGAAAATGTTATGTCTTTGTTGGACTAAGACATCACTGAAAACCAAAGAGATAATATTTTCAATATCTACATTCTTCCTAATTGCTTCCCAGAGAGCAAAAAGTTCAAGCTTCAAAACGTTCACAAGCAATATACTTTGCAGATAGCTTCTTAAGAAAATAAGGGATGTGAAGCCAAGAACACTACAAAAATGGGGGCAAAACCATAAAGACATATTATGCAGGGGTTGAGAGGACTATTAGTTTCATGCATGTGACATAAATCTCTTTTAGGCTAGGTTTAATTTGAGTTTTCTGCAGTTCACTTTGTTCAGCATCCTGCAAGCATTCCTTCCATGTGGTCTGGCAGATCAAGGTTGCTTCTACACAGTCAGGAAGTTTCAATCAATATTTTACAGCATTTCCTGAACTTTTAGACGTGTTTAAAGTTATGTTTTTACTTCCTGAGAAGGCAGCCAGATGACACTTGCTCTCCTTTGTCATGAAAGGATAAACAGCTGTAAAAGCTGTTTCTTCCTTCCAACCTGATGTGCTTTACATCACAAAGAGAACTTGGAAGGGAGAGTGAAACTGTATTATGCAATTTAAAATATAGTGTCTGTGCATTTTAAGACCTTCACCTATTCTATTCTATTCTATTCTATTCTATTCTATTCTATTCTATTCTATTCTATTCTATTCTATTCTATTCTATTCTATTCCATTCCATTCCATTCCATTCCATTCCATTCTATTCCCATACTTATCTAATCCTAGGCATGATGACCTGCTCTGGTAAGGCACACCAGCTGAGCAAAACTTACTGGGGGGGGACACTTCACCCTCACATGAGCAGTCATGTGAGCTCTCAGTGTTTCTTTCTCTTCCTCTGTTTAACCTGAAACCTCTCTGATTCAGAAATGCAGAACTTTTGAGGTACTTTATATCAAAGAGGATACACATAGCACAGAAGCACCTTCAGCCACTGGGACCTGTACCTGGATGAACATAATTCTGACACTCCTCAGGCAGCCAGTTTAATTAAAGGTACTTGTGCTCTGTTCTGACTTTCTTGTTCTCTTCTTTCTCTGATATTTATGGGTAAGCAACATTTTTAAGTGTTTTGCCCAGAGGAATAGTTAATTTACACAAAGACTTCACGTTCTACTGGTAAAATTTTCCAAAACCCTTACTGCCACCTGTTCATTGCATACATTGCTTAATTTTATATATTTTTTTTAACTCTGGTCTTACAATCCTTTTGTAGAAAAGTCAAAAAAAATTTTCCCAGAAGTGGTAGCAGTACAGAGTGTATTAAAAAGTAATATTGTGATTTCTGCTGCTCTGTAGGGGAAAGCTGCTATAGAATTAGGGTTTATATGTCATTTATCCAGAGAGTGTACACAGCAAGTTGAGTGGGACAGGTGAAGAAAGAGATGATTCAGACAAGAAATCCCCCTCTTTTAGGCAAGCACAAACAGATGAAAATTCTGAGAGGTAACCTGTGTCACCCACAAAATGCATAATTCTGAAATATTAAATATGGCACACCCACTGCAATTCAGCATCTTTCACTCTTTAATAACCAAACGAGTTGGGCATTACAAGGAAAGCCAGGACCAAGTGCATCACTTTAACAGTGTCTCATTTTTAAACTCTATCTCCTTTTTTCAAACTTTCTAAGTTAATGCCTTTCCAGTTTATGCATTGCAAAATATGAAACCAGGACAATTTACATACTGACATGGGCCATAAAATAGTCACTGAATAACAATGAAGTGATAGCAAAGGGGAGCTGGAGTACATCCCTTGTCAGATGCTTTAACTTTGTATCTGCATCACTCGGCCCTTCTGCCCTAACATGAACATCTACTTGGCTTTTCTGTAAACAACATCCTTGAGTCCATCAATCACCAGGGAGTGGACAGCTTTTACAAGCTCATGATGGATTTTTCCAGGCTGACAAATGGGTCATGCACTGCTTTTCACTGAAAGTGCATTTTACAGGCTAAGGAATTAGCTGATAAAGTGGTTAGCAGTGGCTTTGCATAATGAAAGCCAGCAACTTTAGAAGGCTTGAACTTTCATTAAAGTAATTTTAGGAAAAGCCTATTTCTGCAAAAGCATTCTGTTTGGCAGGATTTCTACTTTTATCTTTCCTGTTTTTCTTGATTTCTTTTCTTTTTGCAAATACAGAAGCTTCTGTCTGATTTTTCTGCTAGTTACTCACAAACTTGATGTTACTTAGGATTCATGCCTTCAACAGCAAGCTGATGTACCTCAGTGATGATGCAGCCCTAAAAATTTGCAGTGTCCCTTATATATTCCCCTGGGATTGTGTTGTGAGTGTGAAGTAAGCAGTAACATATGAATTAGGACTGAGTGAACAAGGCAGTTTCAGTTCAATGCACTCACAGTAAGATTTTCCACTGAAAATTGCAGGGTTTTGGTCACACCAGGCTTCTGCCATACTTTCTGTGGCATAGTGTGACATGTTTTATGTGGATTTACTCTTGAAAACCTGACTCCTTATTTCCTTTCCTTCTTCCCTGGTAAAATGTTAACTCTTTTTAGCAATGCCACATCTCACAGGTAACTTCAATTATGGAGAGTTACGAAAGGCAGCACGGGTTTCGGCACAGATCCTGGTGATGTTCATACAATTGGGATAGTGCAGTGAAACTGTTTTTTGAGTACAGCAATCACAGGGAAGCTGATCAGCAGCTGGGGTTGTTGGTGGTGTTAATTCTTGTGTCAAGTGTTCTGCAAGATACATAAATACTCCAGACTGTGTTCTTGATTATTTGAATATCTGAGGACCGATTTTTCTTTGTTTCTAGAACTGGCTGCTTGATATACATTAAAAAAACACTCTGCCTTTGAGTCCAAAACAGAAAAAAAGAAGAAGACCATGTCCTGTGAGACAGTCTGGCTTTGTAATTTCTGCTTGTAGAGAAAGAAAAATGGGTGAATGAAGTGCTGTGATCACAGTTTTCACAAAGCACTGAATCACTCCGTCAGAAGCCAGTAAAATGTTTAGCTAAAGTGTGCTCTGCATAGTGAGTATCTTCCCTTTGCCTTGGGGCACGTTTACAAAAGTGCTTTGGGAAAGATGTGTTTTCAAGTTTTCTAACCACACTCACAGCTTCTTGCTTCCTTAGATTCTGAAATAAAAGAATAGTTATAGCACTGTAGGCTACCAGATATTTTGAGGCAGAGAATCCTATGTTTTATCTGTTAATAAGTTTTTGAGGCCAGACAGTCTAATTAGATAACCTATTCTAACCTCTTCGGTAGAAATATCACGACAGAGGCAGTGTAAGTGCACTTACAGCAACGACAAGAGAAAGAATAATTTCTCTTCTGTCAAATATTTACATCTCTTTAATGTTCAAACATTGCACAGTAAAGATTCAGAATGGATTTCCAATTGAAAATAACAAAATGGGAAATGGAAACAAGAAATAGTAAATAGGAACAGCATTTTCTTCTCTGTATTTCCAAGTTAAATGGAAACTGAATAGGACATGCAGGCGTGAGATGCAGATGAGATGGGAAAGGGATAACTAGAATTGAAGATGGTCAGTTGAGCAGGCCATTCATGTGCAGAGCTCCTTTTTCTGTAACTGTGAGAGGTGAGCATGCCTTCAATGTAAAGCATTTTGTTGCTTCCTGTGATAGACATTTATCTCATTTTTTTATTGGGAAAACCACTACTCAAGCCAATCTTACTACAGTAATGTACAATATATATGCACTATACTAACATGTAATAACTATATTTATACATATAAATACAAAATGTAGTAATGTATAATATAATGGGGAGTCTTTATTCTGTATCTACCAAATGCAGAGGAGTATTGTTTCTGTCTCACCTCACTTTAAAAAAAACACCAAAACAAACAACCATTTACACTGTTAAATAATAATAATAATGACTATTATTAGCACAATAATAAATTTAACACCCTTCTTGATCTGGACTTATGAGATTACTTTGCTCTCAAAGAGAATTTCCCGTTTATTTTTATACTATCTTGAAAGTGAACTTTTTCCAATCAGAAACCTTTTTTTTCCCAACTATTGTAAATATAATGGAATTTTACTTAGAGGAGGAGAAAGTCAGTAGTTCTGCTCCTGGGAACAACATCTGACAGCAGCACTTCCTTTTGTAGAGCTGTCCACCTGTTTTAGAGAATCTGAGACTGACATAACACAAGGGAAAGCAGCAAGTTTCAGTTTCTATTTCACAGAGTTTAGCAAGCGATGCACAGGAAAATATAAAATAGAGAAAACCCTAGGAGCTCATTTTACCATTGAGTTCCACTGCCCTTCCTCTCCAACAGCTGCACTTGATCCTGCACTGCCTTTCCAGCACAAGCTCAGCAGAGTGGTTTCAATACTGTAATTCTCAGCAGTGTATTTGGCCTCAGTGTGTAACTGCTGAAGAGAAGCCAGAACAATAAGGTGAATCACACGATCTGTGAGTCAGCACTGAGCCTGCCGTGGCTTCCGACCAAACGACGGGAGTTAAAAATGGGAGCAAATGTCTGACTTGTCACAATGGGCAAGAACTGCCAGAAACAAAATGGGAGCCTTCAGAAGGTGAATGTTAGCACCAAGGCTGGCTCAGAGGCAGCCCCTTGCAGCCCACTTGGACTGGTTTGTAGAGATGTGAGCGATGCTGGTCCTGGAGCAGCCCAAGGCCGTGGTGGTTTGTGTTCCAGAGCCTGTCCAGGCCAAGGGTTCTGAAAATGCTGTTGTGTGTTGCTGTAAATCTAATCTTTAGTGGCAATGTGGGATGGAATAGTTCTCTTTTAAAAGGGCTTTGGATTTGTTTAATCCTCTGCAGTTAGAGTGATCAGCAACAGATTAGGAGAAAGAAACAAAGAAAAGTTCATGGATTTTAAGACTCAAAGGTGCTTTTTACTGTACTGCCAAAAATGCAGCTGACAAAAACATACAGAGTATTATTGAAGTTTCTGTGAAGCCGACAGCCTGTTTTGCTGTCCTAAACTCGCAGTTTGGCCCATCATTTGCAGTTAAGTAACTGTGAATTTAAGAAGCCAGTGGGGAAGTCCCACATGACACGACACTTGGCTCACATGGTGGTAAAGTTGGATTGTCTGTGCTGAAGGCAGCAAATTAAACCTTAATTGACTTCCAGATTCGGAACAATAAATTCTGAATTCCTTCAATGCTCTCCATCAGTGTTTTCATGCTGAAGAGTGCTCGTGGAGTACCACTGCTTCACTTGCCAGCCACCTGATGCTTCATGTTCCAGGCAGTAGCTCGTGTCAGGGTAAATTTTCACACTTTATCACTGAAAATTTGTAAATTTTGCCTTCTGTTTGAAAACATGGTTAGTAATTTTATAAGATTTTATGTGTTTCTAATGTTTTCCACCCTCCTGGAAAAACCTGGCTTTCCATCCCTGTATGCCCAGGACTTCTCAGGAGGTAGAACTTCTCTGTAGTAGGATCTCATGGGATCGATCTCATGGGAAAGAAGGGGAAACAGAAGATCCCAAACCTAGCCCTAACCAGGCTAGTGAGCCCAAGGCTGCCGAAGGCCTTTATGGGGCTGTTGTCAGGAGGGGTTGTCAGGATGCTGTGCAAAAGGAAGGAATTTGGGTGTTCCCATGTCAGACTCAGCAGCACATTCCAAACCTTGGTCAGTTCATACTGAGCTGGAGCCTCTTCAAGTCTGTTTACTGACGTTAAAATGCACATTTTCCTTCACATTTTTGCTTTTTTTTCCTCCCACTTTAATGACACCATTTACTCAAATTGTTAAAGTATGGAATCATAAAATCATAGAATACTCTGAGTTGGGAGGGATCCACGAGGAAAGTCTAACTCCCAGCCCTGCACAGAACAACTGAAAGAATCCCACTTTGTGGGCCCAAAAGAATCAAGGTTCATAAAAATGTCCTTAGTGGATGAAGGAAGAATGTTAATTATCCATTTTGCATTGATTATTGGAATAAATATGAAGCTCACTTCAACCAGTTTTACTTGATAACAGGAATGTATTTGTATCTTTTTTCTTTTCTTTTCTCCTTTTCTTTTTTATTTTCTTTTCTCTCTTTTCCTTTTCTTTTCTTTTCCTCTTTTCTTTTCTTTCTTTTCTTTTCTTTTCTTTTCTTTTCTTTTCTTTTCTTTTCTTTTCTTTTCTTTTCTTTTCTTTTCTTTTCTTTTCCTTTTTTCTTTTTCTTTTCTTCTCTTTTCCTCTCTTTTCTCTTTTAGTCTCTTTTTTCTCTTTTCTCTTTTCTTTTCCTTTCTCTTTCTCTTTCTCACTTTGATTCGTAAATAATTGTTCTTTTTGCTGATTTTCAACATTTACTGGTCAGAATGATATAACTCTGTCCTTACAGCAGTCTGACTCCAGCTAATCCATTACATGTCTGTCCTTGAATCTTCACTGCCAGAATTTGCACCAAAGGACCAAAGATAAGACAGCAAGATAACTTAAGACACTCATCTTACTAAAAATTCAACATTCTAAATTTTGAGAATCAAATTAGTACCATTTATTGATAAAATGCAGACTTAGGAAAATAAAAAAGGAGGAGAAGGTCAAATAGAGGAACTTCTTTTCTAATTTTAAAAGAAATACATTTGTCATGCCATTCCTTTTGACATAAAGTCTCTTATTTTGAAATAAAACAAAACAAAACGAGCACCAACAGGAAAACTAAGAACTATGAAAAGGTGTTAGAAAAGTAAAGTTAATTTTCCCAAGCTGTGTAGGGAGGAGAGACTTCTATAAAATATGTAAACACTATGTGTCTCTGAGGAGTTGAATTTCCAAAAATTAAGTTTTATTTCCTTTCACTGAAAAAAAAGCTGTTGTGCTGTCAGCTGCACAAGGAAAAACTACTGCTAAGCCATCTGTTCAGTTACATTTCTTGGTGTTGAGGGTAATGGACTAGTTGCAATTCATTGCTTAGCAGATAATTAAGCATCAGGTTATTTAATTATTAATATCCGTTTCTATAATTATTGAAATTAGATGCAGATTTTAATTCTCATACAGGGCTTCCTGTAAGGTATGCAGATGGATTTACTGGTGTTGCAAAACCAGCTGTTTGTGGCAGACACGATGTGCAGCAAATGTTTAACAACTACAGAAACTGTGCTGTAGCCCTCAGGGGAGCACCCACAGAAAGTACAATGGGAGTCTCCACCAACAGCTCAGAAATTTTGATCTTTATGGCTACAGGGAGCAAAGGACAACTGAAATATCCCCATATTTCATTTTCACTTAGAACAGGTTGCTCTTCCAGCAATTCATCATCTCCAGCAAAATACTAATCACAACAGCTGTGGCTCCTTCTCAGCACCCTGCACCTCTTCTGGACCAAAACTCTGTTGACTCCAGCAGCTTTTCTGCATTCAGAATCAGCCCCACCAGCTCACTTTTTGAGATGTGTAACACAAATAGTGTATACTGATAAGGCACTGACATTTATTATGCTGCACTGGTTAATTTGCAAGAACACGTATTTTTGGCTATCTCCCTTGTCCAGCCAACCCCAGCAATCTTATAAAAAGTCACCATGTGCATAGGTTCATTCGAAATGCAGTTGAATATTTTCATGCCATGTCATGAATCTGCTTATTTTTTCCTGTTCCTCGTCCTGCTGAGGTAGCACAGGCTGCCTGAGTGGTTCTCCTGTGCTCTGTGGTTCTCCTCTCTTTCTCTTTTCTGTTGCTCCTCTTTTACCACTTTTGTCCTTTACACCTGGAGGGCAAAAAAACTCGAAATAACATGCAAAAACTCCATTAAAACCAGGAAAACAGAGAGCCTTAGAAAGCCTGTGGCACTCTCAGATTCTCTGCATTGTGAAAGGACTTAAAGCATTTGTCAAACAGAAGAGACACACAGTCCATGCTCCTGTCCCCACTTCCCAAAAGGTGATGACCAGATGGAATCTTGGTTTAAGACAGTTTAAGGAGAGCACTCTGGAATGAGGAAAGAGAACAAGGAAAAGGAAAGGAAGCTTTAAATAAAGGCACACGTGTTTTCTCCACAAGCCCTGCTCACTGGTGGGGCCTGGATCTCCCTCACTGCCAGCAGCTGTGGGCTCCTGTTCCACAGGTGCTTTGTTCTGCAGCAGTTACTGAGGTCAGCTTTCCCAGCTTAAAAAAATCCATCCACATCTTCTTGCAAGCAAATATTTTCCTTTCAATCAAGTTGACAGATACAAACATTAATGTCATCACTTCTAAGGAAGTAACTCACACATGCCACTCTTCTCCTAGGACATGAGGGAGCCAGGGATCAGGTGCTCTTGTCTGAAGCACAGGTAAACCAAATGAAGCACATGGGCTGTAGCTGCAGTCATCTTACAAAAGAAATTCAACATCTTTCTTAAATTAGTATGATTTAAAGTACTGATGTGCTTTCAAAGTGTGACCATCAAGCCTCCCTTTCCCTAGCAGTGGCTTACTGGCAAATGAAAGCAATTATTCAGTTGATGGAACTGAAAATGTCGTCAAATTTATTGAGTAAATTATACAAGAAGTTGACCACACATTTGAGCTCGGGTGTCATCCTCTAATGTCAAGTGAAGACACAATATCAAAATATCAGATTTTTCTTAATAACCAGCAAAGATATGTAATTCAGTGTTGGCTGGGAAGCCAGCACAGTCAGAGAAGGTTTTCATGTAATGCTTCACAAGTGGCTTTGCCGGAATTACCAGTAGCATGCTGCTCCTGTAACAAGTGCAGGGAGTTTGCAGAATGTTTTCTCCTTGCAAAGGCAGAGTGTTCACAATCTGCCCAGCGATCTCTAGAGTGAGGGATCAGGCAGAGCCCCAGGAAGGTGAACAAAACTCTGCTGCTGAGGCAGAGCTGCCCAGCAGGTCCCCAGAGCCACCTGGAGCTCGGGCAGCACCGACACAGCGTGGTGTCACCACTGCAGAGAGAGGCCATGGAAATCTGCTCTGCCTCAAACTGTCTCATCTTCCTTCTGTTTGCCCCAGCAGAGGGATGTCCCCAGAGTGGCCCTTTCTGCAGCCCTCCACACCACTGCTATGGCCACGACCATTAATCCCCGTGGACTCAACGTAAAAAACTCTTACATCAGTCAGAAACAAAAAGAGAAGGGAAGGGAAGGTGCGGGAAGGGAAGGGAAGGGAAGGGAAGGTGCGGGAAGGGAAGGGAAGGTGCGGGAAGGGAAGGGAAGGTGCGGGAAGGGAAGGTGCGGGAAGGTGCGGGAAGGTGCGGGAAGGTGCGGGAAGGGAAGGTGCGGGAAGGGAAGGTGCGGGAAGGGAAGGTGCGGGAAGGGAAGGGAAGGTGCGGGAAGGGAAGGTGCGGGAAGGTGCGGGAAGGGGAGGGGAGGGGAGGAGAGGAGAGGAGAGGAGAGGAGAGGAGAGGAGAGGAGAGGAGAGGAGAGGAGAGGAGAGGAGAGGAGAGGAGAGGAGAGGAGAGGAGAGGAGAGGAGAGGAGAGGAGAGGAGAGGAGAGGAGAGGAGAGGAGAGGAGAGGAGAGGAGAGGAGAGGAGAGGAGAGGAGAGGAGAGGAGAGGAGAGGAGAGGAGAGGAGAGGAGAGGAGAGGAGAGGAGAGGAGAGGAGAGGAGAGGAGAGGAGAGGAGAGGAGAGGAGAGGAGAGGAAAAAATGTCCAATTTCTTCATTAGCTGACTTAAATTTCACAAATGCAAGAAGAAAGCAAATTAAAGATTCTTTCTCCCTCAAGCAGGGAAAGCAATGGAAGCAGATGTAGTTTTTGTTACAGGGTTTGCAGTACAGAAGGACTTGGTTTCTACTCCAAAATCCCATTAATTCTTTCTGCATTAACTCTGTGCCTTCAGTCATAGGAATAAAGGCAGCACAAGCCCCAGCACGAGCCTTGGGAGTGAGAAGGTGTGAAGGTGGTTGGAAATGATCCAGCTAAAGGTACCTCTGCAAATCTGTGAGCAGTTTTGCACCACAGGCACCATTGACAAAGCAGACCTTTCGCCAGGCAGGTACAGGGGCTGCAGAGAGAGCAGTGTTCTCCTGAAATCCACCAGTCCCTCTCCCCAGTGAGCCTTCCTGATCTGCTCTTCTTCCCAGCAGAGCCTCCCTTCACCCAAACACCACTTTGCAGGGACAATCAGAGCTCTGTGGCTGCTCACAGCACTCTCAGAGCAGATTCACAGAGGCAAAAGAAAGCAGTGTGCTTGATGTTCCTTGCGGAGATGCACTCCCATGGAGGCAGTGCTCCATTAAAGACTCTCCTTAGCTGACCAGCCCTGAGGAACTGCCCAGTGTCCTTCTTGGGAGAATGCTTTTTCATTAGAGAAAAATGAGAAAAATATTTAAGAGTGAAAAAGTCATTTTTTCCACAAAGTAAAACACAGCATAAAGGATAAAGCCATGCCCAGGAAGGGTAAAAGAGCACTCAAATAGCATCTGCAGCTCAGCCAGACACATCAGGCAAAGGGCCTCACTGCTGCCTCCAGCTCTGTAGTGAGCTGTCAGTTACTGAGCTCAGCCCTTGGCAAAGGCAGGCCACGGCTCTGGGATTGAGCACTCAGCTGCAAAGATGCTCTGCTACTGCTGCAGTGCTGCCAGTGCCCAGCTGTGTGTGAGGCAGAACCCAAAGCAGGCTCACAGAGGGAGTGAAGCCCAGAATGTGCCAAAACATGCCAAAATGTGCCAAACCATGCCACCTCTTCACAACCTGCAACACAAGAAGGGCAGCAGAAGTGGGAACTCCGGAAAGACAGAAGGGGTGCAGTGAAGGAAACAGCAAATGGAGTAAACAAAGCACATGGTAAGAAGGAATAAGGAGAGACTTGTGTCAAATCTTGAGAGAAAAAACTGGGGAGAAAGCAACAAAAAAGGCACATCTTGCTTATGACAGAAAGGTACAGCCAGAAGTGAGGGCTGAAGATGTGAGAGCTGCTGGGGGTTTGTGATCTCCAGGGCAATCCATCCCACATCTGTCTCTGAAGGCCCCACAGTGCAAAGGGGACATTTCCTCAGTCCCTTGTCGGAGCTGATTGACCATGTCCTGGCACAGGAAAAATCAATGGGTCTCAGCTACGTCAGGTGACAACTCTGCTTCTGAAATCTCCTTTCAGTGGGAAACTGCAGCAAGGAAGGCAAAAGACATAAAAGTTCCCATCCTAACTGGGCATGAGGGTTATGAGAGCTGACGAGGGGTGGTGACACTGCCAGTTGCAATGAGCCTTTGGAGAAACTGTTCTGTTTCCTTCTGTTCTGACTGCAGAGAGGACAAAGGGAGTCAGGCAGAGCTCACCAGCTGAATTCAAAGGCCAAAGTTGGTCAGACTAAAGAAAAAGACACTGGTACTGCCTACTTGATTACCTACCAGTTATCTGTGTCTAATACACTCCCTGATACAAAGCACAAGTGTTCCCCTTGGAGTCTGTCACAGAGCTCAATTCCACCTGGTTTTTCTCCTGTTTATGCAGGAAATGTCAGCTTGCTCAGCAGTTTGCCTACAGCAAAACAAAACATGTGAAAGGAATCCCCACCAACAACAGATCCAGCTGAGAGGGACTTGTCCAGGCCAAAGCACTTGTATGGGATCCACCTCTATTCACCAAGTGGGAATATGCCTAATTGGAAAATTAGCTGCACAGTAACATCCAGGCACTATTTATGCCAACTTATATTTTCTCCATGCTGGCCTTGGTTCAGCTCAGTTTCCAAGGCTGCCTGTAAACACTTGCTTCCAAAGAAAAGCACTTTGTTTGACTGCAGTTCCCTCTCTCTTTATCGCTGTGTTTTCCTTTCTTCTCTTGGTTTTTAATTGCAGACTCACCAGTATCACCTCCTGCCTGTGTTAGCTCCCATCAGCAATGCTGGACTGGCTGCTATGGCTGATCTGCTTTCTGGCAGCTCCATCCTCACCCACACACATCCCTCTGCTGCCTGCTGGCCTCAGCCTGTGCTTGGCTGTCTCGAGGCTGTCCCCAGCCTGTGCTCCAGTGACTGCTCTTCACCGCAGCTCTTCCTGTCTCCAGTGCTGCTTCCATGGAATTCACACTCTGGTTCTCTGCCAAAGGCCCACCATAACCCCTGCAGGTCTGTCAGTGTCCCTACACCCTCTTCTTCACTCTGGGTGGCTTTGCTTCCTTACTTTGGTCTTCAGCTTCCGCTGATATACACGCACTCCTGTAACTCACCACACTTCTTCCCCCTTGAAGCTATGTCCATTTTTCTGCTCCAGTAGCAACCTCTCCCTTTCTTTGCTGAATTCACCTTGATGTGAATTATGTGCTTGTTTAATTCTTATTGTCTAAAGGAAACATTCTGGTTGCTAAGCAATAGTTGTGTCCTTACTAAAAACTCAGAACAATTCTGATTTACATATTTAGTCAGTGATCGTTTCTGAGCAAGTCAAAAGAAGGTGCTTTTCCTTCTGCTAACAAACAGCAACTGGGTGTCTGTCCAGCTTTGATAATGTTTTGTTCCTTACAAAGTAGAATTTAATCCAGCTGCTGCCTGTTTTAGCACCACTGTATTGCTACAAACAAGAGCAAGTTTACCTGATAGAGGAATTGGGATGTCACCTGGTCTGGGGCTCTCTGGATGTGCCCTGGAGTTGTTCTTACTGTAATATCTGGAGATAGGTGTAAATGTAATGCCAAGCTGTGCCAGAACTGAGCCTCAAACTGACTTTGGTCTAAAAAAAGGAAAAGTTACATAGCTTGGCCTTCCTAGCTGGAAATCAGGACCAAGCAGCATAGGTTTCTCTTCTGAGATGAGATTCTCTTTATGTCAGACCCACAAAAACTCCAAACTAACTGGGCCCTCTCCACTACAGTGAAATGAGACTAGAAAAAGTGATCATGACAGAATCCCTATATAAATGCCTCTAAACCTTCCCTTTCCTCAGAAATAACCAAGTCCTACCCTCCCCTTCCCCTGTGCTTGTTTCTATAACCATTCCTGAGACACTGCTCAAAGGTTCAAAGAAATCTTGTTACACGTTGACTCATCACATGCCAGCAGTCTGGATCAGACAACGCAAAGGGAACAGAAATTTCCGTCTCTCCAAGCAGAAAATGTCCCACAGGCAGAGAAAAGGGAAACTCTGAAGGGAGAATGCCCAAGGGTCAGAATTCAGGCTCTGGAGTTGCAGCTGAAGGCCCTAAGGCTGTAGTAATTTGCTCATCTTGGAAGTTACACTGGGGCTGAGTCCATCAGAAACCAGATGTCACTTCAGTCTGTCCTGTCAGTGCTAAACTCAACAGGGATGCAGAACAGCTGGGATGAGCATCAGCAGATTCCAGGGCCTGTGAGGAATCCCAACTTAATGTGAACACTTTGTGTGCTTTGAGGTGGCTCTGCATTTCCCTCCCACCACTCAGGAATGCTGAGCTTTTTCTCTCATAGCACTTCCCAATGGTTTTATTTACCTTATTTTAATTTTAATGCAGATCACTGTTTCTCATAAGGGCAGTGAACTTGAGCAAATACTTTGTTATTTATGAGACAGTCCTTCGTGTCCTTTTGCAACTCCTTCCTATGTCACTTGACAAGGTCACGTGCATAAACCACCTCTGTCACATCTCTACTTCATAAAACAGCTTCAGAAGGAGCAGAAACTATGATCAGAGGAAAGCCATGCTATGGAAAGTATATTGCAATTTCCTGCACTGGACAAACAGGGGCTTTCTCTGGGGATGAGGGACCTGCTTTTGAGTTAACCTTCTCCCCACCCCTCCTTTTTCTCCTGCTCCCGACTTCCCTCCCTCCTTCCCACAAGTAGCCACAGGGGGACAGGGAAGGGGGCTGTGGTCAGTTCATCACACACTGTCTGTGCTGCTCCTTTCCCCTCATGTTCCTCCCTGCTCCACTGTGGTCTACAGTCCATGAACTCTCCGGTGTGGGTCCTTCCCACAGGCTGCAGTTCCCCATTAATTGCTCCAGCATGGGTCCTTTCCATGGGGTCACAGGTCCTGCCAGAAAACCTGCTCCTGCACAGGCTCCTCTCCATGGATCTCAGCTCCTGCCAGGAGCCTGCTCCAGCACAGGCTCTCCAAGGGCCACAGCTTCCTTCAGGGGCACATCCCCTTGCTCCAGCATGGGGTCCTCAAGGTGGTTGTCAGCTCCATCATGGACCTCCCTGGGCAGCTGAGGACAGCCTGCCTCCCCATGCTCTTCCTCATGGATTGTAGGGGAATCAGCTCGGGCCTCTGGAACAGAGACTTGGCTCTTCTTTGACCTTGGTGCTTGTTCCTCTCATGTATTCTCTCTCCCAGTTGCTGCTCAGCAACTGGTGATCCACCCCAACTAACCTTGCCATGTAAACCAAGTTCATGGTGTTAATAAAAAGATTTTGAAAACAAGCTCAGAGTAAAACTATAATTTGGCCACAGTACAAGTTCAGGTGCCATTTTCATAATCCTCTTACTAGGTGTATTTATGGAGTATGAAAGGCAAGGGAACATCCAAGATGCAATGTTTTTTCTGGACTTTTACCACCCTAGTGAATGTTGAAGACACTTGTGGCTTCAGAGATTTGTCCATGAGGTTTCAGACTCTGCAGTACAGTCAGTAAGAGAACAAGAATGAATCATTTCTCCTAAAAGTCGGCTCTTCTAAAATCATATCCATAGAAGTATCTTGTTCACTTTCATTTCCAGTGTCCCTCTTTCTCTTCCCAGCCTTTGTCACCTGTCAGTAAAAAGAAGAACTGTGCAATGTGCATCACTTAAAAACTCTCCTTTCGGGAGGAGAGCTGCAAGTTTCAGTCACTCTACCAATCCATGGATACACCCATTATCTCTTAGGGAGAAGCAAAGGTTAATTAGCTACACACTGGCACAATGTCATGGGTTAGCTAGCATAGTCCCAGAAGTGATGTCCTTGCAAAGGGTTGCTTACAGCTTCCTCTATGACCGGACAGAACCTATCAGCTGGCCAGTTTGAATATGGACAATTCTTTGAGCCACTTAAAATTGTGACCGCCTCTGTGATCCACACTTAAGAATAGAAACCCTGAGGCAGAGTCTCTGTCTCTCGTTTCTGGCACTGGGATAGGTGGCTGCGGGCCCCGTGCAGGGCCAGCGGGCCCGGCCCAGGCCCTGCTCGGGCCAGGTGGGGCCAGGCTATGGTGATCCTGGAGCCGATGGACCTGTTCCACCCACGGAACACCCCCACAGCCTTGCTGTGGGCAGCCAGAGCGGCCCAGCTCCCCCCCTCCACTTCAATAAGCAACATTCCAGCTGCAAGGCCGAGGTGAGATTAACCCTTTTATTGCTATGAAGAGCTGAAAACCTGAGGGAAGAGAGAGAGGAGATGCTTAAAGCTGAAATTCTGTTGTGAAGCTATGATATATCAGAGTATCCTGTTGTAATCTCATGAAGATATGGGGGGTGGAGTGTTCAACTCGTAAGCAAAAGCACCTGTGCTGAGATAGGCAGATGCTGATGCAGCTGTAATTTCATGAGAAGTTTGGACAGGAAGAGATGGACCAGATGAGGACTTTTGCTCCAAATGGAAAAGGAGAAAACCTCAGTTCCTAGAGATGCTCCCAGAGATAGTCCTAATGATGAAGATGAGGAAGACCCTTTGCTCCCAGGGAAGGAGGAAGGCCTCTGTTCTTAGAGATGAAATGCTCCCAGAGATGGGTGAAGAGAACTTTTGTTTCTGAACGGCTCAACCTTAAAATTGTACCCCAAAAAACTTCAAGAGTGGACCCTCGAAAGCAGTTGTGGGAAAAGCTGCAAGTTGGGGGAAGGGACTCACATGTGAGCAGAGACACTCCTCTTCCTAAATGGACTGAACAAGGTTATTATGGAAGTGGTAAACAGACTGAACATCTCAAGGGTTGTCTTTTTACATTGTCAGTGGGAGAAGGGAGGAAGGTGGGGGGAGGAGAAGAGTTCTGAAGGTGTGGTATGATTTTTTTTTTCTTCTTTTAGGTCTGTTAATAAACTTCTTTATATTCTTTCAAGGTTGGTGTCTGCTTTGTGTTTCTCCTAATTCTCATCTTACAGAAGGTAAACAGTAATGAGTATTTTGGACCAAACCACTACACACAATTAGCATGTAATATTGGATTTTTAGCACAAAGAAAGTAATTTTCTTTTAAGTGCATCACAGTGCTCGTTTATGAACAACTCAATTTAAAATGTAAGCTAGCTGGCATGTAAGAGAAATATGAATTAGAATACCAATTCCAGGCAACTCATCCTGAGAGCAAGAGATTCAGTAGGATGGCATCTAATCCATCGAGAGAAGACATTCAGAGTGGCAAAAACAAATCACTGGGTTTTGGCCAGTGCGTTGCCTTCCAAAGAAAGCAGAGCCACAACAAACACCTTTATCCCTCTTTGGCAATTTTACTGATCTTCTTTGTCAGGATAAGACTTTCCAGATACACTTTCTGGTTAGAAACGCAGAATCACAGAATATTTTGGGTTGGAAGGGACCTCAAAGACCAGTCCCAACCCCTGCCATGGGCAGGGACACCTTCCACTATCCCGGGTTGTTCCAAGTCCCATCCAACCTGGCCTTTGGACACTTCCAGGGATCCAGGGGCAGTCACAGCTTCTTGGGACAACCTGTGCCAGGGCCTCATCTCTCTCATCATAAAAATTTTCTTCCCTAGGTCCAATCTAAATCTACCTGCTCTTGGTTTAGAACTTTTGACCCTTGTCCTGTTATTACGGGCCCCAGTAGAAGTACTAGTAACCTCAGTCTTTTGGGGGTTTTTGGTTTTTTTTCTTTCTTTCTTTTCTCTTTTCTTTGCCTTTACTTGAGTTTTCACACATACATGAGTCTTTCCACTGGAATCGCATTGCAGCTCTACACTCACCATTTCAGAGGGGGGTCAGCAGCACTGTGTCATAGCTTTTCTAGTCCATGAACTTCATTAATAGTGACCACTCTCATTACTTTTCACACATTTTTATTTTGTGTCTTGCCTGTTGTATTTTTCTGCTCTCCTAACCCCATCAATTAACATCACATTCATTTGGTTAAGTGACCGAGTATTTGAAATGTGCATTCACATTCACTACACTGAACATCCACCATTCTTCCTGCTTCCCCTTGAATTGTTTACTTGCTATGTTGATTTCAGAGATAAAAAGGTTGCATGCAAATAAAAAAAAAGGCAAGGTAAAACTCTAATAGCTAAAGAACATTGTAATCATTATTAAAGATATTCAGAAACTAAGAGCAAGAACCCAAGGCTAATTCTCAGTGCAGTATCTGTGACAAACTGGTAACTATAACCCCCAAGATTCAGTGAGGTGAGTAAATGTGAGCTCTGTTACTGTAAAATGCTAAAAAGCTGCTGTCACTTCAATAAAATAAAAAACACCCCTTAGTTTTAACAAAAATCTTGCTTATTCTGATGCAGTTTGAATTTTTCTCAATGCCTTCTACCCATCCAGTGCCCACCACATCCCCACTGTGCTACAACACTTAATTAACTGCAGCAATCAAAGATAAGCATGGACGAGTTTGTCATAAAACTCAGCCTTCTGAAAGAATGATTTCTGTTAAAGATCCATCAGCGCTTTCTGATTCAATCTCTCTCTTCTATTAATTCCAAGTTCTCACAAATACTACACAAATTCATCCTTAATGCAGGGCCTTGTGCTGACTGTCAGTTCTTGTCATGGTGAATGTGTTTCTTTATCTTGTTCTTGATTGAGTTGATTCTGAATTCTACCTATTCATTTGTTCTTTTTTTTTTTAATTTCCAGATTTCTCAGTCATGACTACAGTGTCACAACACAATGTTCCTGACTCCTTTTTGCCAAATTTCAGATGTGTTTTCAAAGATCAGTTCTGCATCTTTCACTTCACCTTTACTGCCTCACATTCAAATGACAGATGAACTTTTATCAGCCTTGCAAAATTGTAAAATCAGCTCTTCAGGAAGAAATCAATTACAAGCCTTTTCTGTATTTCCAACCTTCTTTTTGTAGCCTCTCCATCACACATTCCACCTTTCAGGTTTGGAGAACAGTCAAAGTATTTTGAGAGTACAGCTTCAGAGGGGGGCTCCTCCCTCTGTTTTAACATGTAATAAATACAGATAAAAAGTACAGCAAACACTTCAACTGGCTTTCTATGGTGATCTGCAAAGACACAGACGGAAATGGTATTTGAAATTTCTTCCAATTACCTCTCTGCTTCTGTGGTTTCAGCTCAGGCACACCTGGTGCTGTTTAGCCTGTTCAGGGGATTAGTGCTTTTATATTTTACCTTTCTACCATAAAATGCTCAGGAATGACCGCAGGGCACCCACTGATGCACATCCATTTTATTTGTCTCTAACCCAGCTGCCTTTTCCCAGCTCTGTCTTGTTCCTTCTTTACTTCCTGAGAGCCTCTTAAATAAAATCCTCAGCAAGGTGATTACAGCCCTTTGTTCAATCAAAAGCTTAGCAGGTCTTGAGGGCTGAGGCCCCGGGCTGGAGAGCCATGAGCCATCATAAACTGAAATGAGGAGCCACCAGCATCTCAGCAGAAAACACCTTCACTTCCCAAGGCAGCTGCCAAAGGGCTGAGCTTTCACTGAGCTCATTAGGATCCACTGTGGAAACAGCCTGAAAGATTCTTGACCACATTCAGGATTCCTAGGAAAAGCAGTTAAAATCTGTACAAACTGGGAGCAATAGAGTCCTTCTGAGAGAGGACACCAGGTCAAACACCAGGAAATAATGACCATGAGGAAGAGATGTGCAGCTGGAGCTCAGGAGAATCAGTGCCACAGCCTGGCTGCATTCACAGAGGCCTCTGCCAAACCCTTCTACACTCATTTCCACATTGGATGGATGGCACTTTGGATGTATTTCTTCCACTTCCTTTTTTTCCTATTTTCTTTTGAAAGAGAGAATTAGAAAAACAATAACAAATGTAAAACTTACCTTTTCTGATAAACCAAACACCACAACAAAATGAGTCTCTTGTTTTGCTTCAATCTTCACCCTTTTTAAGCCTGCAGGAATTGTTAGCAGTAAAAATCAGTGCTGGACACCTATTTTTAAGCAAATGAATGCTTGGCTTTAAATCTGAAAAACAGTGTAAAAACAGAAAGATTAGTACAAAATCTCTTCTCAAAACCATGGATAATTGTGTAGATAAATTGATGCACATAAAAGCTGTTGTTCTTCATGTTTCAAATATGTTATATACAAATGCAATAGAATTCTATATTAGCCCCTGTCCAGTAGAAAATGAAATAAAAGAAATACACATATTAGCTGCATATACAATGATGACAGAGATCCAATGTGTAGTTCTAAAAGGATGAAGTATGAAAATCATACAGTAACATCTCAGTTGCACGTTGTCCTGAAGCAAAAGAAGTATTTCAGGAAATAAACATTACTTCAGGAAATAAGCAGTATTTCAGGAAAGCAATAAAGCAGAGATTAGACTTGGGGACACAAATATTTGTGCTAATATGTAGAGGGACTACAGGAAAATTTTACAGATGGTAGAAGTCTGCGTTATTAAAATACTTAAATCCACTTTGTTTACCCAATTCATAGGTGCTTGTCCATACCCTCCCCAAAATTTGCCAAAATGAAAGCACTGAAAGCACCAGAATTCAGCTAAACTCTGTGTGGGGAGAACCTGTCATTAAGGACCAACCCAACAAGCAACTCAAAATCATTTCTGACTTAATTTTGGTTACTCAGTCAGCTTCTTTTCTGATAGGTTTTCTTTAACTGATCTAAGATTCAATTTGCAAATCATTTTTGTGCTCCTCAGACTGTATTGCTTGGTCAGTAAGACTTTTATTCTACTGAAAAGGTAATTTAAGAAACAAAAGGAAAATACTTACACTAACTTACCATTTAAATTAAAAAGTGACATTTTGTGTGCAACTCTCAAATCTGACAGGATGAAATGAGCAGATAGTTGACAGTCCAGTGCAGCACCAGAATGTCCACATGGGAACAGGTTCCCAGAGCTGTTCTGCCACCATTGCCCATGCACGCAAGCAAACATAAACATGGAAAGACACGGCCACAGCACATCACAAAAGGAATATTCCTCACCACTTCACCTCTGTCCTTCATGAGAGCATTCTGAGGCACCACAGCTTGGATCGGGTGAAGAGAGCTAATGCCACAGGCACCTAAGAGGGCTTCCTGAAATCATGACAAATTAATTCCCCGTTTGGGACTCTGGAATTCATTCCGACTTCCTGGACAGCAAAGAAAGATTCATCACTTGAGAGAGCAGTACCAGTAGCATAAAGCAAATAGGATGTGACAGGGAAGGTGTACTGAGGAAATGAATCAGCAGGTTCAGAATATAAAACGGATTGTTGGAATCAAAAAGGGCTCAGATGCAGTTTGGATTTCAGGGAAACAAATTCCTTGCTCAAAAAGAGTGAGAGAGGAATGTTTTCTTGGAGTTTTTGTGCACACACCCCACATGCACAGGGATATTGTCCAAGCTGAAAATAACTGCAAATGATTCTGTGGATTAGGTGTTGATTGTCCAGACAAAGGGAAATCTTTTTCTGGAATCGGAGAATTAGAAAACCAGAGAATCATTAAGTTCGGAAAAGACCTCCAAGATTATGGAGTCCAACCTTTGACTGATCACCACCTTGTCAACTAAACCACAGCATTAATTGCCACATCCAGTTGTATCTTGAACACTTCCAGGGATGGTGATTCCACTACTGCCCTGGGCAGCCCATTCCAATGCTTGACAACCCTTTCAAGGAACAAATTCTTTGTGACATCCAACCTGGACCTCTGCAGGTGCAGCTTGAGGCTGTGTCCTCTTGTCCTGTCACTGCCCGGCGGAAGAGGCCGATCCCCTCCTGGCTACAACCTCCTTTCAGGTAGCTGATCTTGCTGCTGTCATGGTCACTGGCATTGCAATAACCATAACAGAAGGAGAAAAATTTTCATCTGACCTTTGAAGAGGTAAAGGATGGCAGAGTCTCTGGTCATGCTGACAAAATACTGGCAGTTCCCCTTCAAGCCTTTTCGTATCTGTTCCTTAACACAAATGGGCTTGCTGCTGTTGGCAGTCAGCATGTTGGAAGTGGTTAACATAAATAGCTTGAGAGACCAGGAGGCTCTTGCCCCACCAGACCAGCAGGAGATATGTAATCTGTCCTCTGGGCTCTCATATCCTCAGTGTGTATTGTTTTGTCATAAATTGCTGGAAGACCTAATTTATACCACGACTTGGGGGTTTTTTAGCAACATAAGGAAGGGAAAGCAAATAAAAAATGTTGCGGTGGACGTATCTGTAAGTCCCACCAAACAAAAAGGTCTGACCCTGCTCTGTCAAGGCTTGCCAGAGTAGTTTTCCTTATTCCCTGGAAGCAAACTGTAACCCAGCATCATGTACTGCAGAATGTCTGTAGGATGTTCCCTTGGAAAACTGCTGACAACCAGTTCATCTGAAATAAAAAGTTAAAAGGGACGTTTTTCTGTAGGACCAGTTTTACTGGCTGGTACCGTCCTTCTCTCTTACATGTGTAAGTGATACAGGGTATTACAGAATAAAAATCCAAATACATAAAAGTCTCAGTTCCCTTCTCTGTGGCTGTCCTAGCTGTGCTCAGTAAATGTTACTTTACACTTTGCTAATTAGTAAATGACTCCTAATTTTCTGCACCACACACAATTTCATACATCACACAGGCTCTCCTGGCGTGCCCTTTCTCGTACACGAATTTCCAAGTACCAGATACCGGCCCAGGACTGCCAGCTGTGGGTGGTTCCTCCTCGTGCAAACGCAAGGAAGTCACTTAAATCAAATGTCCATCTGCCAACACTTTCAGTTGTGAGAGAGCTACAGAAGCTGCAGCCCACAGGGGAAAAATCAATGGAATGTGCATTCAAAGCACGGAATCACAGAATGTTTGTTGTCAAACAGAAGTGTTTGCTGTCAAACACGTGCTAAAATATTGTGCAGAACTGTGGCTGCATTCACTAGACAGACTGGACTAGTATGTGCAGGCTTTGAACAAGGCACAAAGGGAAGAACTACCAGTCCCACTGAATGAGGCACTGAATATTCATCACCCCAGGATATGATAATATAGAACAACAGAATCATTTACACTGAAAAGGACCCTTAAGGCTGATAAGCAACTATTAGAGCATTGGCTTTCACAGGTAGTGAAATGTAAGAAATATTATGTATTAGAATATGTTAGGAAATATGTGCAAATATGTTAAGCATAACTTTGCTATGCAGATATTAACTAGTTAACATTATAACTGGGGTCAAAGTTACAAGATGCTCATATAGCTTGAGTTATAAGATACCAATATAACCTGAATCATAACTTTCTATACAACGTAATAGCTAGTATATGGTTAACTAATCACTTAATGCTTAAATAAACAGAAACTCGCCAGGTGAATAATCTCAAAAATAGAAAAGTATAGCTAGATAGGGAAGCAGCAGGATGTACTAATGAGAAGTTGGCAACAGTGGAACCAATTAGCCACAAAGTAAAGAATTTAAACCAGTTGGATCCAGAAAGACCTAGGAACACCATAACTGCGCATGCTCCAAAGACAAAGTTGAAAAGTTCAAGATGTGAGGAAAACCTGAGCCTTCATCTGAAAAGACCCCCAAAGACCCTCATGATCACATTACACATGCTCTAAAAGGCAGATCAGGGGAGGAACTATGTTAATCTCTTCTAAAAAAAATGTAAATTAGTTCTCAGGGAAACTATGCACATACACTCTGGTTTATTAATATGCATAATGTTAAAGCATATAAACAGGAAGTTTGTGTAAGTGTGCGTGCCTCTGGCTATGAGCTATGCAGCCAGTGCTGTCCACTTGCTTTAAGTGACCTTTGTCCCCTATTAAATTTATAAAACCCCAAAAAGAGGAGTGGGCTTTGTTTCTCACAAGGCCAAGTTCAACCATAAAACAAATGTCTTGTTTTAAGTGTAAATCCAGTTATTTAAAGCTCAAAGTCTCCTTGAGGGAGGGAAAACACACTGCTTTCAAAGGTACAGGACAAATGCCCGTCGACATGGCAAGCCAGCCGGTGCTGCTGCTGGCCATGGTCCTCAAGGTGAGTCCTCCTGAGCTGCAGCTGCAGCGGCTCCTGCCTGGGCCACCGTGCTCCAAGGCTCACCGGCAGCCCTTGGCATTGCAGGACTTCCTGCAAAGCATCCCCAGCAAGCTCCTCGTCACCGACCTCTACGAGGACTGGACGGCTGCGATGCAGATGGCCAGCAGGGAGGACAAGATCTGTCAGCTCAAAGAGTAAGCGTGGGCAGCAGCTTCCAGCTCTGCAGCAGGCACTGCTGGAGCCTGGCACTCTCCTGAAAGGGGACGCTCTCCTGAAGGGGCTGTGTTTTCGGACAGCTTGCTCTTGCTGGCTGGCAGTCTGATTTTGGGGCAATGCATGGGGAGCGTTCCCTTGCATGGGCTTGGGAGAAATCAGGAGCTGCACAGCAACGCCCTGCATCCTTCCCGCGGGAGCACTGGAGCCCTGAGCGCTGGCCGAGAGCGCCTGTGGAGCTCCAAGTGAGCTGCTCTGGATATGTGGCCAAAAAGCCTATTCAAAGTTACCACCAAGATGGCGTGGAAGTTGCACCCTAGGGGCAATCCAACCAGGTTTTTTCCTGCTATTGGAAGAAGCAGGACTAAATCTGGGAATTCCCCTTTACGATGAATTTAAAAGAACCAAAAGATACACCATTGGAGGAACACAAAGGTGGGGTAATGAAGAATGGCCACCTGAGCGAATTTCAGAAACTTATGGACCGGCCACTTGGGACCAAGACAGAAGCTGGGGGTACAGAACTCCCATCTATATGCTAAATAGAACAATACGGCCACAGGCACTTATCGAAATAATTACCAACCAAACCTCTTCAGCTTGAGAGTTAGTGAGCACATAACAAAGTCAAACTAGAACTGCTATATATCAAAACCGACTTGCATTGGATTATTTACTAGCCAAAGATGGTGGAGTATGTGGTGAGTTTAACAACTCTGATGGCTGCCTGCACATAGATGATCATGGAGAGACTGTATTAAATGGAGCAAAGAATATCCGGAAAATCGCTCATGTTCCTGTCCAAAAATGGCACTCAATTACTACCACCGAGTGGTGGGAAAATCTTTTTAGTGGCAAATGGTGGAAAAGGCATTAGTTATTATTGGATTCTCACTATTAGGCCTCATTTTTCTTCCCTGTCTAATCCCTTGTTTTATACAATTAATAACCTCTGTTGTCCAAAATATGCCTTTAATTCAAGACCTCCAAGCCAATCTTCCACCCCCAAAACCAGATAGATAGATATTAAACATCAAAGAAAAGAGAATGGACAGGAAAACTGCTGAAAAAGCAAAACAAATTTATGATAATTTCAGACATCTTAATACTATCCAGGAAGAATTATCAACCTTTGCCTAATGCAAAAGCCAATCAACCATGGCTAAAAGGGGGGAGTTGTTATAAATAAAAGTTGGAAAAGTTGGCTTTTGCATTAATGAATAATAGTTAAGTAGTTTGTGTTATTAATTAAAATTGCATAATTAAACAATTAATTTGAATTATAAAAGTTAAACTCTCTGAGTTTTACTATTGTTACACTTTTCAAATGTTCATGTTAAAGTTAAGCATTAATCAAATGTTCAGGTTAAACCGAAAAGTTCAGAATGTGCTATAAAGTTATATTCCTTTAACTAATCTATGAATTAAGTTGTGCTTCAGTAGAAAAGAAAACTCAAGAGGGATTTTCCAGCCAGCTGTATTTAGAAACCAACTGTTGGCCTGTCAGCAAGCTCCATAGCAATGCTGAATTTTAATGAGGAACTTTCCCGCCGAAACCCTGACAGCCTGATGACTCCACCCTGAGGAGGGAGGACCAAGAGACTGACACCCCTAGAAATGGACGAGTGATTGGACAAAGAGACTTTACCAGTGGAGTACCTCGAAACATCATTCCTAAACTTGAACCAATTAAACAGACTCTTACATGGATCCCACCAATCACTTCGGACCTCAAGGGAGGAAGAGTGGGCGGTGATGGGAGGGGCCATGAGGTGATAAAACCCCGTGTCACAGACTGAAGAGGTGTGCTCCTGCTCGGGACTAGCTGCAGGAATGTGTAGTGTTGCAGGTGCTGTACCTTGGGTTCATAGCTGAATTAGCTTAAAGTGTCTCTAATTGCTGTAACCCAGATGAGTAATTTCAATAAGGGAATTTGGCCTGTGACTTTAATAAATTAAATTATAAAGTTTAAATTGAGTGTGGCCTCATTCCTGACACCACACAAGTATCAATCTACTTACATAAATACCCCTACACCTCGCATTATCCAACTCTACAGATCTATAAACAGAACTAAATCAGGAGGGACTGCAGATGCTGATGTTCCTAGGCTCTCCCTCTGTCTCTTCCTCCCGTGCAGAGCAGCTCTCCTGGACAGCGACAGCAGATGGGACATCTGGGAAGCAAAGGGAACACTGAGTCAGGATCGGGACGTTTCCCTTGGCAGCAGCTGCACTTCCATCAGGGAAGAGAAATCTCAGAGCCTCCCCAGGAGGCTTAGAAAGAAAAACCAGGCCCAGCGGGCCAGGCTGTGGCGAGCGCAGCCCCGGCGGGACCGTCCCGCAGCCCCGGCAGCGCGGCACAGCCGGCACCGCTCCCGGGCCCTGCCGGCACAGCTGCCTTGCCCAAGGACAGCCCCTGTGCCGCCCGGGGCAGCCGCGCTGAGCGGCCCCAGCACGGGCAGGGCCCGCTCCTGCCCAGCCGGCCAGTGCCCGCGGCCAAAGCCCACGCCAGCCTCACGCCCACCCTGCCTCAGCGGCCCTGGGGCCTCACCCAGGCTCTCGGGCGGCAGCAGCAGGTCCCCGTTCGCTGCTCTTGCTGGCGGCCTTCAGCTTCTCCCTGCTGCCTCCCGTCACTCTCCGGCTCTTCTCAACGACTTCACGGCAGCTGTGGCAAAAGTGGAGGCTTTGGAGTTGGTTCCACAGCCTGGCAGAGTCACAGTCCCAGACCCCTCTGTGCTCCCTGCTGGCCCCCTCCATCCCCTCAGCCCTGCCATGCCCTCAGCAAACCCCCAGTCCTGCCAGTTCCTGCAGACCCTCAAATTTTTCTCACCCCCCCTCACTCCCTTCAGACCCATCGAGTCCCCTTAGACCTGCCACCCCCCTCAGCCTGTGCCACTTGCCTTGCGGAACTTCTACCCCTCAGTCCCACCATTCATTCCCCACTTTTCCCAATTCCCTCAGCCCCACTGGTCCCCTCAGCTCCCTCTGAGCCCTCAGTTCCTGCCATTCCGCTCAGTCCTCCCAGCTCCCTCAGTCCTAACACCCCCCTTAGCCTGTGCCGCTTCCCTGTCCCCTCAGTCCCCACCATCCCCAGCAGCTCCTCCACACCTCTCTGCTCCACCATTCCCTTAGTTCTCCCAGTCCCTTCAATCCCCACCATTCCCTTCTGCACCCCACCATCCCCTCAGCCCCACCAGCACCTCAACATCACCGTCCCTTCAGTGTCACCTCTCCCCAGCCCCTCTGGCTCACCGCCCTCCAGCAGCTCCTCAGGGCACAGTGCCTGCGGCCACCGGCAGCTCCCACCGCTCCAGGGACACCGGGGCTGCAGCTGCTGCTCCGCCCGGCCCGGCCGCCAGCTCGGAGCCAGCACAGAAAGAGGGGACAGAGGGGGCACACGGGCAAAAGGAGGAGGTGAGAGAGGAAGCAGAGCAGGGAAAGAGCTTAAAAAGCTGCCTATATTTATTCAAAAATCAACCTATCTATCTAAAGTTCCATATACCTACAGACATATAAATATAACTGTGACCATTTATAACGTAACTAAACTTCTATAAATGCAACTGTGCACATCTATAAATACAACTACACATATAAAAAACAACTACAACTACTACAACAAATATACATCTACAACTGCCTATATCAATTTAACTACTCAGATCTATTACTACAACTATATAGACATAGAAATACAACTATATAAATCTATAAATACAACTACATAGATACATAAATATAACTGTACACATCTGTAAGTGGAACTACAGAGGGATTGCACCTGCCTGATCTCACAGGCTCTCCCTCTGTCTCTTCTTCCCACTCAGGACAGCCCTCCTGGAAATGTCAATCAGATGGAATCTGGGAAGCAAAGGGAGCACTGAGTCAATATTGGCCCTTGTGCACATTTCCCTTGGGCAGCAATGGTCCTTCTTCTGAGGGACTGTTAAAGATGGCCTCAAGGCAGACTCTCACTTGGGAATTTGAAGGTTGCTCTTTAAAGAACAGGGATCCTTTCAAGTTTTCAAAACCTCCAAAGGTTTGAAGTGTCCCAATAGAGTCTCAGCACGCGCAGTGCAAATGGCACCCACGAGAGCTTGAAGCACAGACAGTCCCAGCTCCCACACAGAAGCCCAGCCTTGTTCCTCCTCTGTGCTGACAGAGACACCTCAGTCCTCACTGAAATGGCTGAAGCTGACGGGTGCTGTGAGCTGAGTTACGAACCAGCACCGTTCCCTGCCATCTACAAACTGCCCTCTGCAGTGAGCAACAGCGGCTCCAACTCGACCATCAGCTCTGGCAGGAAGAGCTGGGAGGGAAAGAGCTCCCCACGAGGCCTGCAGGCAGCACCAGCTTGGCTAAGGAATGGATCCAAAGTGCTCCCTCTCTCCTCTTAGGTCCTGCTGATCTGGGGTCATTCAGGCTTTTCCTTTTGTGACCGGATTTGTGATTTTTCAATGGGTTGGCCTCTGATGTTCAGCTCCTTGTTTTTCTTGTGTCTCAGGACAGATACCAGCAGACTGGTACTACCTTCAGTCAGTGATTTGAGACCAAACGTTTGGACTCCCAGCCTGACTTTTTGCCCTTTTATTTCCCCTGTTCCTTCAAGAGTCCCTTGGCCCAGCCTCTACCCTGCAGCAAATTCATCCAAGGACTTCAGCGCAAAATTGGGACAGCCAGGTTGGTGACACAGCTCCCACAGGCTGGGTTTATTCACTGCTCTCTGGCCACAGCACAGCACTCGGTGTCAGTGCCTCTGGAGAAGCGTGGAGGGCAGGGCTCGGGGAGGCTGTGCCAGGGCAGGATTTGACCTAAAGGCACCAGGAAGCACCAACCCTGCAGACAAGAACTCAGCTCTTCTCATCTCCCTTCCTGCCAGAGGCAGGCTCAGAGCAGCCGCCTCAGAGCTCTCTAAAGCAGTGGGGGCTCTCTCCTTACCAGGCTCCTCAGGCTCTGGGGAACTGTTCCCGCAGCTCTCGGTGCCCGGCAAAGCTCCCTCTGCTGCAGCCCTGTTCCCGGCCTCCCCTCCTGAAGACTCGGCAGCAACATTAGCATTCCCCTTGGAAGAGAGCCAGAAAGAAAGAAACCCAAAGATCACTCACTGTTTTCTTGGAATGACTTCAGGGATACGTCAGAGCCTGCCACATTTCCTTCTCTTGAGGAGGAAAATGCTTTTGAAAACTGCTGTGTGTGAGTTTCCAGAAGACAGAAATTCATCACACTTGGCAATGAGATAGTGGGGATCCCAAAAAAATCCCACTCACCACCTTGACTCTGCCCTTCCTGGCTAATAAATCTGCAGTGGGTCTGCAAACTAAACAAAACAGAGAAATTCTTTGGCAAAGTTGCATAATAATGCACAAAAAGGCCTGTGCCAGCACAGAAACTGAAAAGTCCAGACACGTCTGGGAAGAGGCAAGAGTTCAGAGCAAGGGGATTCCTAATCCAAAGAGGGAATCTGTCAAACACGAGGACTCATGGTCCCTGACTGCTTTTCCACACAGAAGAAGCCCCTGGGCTTAAAGGAGTCCTTAACCCTTTCATGTCCAGCATCATCATTGTCCTGCTCACCAATCACATAAGTCATGGGGCCTCAAAACAAACACATCTGCCCCCTAAAAGCTCCACTGCTCACACACTTTCATCCCTTGTTCCTAACAGTAAGTCTGGCCCCCAAAGGCCTTCAACAGTGGAGAAGATTGACTTCTCAAACACAGTCAAACAAAGCTGCCAAAGCTTCCACTTCATCACCACAAATGCCCCTGCACCAGGGATTCTTCCCAGCAAAAGGAGCACCCAAACGTGGCCACCACAGGCTCACACCTCTCATCCTCACTAAGGGGGGAGACTTTGTCATCCCTCTTCTTTTAGAAATCTTGCTTGATCAACAAGAATTCAATCACTAAATAATCATGAAATCAACTAAAGAAGCCTTTGCAGCAACGTTGAAAAGCTCTCAGCCCAGCCCCTTCATTCCCATCCAGTGGGGTTACCTGAGCAAAGGGAGACCTTTCAGCCACGGATCTCCTGATCTCCTGAATCATTTGCTCGACCTGAAGGCCCAGATCCGCTGAAGGCAATTCCTCTTGCCCAGGTGCATTCCGTGTCTCGCTGGAGGCCGTCGATGCTGCACAAGCAGCACTGCCAGCTGGAGCACTGGAGGCTGAACTGCCCGGTGTGGCTGCAGGAATCCAAACACATTGGTCAGGCTCCAGAATGTGGCTTTGGGACACAGAGCTCTACTGCTGCCTTGCAGTAAACATCACAGGAAGCACACAGCAAACTCAATTCCAGAAATGTATTCCAACTTCCCAGGGGATTGGAAGACTGATTTCTTCCTCTCAAATAATGTTTCTTCTAATTGATGGGTATGTATATTAAAGGATGGATTGTAAAACTGATCTACACACACACACACAAAGACTTTATAATCACAGCCTTTTCCATTTCCCCAGCAGCTTTTGGATGTGGCTGCTTCTGAGTTTCTCATCACAACCGACCACAGAAAGTGGATTCAGGAAGAGCCCAGATCTGCAGACACACGTGCTAAAATTCAACTGTGATTGTATCGTAAAAAGCAACCTTGTGGGTGAGGCTGTATTCTGCAGCTGCAGCAGTTCTGGGGACACACAGAGCTCACTGAAATTTAATAGCCTTCTTTGCAGGAGAGACAGTCTGTAAGCTCTGCAATATCCTATCAGCATCCTAGTTTGGGCTTCATTCAGTGAAAGATGGGAGTTCACCTAACACTGAGCAGTTGTGGACAAATGCTTTTTGCCTCACCACTGGCAGTTCCTTCCATTCCCATCAGTTGTGGGCAGCCAGGACCAGGGGCTGAATGTGCTGCTTGGCCCGGCCCGGCCTGGCCCGGCTACCTGCCCAGAGTCTAGTATGGCCAGAGGGGACAGAGGCAGCAGAGTGGGGACAGAGGTGGCAGAGCAGCAGATGCCTCGACAGGTACCAAGAGACGTACCTAATTATCCATTGACATAGAACATGTGAAAGAGCGGCCTCTAGAATGAAAACCTTAGCTTGATAGGTGTCACTATAAACATCTACAAGCAGAACTAGAGGGAGAGGGGTTCCAGCTGCCCCACCTTCACAGCCTCTCTGTTGCTATCTCGAGCTCTGCAGCTTCTGTGCCGGAGCACAAGGGGTTGTGATCTCTTAAAAGCATCTTCAAAGCGAAGCGGCTCAGCAGGATCAGCTACACACTCACACGCGTGCACGCACAAACGCACAGATAGCTTCAGTAATAAGGGTCGATGGCAAAGAGGCAGGAAGAATCTTTGTGTAGAGTTCCACAGGAGCAGTTCATTGCTTCCACACTGTGAAGAATTCCAGAGGCCAAGATGAGAACAATGGAAAGCTCAAGTTTAAGTACGGGAGTGGGGCAAGCGCCAGAAACCAATGGTCTGTGGGCATGGGGGCGGTACAAAGGCGGGACTAGGGAATGGAGACTAATAGTGAAGCTCTGGGGGAGTGGTGAGGGGCAGAGGCCAATGGGGGGAACCTGGAGTGGAGAGCTTCCTATGGAACAGGTAAGGCAGCAAGGGGGCGGAGCAGCCAACAGCCAACCGGGGAAGCAGAACTGGGGTAGATGACCGTAACAGAACAAAGCATTTTGGGAAAGGCTTCTCTTCTCACCCTAACTGGTCTCTGGTACTAGGGACTATCTTACTCTAGAACTCTCTTTGTCCTTTGTGCCACAGGCTAACTGGCCACCACAGCTTTCCCTGGGCTGCCCCGCCCAGAGCCATCCTCCTGCAGAGGTTCAGCATGTGGGCATGGAGGAAGCCAAGGGCTGCAGAGCCCCTGCACAGCTGCCATGGAGCTCTTGCCAAGCCCTGCCCAGCACCAGCCCCTGCCAGCCCTTGCCAGTGCCTTGGGCTGACTCAGGGCAGTGTGGAGAGGAAGGTGGGCAGCAGAGCCTGGCACATCCATACCTGGGCTTCTTGGGCTGCCGGAGCTTCCTGCGTTTCTCCAGTCTTCTTTGGTGTGTCCTCCTCCTTTTCTTTTCCAGCTGGTATTCCCTGTCTACTGGCCAGGCCTCTGCTCGCTCTCTTTTCCTTCTCTTTTTCTCTTCCTGGGGCTGGCAGCCTACAAGCCTTTAGCCACAAAGTTGGATTAGAGAGGCAAAGGCGGGAGGCACGAGCGCAGCCCCTTCTTGTTGGAACCAATGTGGGCTCCTTTTACCTTCCTGACACAGAAAGGCTTGTCAGGGCTTCAGCCTTGGCCAGTGACTCTGGGGAGCTCTGCTGGGTGTTTGGAGACAAAGCTGGAGGTGCTGGAAGCAGAAATTCTGGAGGTGAGAGGTGGCAAGGGACAGCCTGGAGGAGGAAGGGAGTGATTTCCAAATGGCCCCCTTAGCTCCACAGAGAAGATGCTGCTTTGCATCAGCCCCCTCTGGCACAGTGCAACTGCCCCCAAAGAGACTGGAGGGAGCTAGGATGAGCTGGGGTCTGAGCAAAAGGCCTCTCAAGTGACAGCTCTCCCCCTGCCACTTTAATTTGCAAGTATTTTGTACATTGATGAAGCACGTGCCTAAGGCTGGGCAAGCAACGTGTGGAGTTTTCGTTAGCATGTGCCAGTGTGGGGGGCAGGAGGGAGGGAGGGAGGAAAGGAAGGGATGAATGGAGGGAGGGAGGAAAGGAAGAAGGGAAGAAGGGAGGGGGAAGGGAGGGAGGGAGTGTGCCAGTTTGGCCAAATTTAGAAATACAACCTCTGAGAGAAGGCTGGTTATAAACCACCCCTCCCCCACCAGGTTCAGGAAAAAAAGAAACTTTTTCCTTGAAGGAAAATGAAAGAGATAAAAACTATTTATTTAACAAACACACAGGAAAAGGATAATACTGCTAAATAATATAATCTCTTGCTGTGGAGAAAAACCTGGGAAAATTTTAGAGTCCTCCCTTTGGTCTCCCTCCTCCTCGGAGCTGGGACTTGGCCCAGGGCCAGGCCCTCTGTGCTCGGTGGAAACTCCTCCCGCTGTGTTCTGATATTGAAGCAGTCCAGCAGAAAAAGGGAAAAAATCAAAAATTCCCGGAAAAACAAAGTTCAACTCTCTGGAGGGGAAAAAAAGAAAAAAGAAAAATGGCTGAACAAGCAAGCAGGGTCCTTTCTCCGCTCCCACTCTCCCAGCCGCAGAACACAGAAGCCAAAAAAAAAAAAAAAATGCTGAGAATGAGAGTGTGCTATCTCTGTCTGCGTCCTTGAGGGTTTTTTTTCTTCTCTCTCTGCTCAGGCTCAGTTTAAAAGCATAGAAAGGTATATACACCAATTTCTGGGCATAGTGCAGCCCAGATAGGGAATACAACATCAAGTCACTCCAAGACAGGACGGACGGACGGAAGGAAGGAAGGGAGGAAGGCCAAAGGCTGCAGAGCTGCGCTGTCAGGAGGAGGCACAGCAGCTCCTTGGCCCCATGACAAACTGCCCTCCTCTCTGGGACGCGTTGTGCCAGGCTTTGTGCAGCTGCCATAACCTCTGTTCTTTGGGCCTCCAGCACCGTGACCTCTTCTCCATCTCCCTGCCGGGTTGCAGGCAGAGAGGGGGGTGCATCCAGATCGCTTTCTGCCTGGGGCTCGTTGTCTTCTCTTCCTACAGCGCCACTTTTGTGTTCCTGGTGCATCTCTAGAAAGCAAAAGCATGTGCAGCAAAGTGACGACTTGGAAGACAAGAACAAAGAAACCAAAACCCACAGGCAAGCCCTACACTGCTTGGCCTCTTGATGCTGAGATTTCTGGGCCCCCGAGTCCCAGGCTGCGACAAGGCTCTGTTCCTGCTCCTACCTGTGCATAGCTCTGTGGGTGCTGGTGACTCGTTGGGGCCAGCCACCTCTTCCCCAAAGACATCACCTGAGTCCTCCAGCGTGATGTCCACCAGAGCATTCACCTGCACGCAGGAAAGCCTTGCTCTCAGCTCAGAGGCCCGAGAGCGTGCCAAGCAGCCCCTGCCATCACAGCTGAGCCTTGCCTCTGCACAGGAGGAAGGCGCTGGCTGGGGGGCAGCTCTTGCAGGCAGCTCCCGCAGCAGCCTTGGCTGGACACAGGGGGCCGCCAGGCACAGGCACCTCTGGGCAGCCAAGTTGCCTTTGGCCAGCAAGGCTGCAGCCGGCTGCCGAAGCCAGCCTTACCTGCTTGTTCTCGGCCAGCATGGCCTCGAGCTCCAGCTGCTCCTCCTGCGGTGGGCTCAGCAGCTTTGGCCCCAGGCAGACGGCCAGGCTGCTGCAGGTCATTCTGCTGCTGGACACGTGCTGGCCGATGAGTCGCAGCAGTGCCAGCAGCTGCCTGAGGAGGAGCAGCTTTGCTGCGGGCAACTTCTTGGCCCCCCTGAGGGAACAGGAAGGCAGCGTCCATCAGCAGGCCCACGTTGCCCACGGCCGCCTCCAGAGCTGGCCCCAGGCGGGGGGCAGAACCAGGCTGTATGTTAGTTATAGAGGTTCAGTATTTAGATATCTGGGGAAGAACAATGTAAGGTTGACTTTTGTTTCCCAGCATTGGTGTAATTGTTCTGTTGGGTGTATGATACAGTTTTTTCCTCATAATTTTTCTTGTGACCAATAGAGTTCCAGTTCCTTTGGAATCCACCTACTTTAGAGCCATCAGTAACAATCATCCATCGTGTATGTCACAACTGTCCTTCAGTTTGCATTTTATTATCCTTTTCTTCCTTTGCTTGTTCCTCCTTCACATCCTCCCCAATGCTGCTTGTTCCTTTCTCACAACCTTCCCATGGACTTTTTCCCCTGTGTACGTGCTCAAGTCCTTCTGTCTTACGTGCTCTGGTTCTTCTATTTTATGGCTGATTCACGATATGTCCATTTTCTAGTAAAAACATGGTTTCCACATTTCCCCCTTTCTTTCCTTGAACCAGCCATATGCTGTGTATTGATTTCTGCACCATTCTAGAAATGCAAGTGATTAAACATGGCAAAACAATCAATAAACAAATAAACACACCCCCTATGGTGAGGATTTGTTTGACAATATCTTTCAACCACCCAGTAAGCCCGAATCCTTCCAACCATGTGTCTAGTCCGTGTCCTGTCGTGATCTTTTTCATGTTCTCCTGTATTTCATTAAGCCTTCTATGGATGGATACAGAATGATCAGATAAATTCATACAATATGTTCCTTCAAAGTCCTCACAACCATGTCCCTGTGCTAGCAGCAAAAAGTCAATAGCAGCCCTATTCTGTAATAATGCATGCTTACACTGTCTGCATCAACTGACATGTCAGTGATAATGTTCGATGTGATGTTTTAATTGCTTGGCTGTCCAGCAAGCCAGCTTTTCTAGGTTATGTAAGGCTCTGGCTGCAGCGACACCTGGTGTTAAGAAGGAAGTAATAACCCATGATGGTGTTGACCAAAACTGAATCTTTCCATTACATTCCGGACCTAACTGAGACACACTTCGTCGTGACCATTCTTTGTAGGTTCTTTGTAAAGTTCCATACAGTGTGATTTAGTAAGTCTGTCTTGGAAGGTGTGAACAAAGTAAGTTTTCCCAAACAACATGGTCCTCCTATCACTCATGATGGTATCCCTTGCCATGGCCGATCCCCACCAATTAAAAATATGCCAGGTGGTAGCTGTTTAGCTGTATCATTGTTCCAAAGAGCAGCAGATGGATTGTTTAGTTCATGCACAAATCGGTGTGGGCAAAACAAATACTCATTCTGCTGGCACCCTATTTTCCGAGTTTGATATGGAACACATTGATGGTGCTTTGGGTGAGATGTTTTGGAAATAGCCATAATTTATTTCCTGGTCTTGCTGGCTGGTTCTATTAAAATGTGCCAGGACACCGTAAACATTACCAAATTCAACATAGCTGCCATTCTTTCCCATTGAACCTAACAGTGTAAGCTCTTGGGGCTCTATTGAAGTTGCATTACGTGCCAAAAGCAAGTCCTTCGTACAATTAGCTATGGCTCCTGCTGCTTGGGAACCAGCCGATAACGTAGCATGAAGCATTGTAGCATTACAGGCAGCAGGAATTGGTCTATTTATATATCCCTTAAATTGTTCAGGGTTAAAGTCAGGTATGCTTATCAAGCAAGTACGGAATGAATCCTGCTTAGTAACATCAGCAAAGGTAACCCACACATTGTGTTGTGGCACTACTTCCAGAATATCATGTGCTTTGACTGCTGTCGTAAGGTGTTGCAGTGACCGCTTGACCACAGCCCAAGCCAGCTCCAGCGGTGTGCGGCAGGAGTGGGGAGCAACCAAAGGCGCGAGGCTTTAAAGCTGCTCCTCTGGAGTCCAGCTCTGCCCAGAGGAGCTGAAGCTCCAGTTGCTGTGGCTGTCAGCAGCCCTCGAGGAAGGGAAAGATAAAAAGTAACGGGGAGGCTTGCCACGGGATACAATCCAAGCTTTATCTAAAGAGGATCCACAATGAACAAGCAAACCGTTGCGGGGTTACACCACCTTATAAAGGGGGGTTGAACAGGGGGAGCAGCCCAACTAGGGACCAAAGGCAGGATTAGAAGGGGGGGCGTTGGAGGGGAGTGCCTACACCTGGTCCAATGGTCTTGGTGGGTGGAGGAAGAGGGCTCACATGCCCCAATGGGGCGTGGAGGTTTAGAGGATTTCCAAGGGGGAGGTATCAGAAGGGGCAGGTTCTCAGGGGATTGACAGGGACCATATAAGGGCAATTTAGGGAGGGCTTGGGTGATGGGCATAGAACAGTCCAGAACTCTGGGGGCGGGGGTTTGGGTGATTGGCAGGGAAGGTGCCAGAACAAACAGAGAGGATAACCATATTAGGAGCACCAGGGGAGCGGTTTGGAATTTGGGCAGACCCACTGGGAATAGGGGTGGGGGAAATAGGGACAAACCATTGTGGTACAGAGAACATGCAGAAATATAATAAAACATTGCACCACCACAAGAAGGCTTAACAGTAAAAATGTGATCACTGAAATTTTCCCACGAGACCCCATTTTTCCTGCATTCTCTCCTTCCAGTGTGCTAAAAGCCATGACCAGTCATCCTCAGGTACCCACCAATCTTTAGCCTCTTTTGGCAAAGGAATCTTGTTCCAACACAAAACTTGTTCTACTCCTACTTTACATTCCTTTGCAGAATGTATTTCTTTACATTTTTTCGTAACAAGATTAATACTACTGCAATACCATCTTGCATCACAAGCATACACACAATACCCACGGTTTACACTTTCCACAGTCTGAATCAGGACATTTGAGCTGTAGCTGAGGTGAGATTTCAGTTTTCGGCATCAGCACACAGGTTGGCATCGCTGTCTTTCCCCAGCCGTGGTTTCACCCACTTCACAGGCACCCAGCATGATCCTGTGTCTGTGGAAACACATGCATACCCCCTTCCCCAGGTTAGTAATTGCATTGGTCCTTCCCATTGCCCTGTAGCCCCATTTTTTACCCATACTTTCCCGCTCTCCCGTGGAGTTTCATTCAAGTCTCCTTTTAGTCCTGCCCCGTGTTTTACCGCAGGAGGAACAAGAGTATCACCTAGGACACGTCGATAATTCATTACATAGACAGCTTTTTCCAAGCGGGCTTGAGGCAAAGGGACAATTCTCCCCCTTCTTCTTTGTGAAGCAATTGCTTCAGGGTATGATGGGTACGCTCCACGATAGCTTGTCCTGTGGGAGAATGTGGAGTCCCAGTGATATGAACGATACCCCATAAATTACAAAAGGTGGCAAAATTACGACTGGTATAACCCAGGCTGTTATCAGTTTTCAAGGTATGTGGAATCCCAAGGGCAGCAATAGCTGTGCATAAATGTTTTAGAACATGTTTCGTGGTTTCTCCTATTTGTACAGTGGTCCAGACTGCAAAAGAAAAACAGTCAACAGACGCACGAATAAACTGAAGTCGGCCAAACTCTGGAAAATGCGTTACATCTATTTGCCATAATTCCAAGGGTCCAAGTCTTCTAGGATTAACTGCTGTTCCCAATGGCTGATGAAGTTGTTGACAATCACTGCAAGATGCCACAACAGCTCGTGCATCAGTCCAGGAAATGTGAAATTGTTGGTGCGGGACCTTTGCTGATTGGTAAAAAAAATTGATGCAACTGCGCCGCTTATTAAAACTTATTTCCAGCAGGAGCAGCCCAGGCAGGAGAAACTGAGTAATCTGCTGGTGCATCGCCTTTGGCTGGGCTACCCTGACACTTCCAATGACTGCGAATGTGAGGGACAAAATAAACACAGTGTCCCTTTGATAAAGCAAAAAGCAAGCAGCGAAAAAGCAAATATAGGTCATGATTATTCAATTCCTTTAACAGTGCATGTTCTAAGCGACAACTTACTCCTGCCACATAAAGTCAATCACATACAACACAAATTGGCTGATTATTCCATTTTTCAAGTACTACTGCTACTGCCAATAATTCTAAGTACTAAGCAGAGTGGCTGTTTGTTTCATGTAAAAATTCCTGTTTCCACTGCCCTTTCTCTCTCCAAACATAAGCAGCCTTCCCAGTTCTGCCCCTGGCATCTGTGAAAATTGTTGTTCCTTGAACCGGCTTAGAAGAACAAAGGGATTTTGAAATCATCTCAGTATTTGTTACAAATGTGAGCATTTTATGTCCTGGCATATGAACACCGAGTTTGCCTGTAAACTCCAAAGTAGCAATTTGCAAGTCTCTGCTATGTTTTAGCATCCAATTTAAATATCCTCGAGTGGTTGGCACAATAATTTCTGCAGGCTCGGATCCAGGTATTTCTATTACCCGGTTTAGGCTTTTCATTATAATATGGGCTAATAATTCCACAGGTGTCATTATAGTTTTCTTTGGTTGTGCTGGCAAAAAGATCCATTCTAATATACACAATGGATCTGGCTGTTGGGCCTATTGAAACATAACTGCAAACACATGAGCTCTTTGGCTAAATATAGCTACTGCAATATTCAGATCTGGATTCCAGCAGGATGTATAGCCTTGTACAACTTTTTGCCCAATATTTTCAAGAGCCTTTTGAGCTGCTTCAGTTAAGTTTCAAGGAGCATCAACACTCGCTCCTCCTGACAATAAATTTAACAGAGGCAGTAAATCTGAATTGGTGATAACACATATTGTCTGAACCCAACTAATGTCACCTACTATTTTTTGAACATGGTTAAGTGTTTTAATAGTAGGGTTTAACTAATTTCTGTGGTCTTACTGTGGTTTGATCTATTATTGAACCCAAATATTTCCAAGGTGGCATCTGTTGCATTTTTTCTGGTGCAATAAGCAATCCCTTCATTTTTAACTGCTGTTCTAATTCTATACTAATTTGTTCTCTGTCCAATTGCATTCCTGCAATCAAAAGATCATCCATAGAATGATAAATAATCAATTCTGGATGCTGTTGCCTGAATGGTGTCAACACCCAGGCCACAAACAATTGGCACATAGTAGGGGAATTTTTCATACCTTGTGGCAAAACAGTCCATTTATATCTCTTGTAGGGTTCTTGCTTGTTAAGAGGGAACAGAAAAAGCAAATTTTTCTCAATCTTCTGGATGCGGTGGAATAGTGAAAAAACAATCTTTTAAATCAATTATCAATATTTCCCAATGTTTTGGAATCATATTGGGGAATGGTAATCCTGGCTGAAGTGTTCCCATGTCTTCCATTACCTTATTTACTTCCCTTAAATCATGTAACAAACGCCACTTTTGAGGAATAGTAAAAATAGGTGTGTTCCATGGACTTACGGATGGTGCCAAGTGTCCTTTCTGGACTTCTTCTTGCACCAGTTCTGTTATGTGGGCCAGTTTTTCTGAACTTAATGGCCATTGATCTATCCAGATTGGTTCGGTCACTTTCCATTTAAGTTTTAATAGAGGAGGATGTCCACCCTCAATGGCCACCCCTAAAAAGGTGATTTTGTTACCAGGGTTGCACCCAACTGACTTAAAACATCCCTTCCCAATAAATTCAGTGGGATAGGCATAACATACGGCCTCACGGTACACTGGCTACCATCCGAAAGCCTACAGGATACAATATCAGCACTTATCCAGGTATTTTGCTGTCCACCCACACCCCCAGTCACTCTTTCTGCATTTCTTATGGGCCATTTGTTCGTCTAGTTGTTAATTCCAATTATAGTGACACCTGCTCCTGTATCAACTAACATTGTCAATTTGTAAGCACTCCCATCTTTCTATGTTAGCAAAACTTTGCATTGTGGCTTTGAATTTTTTATATCCATTGCTAGGTAAATTTGTGGACTACCGGTGGATCTGAAGCCACCTGTGCCACGCAGACAGTTGCTGCCTTAGGTACCAAAGATTGGAATGGTATCAATTGTCCAATTTTTTCTCCCTCCGGTATTCACACTGGAGGATTTGGAGCCCAAACCATGATGCGTATGACCGCCCTGACAGTCTGCGTCAATAACCCCTGGCAGCACAAACACTCCTTGACGGGAGGTTGACGACTGGCCCAGCAAAAGTGCACTTAATCCTTTCCCTAATGGTCCCTTTGCATTGGTAGGGACAAACTGCACTTGTGAGTCAAGCAATGTTACTTCCCGGGCTGTGGAAACGTCCACTCTGGCACTCCCTGAGGTGGCGGCGGAGAGGCGATCCAAGCAGCCCTCTGCTGCCTCCCTGTGTTGCTCATCGCACCGGGGCCCCTGCGCTCTTCTTCCAGTTTCCCAGTGGGCTACCATCCTTTTTAAAATTTGACCTGCCCTCAAAGGCCCGATGTCCAGTTTTCTGACAACGATTGCAAACCCCAGAAAAGGTAACTTTTTCAGTTTTAGAAGCTCAGCACTGTGCTTTTACATGTCCTTGTTTCCCACATTTAAAACAACGCGGTCCCTTATCTCCCTGACCTTGTTTTACAAGCGGCTTTACAGCCGCAGCAAATGCTTCAGCCACTAAGATAGCATTTTCTGCCAGCATCCCAACTTTCTCACATGCCTCCATCATAGCTACTATGGAAGCAGTGCGAGGGAGTGCCATCAGAATTCTTTTGCATGCTGAATTAGCATTTTGAACTGCTAGGGACGTAAGGACAGAATCCCTTGCTGCTTCAGGAACACCGGACCTTTGAATGCTTTCTCGCAATCGATCCAAAAAGGACATGTATGTTTCGGTTGGTCCTTGTGTTACTTTAATGAAAGGTGGCACTATTTTGCCATCCTCAGGCATTTGCCTCAGAGCCTCTCGAGCTGCATGGGCTGACTGATGTAAAATCTGTACGTGCATTCAGCTCTGTACTTGAACATCAGTAAATGCACCTGTTCCTGTTAGCATTTCTACAGATGCAAATTTCAAAGGGTCACCATCATCCCTGTCTAAGTCAGCTACAGCAGCTTGCTGACATAAGTCAGTCCACTTAGACTTCCACAATATATATTGCATCCCTGTGAGTAATAATTGCATTAATTGTTGACAATCATAAGGACAAAGAATATTGGACCCAAAGATGTTATCAAAAAATGACTGTGTGTAAGGATTTTGCAACCCATAATCACAAACTGATTTTCTAGCTTCTTTAATTACCTCCCAAACAAATGGTGTCCAGTGATTAGGTTTACAGCCCCCGTCAGGATTTGAGCCTCCCAACACTACTGGATAAGCCCCAGGAATAAATTCTCCCTCTATTATGGCATTCTGTATAACTCCAGCATTTCTCAAAATAGCTTGGCCCTGACCCATCACTTGGCCCTGATCCACCACCCCCTGATCCACCCCCCCCACCCCGTTTGTCTTCCCTCTCTCCTCCATAACTCTTCTGCTTCCATTTCCTTACGTCTAATCCGCTGCAAACGATCCCAATCTGACTCTCCCCCTAAACACTGAGTTACGTGGTTAAGTCTTTCCTCCCGTCTGATGTTCCGCACGTCTCTTTCCCGTAAGGTTCGCAGCAGTCTCTCCCACTCCGCGTTCTGTTGTTCTCATTATTGCTGTTCTATTGCCAGCCATGCACTCCCCTGCTCCTCTATCTTCCGAAGTCTCTTGAGACCCCAGTCTGCTGCAGCCGGCGGCAGTGCGGGAACAACAGTAGGTGGTGGAGGTGGAAAAGAGAAGTCTCCCCATGGAGGGGTAGGTGGCAGAGGTGGATACTCAGTGTCAACTTCCATAGGAGCCGCCGGAGGTGGCTCAGATTGTGTTGGGGCTGTAGGCACAGCAGGTAGCTCCTCAGGGGCACTTGGATACGGTAAGGGAGGTTCAAAAGCCGTGAGAGCAGGGCAGGCTATTGGGGCTGCCGCAAATGCCTGTGTGGCCCCATCAGCAGCTGCCTACTCTGCTTTCATATCTTGCAAGGTCACACAAACTAATTTCCACGCTGTAGACAAAGAACGGGCTTCCTTATCCCCATTGCTAACCGCATCCCACAGGGGGTCATCCACTCCCTTCCAAGGTTCTGCATCAAAAGCCGTACTTGGCTCAGGTGCAGAGCCGTTTTGCCGGCACCATAGCAACAACCATCTCAATGTGGGCTCCTCATATTTCACCCTCTCGTAGAAAGGATTTTTAACCGTAACCTGACTATGGCCCCTTCTTCTGCAGAAACTTTCTGTCCCATAGCCACACCAGCTGCTCACCTCCAGGGTGTCCTGTCGCGACGTACTTTGATAAATCCTGGAGCTCTTTGCTCCCCTGACTCACAGTCCAGCTGTGCCAGAAGCTCCAGCTGGTCTTCTCCATCGGGGTGTATCCTCCCCTCCTTTTGAAGTATCATGTCTGGCATCACCATCTGCGGAGAGAAACAATGGACTCTACACAATTCAATGGGAATCAAGCAGAAGCCATTTTATTGATGAACTACTGTCCCTAATATACAATTCTTGCTTTCCCTACATGTGATCCTGCATAATTATTACTGCTTAAGGCCTATTTTCACACGCTACTTGATGCTTTATGATTGGTTCTTGTATGTGTGTCACATCATCTGTTGTGTATGTCACGACTGTCCTTCAGTTTGCATTTTATTATCCTTTTCTTCCTTTGCTTGTTCCTCCTTCACATCCTCCCCAATGCTACTTGTTCCTTTCTCACAACCTTCCCATGGACTTTTTCCCCTGTGTACATGCTCAAGTCCTTCTGTCTTACGTGCTCTGGTTCTTCTATTTTATGGCTGGTTCACGATATGTCCATTTTCTAGTAAAAACATGGTTTCCACAGAATACTATTGGTGGGACATTTTTCTCGGATGGACTCAATCATCCACAATGACCCAGCTCTTTAATTTCTTAATCCACCCACTTTTAATTTTGTCACTAACAACCATAGCCCTCACGGCTTTAAAAATATGGATGTGGTGTAAAATATGGACCTTAGCATCCCAAGTGTGGACAACATCACAACTGCAAAAGAATTTGCAAAAGATACAAAAAGAATGGGGGGACTTGATACACAGGACTCCTTTAAACACAGGACTCCTTTAACATATGAAATATAGAATTCTTTTAACATAGGTGCTTTAGTATAAAGTGTAGATTAGGAAAAGTTGGGTGTTGGGTGCTCTGCTCGACTGCAACTGCTTTTGCAAGACAAGGAGCCTGGCCCTGGAAAGGGGCTATGATGATCAGTGAATAGGAAATGATGTACCTAACGCTAACTGCTCTTGAAAAAACAGACCCGAGCGGACTAGGACGATAAGGGAAAGGAACGCGAGCTAATGGGTTTGGCTCTCCGCTTGTCTGCAGAACAGGGGCTGAGTCCCTGTGGGCTGAGCGATAAGGAGGAAGACGCACGCTAACTGCCGTTTTAATGACACACAGAGGAAGGGGCACAAAGGGTGGAGAAATGGAACAAGAAAGTAGGGATATAATCAATACACAGTTATACATGAAGTGGAACTAATATAGTAACAAAGTGTGTAACAGTAGAATTAAGTGTGTATTAGCAAAATAGACAGAATAAATGTATTAAGAATAGTGTGCTGTGTTTGTAACCCTAAGATAAGGAAACCCCAAATCATGCAGGACCCACTAGGACTGTAACTCTAGATAGCTAGTGACCAAAGCAAGGGCGGATGACAAACTTGTACACGTATAACAACGAACTTGTAAACGTAGAATGACAAATTTGTAAACGTATAAAAAACCTCGGTAAGATAATCACGTCGGACACGCATATGGAGGAGTTTACCCCAGCGTGCTCCCAGCTTGGCCAATGAAGGTGTGCTTTACTTTACACCTTGCTGTGTAACCTTTACCTTGCTGTGGAGTTGATTCTTTTGAATAAATCCAGGCACGGCACAGCGTGGGGACAGAGCCCGCCGCTGCTCCCAGTGCTCTCGCCAGGGGCTTCCCGTGCTGTGCCATGCCGTGCCGCTCCGGTCCGTGCCGCGCCCGGGCAGCGCCCCGGGAGCCGCCCCGCCCGCGCTGTGCCCGCAGCCCCGGCTTTGTGCCGCTCGTTCCCGCGCGGGGCCGAGCGCAGCGCCCCCCTCAGGCCGCGCGCCGCCGGTGCAGCCGCGGCCGTTGCGCTGCGGCCGTTGCGGCGCCAGTGGGCGACAGGCGCGATGGCCGAGCTGCCGCTGCCCGCCGGGCTCGACGCCCGCACCTTCCCCGCCAAGCTGTGGCGTCTGGCGAACAGCCCCCGCGTCCGCTCCGTGCGCTGGGACAGCCAGGGCCAGGGGCTGCTCATCGACCGCGCCCTCTTTGAGCAGGAGCTGCTCAGCCCGGCCGGCGTCCGGGGGCCGGCCCCGCGCACCTTCAGAGCCACGCGGTTCCGCAGCATCGTGCGCCAGCTGAACCGCTACGGCTTCTACAAGGTGCCGGGCCGGGCTGGCGCGGCTGTGCCGGGCGATGCCGGGGCGTGCCTCCACTACAGCAACCCCTGGTTTCGCCGCGACCGCGCCCACCTCCTGCTGCGCATCAGGCGCCGGAGCACGGCCAACAAGCACCGCAGGCGCTCGCCCTGGGGCTCCCAGCAGCGCCCCCGGCAGCGGCCGCGGCCGGCGGGGCCGGAGGGGCGCGGGCGTTTCCAGCCGCTGCCTCGGGAGCGGCCGCCGCTGCCGGCGGGGCGGCCTCCCAGCGGCTTCTTGCTCCTGCACAGGGAGCGGACGCTGCCGGACGGGCGGGAGCTGCGCAGCCGGCGGCCCAGCCGCTTCCAGCAGCCCCCCAGGGAGCGGCCGCTCCTGGCCCGGCGCCCGCCCTGTGGCTTCCACCTCCTCCACAGGGACCGGCCGCAGCCGGCCCGGCGGGACGGGCCCAGCCGCTTCCAGGAGCTGTACGGGGAGCGGCCGCTGCCTGCCGAGCGGGAGGTGCTCAGGATCCCGCCCTGCGAGCTCCTCGGGCTCTACGGGGAGCCGCTGCTGCCGGTCAGGCGGGAGGGGCTGAGCCGCCTCCAGGAGCTGTACGGGCTGCAGCCGCCGCCGGCCGGGCTCCCGCCCTGGGCTTTCCAGCAGCTCCACACGGAGCGGCCGCCTCCGGCCGGGCGGGAGCTGCTCAGGATCCCGCCGTGCAGCTTCCAGCAGCTCCAAACGGAGCAGCAGTCCCCAGCCTGCAAGCCATCAGGTAGGAAAAGAGTTCTCCCTTTGCTTTTCCCAAAGGTCGTGAAAAGTGACCGTTTGAAGTATTTCCCCACAACGCTCTGTCATTCTCAGACAGAAATTGTCAAACCTGCTAGGAAGGGGGACCTGGAAAGCCAGAAGAATCTCTGTCTGGTTTTCCTGTGTGCTTCCTGTGATGTTTACCGCAAGGCAGCAATAGAGCTCTGCATCCCAAAGCCACATTCTGGAGCCTGACCAATGTGTTTGGATTCCTGCAGCCACACCGGGCAGTTCAGCCTCCAGTGCTCCAGCTGGCAGTGCTGCTTGTGCAGCATCGACGGCCTCCAGCGAGACACGGAATGCACCTGGGCAAGAGGAATTGCCTTCAGCGGATCTGGGCCTTCAGGTCGAGCAAATGATTCAGGAGATCAGGAGATCCGTGGCTGAAAGGTCTCCCTTTGCTCAGGTAACCCCACTGGATGGGAATGAAGGGGCTGGGCTGAGAGCTTTTCAACGTTGCTGCAAAGGCTTCTTTAGTTGATTTCATGATTATTTAGTGATTGAATTCTTGTTGATCAAGCAAGATTTCTAAAAGAAGAGGGATGACAAAGTCTCCCCCCTTAGTGAGGATGAGAGGTGTGAGCCTGTGGTGGCCACGTTTGGGTGCTCCTTTTGCTGGGAAGAATCCCCGGTGCAGGGGCCTTTGTGGTGATGCTCTGTAGGTTCTAAGAGGCTCTGTTTGATGGGAAAGAAGAGAAGAGTGTGGGGAGAATTGCCACTGAAGGCAAAGGGTCCCGTGCAGGGAGGGGCATGCGAGAGGTGCCTCCCTGACAGCAGCAGCAGACGTGGGCTCTGCCTGTTTTGGGTGGGAAGGCCAAGGCAAAGCAAGGGCTGGGCTGCAGCTGCTGCTGCTGCTGTGTGAGCCGTGCCGAGCGTGCAGGCGCTGCCAGAGCCGTGCTTGGGGATGGGCTGGAGCTGCAGCTTTCTGCTCCTTTTGTTTGACAGATGCAGTGTTGGGATTAGGAATCCCGTTTCTCTTAACTCTTGCCTCTTCCCAGACTTGCCTGGAGTGTCTGTGTTGGCACAGGCCTTTTTGCAGATTGTTCTACATGTTGGCCAGAGAATGTCTCTCTTTCTATTCATGTGCAGCCCCATTGCTTGCAGTAGATTTCTGGTTGAGGAAGGGCAGACTCAAGGAGGGGAGTGGGGCTTTTTGGATTTACCAATATGTTATTCTCAAGTGTGATGTCTTCTGTAAACTCTCACACAGCAGTTTTCAAAGGCATTTTATTCCCTAATAAAAGGAAACATTGCAGGCTCTGAACCATCTTTAGAATCTTTAGGATTCTGATGGACAGGCTGTTGCAGAGGAGATGAATATTCTGGAAGTGGTCATAGTGAGAATATCTTTCTGTCTAAAGGTAACTTGCAGGTGCTTAATCTTGGGCATTTCCTTCCTCAGTGGAATTAGGAAGCACAGCTTGGTTGTCTGGCTTTTCATGTCTTTTGGGTTGGTTTTTTTTTGTACCCTCCAGATTTACAGACTTTTGGCACTGGAAAATTTGATGCTGGAAATACCCTAGGTCCATAAGTGTTTGCCTGGATCATCCATATGGGGCAGCAGCAGAGGGCTTCAAAAAGCACCGCCTTGTGTTGATGGTCTGAGCGGCTGGGTGGGGGGTGGTGAGAGTGCCAGGCAGAAATGTGTGCTTTGAGTGTGGCTTTGCAGCACCCAGCCCTGGGCAGTGCTGGCAGCGAGCTCTGCCCCTGCCGACGGCCGTGTTGGGAAGCAGGAGGGCCCCAGGCTTTCTGCTGGCTGATTTCTTAGAGCTGGTGGGAAAAGCCAGGCTCAGGGTGTGAGGGCACATCCCCTCCCTTGGTGTCTCCTGGTTTGCTGAGTTCATGGTTTGCCTCCAAGGTCATTTTGTAAGAGCTTCAGTTGCACCTTGGCCACACGAATCCTGAGTTTCAAACAATTGTCACATGAACCGTGTGGGCAGCGTTTCCCTCCTGATGGGAGTGGAGAAGAGTTGTTGTATCCCTGAAGTCATTCCAAGAAAACAGTGAGTGATCTTTGGGTTTCTTTCTTTCTGGTTCTCTTTCAAGGGGAATGCTAATGTTGCTGCCGAGTCTTCAGGAGGAGAGGCCGGGAACAGGGCTGCAGCAGAGGGAGCTTTGCCGGGCACCGAGAGCTGCGGGAACAGTTCCCCAGAGCCTGAGGAGCCTGGTAAGGAGAGAGCCCCCACTGCTTTAGAGAGCTCTGAGGCGGCTGCTCTGAGCCTGCCTCTGGCAGGAAGGGAGATGAGAAGAGCTGAGTTCTTGTCTGCAGGGTTGGTGCTTCCTGGTGCCTTTAGGTCAAATCCTGCCCTGGCACAGCCTCCCCGAGCCCTGCCCTCCACGCTTCTCCAGAGGCACTGACACCGAGTGCTGTGCTGTGGCCAGAGAGCAGTGAATAAACCCAGCCTGTGGGAGCTGTGTCACCAACCTGGCTGTCCCAATTTTGCGCTGAAGTCCTTGGATGAATTTGCTGCAGGGTAGAGGCTGGGCCAAGGGACTCTTGAAGGAACAGGGGAAATAAAAGGGCAAAAAGTCAGGCTGGGAGTCCAAACGTTTGGTCTCAAATCACTGACTGAAGGTAGTACCAGTCTGCTGGTATCTGTCCTGAGACACAAGAAAAACAAGGAGCTGAACATCAGAGGCCAACCCATTGAAAAATCACAAATCCGGTCACAAAAGGAAAAGCCTGAATGACCCCAGATCAGCAGGACCTAAGAGGAGAGAGGGAGCACTTTGGATCCATTCCTTAGCCAAGCTGGTGCAGCCTGCAGGCCTCGTGGGGAGCTCTTTCCCTCCCAGCTCTTCCTGCCAGAGCTGATGGTCGAGTTGGAGCCGCTGTTGCTCACTGCAGAGGGCAGTTTGTAGGTCCCAGGTAATGGAGCTGGTTCATAGCTCACAGCACCCGTCAGCTTCAGCCATTTCAGTGAGGACTGAGGTGTCTCTGTCAGCACAGAGGAGGAACAAGGCTGGGCTTCTTTGTGGGAGCTGGGACTGTCTGTGCTTCAAGCTCTCGTGGGTGCCATTTGCACTGCGTGTGCTGAGACTTTATTGGGATACTTCAAACCTTTGGAGGTTTTGAAAACTTGAAAGGATCCCTGTTCTTTAAAGAGCAACCTTCAAATTCCCAAGTGAATTCCCACGTGATGGCCCTTTCAGGCCATCTTTTACAGTCCCTGATGAAGGACAATTGCTGCCCAAGGGAAACGTGCATGAGGGCCGATATTGAGTGTTCCCTTTGCTTCCCAGATTCCATCTGATTGACCTCTCCAAGAGGGCTGTCCTGCATGGGAGAAAGAGACAGAGGGAGGGCTTGTGACCATCAGGCAGGTGCAATCCCTCTGTCTCTAGTTGCATTTATAGATATGTAGTTATATTTATAGATTTATGTAGTTGTATTTCTATGTCTGTATAGTTGTAGTTACAGATCTGAGTAGTTAAATATATATTTGTAGTTGTAGATGTATGTAGTTTTTTATATAGGTAGTTGTATTTATAGATGTACATTTGCATTTAAAGATGTGCAGTTACATTTATATATGTATATAGTTATAAATGGGCATAGTTATATTTCTATAGCTATAGTTATATGGAACTTTAGATAGATAGATTGATATTTGAATAAATATAGGCAGCTTTTTAAGCTCTTTCTCTACTCTACTTCCTCTCACCTCTTGCTTTTGCCCCTGTGCCCCCTCTGTCCCCTCTTTCTGTGCTGGCTCCGAGCTGGCGGCCGGGCCGGGCGGAGCAGCAGCTGCAGCCCCGGTGTCCCTGGAGCGGTGGGAGCTGCCGGTGGCCGCAGGCACTGTGCCCTGAGGAGCTGCTGGAGGGCGGTGAGCCAGAGGGGCTGGGGAGAGGTGACACTGAAGGGACGGTGATGTTGAGGTGCTGGTGGGGCTGAGGGGTGTGGGGGAGCAGAGGGCAGTGGTCGGGATGGAAGGGACTGGGAGAGCTGAAGGGGATGGTGGAGCAGAGAGGTGTGGAGGAGCTGCTGGGTGGGGATGATGGGGACTGAGGGGACAGGGAAGTGGCACAGACTAAGGGAGGCATTAGGACTGAGGGAACTGGGAGGACTGAGCAGGGTGGCAGGAACCGAGGGCTCTAGAGGGAGCTGAGGGGACCAGTGGGGCTGAGGGAATTGGGAAAAGTGGGGAATGAATGGTGGGACTGAGGGGCAGAAGTTCCGTGAGGGAAGTGGCACAGGCTGAGGGGGGTGCTGGGTCTAAGGGGACTCGATGGGTCTGAAGGGAGTGAGGGGGGGTGAGAAAAATTTGAGGGTCTGCAGGAACTGGCAGGACTGGGGGTTTGCTGAGGGCATGGCAGGGCTGAGGGGATGGAGGGGGCCAGCAGGGAGCACAGAGGGGTCTGGGACTGTGACTCTGCCAGGCTGTGGAACCAATTCCAAAGCCTCCACTTTTGCCACAGCTACCGTGAAGTCGTTGAGAAGAGCCGGAGAGTGACGGGAGGCAGCAGGGAGAAGCTGAAGGCCGCCAGCAAGAGCAGCGAACGGGGACCTGCTGCTGCCGCCCGAGAGCCTGGGTGAGGCCCCAGGGCCGCTGAGGCAGGGTGGGCGTGAGGCTGGCGTGGGCTTTGGCCGCGGGCACTGGCCGGCTGGGCAGGAGCGGGCCCTGCCCGTGCTGGGGCCGCTCAGCGCGGCTGCCCCGGGCGGCACAGGGGCTGTCCTTGGGCAAGGCAGCTGTGCCGGCAGGGCCCGGGAGCGGTGCCGGCTGTGCCACGCTGCCGGGGCTGCGGGACGGTCCCGCCGGGGCTGCGCTCGCCACAGCCTGGCCCGCTGGGCCTGGTTTTTCTTTCTAAGCCTCCTGGGGAGGCTCTGAGATTTCTCTTCCCTGATGGAAGTGCAGCTGCTGCCAAGGGAAACGTCCCGATCCTGACTCAGTGTTCCCTTTGCTTCCCAGATGTCCCATCTGCTGTCCCCGTCCAGGAGAGCTGCTCTGCACGGGAGGAAGCGACAGAGGGAGAGCCTGGGAACATCGGCGCCTGCAGTTCCTCCTGATTTAGTTCTAGTTCTAGATGTTTACAGTTGGAGTGGGAGAGCTAGAAGTATATGGATCTTTACATGTGTAAACTGATATTTGTATAGGTGTATATGTATGGATGTTGTTATATTACATCTGTAGTCATATTTCCATACTTGTTCAGTTGTGCAGCTGTATAGTTCTGTTGCTGGGCCTGTATGGATTTTTTATTGGTCCATTGATAGTTGTATGTTTATAGATAGGTTTGTTATGTATGGAATGTATTTTTCATGTTAGATGTCATGATATATGTAATACATAATTAAATCTATATTGTTATGGTTATATCTGTATTTACTTGTATTTTTATATATATATGGAGTTGTATAGTTCTATAATTTTATTTATTCTGGGTCTGGGATTCTTTAGGGAGGGATATCAATAGTTCTGTATTCGTATATGGGCTGTACAGTTATAGTAGTATGTAATAAATTACATTGTTAAACTTCATATTTGTGTATAGTGAGTGGTTGTAGAGGGTGTCAAGAAAGTAATGTTTTTAACTGAAGTTGATCTCTATATATTTACATAGCATGATTGTAACAATAAATTAGTTTTCTAAACTTCAACTGATACTTGTATGTTGATATATTGGCAGCACAGGTGTATCAATTTTAAATAAATGTCATTTTTAAACTGAAGTTGCTTTTTGTGTATTTGTACATTAGCAGTACAAGTGTAACAATCTGCAATAAATTCAGTGTTTCAACTGAAAGAAGGGTAGATTTGTGCTGTCCAAAGGACTGGGCAGATGTAAACGGGATGCTGCTGGAGGATTTTGGCCATGAAAATCTCCAGCCGTGCCCAGCAGATCCCCCCAGCTGCAGCCAGGCTGGGCAAGGGAACGGCACATTTGGGCTGGCAGCAGAGCCACACGTTGGCTACAGACTCGCTGCAGAGGCCTGCTGAGCAAACGGGACTCCCCTGAGCGTAGAACTGCAGCCAGGAGCCACCCGGGGAGGAGAAATCCACCCCCGTCCCACCGGGAGCTCTTTAGGGAGCGCTCCAAGTGTCCCTCTGAAGGTCATCCTGGAGAGCAGCAGCAACCTGGGATCCTGAGCCAGCTGCGCTGCCTTTGGCAGCACTTTGGCAAAGGGTCTGGAGCCAGGGTGAGGGAACAGTGACTGTAACTGCTGCAGGGCAGGGATGAGGGAAGGGCCATTGACCCAAGTGCTGAAATGCTCCAAAATCCAGAAGGATGCTGGAGAACAAGTTCTCACTGTTGGGGAAGATGAAACAGGAAAGCCTTATGATTGCCTGACAAAAGATTTTGGGAATATGAAAACTGTAAGCCACATCGAAATGAAAGCCACCTGTGAGATATAAAGTCTTAGTTACTGAACAACTGGAAAACAATGGTATAGCCGACTGAAGGTGATCCCCTCTTGATTGAACAATATGCTCTGCTTGCAGACAGGTCCAAGGGTCAGAGCAGACCCTACTAGCTCAGCTGAAGGGGTCCAAGGAGTAGTTTTTAGAAGTTAAAATGTAACACTCTATGGTAATGTAATAACTCTTATAGGCTGTATGTAAATGCTATAGGATTTGTACCTTGTATTAGATTGGCTAGTGAGAATATTCAGTACAGAAGATGATTTATTGTATTGTAACAAGGACCTCGCTCTCTTGCTCTTAACTCTTTTACTTAGCTCTCTTAGCTCTCAGCTCTTAGCTCTTGCTCTTTACTCTCTTGCTTTTAGCTCTTAGCCCTTAGCTCTCTTGCTCCCTCTCTCTCTCTCTCTCTTACACCTTGGGCCTGCTTGGAGCTGCAGCTGGCAGCTCTAAGCAGTGCCCCTGTACCCACGCCCTTTGCAATAAACAGCGTGCTCCAAAGATCTGCTTATAGAGATCTCTCGTCTCCGGCCGGCCGTCTCCGGCTGGGCCGCACCGACCAACCCACACCCACCACAGCTTCCACACTCACAAGCGCTGAAATGATGGAAGCCCTTTGAGTGAAGTTCCCTGAAGGAACTCGCAGGGGAGTTGCTGCTGGGATCAGCAGGACCAGGAGACAGCAGGATCTGCTCATTTTGCTGGATCTGTTTCCAGGACACAGGCTGTGATTGCCCTGCTCACACAAACCCCGTGCCCATGGAGCCTGCAGGGTAACAGCAATGCCCTTCCAATGAGAGGCTTTGCAGCTGAAGTCACTGCCCTCGTGTTTAGGGAATGAATGCCTCCCGTGCCAAAGCACTGGCAGGTCACCAGGGCTCCGGGAGGCAGAGCCTTTAGAGGGAAAGAAAGATGAGGCACCCACACACCTGAAACTCCTTCAGTTCTCTTAGTTTGTGGAATGAGAAATAAGAAAGCTGAGGAGAGGGAAATGCAGTCCTCTCAGAAAACATTGGAACAAACAAGTCTTGTGGGAAAAGAAAAGTAGGTAAGAACTTTGCCTTGTTTTCCTGGGCTGTGTCTTCTGCAGAGGAGACAATGGCATGTACAGCTACCAGGAACAGGAGGCACTGCAGGGAACTGTGCACGTGCTCAGCAACTCAACCCTACTGGTGCACTCTGATGCCCAAAAACTAGGCCAGAAAACAGTACTCCATAGTATAAGGCCTACAGAGCAGGTATTTGTTTATTCAACGGCGGGAGTGAGTGGGATAACTCCACCACAAACTCACTTGTCCATTCTTCAGCCAGTAGTAGCTTTTCTACTTTTTTCCTTAATGTGCACATTGTACTTTCCTATCCTTCATATTGCAACACATTTTCTAATTCCATGGTTTTGCAAGCCCTTGCAGCACATGTGTGGTTTCTGCATGAGGTGGTCATCAGCCTCCTGGTGGTCGTTTCTGATGAAGGCTCGTAAGTCTTCCTCGGGCTTGAACTTCTCAGCCCTGTTCCCTGTGCATGCTCTCTAAGATTGCCAGCTCAAATAGCCAGTGGTTAGCTTTTGCAGTTAGCCTGTTCTGCTAAATGTGCTGATTTCTCCAAGTGCTTCATGCACATCCCCTGTTACAGACTACCTACTTCTTTCTGCATAGCTACAGGTTTTTGCAGAGCTCAAGCAAGATCTTGTTGCCTTGGCATCAACTTTGTAAGGACACAGGCAGCAATTGGATCTATGTAGCCACACATTAATCAAGTATTGTTAGCAATAGGATCTACGTATCCCCTCCTTGGGGAAACAGGTATTTACCTTTGGCCACACCTGGGCCTGTCTGGGGGTGTAGGATCCAAGACAACTCCTTTGCTTCCTCCTTGAGGCCTGGGCAGGCTTGGGGAGAAAACCAAGAGGAGAATGAAATCAGGTTCCCTGCACTAGAAGTTCTGTCAGATGCTCCTGCAGCACTGTCCAAGCCGGGCTACTCTCACAGCGCCCTCGGAAGCCTCGTGGCCGGCAAAGGTGGAGGCACCGCAGGATGTCCCCGTTCCCAGCCGTGGCTCTGCAGGGCTTTGCTGGGACAGCTTCCCCCAGCTGATGTGCGGATCTGGATGAAGGAGAAGGGAGTAGGGTATCTGGAGATGTATCTCTCTTAATCACTAGAGGCAACCTTTTGTAGTAATGATATGGTAGAGTGCTTAACTTAGCCTTTTTTGGATCACTTTTCGGCAGTGCTGCATTACAGTAAATTCCACTACTCCGTGCTGGGGTCCGTGCTGGCAGCGGGGCCGGGCCGAGCAGCGCTTTCAGCCCCAGGTCCCGGCTGGCCGCAGCTGACGGGAGCGGCGGGAAGCGCCGGTGGCACCGGGCACCGGGCACCGTCCCCCTCAGGGGCCGCGGGGCTCAAGGCACCGGGGAGCCGCTGGAGGGCCGGGAAGGCTGAGGGCACCGGGGCTGCCGCAGGGACAGCGCCGCCCAAGGCCCCGCGCTGCTGAGCTGCTGCTGGTGCCTACGGCACTGAGAGGCCGCTGAGGCGGTGGGGGCTGAGGGGAAGCAGCGGAGCTCTGCGGGAGCTGAGGGCGATGGCGGCGGAGGCCGAGTGGGCAGGGAAGAGGCGCGGGCTGAGAGGGCTGGCGGGGCTCAGGGCACCCCGGACACTGCGGGCGATGGCAGCACTGGGGGCCGATGGGCTTGGAGGGTCTGAAGGGACTGGGAGGGCTGCGGGTGTGCTGAGGCTGTGGCGGGGCTGAGGGCACGCTGGAAGTGACTCAGCATTCCCTTTGCTTCCCAGATCTGCGTCTGCTCTGCGTTTCCAGAAGGGCCGCTCTGCGCGGGCCCGAGCAGGCGGAAATGGGCCGGCCGCGTTCCCTCTCTCTCTTATCCCACCCATCCGTGTACCCAGTTACCTTTGTGCCTGTCCACAGCTATGTTTCTGTATGTCTCGAGGTCTGTTTCTGTACATACAGAGCTCGATAGCTACACCGTCCTATTTCTTGACTTACACTTGTATGGAAGTTTAGATGGGGACACTGGTGTTTGGATAGTTATGTAAAAGTTCACTCTGTGTAGCGTTATTTTTATACAGGTATCAATAGATTTATATGCCATAGATTGTTATATTTATATATGTATACAGTCCAGTGTACACACGTGTAGTATTGTACAGTTTAGTTCCTGCTCTGAGGACATTGAGATTATTTGGCTCTTTATATATATATACATACATATACATATATATCTATAAATATAGAGGCACTACTTTGTAACCTGTAACATACTTGATTGTGGGAACTGAAATGGACATTTGTATCTTTATCTGTAGTCAGCAGAGTTGTACCATTCTGCAGCCAGCTTTTAACTGAAATTGGTCATTCTATATAAGCAGTGCAGTCGTAGCAATCTGTAATAAATTTCCCTTTTAAGCTGACATTGGCTTTGGGGTGAATCGTGCCGCAACCGGGCCAGGAGACACTTCAGAGACAGAGTCAGAGAAGCGGGTATTTGCTTTATTCGGCGCGCCGGGTGTGTGGGGATCGCTCCTCCTAACACACACCTGGTGCTCTCTACAACACAGTATTAAGGGTTAAATTATGAATATTCATCACATTCCTTGGGACAGGTGTGGTTATACAAATTATTTCTCGGAAGTCATTAGCATATGGGCCACGCATGCGCTGTGTGTCCTGCTGGTCGCGCTGAGGAAGGCCTCTCCTCTTCCTCGGGGGTCTTTCTGATGAAGGCCAGTACTCATCCTCGCAGTGAACTTTTCACCTTTCTCCCTGGACGTGCGTAGTCCTTTGAGGAATGATTCAGCATTCTCTGAGATGATCCTTGTCCCCTCTATCTTGACAAGATTAGGGTGAATTCGGCTTCTCAGGCTTTGTAATTAACATCTGCTGTCTGAACTAACATTGCTGTCTCCCAATAGTTAACTTGTGCTTCCATGAGTTAGTTATTGACTGCCCCTTCTTCAGGGGCCCTTCTCCTTTCCAGGATTAGTGACCGCACTGATGTTTGTCCCTATTTCTTCACTGATCCTTATGCTTTGGCGAGTCTGTGACGGGCTGTGGCACCCAATTCCTCACAGGTCTGTCAATCTGTGGGTAATAGAACCTGTCTTGTCTATGAAACATTTGTCTGAGGTTATTTATCTGTGAGTTGTGCTCCATCTCTAGAACCCCTTTTCAGAGACTGAAAGAGTTCATGCCTCAAACATTGATAGAAAAGAGTTTTGCCCATTACAACAAAAACTGTATAAAGAAGCTACAACCAAAGAAGCCTCCCTGAAGGTACCTGACTGGGACTTTGGACTGTAAGTTAAACCACTAAGATTAGATAAAGAGAAAACCCATTCTTTAATTATCTCAGGCCTAGGAAAAAAAACACAAGGCTGACGGAGAGGAATGCATCCACAAGAGAGCCAAAAGCAGCAGAGTGTCACAGTTGAGACGGATGTGACACTCAGGAATCAATCACACCAACTCTGTTCAGAAGGCAAACAGCATCTTTAATTCTACAAAGCCTCTTTTATACAGCTTCTTGGCACTCGTGCTGTGTCCCCATTGGCTTCTATGTTAACACCCTACAAAACTACTGGTTACTTGCAACTAACAGCCATCTAAAACAATCTAAAGCAAATATCAGCCTCCCTAAACCAACTGTGCTTTCTACTTCTGTTTATGGTTTCTTGCTTCTGTTGATGCTATAATTCTCAAGGGTACAAAGTGATTGTGTCCAAGTCAAGCTCTGTGAAACTTTCAGAGCAGCTTGTCTGTTTCCACAGCAGAGATTCTTCCCTGGCTGAGTTTGGGGCGGGGGAGACCACAGCCTGCAGAAGCCAGGTTTACACAGACTCCCCCCTGAAATGAGGCAGGGGGGAGGAGGTTTTGGGAGTAACCTCTGGTCAGAGGCAGTGAACACCCATCCTCCCTTACACAAACTGGCCCAGCTGTGGAACCTCCAACCCCACAGGCCACATCCACGGGACATTCACAGGAGAGGAAGCTGAGGGGGTGTCATAATCTGTAACGACCAAGGCATGGAGTCAGACTGGCAGGGATATGGAGACATTTACTGAGAGAAACAAGCTGGGTTCATAGACTTCTTGAAGGCCCAGCATTTCCTTAGGTGGTATTTTTCACTAAGCGACCTATCACGCATTGCCACGTCAGCAACACGCTGTCTTAATGTGCTTATATGGGGGAGATCCCGCGCTGCCCACTCCTCTGGCAGGCTCCGGCAGGCTCCTCTCCGTAGGGCGCCTGCCGTGTGGCATCTCCTCCCTGATCCACGGAGAGGTGATCTTCCCCTTATTCTGTCCCTGTCACTCTCTTTCTGTGCCCCTCACCCTCTCTCTCTCTCATATTTACGTATCATCATCAAAGAAAACCCATACTGTTGTCACTGGCATATGGTCTCGTTTGCACCTTAATTTGGGCAGAGGCATTTCTAAGAACTTTAGTAACAGGATCGTGACACTAGCACAACCCCATATATTTCAACAGAAGAAGTAACTCTTTGTACAATTCTGAATGAATGACTAACCACCAAGGGACAAATCTCTACTTCAGTTCATTATTCACATTTTGTTCCAACCATGACAGCACCTTACAATACTTAATCTTCATACAGAAATGTGTTTCTTTATGCTCCCTTACCTGGCAAACCAAGTTGCAATCTCCCTCCTACTCCAGTGTGTTTTATTTTATATTCAGCACAAAAATCAGAAGAGAAGGCAAACATTAAGACCACAAAACCAATATTTAAAAATAACTGAGATGATTTCTTTCATTAATAAATACCAGAACCTCGCTGGTCTCGGTTTGCGTTGGGTCTTTCTCTTTGGTTGGTTGGTTGGTTGGTTGGTTGGTTGGTTGGTGGTGTGGTTTTCTCTTTCCTCTGGAGTGGCTTAGCACCAAACAGGAGATCTCCTGTGTTTAGACCACCTCTGTAATAACCCAGCCCTGAGTTTCACTTACTGTGAACTTGGACACTGAGTTTAGAAACAATTCCAACCTACAGAAAATTCCATCTGGAAACAGGGGAGGTATGAATGACGCACGGTCCCCAGGCGTTGTAAAACTGGAAACATTTATTAACTGTGTACACAGCTTTTATAATATTTTCACTATCAGATTAGGATAACAAGTGCCTGGATAGCCAACAGTATAACTGTTCATGTGTCTGCTAACCAATTATGTAAGTGACCACGTTCCTAATATTCACATCAGCTTTTTTTTTCCCCTAAAACAAGTGCTTGTATAACAATTTTTTCTGCAAACTACTGTGGTTCTGCCATTTTAGAAACTCTGTTCCATCTCTCCTGCCTTGACCGAATGGTCCTTGTTCTTCTTAACCAAGCGCTCTTTGCTCTCATTACTAAGCGTTCCTTGTTTTCGTGCCCCACAGAAACACCATGGCATTAAACTGGGAAGATATGGAAATAATAAATTAAACATCACTGTTAGATTTCTTTGAGCTCAGCAAAGGAGACTTAAGCAAAGAGATTACAGATTTCAAGGCAAATTAGGATAAAAATTTAGAGTTTGAAGAGACAGAAAAAAGGGATTTGCACTGATAAAGAAAAATTCTCAGGCTTGAAATATTGAAATTCAACGCAATAATTGTTCATCATATTACTGGGGTTTTATGCTTACTTAGACAAGACAGAATTGAATTTACAACTGAATTGTTTGAGTGAAATCTAAACCTTAGGTAATTTTTTTTCAGGTCCAAACATTTAAACTGAAGCCGCAGGGTTAGCAGAGTTAAATACAGGAATTTCAGTTTTCAAGTTTTATCTTGTATGTAATCAAACTTGCTAATTTACCTCCTGACTCTTTTTTCAAAGTCACAGTTTTAACACTGCATAGCACAATTCCCTGGTGGTTTTAAAGCAAAGGCTGTTTTGAGTATGCTCATTCTCCCAAACTCTTTCCCACAATTAGTTGTAGATACAAAAATGCTGCTAGCAAGGATTTTCTTGCTATTTTCTAAGTCCGTGAGAGACTTTTCTCTCTCTCACAGAAGAGGTAGTAGAGTTATGTAAACAACCAAACCACCTGCAACCTTGAAAAGTCTTATTTATGGTACAGTAGAAAAATATTTGACAATGGATGCTTTAGGATTTTAGCCAATCACCCCAGGGGTGGCTGATCCTTGTCCAATTAGACGATGAAGGAAAAAAGTCTGTAAAAGAGTTTGTAAAGTCATTAAAGAAATCAATCTTGCTGCACAATTCCTGCCTGCTGGATCTTCTCTCCTCCTCCTCCTCCCTATGGCTGCGAGACACAGTGATATATCCTAGGGCCCAGGCCTGCGGTAGTAATTAGTGTATCTTAATAACCTTAGTTAGACTTATGGGATCCTTAGACTTCAACATGTTCTATAAAAATGCTTCAGTCTGGATGCGACTGGCAGTGCTTTCATTCTAAACTGCAATCTGCATCTTGGGCGGGGAAGAATTTATACAAACAGCAAGGCAACTCAGATAAACTTTATTGTTTTTAAAAGTCCACCTCTTAATTAAAGGAGCAACACAAATATCGCTATCTCTCTGGCTTTGCAGCTTCTGTGCTGGAGCGTCAGGTGTAGCGATCTCTAAAAGGCGTCTCCAAAGCGAAGCTGCTCAGCAGGATCAGCTAAGTTCACACACGCGCGCATGGATAGCTTCAGTAATGTGGGTCGACAGCAAAGAGGCAGGAAGAATCCTTGCACAGATTCCCACAGGAGCTGTTTACTGCTTCTACACTGTGACGGGCTCTTGAGGCGAACAGCCAGAACGGTGAAGAGCTCAAGCTTAAGTACGGGAGTGGGGCTAGCACCACGAGCCAATGGTGTGAGGGCACAGGGGCCGTACAAAGGCGGGACTAGGGAATGGGGACCAATGGTGAAGCTCTGGGGGAGTGGTGAGGGGCAGAGGCCAATGGGGGGAACCTGGAGTGGAGAGCTTCCTATGGCATGGAACAGGTAAGGCAGCAAGGGGGCGGAGCAGCCAACAGCCAACCGGGGAAGCAGAACTGGGGTAGATGACCGTAACAGAACAAAGCGTTTTGGGAGAGGCTTCTTTTCTCACCGTGACCTAGACAGAGCTCTCTGGTACTAGGGACTGTCTCACTGCGAACTCTCTCTGTCCCTTGTACCACAGGTTAACCCGACACACACAAAGACTTTATTTAAAAACATACAGATAGCATTGTTTGCTTCTAGGAGTGTGATAGAAAACTGTAGTGCTGTAAATTTTAATCTTAACCCATTTGCATTACAAACCACCTTTTAATATGGAATGTGTTTTACTGGACAATTACATGGTTTCCTTTTAGGACATTTATATATCCTGAAGGAAGGGTCTTTTTATCAAGAAGAGAGACCTCTGGCCACAGAACACTCTTGTTCTGGTGTTTGTGGGATAGTTATTACTCCGGAGTGCTGAGTAAAAGCAAGTACACACGCTGGTGGTTAACATGTCAAATATAGAGACAAATTTCTTTATTGAGTAGATAAACTCCAAGTAGATCCTAGGTGAACAAACAGATAGGGAGAAGTATTTTCTCTTTCGTTCCCCTATGTGGGACACACACTTAAAATAAATTTACTAAATGTTTGTCTACCAAAGGGAAATCACTGTTAAAAAAACCCCAATGAATTATGCTGACAACCATGTCACCAGCAAAATTTCCCAAGAAAGATGAAGTTAATCAATGAGAGGCTCTCTTGCAGTTTAGGATTCCCAACAGCTCTTTCACAAGCACCAAGAATCTGCTTTCTCCCTCTCATTACAAAAAGAAATCCACTGTGAGAGACCAATTAATTTTAAAATAAGAATGTCTCAACATTGCTTGGATTTCATCTGGAATGGTTGGTTATAAAGCTGGTTTTACTAACATTAATAGCAAGTACTAGGAAAGCTGGGCAGATCTTGGCAGTGACGGCAGGTGACACCAAGTGCACGGAGAGGCTCTGGTGCCGGGCAGCTCCCTCAGGGGGAACAGAAAGGCTCTGGCTCTGGGGACATTTCTCCAGACAGCCTACCGGGGCTGAAGAGAGCCTCTATCACTAAGAGGATCTCTCCAGGCTACCCCGCCCAGCTGCTGCTAGGGAAGAACTTCTCCAGAGGACCCAGAGATTTTCCTCAGGCGATCAGACCATGGCAGGGGCCATGCAGCACGGAAGGAATTCCGGACTGCATCAGTCCGCCCAGCCCAGCCTGGAGCCCTAGAAATGACCTCAGCTCGATGCTGCTCTCCCTGGCCCCTGCCCCCCGAGCCCAGCTGCAGCCTGCTAGAGCCTGCCGGAGCCTCTCTGTCCCCTGAACAGGAGCACCGCAGCCCCGACCGACTGCCTCCAAGCGCTGCCCCCAGCCTTGCTCCCGGCCCCAGCCCTCGGCCTCTCGCGGCCGCTCTTTGCCACCCCGCCCTGCCCGGCCTGGCAGCCGATCAGGGCAGAGAAAGCTTCCACAAGCGGGCTGGAAGCGACCCCGCACTGGCCCGTGGGGCAGAGTCGCGGATGCCCGCGAGAAACTGCCCGGGAAGTGGGGCTGTGGGAGGAGCGCTGGCACGTCGAAGCAGGGAACTGCGCCACGAGCCGGGCGCCAGTTTGCTCTGGGTTTCTTGGAGGGATCAGGGGCTCGCCCGGACGGTCAGCCCCCATCGACTTTTTGTCCCTGTGGTCCTTCTTCCCTGTCCGCACTTCCTCTGCCCTGCTTCGCCCCGACAGCCCGGTGCTCCGGTGTTTCCCCAACGGAGCTGAATCACTCCAACGATGAGCCAGCAAGCACTCCAGAGACTAAGTCAGTGAAATGGTTATTTGCTTTATTCGGTGACGGCTGCGCAGGGGATCTCTCCTCCTAACACGCACGCCCAGCTCAGTTACAGTGAAGTTTATATGGACATAGTTCATACATCTGCATTACTTTCCCTAGGATAGGAGGTTATATGCAAATTGCTTCCTAGCAATTATATGCAGTTATATGCAAATTGTTATAAACGAGGCGGGGACTTTTTGGGTGGGGTAAAAGTCTGCTCGTTTATTTAAAAAGAAAAACCAGGAGCGGAGACTCGAGATAAGCCCGAGTCCCACTCGGCAACCCAGAATAAAAACAACAGTGCGACGCACAGGGCGCTCCTTCGGACTCAGGTTCATCAGGAAGACCCCCACGAGGGGGCTGAGCACCGGGGCAGTTTTTATAGTCTCTGTTGATGTTGTGATTGGTGCAGCTGGAATCCTCCCTCTGATGGCTCGTTGCTAGGGTCCTCATTGGTGTTCAGCTCCGTCAGTCTTTGGGGCGTTGAGTGATTGGTTTGCCCCCTAACCAATAATTCTTCAAGATGTGTACCTCATAGATTATTAAGTCATCTTAAGAACATTCCAGAACGTTCCCCTCTTTTCTATAGACCCACCACTCTTCCCCATTGGTGTCACCATCTAGCGATCACATAGCAGCATTACACCCGTACAGTCGCAATAATAATTAACTTATTAACTGTATATAACAAGTAACTATTAACTTCTTTTTAACAAAAAAAAACCTTTTAACCATTTATTACACAAATTAGCATCTCTTAAGTGCAAGCGCTATGTTCTCTGGTGGTCGTCAGATGAAGGTTCAAAGTCTTCCTCTAGCTTGAACTTTTTCCCTCTTGCCTCTGAGCATGCGTTGTTGGGCTTTGTACACACTGTGCTGCCTCAGCGAGTTTCACTATTCCCTTGTGTTATGTGTTGCTTCCCCTTTATCATGATGTTCTTTGCTAGACAGGATGTTCCTAGCTTGTTAACTGTGGTATGCTCTTGTTACATTTAGCTGCATCTCTTTTGAACCCCATCTTTCAGAGCAGCCATTGCCTGCACCCAGCCCGCAGCTGCCGCCGTGTTTCCCGCGTAGCCGCAGCACCAGCCCGCAGCACCAGCCCGCAGCACAGAGTGATCCCATTGCTGTTCTCTGCGGGCCACTCACCATCACAGCTCTGAGGGACTCCCGTCTCCGGGAAGACATGCCGGCTGAAGAAATGGCTGAAACCAGCTGAAGCCCATTACTCTCTTTAACATTCTTTTCTGGTTGTCTGGATTTTATGCTCTGCATTTGACCGAGTCACACATTCACTCCCCCTATGCTGGGCTGGCTAATTAGGGAGATGCTTATGCTCACTTAATGAACTCAATGAGAATCATTTACATTACTGATCCACTCAACCGTAGTAGAGGGAGTTGATGTTACACAGGAAATCTGACTTAGTGCAGTGATACAAAACATGTATCACATAACACGTTACAGATCTCAGTTAGACAAAACCCTTTCCTTGAAATGAAGGTCACTTTCTGGTCCCATTTGTTTTGAGATAAAATGAGGGGGGTTTTTTTTAATTTGCACCAGCTGTGTTGCCACAGCCTGCATTTTCCCCTGAGCTTGATGCATGTTTTTCTTGAGCATCTCACTCATGTGAGCCTAGCACATGGACTGAGAGTTGCAAATGCAGCTAAGGCCAACCAGTTTTCAGTCAAATGTGGAGGAACTGTATCGTTTGTTTGGTTCAAACACCAACCTGAAGAAATGGTTTAGCTTCTGTCTGGAATGAGCCCCTGTTCCCTCCGCAGCTTTGCCAGCACTGTGAGCTGGCTCTGTAATGTGTCATGGCAGTGCTTGCATTCCTTGATCCAAGGCTTTCTTTTTAAATCCTCAAAGACAAGTGGGGAACAAAATCCCTGTGTTGTGACCCAATGAGTTTGTGCCCTCTTTAGTGTGTTGAAGAAAACTGCTGAGATAAATAAAGGAATTTGTAAAGGATTCCAGTTAATTAGAGGCATAGTCACTGCAAAGCTGGCTCGTTGAGCTCAAGTCAGTTCTAGCTCCAGAATTCCACAAAAAAGGGAGTGACATCTAGGTCTAGAAGTCCTCAAAAGGCCAGCGTTGTGTGTGTCACAGTGCATAGTGCAGCCTACAACAGCCTTTACAGCAATGCAGAAGAGACCCTGAATTCTGGCAGGACTTTGGATGATGGATGTCAGGGAGAATGAGAGAAAAACTTTCTAAGTGGCTGGAAAGGCCAAAGGAAGAAGTGAACTGCAGAGCCAGGAGCACGTGGAGGAAGAGATGTCTCATTCTATAGTCATGACCTCAAACTCTGCCTGAGGAGTTCTTGCTTCCCAAAGAAAACTTACTAAGCTGCTGCTTGTAGATGAGGAGTGTTAATTAAATACAACACATAACTAAATAACAGCATCGCCTTCCTCTTCACCCTTTCTGATAGTTCTGAACCATTATTTACTTGGGTCCTTCTTGCTGAGCCAAACAGGTAGCAAAGTTGAAATCCAGAAAATGAAAAAGCTGGTTTTGTCATCTCAGCTTGTTCACATATTGTTTAAATCTTCATTGTCTTTCTGAAGACTGCATTAGACAACAGAATGGCAAAGCCAGGGCGTGGCCCTGTGTGACAGTGGCCCCCTGTGATGCAGTGCCCATAGGAAACAGAGGCCATTGTGACACGGGGCCCTGCCCTGACGGTAGTTAAGGAGCAGAGAGCCCTGGGGTGCCCAGTCCTAGGAGAGCAGCTCTCTCGGGAGGCAGCAGCTCTCCAGGGCAGCAGTGACAGGTCTGCGGCAGAGGACGCCAAAGCCAAGCATGGAGGAGGAGCGGCCGGCAGCAGAGCCGGCACAGGCACGCCGCGTGTCTGTATCAGCTTCCCCGAGCAGGGGTGCAGATGCAGGCACAGGCCACCAGCAGCATCCGGCACGGCAGGACCAAGCAGGGCTGTCAGTGCAAATTGAGTGCCACCAAAGCACTTCGTGGCACGGGCCTGTTTTGAAGGAGGTCATCGTGTCCTTCAAGAGGAGGCCTTTGGAGGAGCCGCGCAGGAGCGTCTGGGCCCACGGCTTGTGGGAAGCCACCCTGCTGCAGCAGCAGGATGGCCTGGAGCACAGAGAGCCACAGAGGCAAGGACAGGGCTCCTTGCTGAGGCTCTCCGGGAGGCTCGATGACACACCTGGGCAGGTGAGTGCCAATGACACCATGGGACAGCCTGAGACCGGACGGGACAGGGCCACCAGCCTCCCATGGACGATTGGCTACACCGCACCACAGCAGCCACAGGTGACACATCGGAGATTCACTGAGGGCACCCTAAACAATCAGGTGATACTGGAGAGGCTAGGAGCCCAAGCTCCAAGCAGTGAGCCGGTGGCCTGGACCGAGGAGCAGGAGTGTGGAGATGCCATGGGTCCAGAGCTGTCTGAGGAAGAGGAGTGGGAAGACGCCCTTGATGTTCAGCTGTCTGAGGAAGAGGAGTGGGAAGACGCCCTTGATGTTGAGCTGTCCGAGGCAGAGGAATGGGAAGATGCAATAGACACAGAGCTGTGCCAAGGGACAGATGACATTGGGTCATCTCCGGTCCACCACCGGCTCAATTCCTTGGGCCTGCAGGACAACAGGGGCTCCCACCCTGGTCCCAAGGAAGGCCCCAGCTGCCACATGGATGAGGGAACAGTAGCAAGTACCACAGCACGAGGATCTGAGGACAAGGAATGTCTCTCAGGTGAAGACCATGAAGGAGAAGGTAGCACAGCCACTGTCACCTCAGCAGCTCAGGAAGAGCCCTCTCAGGTGGGGGAGCAGGCAGCAGCTCACCCAGATGCAGGCCAGGCCCTCACCTACACCATCCCTTTCTCTACTTTCCTGGACACCCTGGTTGAAGGGAACCAGACGTGGCGCAGGAAGGCGCTGAGCGTTCTGTGGAGGGCCTTAGCTGCTGCCCAAGGCAAAGGAGAGCAAAAGAGGCAGCACCCAGCAGGCTGCAAAGAGGCTCTGCCAGAGCCAGCCCAGTCCATCAGGGCTGAGGGCCTGGACAAGGACCACCCTGTGAAACAGGGTCCTGGCCGGCAGCTGGAAGAAGCAGAGCCAGACCTGGAACTGAGCATGAAGGAAGCAACAGAAGCAGGAACACCTGCAGGACCTGCCTTCAGATCTCCTTCCCCCACAGTCATCGATGCCCTGGCTCGAGAGAGACGGACGTCCGTCTTCAAGAGTGCCCCAAGGGCTCTGCACACGGTCTTCACTGCAATACACAAGACAGGGAAGCAGGAACAGCAGCAGCCCACAGGCCATGCACTGGATCAGCTGGACACAGGCCAGTATTTCAGCAGTGAGGTCCTGAGCAAGGCTGCAATTGTGATCGAGAGACCCAACAAGCAGATAGAAGAGCAAAGACACTTGGAACACAGCACGGATGCAACACAGGCAGTAACAGCCAGAGCAGCAGGGGCAGTGAGCCCGGCACATGCGCCGCACAGCCCCACAGCTGATGGCCTGGCTGTCCAGGAAACAGCCCAGTACATCAGAGACGAGCTCCTGAGCAAAGCTGTAATTGTGATGCAGGGATCTGAGGGGCTCACGGAGCAACAGAGGGGCCTGGAACAAGGCACTGCTGAGGGGATGAGGGTAACAGCCCCAGTAGAAGGGACAGAGAAGCCAGGACATACCGAGCAGAGTCGCACAGATGATGCTCCAGTATTCCTGGATGCAAACGACTGTATCTGGACAGAGGTTGTTAAAAAGGCCGTGCTTATGGTCCAGAAACCCTTTGAATACCCAGAGGAACCGCAGGATGAGGAACTGAGCCCAGAGGAATCAACAGGAGCAGAAAGACCTGCAGGACGTGCCCAAAGCCTTCCTGCACCTACAGTCATCAAGATCCTGGCTCGATGGAGGTGGCAGAGCCTTGTCTGGAAAGGACTGAGGGCTCTGCACTTAGGCTCCACCACCACCTCCGGCACAGGAGAGAGGAAGAAAAAGAAGAAGAAGACAAAGCACCTGACAGCTGATGCCACAGATGTGCTGGACACAGCTGGGTGTATCAGGAGAGATGGCCAGGACAAGGCTACACTTGAGCTGCAAGCATCCAGCCAGCAGATGGTGGAAGAGCAGGACATGGAAAACAGTAGGGCTGTGTCATCAGCAGTAACACCCACTGCAACGGGGGCAGAGAGGCGAGCACGTGAGACCCACAGTCCCACAGCTCATGCTCCTGCTTTCCTGAATGCAGCTGACTACATCCGGACAGAGGCTGTTAAAAAGGCCATTCTTGTCGTCCAGAGACCCTTGGAAGAGCTAGAGGAACTGTGGGAGCCGGAACAAAGTGTACACAAAGAGCCGAGACCAAAAGCCAGAGAAGAACACACAGAGAGCCCGGCACACGTCCTGCACAGCCCCAGAGCTGATGGCCCGCTTCTCCTGGGTACAGACCAGGACATCCCAGCCCCAGCAGAAGGGACAGAGGGCCCAGGAGATACCGTGCACAGTCAGCCAGATGATGCTCCGGTATTCCTGGATGCAAACGACTGTATCCGGACAGAGGTTGTTAAAAAGGCCATGCTTATGGTCCAGAAACCCTTTGAATACCCAGAGGAGCAGCAGGATGAGGAACTGAGCCCAGAGGAATCAACAGGAGCAGAAAGACCTGCAGGACGTGCCCAAAGCCTTCCTGCGCCTACAGTCATCAAGATCCCGGCTCGACGGAGGTGGCAGAGCCTTGTCTGGAAAGGACTGAGGGCTCCGCCCTTGACCTCCACCGCTACATCCAGCACAGGAGAGAAGGAGAAGAAGACGAAACACCTGACAGCTGATGCCACAGATGTGCTGGACACAGCGGAGTGTATCAGGAGAGATGGCCAGGACAAAGCTACACTTGAGCTGCAAGCATCCAGCCAGCAGATGGTGGAAGAGCAGGACATGGAAAACAGTAGGGCTGTGTCATCAGCAGTAACACCCACTGCAGCAGGGGCAGAGAGGCGAGCACGTGAGACCCACAGTCCCACAGCTCATGCTCCTGCTTTCCTGAATGCAGCTGACTACATCCGGACAGAGGCTGTTAAAAAGGCCTTTCTTGTGGTCCAGAGACCCTTGGAAGAGGCAGAAGAACAGTAGGAGCAGGAAGGGAAGCATGGACGGGGCAAGGGCAGCCAGAGGCAAAGCAGCAGAGACAGAGAGCCTGGCACATGCCCTGCACAGCCCCACAGTCCGTGACACACCTGTGCTGGACACAGCAGAGTACCTCAGGAGTGGGGTGCCCCTCCCTTCTGTGTCTCCTTCTCTTGTAGGGCTGTAACGGTTAGTGGCCAATATATATATTCACCTATATATATACACACATACCCATGTCTATATTCATATATACCCACCTATGTACAGATCCATACATCTATACCTATATAGATATACACGTATATAGCACCCCTAGGAGTTAGTAACTCTCAGCACATAGATTATTTAAGGATCATCCGTGACTATGGTACTGGTATGTGAAGTTTATCTACACTCTCTGCAAATTTCTCTAGTGCGTAAACAGCACCCTCGTGTAGCTAAAGCTGACTTCTTCACCCCCACTCAACTTCAGAAATGTCCTGCATAGCAGAAGCAGAGTTGAAAAAATACAGGAATTTGTTCAATAAATGCATGTTTTCCGAATGTTCTGAAGTCTGCAGGAGCTTTTTTCACCGCAATGTACAGGAATCTGGGTGTTTGCTTAGATGAGACAGACAAGAGTGTTTGTACAGTGACTGTAAGTTTCCTTCATGAGGAAGCCTCGGTACTGTTCCATTTGCTTTTCTGAACGCAGCCTTCTCAGTGTTCAATGCAATTTATATCCACAGCAAGGCAAAGGATTTTTCTGGTACATTTGTAGAGCCAGGATAACAAACCGATTTGGCAGGTTCAAGTCCTGAAGCCAATTCTGCAGCTCCTGTCTTGTGGGGAAAACCACTTCCCCCCCCCCCACCCCCCACCCCCCCCCCCCCCGCGCCATCTGTGGTTTGTTGTGGAGAACTGGAATTGGCAGATTCTAATCCTGAGGCCAATTCTGCAGCTGCTGCTGTGTGGAGATGGTGTTGTCCCTATGCAGGCTTAACTTTAGGGGAAAATGCCTAAATGCCTGTCCCGGGTGGTCAGTGCAAGGTAAATGTTTTATTGTCCTTCCTTAGATACTTTGTTAGTCGTCTCTCTCCCCCTGGGGTGGACTTGGTACAAAAAAATTGGGATACGGAGCAATTGGTTACTAAAAAGATGATTGATTACCAAAAAAGTGATTGGTTATCAAAAAAGGCTTTAGGCAATGGCATTGCTTGCTGCCAAACTCGATAATCACTGGAACAAAAGGAGCGATCTGATAAGGCAAACTGCTCCAGGGCGAAAAACAGAAACCTACTAAAACCCTGGGAAAAAAAGAGCAACTCAAATGCCTCATTCACAGACTGCAACTCTTGGAAAACTTTTAAAAGCAGTCTCACTCCCTGCGCTGAACAGTCAATTGGAGGAAACCCCTCTGAAATCCTGTGGGAAACAACAAAAGTGGTCCAATGAGCACTTCATAGAATAAAAGCTCAAACTTCACCTAAATGAATTAATGCAATTAGCAACTTGTTTCACTCTGAAAGGTTTTGCCAGGGAAGTTTGTTTCTTGTCTTTTTTTTTTTTTTTTCTAGCAATGACAAACATCCCTGCGTTGAAGATAAGGAAAACAGTTTGGGAGCAGAAAAACTGCAAGCAGCAAATTCACTTTCTTGTTATAGGAACCTACCAAGACATGAGATGGAACTGCATGAAAACAGTGAAATTTAAGTGAAATTTAAAGTGGCATTAGACTTGCTTGCATTTTCAGTTTGTTAATGTTTGTAATTTGTTTGTGTTTTCATTGCAAGTGACTTGCTAGGAAATCAAATATTAGTCAAAGTATTCTACATATTCTTAAGTCTGATTTTTGTCTGACTTGTTTTGTCTTTTTACTAAAAAAACGTTGTAGCTAAGGTCTTATGGATGTATAATTTGTCTCAACCAATTTTATCCTGAGAGCTGGTCTAAGAACTTATACATCTTTGAAATCATACAACTATGTATTAACCTTCCCAGTTCTGCCTCGGAAGGCTTCAAAATTATTATCATTTGGCTAAATTTTTCGGATTTACTAATTAGCGAATTAAAGAGTCTTAAAAAACACAAGCAAAAGTTACATGCAAAAGGACTGAATCCCCCTTCCTAAATCTGGAGGGGTAGCCATGGACTGCAAATAGGACATGAATAAAATACAAAAAAGCCTTCTACCAGGTCTCAAACTAATGGGCTGTTGAATTTTCTGCCCTATGTCCTAAAAGAGTATTTTAACTTTGTCTCACTTCTCCTATTTATGCCAATCAGTGTAGTGACTACAGCACATTCTGCAATGCACATGCTTCTCCCTTGCAGGTGCAGAATGTGATGAGAGCAATTTGCTCACTGAATTTCAAAAGAAAAAAGCTACTTGAGATGATACAACTAAATTGAAAAGGGAATGAATTTCATTTCTAATCCCACCAATAATAAAGCCACAGTTTCTATTTTGTGTCAAGATTAAATTACAAGAGTGCTATAACCTGTCTCCTGAAAAGCATAGTCCTGATGGAAGGATATGTTTGCATGAGAACATTTTGTGGGAAAATGGTTTGTGTGTTAATTTTGGATCATAAAAACTAATCCTTCATAATGCATAGAATTGTCCAGCAGAGTAGGAATATTACCAATGAAATTCTTCTAACTATATGTGAATGCAGTTAAGCAGAAAACACACGTCCTCGACAAATCCATTCACATTTATTCCAGGATGCAAAGTTAATAAATTATCCTACAAGAGCTAGAAATCCTCTTGAAACTCAGCTGATGGAGACATGTTAATACATGGACCTGTCGAGGATACACTTCTGTGGAATTTAAAAATGAAGACCCGCTGTACAATTCTGTAACTAATTTCAAAACATATTGAACCACCATCTAAGAGATACAATATTGTGATATCCCTCACACCCACTACGCATTTAAAAACACCGATTCCTGGGATTCACGGGGTGGGGGCACTGACTAATAAGAATTGGGGTTAATAATTACAACTGAATTCATATTTTGAACTACTGAACTCTGTATGATTACTTATGTCATTGCTTCTGCTGTTTCTATCTTTTCTCCTATAATCTTTCTTCATCACCCCTGTGGACGCCAGAGAGAAACGATGGACTCTACACGAGTCAATGTGAATCAGGCAGAAGCCATTTTATTGATGAACTACTGTCCTTAATACACAGTTTTTGCTTTCCCTACACGCAATCATGCATATTTATTACTGGTTAAGGCCTATTTTCATGCGCTACTTTATGCTTTATGACTGGTTCTTGTATGTGTGTCACATCGTCCGTCGTGTATGTCACAACTGTCCTTCAGCTTGCATTTTCTTACCCTTTTCTTCCTTTTTCTCAGGATTATGCTACACTGCTTGTTCCTCGTTCGCATCCTCCCCAATGCTGCTTGTTCCTTTCACACAACCTCCTGAGGCTGAAGGAGAGGAATGCCTCCACAAGAGAGCCAAAAGCAGCAGAGACTCTTCCATGGCTAAGTTTGGGGTAGGGGAGACCACAGCCCGCAGAAGCCAAGTTTACACAGACTCCCCCCTGAAATGAAGGGGGGGTGGGAATAAGTGATGTATTTAGAACAATATGTGGCCAGGATACTGTCTCTTGTGAAATCTCATTGACAGGAAGCTCAGCTAGCACAGACCCTGCCTTTGGACTTTGTTGTTCGTAACATCCAACCAGGAGATTGGGTCCTGGTTAAGGGGTAGAAAGAATTACCACTGGTGGCTAAGTAATGTGGACCTTTCCAAGTGTTACTGACCACAGAAAAAGCTGCCAAGACAGCTGAACACGGGTGGACCCATTGCGCTCGGGTCAAGGTCTCGGAGACCCCCGAGATTTGGACATCTCAGCTGGAGGAGAAGGACGGAAGGCCACAACTGACACTCCACAGGAGTGGACCGGAGCAGTAGCCAGTGCGTTGACATCGGGGAAGCCCCGTGTGCCTACCCACAGACTCTCTGCTAGAATAGTCTGTATGGGCGTCTTCTCGGATCTCCAGTCATTGGCAGGCTAATCCTCACCATCACTGCTTTCTTTATGTTAAGCTGTCTCTGTGCCCTCACTCACCCCAGGTGGTGCAGAAGACAACGTGAGAATTAGCTTAAGATACTAGATTACACCATTAGAATGTTTCTCTTAATAATCTTACCTTTGTATTGTCAGTTAGGTTTGGGCCAGAGGTGGGAAAATAGTTTTCTTAGTCCTAGGAGAAGAAGTAGCAAAAACCTTTAGCCTTAGCAATTGTTGGGTCTGAGGAAGGCCAGGAAGGTGTGAAGACTGGCCATGAATGGCATCGCAGGTTACCTGCAAACTGGTCAGGGATATGTTGTGTAGGGTATATCAGACCGTTGTTCTTTTGCTACCACAAGTTCAGGAAAATCAGTCAGGAATCAAAGTATGTGATGATCTAATTAGAGAAAAACAATCAGTTGATGCATCCCTGGCTGGAGGGAGTACCCAAAAATGGGGAAAAGATGAATGGCCACCTGAGTGAAACATACAATACTATGGACCCCTAATGAATCCACTTGGAACCCTAATGAATTCATATCAGGTGCCAGAGGACCTATTTATTATTTAAATCTGATAATTAGGTTACAAGATGTCTTTGAAATAATAACCAGCCAACAACTACCGCTCTTGACCTTCCTGCTGACCAATCCACTCAGATGAAAAATGCGATATTTCAACATTGGGTGGTATTAGATTATCTATTAGCAGAAAAAAGGAGGAGTGTACAGAAAATTAAATGACTCAAACTGCTGTTTGCAAATAGATGACAATGGAAAAGTAGTGAAGCAAATAACAAAGGGAGTAAGAAAGTTAACTTGTGTACCGGTCCAAATGTGCAAAGGATGGGAATGGGACATGTTTTGTGGTTACCTGGTGGACTGTGGGTTAAACAAATGCTTTTTTTCCTCTCACGTGCTGTAGCAACCCTGATCTTTTTACCATTCATGATCCCTTGCTTAGTGCAACTTATTCAGCATGTGATCAAGCGGATGCAGGTAGCAGCCATGCCTACAGATCCAGAAATGGCTAAGAAAGGACAGAAAATGATGTCACTGCAAATAACTGCAAAACCAAAAAAGACCCAAGAACAGAAATTTAAGTCAACAATAGCTGAAGTTTGTAAAGACAATTATTGAAAATTAAGAGGAGGGATTGAAAGGGATGAGAGAAATTTGCCTTTACAAACAAACTGTGGGTCTGCTAGATAAGACCAGGTACTGAGAGATGAAAGAAGCAATGGGAAGAACGGTAAATTCCATAGGAATTCCACTGATTGACACAAGGAAAAGAAAAGGGGGGTATACATTAGAAGGGCGTCTGTATTAGGCGATTCAGGAAGCCTGTACCTCTCAAGTACCTCAGCCAATAGGGAAAGAGACAGGGAAATGTGGCTGGGAAATTAGGATAAATAGGAGGCTGAGTCCTCTAACAATCTGAGAGACACCAGGGGAATGCCCCATGCCCTCTCCCTTTATTTGAATAAAATTACAGGACTCCTCTGTCTCCTTTTTGGACATAAACCTCTGGTGTTTGTGGATGGATTTTCCTGACAGCCACAAGGATGTGGCAGAGGCATTCCCTCCTCGGCAGGGGAGACCCGACCCAAAGAGCAGTTGGGAAGGAATCTGCTATCGTACCGGGGCTCAGCTGAGAAGCGCGTTTCCGAGTAGGCACGGGAACTTCTCTGTCTATGCCACAGGGGGAAGAATTGGTCAAATGTTCTTTTCGTAAGTGGGAAAGATGAATGGTGAATGTGTGTGTGTGTATACGGGGACACCCAGGAGAGTTTGCTGAATGTGTGAGATGGGTTTGAAAAGCACGAGTTTCTGATTACTCCTAGTTGTGATTGTGGTTTGCTGGGAGGGGATTTGACAGCTGGAGTTGGGAATGCGAGTTGGTGTTGTGGGGAGTAATGGGGAGGCTAACACTGTTGTGAATGCTGGAGTGAACCCAGAGGTGTGGGCAGTCCCAGGGAAGTATGGAAAACTGGATATGGAGCCTCTCCACATTGCTCTGAGGTGACCTGGACAGCTGGTGTCCAAACAGCAATACCCTCTTTCAAGGGACGAGAGGAAGGGAGGAAGGGAGGCAGGGAGGAAGGGAGGAAGGGAGGCAGGGAGGGAGGCAGAAAGGCAGGAAGGCAGAAAGGCAGGAAGGCAGAAAGGCAGGAAGGCAGGGAGGCAGGAAGGCAGAAAGGCAGGAAGGCAGAAAGGCAGGAAGGCAGGGAGGCAGGAAGGCAGGGAGGCAGGAAGGCAGGGAGGCAGGAAGGCAGGAAGGAAGGAGTTGCAGCCAGTTGCTGAGCTAAAGGTGGGTCTTTTGGAACTGTGTATGTCCCCTATAACACTCCTATCCTGACAGTTACGGTGCAGGACCTGAGAATAGTAGGTGAAACTATTAAACCCAGGCACTCCAAGGTACCAGACTGCTACAGTGGGGATACTGTAACACGATGTATCAAACAAGGAGGCCTGTGGGAAAGAAATATATACGGACAGATTCTTGATAGATGTTTCAGAGATGGTTATTTCTCCAGCCTCATGGCTGAGGATCTGCCGAGGAACTGAGGCAATCACGGGACCCGAGGGTCCTTTCCCAAGCAGGGGAACACAGAACAACCAGTGGGGAACGAGGCTGCCCAGGGGCAGGGAAACCTTGTGCCTCCCCCCCAGGGCCCCTCTCCCAGGGCTGCATGGCAGGGGGAGGGACCCCAACATTTCATCCGTTTAACAAAAGAGATTTAAAACTTAACATTGAAAACAACTGGATAAACATAACGAGAACAGTTTTAAATTAAATGAGGCACCCTCCTGAGTCTTTAAATGTCCAAACAGATTCTCTGGAACGTCTTAAGGCTGACAGAAGGGATACAGGACTCTCCAGGCATGCTTTGTGGGGAAACTGAGGCAGGAGAGGTTTAATTTCTTCCTTCCCCTTTTTCATCTCCCACTCAGCATTGCAAAGGGATTTTTGGGGAAACAATTGGCAAAAGCATGGTTTTGTGAGGGAAACCATGGGTGGAAAAATGGATTGGGAATACACTGGGGGTAATAGGACATAGGGTAAAAGGGAAAGGTGGGATTAGGAAAGGGAGACTGTAGGGGGGGCTTATAATGGAGATATTGTCTAACATGACTACGATTTTTAGCATGTATACTGCCTTTTACAGGAACACCATCAGGCCCAGTGACCTCTGATGCTTGTAACCCTTTTCTACCTTGTATAATTTTGAATTCCACCACCTCTCCGTCTCCCAAGCTTGGGATGCATTTTTCAGGGTTATTCTTTTGAATAGCAATTCTATGCACAAATATGTCTTGCTGGTTGTCACATGTTGTTATAAAACCATAATTTTGTTTAACATGATACCATTTCACTATTCCTAAAACCTTAGCTACGGTGATACTTCCCTTTTTCCAAGTGGCTGCTGTTTTCTGTCTCGCTGCATTTTTGCTTTCTCTTTCGCTTTTGGTCGCTCCCGTGTTGGAATTGTCGGGGCTGCTCGTGCCTGTGCGCTCTTCCCGGGGTCGCATTCAGGGCCGCGCGGGCTGGGCTGGCCCGAGCTGCTCAGTTCTCCGTGCGTCGCCTCCTCTGCTCGCAGCTGCGCTGCCGCTGCCAGGCGCTGCACCCACGTCTCGGCCGGGCCCCTGAGTGATGACCCCCCCACGCCCTGCTCCAGCGTGTGTCTCTGCTCCACCGCCACCACTGCCAGCCGCCGCCCGCACGCCGCCCCTCTCGGTCGGGCTCGCTCCACCACACGCCGTGCGGGGTCGGGCGGGCACTGCCAGGTCCCGCCGCTCCCGCCGCGCCTTGCTCCACCACCGGCACTGCGGCTCGCGTGGCTCTGCCCGCGCGCTGGAATTGTCTCGCTGCTGCTCGGAGAGGGCTCGGTGCACGTGGCCTGGGTCTCACAGTCCCTGAGCCAGGCTTCCCTGAGCCAGGACACAGCTGACATTGCTCAACAGTCTCGGTAATTAAATAATACTCACAAAAATATTCTTCGATCGGCAAATATTTTGACTCAAAAATTAACTGTGTCCAAATGGTGTTCCAAAAGTCTTTGGTAAGAATTAAGTCCCAAGAAACGTAGAAAAAGTTCTTAAACAACCATGCCAGGAAGTGTTTCAGTCCCTTTTGAGCTTGAATCAAGCTACAATTTACAAATCGTTGTTCAAGAATCTTTTCAAGCTTAAGATAAATGTCCATATGCGGCTCTGAAAGCCAAGAGTCTTTCCACAGTTCCTCCATAGTTTAGATATGGAATAGCAAAACAAGAAGAAGAAGAGGAATCCAAAGTTTCTTTACTCACACTTCAGTCGCTTAGGGATTGGGGATCGTTCTGCTCGCAATTCCCCACCATTTGCTACAGTGAGGATACTGTAACATGATGTATCAAACAAGGAGGCCTGTGGGAAAGAAATATATATGGACAGATTCTTGATAGATGTTTCAGAGATGGTTATTTCTCCAGCCGCATGGCTGAGGATCTGCCGAGGAACTGAGGCAATCACGGGACTTGAGGGTCCTTGCCCATGCGGGGAACACAAAACAACCAGTGGGGAAAGAGGCTGACCAGGGGCTAGAGAAACCCTGTGCCTCCCCCCCAGGGCCCCTCTCCCAGGGCTACAGGGCAGGGGGGAGGGACCCCGACACCAGACCCTCATACCACTGTCTTGGGGTGATTTTATGATAATACTGTGTCTTGGGGTGACCTTATCATGTGTATCCCATATCGCTGCCTATGCCCAGAAATTAATTCCTGTGCCTTTCTATGCCTCTAAACTGAGCTTGAGAGGGGGAAGGAAAAAACGGAGCAAAACTTTTGCAAAGCAGTTTGCAGCTTGTTCAAGGTCACACACGGATAGCAATTGGTTTTCCCCACTGCAGCAGGGGAGGGAGGAAGCACCCGGCTTGCTGTGCCCAGAACAGGTTTTTTTTTGGCCAGTGGTTCAGCTGCTTTGTTCTCCGGAGAGAGACTGAGAGTTGAATTTTTCCTTCTCTGGAATTTCGGATTTTCTCCCTTTTCTACTGGACTGCTTGATTGCTTTAACATCAGAACACATCGGGAGGACTTTCCACCGGGCACAGAGGGCCTGGCCCTGGGCCAAGCCCCAGCTCCGAGGAGACCAAAGGGAGGACTCGAACGCTTTCCCAGGTTTTTCCTCCACAGCGAAAGATTTTACCATTCAACATTATTTTCCTTTCCCGTGTGTTTGTTAAATAAATAGTTTTATCTTTTTCACTTTCTTTCGAGGAAAATTTATTTTTTCCCGAACCTGGTGGGGGAGGGGTGGTTGTGCCTTCTCTCAGAGGATATATTTCTAAATTTGGCCAAACCAGTACACAACCAGTATTCCCCTACCATCTGCTTATTGCCCAGAAATGGGTCCCGCAGCTTTAAGCTGGGTCCAGGAGAGGGGGGAGAGAAGCTGGGCAAATTCTTCAGCGCCGTTTGTATTCAAGGACTCACACGCTCCCCCGTGTTCTCACCGCTGCAGAGCCCAGGGAGCACCTTCCTGTTTTTAGCCAGCCTCTTAGCTGAGCCAAGAAATTTTCCTACAGCGGCATACCAAAATCCTCCAGAACTACTTCTTCTTCTGGAACTGTTCGGCTTAGCTGTGATCCGAGAACCAGATGATCAGACCCTGTGGACCAGCAGGGAGGCTGCGGGGATGCCACATCCCGGCCTCGGACCTCGGGAGGGGCCCAGCCAGCTACAGAAAAGCACTCTGAATACACCAGCTTCCTCTGCATCGAGGAGGTTTATTATCTAACATTGCTCATTTGTTTCCTGTGCCTTGCCGGCACTCTGCTTGTTAAATAAAGAGGTTTTTTCACTTCTATCCAAGAAATTCCTTTCATATTGGTGGGGGAGGGAGTGCTGAAACCTGACTTCTGGGGAGGAGACATTCCTTCCAGAGCGTTTCCCCCTACATGTGTCTCAAACTGAGACAAAATCTGGCACCCAATATGAGGCTTGAGAAAGTGAAAAAACCAGTAATAATTACATCCTGGTTTTAAGAACTTTGTATTGGAGTACAGTGGTCAGTAGCCACCATGCTGTTTGATGTAATAATCTCTCTCTGGTCCCTAGGCATGTTTGTCTATCCACAGACAGGGGTATTTTTGTCCCTGGCATATAACTTTTACAGAGCAGGGATATGAACCAGGATTGCTCTGTTGATGTGCTTGGTAATAATGGTTTTATAGAAGGTTAACAGAGGTACTGGGAGCTGTTGAAATGTATATGCTCTGCTGTTTCTCCATCCTAGTCTCTTTGGGGGGTCTGCTTTGGGGGTTTGTTAGTAATTACACCCAGTCGGTTAGGGGAAAAGTAGGGGATGATGTTTCCCAGCCCTTCATCTCCTTCTTCTCCTTCAAATCTGGTACATCACCTTTTGAGAATGTTCCGTTTTCCCTGGATGCTAAAGATACCACCTTCCTGGTGTTTTATCTGGTAGGTTCCCTCTATACAGTCTGCAGCTTGTCTAGAATCAGGGCTGAGATTTCTAGCAAGGCTGACCGGACACCTGCCCCAGGTGTGGAAAATTCTGAGTGGTGTGGGGTATGGGAGGACTAGGCCAAACCTATGAATTCTCTGCCCCAGTTGCCTGGGGGAGCTTTCCCCCTGAACAAATTCAGAACCCAGCTGAGGTGGGTAAACATCTGAAAGAGAAGTGCGATGCCAAGTCTAGTGAGAAGAAACTCATTGCAATCTGCTGGGCCCTGGCTAATGCTTATTGCACACTGCCAGATACTGTAGGGCAACAGGTACAGACAGAGGGGCAGGAAGATGAATCAGCAAACACCCCAGTCACTCAGGCTGCAGCTAAACCAGACAGGGAGCCTAAGCCAAGAGCAATTGCTCCTGTCCAGAAAAGGAAACACAAAACTAAATCCATTTGCCCAGTGGGTGATGATGGGGAGCCAGGATCCTCACAGCCAGCAGAGGAATCAGAACCAGAAATCATTATTGAGTCTTTGTCCATAGAAAACCTTTGCGGCCTAAGAAAGGATTACACCTGACGGTCTGATGAATCTATATTAAGTTGGTTGGTCCGCATCTGGGACGCCACAGGTGATAACACAATTCTGGCTGATACTGAAGCGAGGCATTTGGGATCCCTGTCACGTGATGCGGGTATCGACCAAAGGATAGTAAGGGGGCCCAAAGCTCTCAGTCTCTGGACATGGCTCTTAAGAAGTGTGAAGGAAAGATACCTGTGCCGGGAAGATCTCCAGGTGCAGCAAACCCTGTGGAAGATCACAGAACAAAGCATTCAATGCTTGAGAGAACTGGCAGTGGTAAAGATCATTTTCTCAGATGACCAAACAATTAAGAGTCCGACCTGGTAAAATGTACACCAGTGATGTGGCTAAAACTCATACGACTTGGGCCACAAGAATATGCCTCTGCTTTAGCAATGATGAAGTGGAATGAGGGCAATGAGACCATGATTGCTACGGTGAGGAAGCTCCAGGAATATGCAGATACTGTGCATGGCCCAACACATGCAAGGATCTCAGCTGTGGAAACAAGTCTGTCAGAACGCCTAGAGAAAATGGAAAACAAGATTGAGGAGACTCACCAGAAACTCAGGAGAGATTGAAGAGAACCTTCTCCAAATCTCATCGGTACAGACCAGAGGCCCTGTTACCAGGAGCAGACGTCCCTCAGCTAGGGAGAGAGGGTACACCCCAAGAGCTGAGCTGTGCTTCTTCCTGTGTGACCTCATGGGGAAAACATGACGAGGTGGGATGGAAAACCCACGTCTGTCCTGGCAACACGGGTACGTGAATTGAAGGAGGGCAAGACTCAGAGAGGAAGTTCCACCAGAAAGGAAGTAGCTCCAGCTGCCCGTAGCCAAGCTGTCAGGCATAATGGAAGGGAAGGTGACATCTCCAATCCCCTTGATGGAACCTCTAGAACGTATGCCCAGGGAGGGAATGATAACCAGGACTAGAGGAGTCCTGCCTCTAGCCAGGTAGAGGCCAGGGAAAACCGTGCCTTTTGGACTGTGTGGATTCATTGGCCTGGCACATCAGAACCACAGAAATACGAGGCCTTGGTTGACACTGGCGCACAGTGTACAATAATCCCATCGCAGCATGTGGGGGCAGAATCTGTTTCTATTGCTGGGGTGACAGGGGAATCACAAGATTTGACCCTGTTGGAAGCTGAGGTGAGCCTGACCGGAAATGAGTGGAAGAAACATCTCATTGTGAGTGGCCCAGAGGCCCCGTGCATTTTGGGCGTAGACTTCCTCCGGAGCGGGTATTTCAGAGACCCAGAGGGACTCAAGGTGGGCTTTTGGAATAGCTGCTGCGGAGACAGAGGGCATTAAGCAATTGAACACCTTGCCCAGACTATCAGAGAACCCATCTGCAGTAGGACTTCTGAAGGGGAAAGAGCAACCATTTCCCCCTTTTCTGTTACTTCCATCTTTTAGAAGAGCTCAGGGAGAAAGAATGGAAAATAATTCTGAAGCTGTCTTTAGGAATATTACACAAAGATCTTCAAGTCCAACTAACTAAAACAAGTCCAAGCACTCCTCAAATTCTTTCTTCCCTCTACCATCTAAGGTATTTCTTACCAGTCCTATTTGCACAAACAGTCTCACTGTATGTGTTATTTTCAGTGTAGAAAGCAAAACAAAACAAAAAAGAGAAAACACCTCACACTTGTCAGCATTAGTCAGCAGCAGCTCACTGGCTCCCTCTCTTGGGTACTCTTTCTCTGTTTTTTCTGTCACTTTTCCAAAACTGTTTCCATACTGTGGGACAATTTCACACTTGAAATTCCCTGCTAATTTCAATTTCTGCATGTTCAGGTGCTTGTTCACAACTAACTTGCAACTTGATCCAGTTCCACAATGCTGAGAGCATCACCAGATAAAAGACAGGGTTAACAATCAGCCAGCCCCCAAACCCTGTATGCTTTATTCATAATTCAGCCATCTGAGCTTTTACTTCACAGCTCTGTCCTGCCTTGGCTACCTCTCACAATACTATTCCAAGTGGGCAGCCTACACCACCACTCACTCCTTCCTCTGGGGGAGCAGGGGACAGTTCCCTCCCCACCTCCCCACCACGGTGTGTGTGTCTCTCCCCCGCTTCATACGAGATATGGACAAGACAGCCAACCCCTGACTCGTACTTCCCAGAACAGAAATGTGTTTTCCAGATGACACAACACATGCATATTCTACTCACTACAAATAGCTTAAACTTTGTGCTCTGATCACCTACTCCCTACTGATAGCACAAACTGCATCTCACCCTGTGAGGACCGGGTGTCCCCTTGGTGGCCAAGGCTCTCATCTCTGGAGACTGAACTGCTGCAGGCAAACAAAGGTCCATCTGTCAACAGAGAAGCGGAGTTTGTCAATAGAATCTCTGCCATTCTGTGCTTTCTTTTGTGCTGTTCGCTAGTTTCAAATATACTGCTAATACACAGTAACAATTCAACCTACAGACTTGGTCAGGAACTACCACGAGCACAGGTTTCATTCAGAGATGGTCTGGTCTCTGCCACCTGACTTAGCCTCAAAAATTACGTAAGGGATTTCATCGAATAACCACTAATACTACACAAATACTGCTCTTTTCTATTAAAGATAAAAAATACTGCTGCAGAAAAACCCTCAGAAGAAAGACATTGAATGTGCTGATTACAATTAAGCATTACAGTGATGTTAATTAACACACATGGACAATGCAAAAGTCACTGCACTAGGATGAATTCCACACATGCACTATTTATTCTAAAAGATGCATGTGAATGTTCACAGTAAAAATAAGGTGGATTTGAAAAGCCACGTATCCACAGCACAACTTTTCCTTTAAATGCCATTTAAAGCCCATCCTTTGGACAACACTCAACTAGGCACAACAGGAGCCTTGTTAATGCCCTTCCTCTACCAGCTGAGATACCAGAGTCTCAATAAAACCTCCGCTGTCCTTTTACACTTCCGGAAATGAATTCACTTTTAGAGGGATTTCTTAGTGCAGATCATTTGGAGTGAAGCGTGTTTACAAATCAAGCAGACATAAGCAGAGGGATCACAACTAACCCCCAAGCTCATTTCTCCCCCCCTCCACCATCTTGTGCCAACATTAAAAGTCACACAGCCAGATAAAGTCACAACATAAACTGGCCATGCTGCAAAGAAGTATTTCTTACGGAGCTAGTGTACAGCTAAGGTGATTCCTTGAACAAATTCTAGTGCAGACAGAGTGAAACTTCAGGACCATGCACAGTAGAACAACTCATCTGGCAGAACAGGCTGACTTAAAAAATCATGAAACCCTCCACTTGCTACTCCCAGTTCACTGCATAAGGAGTGCAGGTACACAGCTGAGGGGTGTGTTTTTTGCAAGAAGGGCCAGGTGCCCAAGTATTTTGTGAGGTTACTTACTACAAACCAGAACATGTATGACCTGTTGCTTCAATCAATTTCAGGTCATCTCTAGCCTACCCCAGCAATCAGAGACAAAGAGGACTGTTAAATAATTTTAGAAGCCATCCACAACTATCAGCAAAGTACTCGCACGTAGCACCCTCAGACAATAAATATTAATAAAAACAAGGAGCTAACTGGAACAATTCTTCTCTCATTCAAATGCCTCCCAACAGAGTCAACCCATCCATGAATTTCAAACTATAGGTTTTGCCAAATTAAATTTGAAAACATATAGAAAGGTGCTCCTTAGCAACTCCTAACACCAGTTAACCAACAGCAGTTAAGGAGGATGCCATCTGCCTTGTCTGCTGTAAATGGAAGATGCAGTCACACATGAGCTAAACAAAACCAAATATTTACCATAATCCCAGTCATTCTGCTGGAACAGTCACCAGTGGTTCCTTTGCTATAAACCCAGGGCTATAGATTTGCTAGAAAGACCAAGTACCAAAGCATCCCTTGAGGGCCCCTGCTCCCCATCACCCCTGGGAAGAAAGTAACAGAGTATGTTTGTAAAGTCAATCTTTCAGAATTGCCACCAAGAAACCCAAGAAAACAAAAGGCAAAAACATCCCAGTTTAACAATTACTTCTTTTTTCACCACAAAAGGGAAGTAACTGACTTTGAAATTACTGACTTTAAAGAGAGGTTAACTTCTCTTACAGTAATAACCCAAATAACATGGTACTTGCAACAATCTCAACAAAAAATAAATAAAAATCAATTAAAAGTAATAAAGATAACAAATAACTTCAATGCTTAGCAGCCAGCTGGATGGTAACTTTCAAAGGGATCAAAAAATTTGACATTGGTATTTTCAAGTGAATTACTGTTCAGTCAGTCTTTCCACAGTACAATCTACCTGGACAACAAGCTCCTAAGAAAGAAAATACAGTAATGCCACGTAACAACAAGCCTGAGATATATACTTTAGTCCCTTTTACCAGACTCTTAGTGCCTATGAGGAAAGACAAAAGCAATAGCCTACACAAAACACACCAACTAACTTCACTAACTTCAAAACAGTAGCAGCTCCAGCTAAAACACCCTTCAGGTGTCTGCTGAACAGGAGAGTTCTTCTACGTAAGAACAGGACTGCTAACTAATTAAAAAATATAGTATGTTCAGAAAATTCAAGCTGGAATACATTCCTCCAACTGTGTATCAGCTGTAACATATACAGACTTGGAAATACATAATCCCTTAATGAATGTTGATTCTTGGTGTATTTTCTAGATACAGTACTTAACAAAAGGGATACCTTTTTCTTCATCCTAAACTAAGCATGTCTCTCTGGCTTTTCATCTATATCCACCCACCTAGCTTTCCCCATAGCTTATTCCTTTTTTGGTTATGATGCTCTGAGAGGACCTGTGGAAGACAAAGTTGGACTAAACCCCCACAAAATTCTGTAAGACTGTGGAATCATTGACTAAGGCAAGTCCCAAGAGAAACAGAGAAAACAGACTACCATCATGTGAGAAACAGCACAGTGCTTCCAGTCACCATTTGACTGGGTATACAGTAAGTATTCTGCTGTATCCATATAAAAGCAATCCTTCAGTAACATGGACCACAAACACCGTGACAGCCTCCTAATGGAGACAGATGAAGACTAAGCTTAAGTCTAGGAACAGATCTGGAAGATGAAATTGTTTTCAAGACAAACTAAAGCACTCGTGCAAGGACAAAACACATTTTACCAATGTGGGGTGGGGAGTGGGGGGCAGGGAGGGGCAGGGGTGGCAGTTTGGGGGTTCTGGAGATTTGGGAGGTTTTTTGCCCTGGAATTTCTAAAACTGAGTTGGTTTAAAGAAAACACAGCAAATACTCCAGACCTCAAGTGAGAATTGTGAGTAATGAGACAACTCTTTGTTAAAAAAAAAAAATTAAAATAATTTATTGAAAACAGAAAAGTGAAAAAATTACAGAAATTAGAAAAATATAAAAATTTGGGATCCTATGGATCGATAGATGGTATGCCCCAGGAGCGCAGGGATTTTAGATCTTCTGGCTGAAACAGCACTGGACCTCAGGTAGAGAAAAAGGACTTACAGTGCTCGGCTGGCTTTTGGCTGATCCAAAAGCAAAAAATTACTAAAGGCTCCTTACTAGGAGTAGGGCTTTCCCAGCACGGATGTCTACCCCAGCCCGCAGGGAAAGAGAAAAAAAGGGCCCTGTCTCTGGCTGGCTCATTGTTTTATAGTGTCTTTGCTCCGCCCCAGTCCGCCCACAGCCCGCCCACAGCCCGCCCACAGCCCGCCCCTTCAGTTTCAAGTGATTGGTGCTTTCCCTATTGACAGATCATCTCCATCCACCAATGGCTCATCGTTGTCAGAGGGGTGGTACTAGTTGAAATAAGGGTGCTACAATGCCTTCATTAAAATTCAGGTTGCCATGGAGCTTGCCTACAGGGTAATGGCTACGGGGCTAAAAATAGCTGCTGGCTGTTAGAACTGGGGTTTTTGGAATTAGCCTTGGAACCAAAGTACAAGTAAAAACACCTAAGAAAAGTATTAAAATACATCCAACACATCTTAAAACACTTGTAAAAGTATACAGTAAACACAGGAAAGATAACTCTTATGGTGTACAAGTGGTTTGAAGTTTGAAAAGGGAGCATTAAGTTGGGAATCTTAACTGGGAAGGGTGCAACTCTCTCTTAAGAAACTACTTTGAACAATTGAAAACACTGATAATGGAACTTGATTTTTGTACCTGGGCTGATGGGTTAATTTTAACATTCAATTTAAATATATTTAACTCAAAATTAATTAGTTAAAGCACTTAATATGCAAAGATCAAGCACAAATAGGGATTTCATGTATGACAAGAATAAAATCCTGTACTGAGGTCTTAACAGCTTTTCTAGCTTTGTCGTAAGAACAGCCCGTTGTATGAAGAGCCAGACTGAAGGCAAGGACTAAACAAAGCTTTGTCCCAATCTTGCTGACATTCTGCAGACTGCTTCTAAATGATGTCTCCTTGCTAGACAGCTGGACTGAGGCCAGGCTTAGGACTGTACAGTACTGGGATCAAACTGCTTTTGAAATTTGAAATCCCAGTAGCTGCAAAACTAGCAGAATAAATATTACTTCTCTCACAAGTCTTCAAGGGCAGTAGTTTTTTATTTCCACCTGTTCTGCTAGAGTTGACCTTTCATAAACCTCTTGCTTGTAGGATAAATAGCTTTACCACTCCCTAGCCTGCTGACATTTGAGCACTCAAAACAGCTTGTTCCTGATACTGCTTTCGAACAGCACAGAATACCCTGCAGAGACTAGAAAGCCTCTATTTGCAGAATATTAACTCATGCCCAAAGTAAGTTCTCACAGACCCTGACTGAACATGTTTGCCTGACTTCATAAATGGTCATCCTATGGATTAAACACGTGTTTTACCACCAGTGGTAACTTGACTGGTCACAGACAGCCCACATTGATTTTGCTGCTTCCTTTAATCGATCCTTTTGTGCTTCAACAGGCATCTCTTTAAATGTTAAGCACAGAAGTTGAAGCACATTAGCAAAATCAGGCACTTGGAAAAAACATTGAACTAAATGGTAAGGACTGCTGTGGAGAGTAACAGAGACCATAGAAGAATAAATCTCCTCCCTTAAAAACACAATGAATAGATACATACTTTATCTTCTGGAAAGTACTGGTTTTCTCCTCTAATAGCACACAGCCACTAGATGCAGAAACACTGAGGGGGTGCCAAAATACGCTCAGCAAGAAAGCTGGGAATGTCCTACTACTGTGACAACCCATGAAAAAGGGAAGGATCAGCCTGTACTTGCAAAGGCTTTGAGCTCCTAAAGCAAGGTACCACTAAAACTGCTCAGGTAACAAATCAAATCCAACAAGTTTCTTTTAACTGCTTCTGTGCAGGGCTGGAGAAGGCACAGTCATTCAGCACATCCTTTTAACAGGCTGTATAAGCTCATTACAAAGTTAGTACGTTTATTGGGTTTTTAACATCTTACTCTACTTTTACCAAGATTTTCTGTAAGACATTCACCCCAGTGTATAAAAAAAAATTGTGTACGCAGACAACACCATTTTCACACAAACTCTACAAACAAAACTTCATTCCACTATTGTTAATATGATGACAAAGTTCTATCTGAACTAAACACTAGCTTTACCTTTCTCCTTTGCAATCCTAAAATTACTTATCCATGCTTAAAAGTTAAAATTGGAAAGCTAGCATATTTGTAACTTAATAACGAAATTAACTTTTTCTTCACCCATTATTTCCACAGCTCCTACCATAATTTTTTTTAAAGCAGAAGTACTTCCTGCAAATTCAAAGTTACCTTCTTTAGACTTTGCAGCGTTAGAATAGAGTAATCCAAAACCCACTGAGTGACTTCTGCAGTGAAGATGAAATTCATTATGTGCTAAATGGAATTTCAGTACAATCCATAAAAGCTACATGGCAAGTAGGTTTCTGAAGAAGACATTAATCTAGCCTGTCACCCATAAAAACCCAGCATTCAAGACTACATATGCAGACAGTAGCCCACCCCCCCCCAAAAAAAAAAGCACAGGTGTCCTCCCCAAAACACCAACCCTCTGAAATTGAAAATGTTTATAACTGTAACATCAGATTCTGAAGCTTTTCAAAGCAAACAGAATAAAACAAAGAAAAGCAATTACTGTTTTTTCAGTTAACAGCTCTTTGTTAATAACAACAGAATCCAGCTGCAAAACTAAAGTTCTGATGTGAACAGCAATGCTCATCCAGCTGATCTCAAGCATTCAGAATCCAGCCTTAACTGTGGACTGCTTTGCAACTGAGGGGTTGGGGAGGGTGCAAGGAAGTATTTTTTGGTTGGTTGGTTGGTTGGTTGGTTGGTTAGTTGTTTCTTGTGAAATTACCTCTTGTTGTAGAAGTATCAGAAGAATGCCAAACATTTTAAGATGTTAAAATAATTAAGTAATAAATATTAACCCCAAAAGAATCAAAAGCCATTTCAGTACAAGCCAACAAGTTAAAGCTCTGGTGTTTTCTTAGTACTCTTCTCTAGCTGGATGCTGCACAATTTCAATATGCACATGTAAATGCAAGACTCAGAGACACTGGTTTAGCATTCCATATCCCATAGCTCACTGTCTTCTGGATTATAATCACCAATGGTACATGCTTAATTAGGTTTTATTGTTTTGATATCATCCTATTTAGAGCCTGAAAACTAATCAGTATCTCAGGTGAGAGCCTGAACACTAATCAGTATCTCAGGACATGCTTCTCCTCTCCATCTGTGCCGGTACTTCCCTGCTATTACTTGAAGCAGTTTATTAGAGTTTGATGCACGACAAAGCAGTTCCACAGCTGAGACACCATGCTATTTCATTAGGAATACAAATAGCTCTTTTCCCCATGCAATATGAACTAAATAAACACACACACAAAATGCCTGCTTTTGCTGGCATAAGTAGTAAGAAGTATAAAGATCTTCTCTTCCTTAACAGCTCTGGAGCTGGAGAAACAAAAATCTTATAAACAAACTGCTGCATGTGCCAGGCAAAGAAATGACTGACCAAGCTTCAGCTCTGCAAACAAAGGGATTCTAATTTTCAAAGATAAAATTCATACTCAGTAGCCGCTGCAAAACAGCAAACTTCAGCCCCATTTCATTGAAAATAAGCTAGTTTTTAGAAGGCTTATGCTAGTGATAGGTTATAGATCACAGGGAAGTCTATTTCTAGTACACAAGAAAGGAGCTGATTTTACAGTGCTGGCTTCTATCTCTTCAGCTCTTTATACAGATGCCTGGGCATTTATTGCTTTTTTATTGTTTAACCCGCTGTAAAAGACCTTGTGACATGCACAAGTCAGCCTCCAAACTCCACTGGGGCTGCAAGAAAGGCAAAAAAATTGTTGGCCACAAGGATGAGCGAAGGGAAGTCCAAGGAAGCAGGGCAAGAAGGAACAGGAAAACCAAGCAACTGGCCCGTATGAAACCAAAAAACCCTCTATGAATAAACCCAGAAGCAAGACAAACAGAATGCATAGAGTGGCAGGATGAAGTTTAGTGTAAAAGCAGCTGTAACTTTTTTCTCTTTATTTTAATTTGCGACATTAAAAAAGATGCAGTTACCTAAACATTAGGGCTCTAAACAACAACAAACCCCCAGCTGCTATACTTTTGACAAGGACAGTGAGTCCATAAATCAGACCGAGCTGGCTCTAAGGCTATGGTGGCACACACTATAAAGACATCCAAATCTGACTGGACATGGCTTCTCCTGCATCAGCCACTGCCATAAAACAGATTATAAGTGAGATTGAGTAACTACAGAAAGCAAGAAAGGCATTCCATTTACACAGCTCATTACCCAGGCTATCTAATGAAGTAAAGCCATGTGAAAGATCATTTCTTAAATATTCTTTCCCTCCTTTCTCACACATACAGAGAAATACATGTCTGGGGACCGTGCTTTGCACACCAATACACCACATACAGAGATTTAAAGTAAGATAGTAATTTGTAACACCGTGTTCTCTGATAAAGGCCAGTTCTGCCTTGAAGGCACAACTCCCTCCTGAAGCAAAGTCTCAGCAACCTTCAACAATGAACCCACCATCTCCTGAAGGACTTTCAACCACCACCCAGGCCCTGGGCTTTATTTCCATCTCCTCATGAAATCCAGTGTCCCTACTCAGACACATCCTAGAGTTTTCAACACTGTACTTCAAGCAACACTCTGAAACACCTACTTAGAAGAACACAGGCTACAAATCTGGGACAAAACTAAGGGAATGTGGATTAGTCGATCAGAAAGGAGTAGCTTGTGTCATGGTAACGTCTCTCAATCGTCTGTATGAAACTCTAGAACAGCAACATTAACGTTCCCATAAATTATAAATACACAGAGAGTTTACACTGCAGAAAAACATCACAGCACAGATCAGCAAGTGTGCTCTGAGGAGACAGTGCACACTTTACGTGAACGTTGTAAGTTTTCAGAGATCAGAATCAACTCCATGAAGACCGTAAACAAACAGAAAGAGAAGCAGTCTTAGCACACTGGTTGGAAAGTACACATTTTCTAAGTTTATATTTCAAAACCACAACTGTCAAAATAATCATTAGGCTGGCGGGGGGGGGGGAGTGTTCAGGGAGCTGTTTAGATAAGAAATATCACAATCCGTGAACTTTATTTTTAAAGTGACTGCCAGCTGTTACAGATTTTCAACAACTTTCTGGCTCCAAAGAGATGGCAGTGGGGAATCAAGTTTACTGAGCCTTTTTGTGGGGTCATATTCTTAGGTTACAGGTTAAATGGCCAATTGAAGAAATTCCCTTGAATCAGGGGGATGGGGAAGCTGAGATTAAATTATTTACTAAGAAGTGGTTGTTAGAAGCAATGCATACCACTTGCCCAACGCTTATTGTGCCTACCAAAGCAGGATGAGAAGATAGGAGACTATTGATAAAGGGAAGGAATCTTAACCAAAGATCCTGTTTTTAACCTAAAGCTAACTCAGACCAGTCTCGAAGTTTGAACTTAACCCAGGGACATAAAGAGCATGCGCAGGGAGGAAAGGTGAAAAGTTCAGCATGAGGAAGACCCTTTACTTCATCTGAGGAAGACTCTTATTTCATCTCGGAGACCCCTGCCCACGACCACCAGACAACACTGCGCAAGCGCAAGGCGGATGTAAATGACTTTTGGGCTCATTGTAATACGAGGCGAGGCTGGGCGGGGCTGGGCAATGAATATGTATAGGTGTATTGGGAAACTCAATGAATATGGGACTTGTAACCCGATAAATACCAGGCTGAATGCAGCTGTAGGTAGCATGACTTTGGAGGAATTATCCCCCACGCGTCCCAGAGCTGGAATAAACGTACCTACTTTACTCCTTATTCCAGTAGTGGAGTCTTTCCCGCTCATCACCCTCACTGCCCCAGTTCTCTAGAGGCACTTACTAATTGCATGCAATAGCGTAAGTTTCATTTTGAAAACGCAAGTTTCCAGCACCTCTGGCAAATCCCACCTTTTGAAGTTCGGTATCTTTTAAACGATGGCGTGAGAGCTCAGAAATACCACTGCCACAAAACCAACTCCTGACCAAAACACACCAAACTTCCACTGTGGCTTATTTCCAACTATCTCCTGCCAATGTACATGCTCACCCTTCCACACCAAAATATCAGCCTGGGTGACACTCCTCAAACTCTCTGACGACCAGCAGAGGAATTTAAACGAAACTGTGTACCGTACTGACAACCAAAATCATAGGATCCGGGAGAACAGTACGAGTTTTCTCCTAGATTACCTACGACCGGCTTTTTGTGTGTTTACCTGCAAAAACCACCTGCCCGGGGCACGAGGTGATAAAAACCAGGTTCGGAGGCGTCACCTTTCCGCCCCGGCGGACGTGGAAGTGCTGCAGGCAGCGTTCGCCCGCTGTCCGGGAAGCTCTCGGTGCCGAGGCCCCGCCGGAGCCCCCGGTGCCGGCGGGAGCGGAGCGGGAGCCGCGGAGCGCCCGGCGGGGCTGCGCTCCCGCAACTGCTCCAACTCGCCCACAAGTTGAGCGCCGGGGCACGCGGGGCGGGGGGGAAGGACGGGAAGGCTCCGTAGCAGCAAAGAGCCGCCTCCCGCTGTCCCTACCTGCTGAGGAAGCCATCCCCATCGCCGTCGCAGGTCTGGAAGAGCCGCCTCATCCTCTCCTCCTCGCCCGTGCTGGAGGTATCGGTGCTGCTGCTGCCGGCGCTGCTCACCTCCGCTACAGCGGCTGCCGCCATCACGCGCCCCGCTCCGGAGGAGGAGGAGGAGGAGGTGGGGAAGGAGGAGGAGGCGAGGCTGCCTCGGGCGCCCGGGATTCCCAGTCCTGCCGCGCCTGCAAAGTGCGAGCGGCAGCACAAAGCGGGGTGGGGGCCCCGCCGGCCCCGCACTCACCGCCCGCGGGGGGAGACCCGGGCCGGGATCCCGCCGGGGCTCGGAGCAGGGACAGGGCAGATGAGGCTCGCAGCTCCCCGCCTGCGCACGGCATCGTCCTGCTTTCCTGCCGCCGCTGCCCGGCGCCGGGATCACGGCGGGACCCACCGGGAGCGAGCGGGCGGTGCCGCCAGCCCTGAGCCAGCCGCCCTCACTGCCGGGGGACGCATCCGGCCGCCGAGTGCGGGCCCCCAAACCCGCCCCGAGGCTCGCTTGCTCCCCTTGGGCTGGGCAGGGCCGGCTCCCGGCTCCGGAGGTGCTGCTTTGGCTGCTGCTTTGGCTGCTGCTTTGGCTGGTCTGCAGAAGCCAAGCCCAGACAAACCAACAAACGCCAGCGTTTTCTGTAGCCCTGCGTTTGCACTGGAGGCTGTTTGGTGGGGTATGGTCAGGTAATGCAGGTAAAAGCATTCTGAGGTGCCCCTCTTGACTCATCCAGTTCCTTTTGTTATAAATAAAGTATGTAATTCGTGCTATTATGTATAAAACTGGAATGTAATCAGACTCTACAGAGACCCAGTTTCAAAATCCTGGCTGAGAGAAAAATTTCACAACACCAAAAGTAGTTCTCTCACAATAAGTGAGGATTTCACCTAGGTGGGGTTGGATCTTATCACCGAGACATTTGCACCATGACGACTTGGTCACCACCTTCTGATATCTACATCTCATCTGATAAGGAATAGGACATTCCGGGAACTAAAAATAACTGTTCCAGGAACCAGAGATGGTCCATCCATCAGCAGAAATGGCCCTTCCATCACCAGAAATGGCCCATTCATCATCCAGGATGGACAATTCATCAGACCAAGAAAGGCTTTGTGCAGCCCAACTCCGGGGACAAGAAAACTTCATGAATATGCTAAAATTACTAGAAGAATAGAATTAATTCAGACTCTGCCCAAAAACTGTATAAAAAGGGACAAGCCAAAGCAGCAGTCGTGAACTCAGGAGGTCTGGTGCAATAGAGATCAGATCTGTGCCTGTTCACCCAGCTCGGACCCCGGGCTCAGAGCTGCTTTTCTCGATCGTGGCTTTCTGTGTGACCGATCTTTAGGCCGCGGAATAAAATTTATTTCTTTATTAAATTTAATTTGGCTGAATTTCTTTACTTCAAATGGTGACCCCGACGTGATGCGATTTGGGGTATCACGGACCCCTTTTTCGGTCAGGAGGCGCCCCGTTAATTTTTCTAGCGGCCTGGCCGGACAGGGGATCCCGCAGACCAATCGTATCAACGAACCTAATTTAAAGTGGCACCTCGATCGAGAAAAGGGAATAAAACGAGCTCTCAGGGAACTCGGGGGGGACCCAGGGTGGGATCCCCGGAGCCACGGCAGGGTAATTCACTCATAAAAATCTACGTGCACGAAGAATCCACGCAGGAAAACGGACCGTAAGTATTGCGTGGTTGAGTGGGGGCGACCGAGCGTGTGTGTGAGACGTGATATTGTCACAAAGCGAGTGCGGACCCCAAGATCGCAGTTCCTCTCCTGCGAGGGAAGAGGTTGGTCACGGGGGAAGCGAAAGAAAAACCTAAATTCTTTTCCACACGTCAAGCCCGAATAAATCGAGAAATTTGGGGGATCGGTCGCAGACGACTAGGGGGAAGAGTACGTCCTTTATCGAGTTCAAGGACTGGTAAGCCCCCTAGTCTCGGACATATTACAGTCCAGGTAAAAGTCAGAATTTTGAGAGCAGTTACCGGACGAAAACCCCCAGGGCGGTCCCCTGCGAGGGCTACTATACCGGTAACAGATTAAATACAAATTCAAAACGGTACCGAATTTGGGAATTTAGAGGACTCCACAAAATCCAGGTAAGATATGCTAGCGAAGAAATTTTTTTTTTTTCTTTAAGATGGAACAGAAAAAAAGTAAAATCCTGAGAAAACCCCAAGAAAAATCAGGAGGTGGGAAGGAACAAGGGTACCTAAAATAGTCCCTGGGCCGGATACTAGAACACTGGGGGACTGTCCCGAAAGTAGAAATAAACCCAAGGAAAGGAGAAGAAGGAAAACAAGAAAGAGAGGGGTTGAGCCCCACTGGAAGCATTGCCCCCCCCCACCAAGCCCAGGCTCCTGTTGCGCCGCTGCTCCTGGAGCCCGAGGTCCCTCCTGTCCCGGCTCTCACGGCACCGCCCGCGGCTCCACCGCTTGTCCCAACGGCGGCGGTGGCTTCGCCGGTAGCCCCGGTGTTCCCGCCACCCCCTCCGGCCCCTGCGGGTCCGGCGGCAGACCGGCATCCCCTCACGGCCTCCTGCCCCGGCCCCGGTGGTGGCCCCAGTCCCGGCGCCGGCCCCGGTCCCGATGTCCGCGGCCGTTCCGCCGGCCCCTGTCCCCGCTGCGTTGTCTGGCACAGCTCCATAGAACACGGCTGCGGCCCCACAGGCTGCGCCGGGACAGCCAGCAGCAGAGTTCTGCCGCCGTGGCTGCTGTGGACCCGTACAGAGGGTCCACGCCAGGCTCTGGTATCCGCCAGAAGAGCTTGTCCCCCTGCCAGCTCCAGCGGCACTTCCCGCTTATCCCCCCCACTCCTGGAGGAATCAGCCTCGGAGAGGATTCCCACCTCCTACCCCCCCGCTCCCTCACCTGCACCGTTCCCCTGGAAACGACAGCTTCTGCCGCTTCTCTTAAAGAAGACGCAAAACACCAAAGGTCGAGCAGATCTCGAGCAACAAGCCCTTTCAGAAAGAGAAATAATATCTGTAGATGGTTCTTCCAGATGTGTACAAAGAAAAAGAATGTCAGGGTATGCTTTAGTTGATGGGGGGACTATGCACACTGGAATATTTAGCACACAAGAAGAAAAAGGGGTTGATTCATGGGAGAAGGGTGAAAGATGAGAAAATCTTTCAGGAGGTCTAGTACTGTCAAGAGGCTTCTCAATTTAGGGTCCAGAAAGCCCTTGAGAAAATTAAAAGTCGGACCCCTAAAGCAAGAACTAATTTTTTTGGTAGACTCAGGAGCTGAACTAACCACCATTCAGTGAGTGCCAAGGGGATGTACAACGAGCAAAGATACCCCGACGGTGGTCAGAGCAAAAGGGGAATCCTTTAAGGTCCCGGTTATTAAAAATGTAGAGTTCGAATCTGAAACCAGGACATGCCTAGGGAATGTTTTGTTGATTGAAGAGGCAGACTACAATTTGTTAGGAAGAGATTTGATAGTGGTTTTGGAGGTAAGCTTGATTGTTCAGGAGTCACAGCTTGTGGTGAGCTTATACAAACTAACCATAGAAGATAAAGACAAGGTGAATCCAAAAGTCTCGTATACCAAAGGAGAGGCAGGCAGAATAGAAATGACACCCATTCGTATCGAGATTAAAAGGCCAGAAAATCTGATTAAGAGTTAAACAATATCCTCTTCCTACAGAAGGGAGAAAGGGACTAAAGCAAGTAATAGCTGGGGCGCTGTTCCCCACGGTCCCCTAATCCGTGCACTTTGCTGGGTGGCACCCCCGCTCAGATACCTGGTGTAGTGTGGTAGACTTGAGAGGTGCCTTTTGGACTTGCACTCTGGCAGAGGAGAGCTGGGATTGTTTCACTTTTCGGTGGGGGGATCCGGGAACCCGCTGGGGGCGGCAGCTCGGGTGAGCCTCCTTGCCTCAGGGGTTTGTGGACTCACCGAGCTCGTTTGGTCGGGCTCTTGAGCATTGCTCAGCCGGTTTTGTTCAGAGAGCCAGGCTGCCTCAGTGTGTGGATGGCTTGCTGGTGGCTGGACCATCAGAAAGAGATGTGAGAGAAGCCACCATAAAGTTGTTAAATTTCTTAGGAGACAAGGGGTTAAAAGTGTCCAAATCAAAACCCCAGTTCACTGAACCCGAGGTAGAATACCTGGGACATTGGCTAACGAAAAAAAAAGCGGGGGGAACTATTTTTACAGACTCCAAGTATGCATTTGGTGTGGTACACGCTTCTGGGGAAATTTGGGAAGAAAGAGAGTTAATTAACACCAGAGGGAGAGGATTAATCCATGGGGAAATAATAAAACAGATCCTGGAAGCTGTCAGGGAGCCAGAGGCGATTTCAATAGTGCATACAGGAATGCAGTTCCAGACCCGAGGAGCTGATAAAGAGGCGAAAACGAAACATTATTAAAGGTGAGTACCCCGGAGGTCGAGCAAAGTGAACCCAGAGAATATCCCCCCCCCACCATAACCTTCCAAAAAGGAGATTGAAGTCTATTTAAAATAAGGGAAAAAGTTAAAAAAAAAGGTAAGTAGAAGTTACCTGATGGGAGGGAGCTACTGTCAAAGGAATACAGTAGGAAAATTCTAAAAAGACTACATCAGCAAACTCACTGGGGGGCACAGGCTCTAGCAGAACAATTTTTAAAAAAAATTTTTTCGGATGTAAGAATTTATGAGTTAACCAAGCAGGAGGTACAAGGATGCATGACACGCCAAAAAGTAAACCAGGCTAAATCTCAACGAGCAGTGTTGGGAAGTTGCCCGGCAGCCCACCGGCCTTTTAAGAAAATTCAAATAAATTTTACAGAGTTGACTAAAGTGGGGAAGTATAAAAATCTGTTCTGTTAGTAGATAAATTAACACATTGGGTAGAGGCTTTCCCAACCCCTAGAGGGACAACCCAAACCTTATAAAAAAAATATTATTAGAAGAAATTATACCCCGATATAGCATGATAAATTATATAGACTCAGATCAGGGGACACATTTTACCTCAAAAATTATTAAGCAATTGGCTGAAGCTCTGAGAATTCAATGAGACTATCACACTCCTTAGCACCCCCAGAGTTCGAGTCAAGTTGAAAAAATGAATCAGACACTAAAAGCTCAATTATCTAAATTAATGCTAGAAACAAAAATGTCATGGGTAAAATGTCTCCCCTTAGCCTTGTTAAATATCCAAACTATGCCACATTCAGAGACAAGGCTGTCACCTTGTTATACAGGATGCCAGTAGGACACCTCGGGATAGAGGATGGACAAATACAACCATACCTATTAGAAATTAACAGAAATCTACAGAGATTGAGAAGGCATGGACTGACACAGCAATTCAGACAGCAGAGAGAGGCTGGACGCAGCTTCTCGAGTGAAGAAAACAGAACTTCAAGAAGAGACACCTGAGTGGAGGATCACTTCTACCCCAGGGGACTTAAGAGATAAAACAGCGCCGCCCAGCAATTGACTGGGAGGGACCAGATAAGTTGTACCGTAATTGCTTGTACATGTTACCCGTTTGTCTCTTTTGAGTGCGAATATCATCACAAGGTTCAGGTTGCCAAAGGGGCCATAGACCCAGAGACTTGTGTACAAAGTGTTTAGAAGAAGAACAAGACTTGACTAGCCGTGTTTTACAGCTTGCTACAAATTTGAGTATCATATAATTGGATTCTTTAAAGTCGTATCATCTCTACAAAAACGAAGTAAGGAGAAAATTGGACTCTTTGGCACAGATTCTGACTGTCGAGTGTCACAGGTTTTAAATAAAAGTACCCTGAGGGACTGACACAGTTAAACTCTCTTAAGTGGGGCGTGTACAAAAGGCAGTATGCAGCTCGATCTGGCCACAGGATCCCAGGACAATATTCCTGCTGCCGAGAAGATCGTTCACCTCGCCGCTGGTAGCAACCCAGTGGGCGTAGGCACAGGCAGAGGAATGCATCTGTGGGGATTCCTGATGCTTCTGAGCCTAGCCATATGCCAGACAGCTAACCTGCAGCCGGATAGCTGGTCCCTCACTGAGAGGGAAAACCTCACCGAGAGGTGTAAGCTGTGTCTGCCAGGCCTCTTAAAGGAACAGGGTACATATCAAGTCCCAGAGGTCTGGGAAATCAGAAAGAAAGGCAAGACCTGTCATATAAACGGCACTCGATTCCAAATAAATAAAACAAATGGGGTCATTTTGTGCTACCCCCAAGTTGCCAGCTCTACGCATGGGCAGTCAAGGGCACCTCCTATTAAAAGTAGACACCACCTTAATAGATATAAAAGGGAAATCACACAAAAACCTATTCCAACTTGCAACCAATGACTGTTGGGATAGGAGGAAAAACGAAACCCATTTTTGTGGCCTACTTTCAGGTTAACAATCTGTGCTATGATACCTCTACATTAAACATGTGTATTATGAATGGAAAAACCTACTAGGTGGGGCAAAATTTAAAATATCAAGGTAAACTGACCCTGAGCAACGAACCTGTTATATTAGACCTCCTTGAGGAAAATGATGACAGGGCATGCTTGCAATATGCTAACACCTTTTGCTTTTCTAAGAACAAAGATGGCATGGACCCAGAAAGCACTATGAAACAGGTCGCATTAGAGCTTAAGAGACAAAAGTCAGAAGTAAGAAAGAAAGAGAATAGAACAAGAGAGACTACTGACATTAAGCAAACAATACAACTTACTAGAAAAGCAGTATAATGATTGGGAATAGCCAACCCCTAACACTAACTTGTTCATAGACTTGATGCAAGAAATTGCTACTGAGTTAGGTTTATCCAACTGTTGGATATGTGGGGCGCTGAAATCAGCAGAAAAATGGCCTTGGAAGGGTGAAGGCTTAGCTCCAGAACAACTTCTAAAAAGAGAGAAATCAGTTCTCAAAGACTACACAGAGGCCTGAAGGTTGGATTCTAGACCAATGAGTAATAGGAATAATTTGCATCAGCCGGGAAGGAAATGAATATACTCAAGTTGTGGGATACACTCCGTCTATATCCACCCTAGCAATATATTCGAATAATAAAAGTAAAATCTGGCAACCACAACCCCCTGCAGGATATTGGAGTCAAGAAAGAAAAGCAAATTGTGATTGGAATTGGAATTGAACTCAACCTTTGCTGGTACAAGCAATCTGGAGCTAACCCTTACCAATCCTTAGAAGACTTAAAAGAATATTGGAGAGAACCAGAAAATACGAGAATAAAATGGAAAGCCCCTAATGGCATATACTGGATATGTGGCAAAAAGGCTTACAGCAAACTACCCAGGAAATGGAAAAGTTCATGCACTCTAGGTATAATTCGACCTTCTTTCTTTACACTCCCCAGATCAGAAAGTGGCCTGTTAAGAGCTCCCTTGTACGAAACCTTAAGCCGAAAGAAAAGGGGGATAAAGAAAACACTGCCTATAGCAGGTGGGAGTCAAAAATGGGGTGAAGAAGAATGGCCCGCAGAAAGAATAATCCAATATTATGGCCCAGCAACATGGGCACGGGATGGGAGCTGGGGGTATAGAACCCCTGTATATTTACTCAATCGGCTCATAAGGCTCCAAGCTGTAGTAGAAGTGGTTTCAAATCATACCTCAGATGCACTAGAACTGTCAGCTAAACAACATTCCCAGATGCGTGCCTTTGTATACCAAAACCGAATTGCATTAGACTGATAGCTGAGGAAGGGAGAGTCTGTGGCAAGTTCAATGAATCAGAATGCTGCATAGAGATTGACGACTATGGAGAGACCATCAGGGACCTCGCAGCTGAGATAAAAAGGTGGCACATGTTCCGGTCCAAAAATGGAATTCCATCTTACAAGCATCTTGGTGAGAACAATTATTTGATGGTACATGGTAGAAGAAAGCAGCATTCTTCATACTTTGTTCAGTGGCTGGGGTGATACTCATACCCTGCATGAGACCATGTTTTATTAGATTAATACACTCAGTAGTACAAGGTATGCAAATAGCTGCGATGCCCATGGACCTGGAACTAGCTGCTGGAGGATTAGGCAAAAACAATACAATCTCTAAAATCATGGAATTAAAAGAAGAAGCAGCAAATAGTAAAGCTGCCAAGGTTCTGATAAAGTTTGAAAAGCAGATTAAGGAGGAAAAGCTAGAGTTACAAGAAAAACTAAATAGCTATGACTAAAAAGAATTATTTTGTTTGAATTTTTATACCTTTATGTTTGTAGTAAGTATTTGATGCTAGTATTTCTATTTTTAAGTAACAAAAGGTAGCACAAATTAATGTTTTCATATAAAAAAGGGGGGGAATTGTTATAAATAAAGTATGTAATTCGTGCTATTATGTATAAAACTGGAATGTAATCAGACCCTACAGAGACCCAGTTTCAAAATCCTGGCTGAGAGAAAAATTTCAGAACACCAAAAGAGTTCTCTCACAATAAGTGAGGATTTCACCTAGGTGGGGTTGGATCTTATCACTGAGACATTTGCACCATGACGACTTGGTTACCACCTTCTGATATCTACATCTCATCTGAAAAGGAATAGGACATCCCGGGAACTAAAAATAACTGTTCCAGGAACCAGAGATGGTCCATCCATCACCAGAAATGGCCCACTCATCACCCAGGATGGACGATTCATCAGACCCAGGAAAGGCTTTGTGCAGCCCAACTCCGGGACAAGAAAACTTCATGAATACGAGAAGAACAGAATTAATTCAGACTCTACCCAAAAACTGTATAAGAAGGAACCAGCCGAAGCAGCAGTCGTGAACTTGGGAGGTCTGGTGTGATAGAGATCAGATCTGTGCCTGTTCACCCAGCTCTGACCCCGGGCTCGGAGCTGCTTTTCTCGGTCGCATAATAAATGTCATTTCTTTATAAATTTTGATTGGGCAATTCTGTTTATCTTAGCACTAAACCTGAGGTACAACTAGAGCTTTGCTTTCCTAACAGGATGTTATGATTGACATAGAAGAGAATTTATTATTAGAATGGCACGGGATTTCTGCAAGCAGAGTCAGTCTAGTACAGTCTGTAAGTAGCATGGTAGGGAATTTATAATACAATTTAACTTCTAATTTCTAATCACTTGGACCCTCTGCAGATCAGGTCAGATCCCAATCCATGGTTGCGGGGGCTGCCTGGGAAGGCATGGCAGGGCCTGGCAGCCAGGACCCACCCAGCCATCCCAGCCAGGTCAGCCCAGGGTATCAGACACCTCCCTGGGGACAACAAAGGCCAGCCTGGGACATGGGACCAGGGTGGAGCTGGCTTGGCCACCAGGTACTCTCACATCACACGACTTTGCACATGTACACCAAGGTACTAAGATGCCGATGATATGCCCAGACCTAAATCTGTGCCTCGCCTATATAAACCATGCCCAGGCAATATAAGGGCTAAGTAAAAGTTATTTCCTTTTTTTTTTTTTTTTTTTTTAATTAGGGAAGTGAAACTAAAAACCTCCTTTATTTTCTATGGTGTAACTTAGAAAATGCATACTTCTGATGTTGCTGTAGGGCAGACAGGGGAATTAGCTATTCTAATTGCTGCCACTGCTTAGGTATTCGGACTGGAGACTTTGACTCACCGACCATCAAAAGCAATGCCTGGTGGTATCAAAGGAGAGATTATCCTGTATTTCAGTAGGCTGCAGATGAAGACCATCTCTGTTTATTGATCTTCACGGTAACAAAATTTAAAGTAACAGACATCTAATGTCAGTTCAAATGAATGTTATTTAAATAACATCATTGTGTACAGCCAACTGCATCTGCTGCTAACAGAGCCATGGCTTAGCTAGGAAATTGCTAGTTAAATTCTCATCAACATCTTGTGTCTGAAGTCACTGTATTACCTCCTTCACATTACTTTGTTTAGATCCACTTCACATCACACACCTGTGATTTAAAGCTCCATCTAGAAATCTAAGTCTTGTGCGGCCTCTACCATGGAATTCTCAGCAAGTAGAGCTGTTTGAAAACTCTTAAAACAGTATATTCAAAAGAAAATAAGAAAATACTTTTTTTTCTTTTTTTGTGAGGCCAATTTTTCTGATTTTTCTCCTCCTGCTCCAAGAGTGATCTGCAAAACTGAGATGTTTTAGCTAGGATTGAAAATATTTTAGATAGAATATTAATTTCTAAATAGACTATTACTGCCTCTTTTGAGAAGCTTCCTACTCATTCTTCACCTTCATAAATGCTCAACCGCCTTGTAAAACTGTCCTAAAAAGTGCAACCTTGTCATGATGATGAATATAAATGAGAACAGGTTTGTCCCTTTTTCCAAAAATATCCTAAACTGCCCTCCTATTCAAACGGGTTGCTACTCCTGGATCTTACGTACGGATCCACAATTTGGATACAGAAAGTAAGAAGTTCATTTTCCTTCATCAATTTCTTCTATATAGGTGTAAATAAAGATACTGAATATTTTCACTATCATTTAAAGGTGTATCTCTGTTAACAAAATACTACTTTGATCGAAAAACGTGGGGGCACTTGTAAAGATAACTGGTCTTTTTGTAGACTGTAACCTTTTTCTGCAGGCCGCTGATGACTGCGATAGTTAAATGTGTTCTGTGCTCCAGAAAATTTCTGCAACATAGGTATTATTTTAGTCAAAAGATTTCAGTGAAACGGTATTCTAACAGGAAATTACATTCTGGATAAATAAATCTCCCTGGGAAGCACATCAGTTCCACGCAGTTCCAGTTTCAGCAGAGACAAGCACATGAATCACAGGTATGAAATCCTTCTGCCTTCAGTCTACCCCTCAGGCTCACAAGACATGGGATCCCTGCAGTTTTCATGCTGCCTTTGTAACATGTTCTAGACACAGGAAGATCTGTTAGCACAGGATCATTCCACTCTCCCTCCTGGCCTCTGTCATTTGCTCACCCTGCAAAGTACAGTTTCTCAATTTAGGAGTGAGGAGTAGTGGAGACAACTGTGGGAAGAACTGGGGTATAGTTGACCCTGTTGGGAATCATGCTCTTTCCAGCCTTCATTCTGGAGACATTGCTGAACTCTGTGCATGCCTTGAGCTGCACGGAAGGCTTGCAGTTTTCCCCTGGAAGTTCAACAGCCCAAGCTCTGGACTGCTGCAAGTGAGGACCTGAGAGAGCTTGTTTTACAAGGACAGAACTGATCGAAAGGCTTCTTCCTTGATGTCTCAAAAAGAAATAAAAATGGCAGCGAATAAGGGAAGTGGAAAGACAGATAAATAAGAAATGATCTGTCAGTAGATGATAGGAGAGGTTACGGAAATGGGGCGGAGGCAATCGCCCACATAGAGCCCACATCAGCAGCCAAAGTTCTGGGGAACTACCAGTGTATACAGTAGTGTGCAGTAAAGCAAGAGATGCCCATTTTCACTGCAGTTAATTTATTAAACAAGTACTGCTCCTTATAATTTGACATTAGTCTTACTTCCCTAAGTGTGTGTAAATACATAACTTATTTGATGGGATCCCTAATAGTCACAGCAGCCAACAGCTATCTGGTTACAAATTTACTATGATGCTTAAAAACCCCACATACTGCAATACCTTTTACTTTTTGTAGTCAAGGAACTGAAAAGAGAAATCAATCTTGTGCTCTTTCATTAACCTGACCTTAAAGAATAGTATTAGCTCACCAGTAATCCTTGCATCATATTTCAAGAGCTAACAAGCCTTACAACACTTAAAATCTGTAAAATATCGCAAACAAACAAAACCCAAAAAGACAAACTCTTTTGCAGTCAAATCTGACACTAACACAGTATGTAATAGATAATATTGTTTCGTAAACTTCCTTTGCAGTTCTTTTTCTCTTCGATCTGACATCTTTTGTGGAATATAGGAGTGTTTGCGAGAGAGAAAACACCCTGCAAACTAAAAAGTCACCAAAACCTGCTACATAATAGAAGTGCCTCCAGGGAGGGTAAAATAAGAATGCCGAATTGTATTTAAACACGCAGATGTATTTTTGCATAAAACTGTGCTGCCTCTCAATTCTTCTTATAAAAAAATACATGGGCATTTAGCTATATGTTAAAAGAAGGAAATCATTCTTATTCCAGGAGTTATTTGTTTTGAGTAAACATTAGAAGCTATTTCTGAGGCCAATCACAAAAACTGAGTTTTTAAAGACTTACAGCTTGTTAATTCTAATAAGAAAATCCACAGCTAGTAATTTTTATTAAGAGAATACCTATAAAGAGTCTATATAAACCTCCATGTCTAAGAGCTTGGGCAAGCACAATTCTGTCTTTGCTCATGTTTTTTCATATGCTGAGTGCAGACTGCAGTTCAGTCTTTAGCAGGACTACAGCAGGCAATGCATGGGTGACTACATTCTCCCATCTTTTCACCCTCTGATAGCGTCAGGGAGTCAAAAAAGCAGTGAGAGAAGCAAGGCATGTATGAAGAGCTTTGTTATGCAGGATGCACTCAGCCTTCACCCCACTCTTAGCCGTATAAATGAGAGCTAACCCAACAGACAGTTACCTCTGTGCCCTGCTGTATTTACAGGATTGCAAATTGAGAGCAGAATGGGGCTTGAGGAGTCATTTTTCAGGATCATGGGGGTTTCTTCTGTAGGAAGGCAAGATGATGCTGTTAAGAGGCGGAAACTGGTAACAGGTCTGGGTTCATAATTAAAGATTTCTGATGTGACTCTTTCAAATGAGTTATGAGCTCTCCTTTATTACCATTGATACCAAAGATGGGAAGAGGAATCCTCATCTTAGTCAGCTGTTTAATTTTCCGTAATAACTGTGATGTGCTCTGAGGTGACAGTCCTGAATGTCACAGGAGCAGCTATGAGGAGCTAGCATTATGTACTTTGGTTGAAGATGCATTGGCAGATACCTGAACTGAAAAACTGAAAAAAAATTTAAAATAACCTTATAATAGATCGATTGTTCAGCTCCAGTGCAACCTCTCAGTGCAGAATTATGCTGAATTGAGCCTTGTACAGAGCTTTGGTAGATGTCTCTTAAGAGCTATTTTTCAGCCAGCTACATCAGACAGTGGGTGTTGATTTTCTATTTATTTAATTCTCCAGTTCACAACTGAGGAGTACTTTGTTCTTCTTCAAAGTACTCTCCCTCTGACTTAATGACGTTTCTAAAGCAGCAGCCTTCAATACCGAGCCCTGTGTCATGCCTAAGAGGTTTGGGTTTCGTTTCTAGCTCATGTCCTCAGCGTGGAGTCAAAGGACAGCAGGAGAAGACGACCCAAAATCGAGGGCGAGTAGCACTGTGTACAGCGTGAGGAGGCTGAGGGCCGAGATAACCCTCGCCGCACCTACGTTTAATGCCATTCAATTCGATCACGTAATTTATGACCACACAGGGTAGCAGTGCCACTTTTTGGTCACGGGCCTCGGCACAGGGCAGGCTTCAACCCCGAACGGGGGGAAAGACCCGATTTCCTTCCGTTCGGGGGCGATTCCGGCTGTGGGTGACCCCACGCACGCCCGGCCCCGCCCTGCCGCCAGCGTCGCCCCCCGGGCCCGGGAGCAGCGCCCGCCGCTCCGTGCCGGTGTCGCGGCGCTGTCGGGGCCGTGTGGCGGCGCTGTCGGGGCCATGTCGCGACACAGGCGGGTGGCGCGGCGGCAGCCCGGCGGGGCCGCGGGGGGCTCGGCTGCCGCCGCCGCGGTGCGCGCCCGGGCCGAGGCCCTCAGGGAGGTCGGCGTGGACGAGGAGGTGGAGATGGCGGTGCAGCTCGCCCTGGAGCGGTTCCGGAGCGGGGACGAGGCGGGTGCGCGGCGCGGCCCGGCCCGGGGCGGCCCTGCGGGTGTCGGGAGGGCGCTGGCAGCGGGTCAGGGAGGGGATCCTGCTCCTCTGCCCGGCCCTAGTGAGGCACAGCTGGGGTGCTGTGTCCAGCTCTGGGCTCCTCAGCACAGAGACAGGGAGCTACTGGTCAGGGTCCAGCAAAGGCCACAGACGAGATGAGATGAGATGAGATGAGATGAGATGAGATGAGATGAGATGAGATGAGATGAGATGAGATGAGATGAGATGAGATGAGATGAGATGAGATGAGATGAGATGAGATGATGAGAGGTCTGGAACATTTCTTCTGTGAGGAGAGATGTGAGACGTGGGCCTGTTTAGCCTGGAGGAGACTGAGATGGCATCTCATGAATAAGTATCTCCAAGATGAGTCCCAGGAGTGTGGTGCCAGACTTTTTGGTGACAGGACAAGGAGCAGTGGCCATAAAGTAAAAGCCAAGAAGTTGCACCTCAAGATGAGGAAGACCTTTTTTCCGTGAGGGTGGCAGAGAACTGGAACAGCTGCCCAGGGAGGACGTGGAGTCTCCCCCTCTGGAGACATCCCAAACCCACCTGGGCGTGCTCCTGTGTCACCTGCTCCAGGTGACTCTGCCTTGGCAGGGGGTTGCTCTGGGTGATCTCCAGAGGTCCCTTCCAATCCTAACAATTCTTTGATTCTGTAAGACCAAGATAACACGTCAAGAATGCCTGTTGCATTGTTACTGGTTTTTTACTATTATTTATCATTCTAGAGATGGAATTTCCTTCTAGTTTCACGAGTACCGAAAGAGCGTTTGTTCACCGGCTCTGTCAGTCTCTTGGACTGGTGTCTAAAAGCAAAGGGTAAGTTGGGGTGCAATTTTCATTTTTTGGGTGCAGATGAATGGAATTTCCTGACTAATGATAACGTGGTTGATATTTCCAACATAGCCAACTCTGCTGCAAGGAATAGTATTAGAGAAAAAAGTGTAAAAGTAGGCATAGAAATAAGTATCTTTGTTTGTTTGGAAAACCTTGTGACATGCTTTTTGAGATGGCTTGCTTTTATACTTCATGGGTTTCACGTGTCCATAAAAGAGGCTGCTCACCATGATCTCTGCTTTTTTTTAAAGGTTTTGCATAGAACCTCATACCTTGACAGATAAAAGTTAACCTGGAGTAGGTCACTTATTCCTGAGATAGGTTTTCTTTTCCCCCCGACAGAAAAGGAGCAAATCGGTACCTGACTGTAAGGAAGAAGGATGTCTCCGAACCGACACATGCAGCCATGGCTTGCGACTTGGCTCTCCGTACGAAACACGCCGTTCGGAGCCTCATTCAGAGCTTTCCCGTCACAAACAAGGAGCGCACAGAACTCTTGCCAAGGACAGAGCGAGGAGGTGCGCGTGCTGTTGAATCTGGTATGTTCAGCGTGTCTTCTCATTTGGACTTGTCCGTCAACACTGCTTGAAAAAGCAGCGTACGACCCGAGTACAAAACAAACCCCTTTCTGTTCTGTCCCCTTGCCTGCCCTACCATGCACCTTTAAACAAACACATGGATTTTCCTTACTTTCAAGGTCTTTTATAACTGGTGTTGTGAGGAACTTGGGCAGTCGTATCACGCGCATTGCGATGTCTACCTTGTGCTGAGTTAATTTAGGATCTTTGAGCCAGTTCCAGCCAAATCTTTGTGGAAGCACATTTGTGAAATGTGGCTTCATACAAGTTCCATGAGGTGGGATTGAAGAGTCAGGTCTTACCGTGATGCCGTGTGAGAACACCCTTACGAAAGAATGAGGTTGGCTGTGCTGCTTACAGAAATTCACGTACTTGACAAAGCAAGAAGTTTAGTTTTTGTTTCTTGATCTCTACCAAATAGATGTGATCCTTAAGACGCTACTGTCCAGACTTCTTGATTTCTAGGATACGAAGGAGTTCACTGAAGACAAACGTCTGATAAAATGTTGGGGTTTTTTTGTTAGCAACGCTTTTATCTGGATTACTGCTTTAACAGCTGTGAGTGGAAGAGCTATACTGTGTTTCTGTGTGCAGAGGTGGCTGTAGTGAACAGAAAACACTTGTACCAATAGGCCTTGTTTAATTAAATATTTCTGGTGTGTGGTGTCTGTTCTTAAAGCGCTTCCTTTGCTGCTTTTTTCAGTTGTTTCAGTTGTTTAATAGGATTGTTTAATGAACAGAGGGCAGCTATAATAAAAGTACTGAAACACAATGTCTTAGAAATGTAAGAGGTAAGCTAATGAAGAGTCTAACATTTATCCTTCTCTGCTTTTCAAGCATGTATTTTTAGTTCTCCTAATCTCTTAGTCTGTGTTTGTCTTGGTACAACAGAGCTTGTAATTTAGCATGTGAATCTGTTAATCATGTTAAATATGTATAATTGAGTTTGCAGCAAGCTTTTCATTCTTGTGGAAAATAGTGATCAAGGAATTACAGAGTAGCATTTACGATGCTGGGTTTGAAGCAGCTCCCTCAGAAGATGTGCACGTTTTTTGGCTGCTCACGCACTGCTTGCTAACACACCACGCTGCTGTGTGGGTCCAGGACCCCTGGTACAGCGCGCTTGGATCGATAGGATTTGGGGCAAATGCATGGAATAGCTTAAAGGTTGAACTCTGTGAGCGTGTATTTCTAGGGAAACTGCAGATGGGAAACGTGCACGCAGATATGAAGGCCACCAAAGTACACCAGGCTGGTTTTCTCCAGTTTAGTTTCTCTTTCTCCTTTCGCTCTTTGTGGGCTTTCTTGGCGTAGAGCAATGCTCTGGGAGAGTCTGGTTGTGTTCAAAATACCTATGAAAGTAATAACTGTTCTGAAAAATGCCTATTTCAAGCACCATAACAGGACGTGTTGCTATGAGTCTGACTTCTGAATGTGTGCTGGGTTTGTCACTTTACCCACAGGGGTGCATAAAGAGTCAGGAAGGTAAATTGTTAAGTATAATTTTTGAGCAGTGTTTTAGTGACCTTCCTCTGTGTCTGTATAAGTAAATTCTTAATTTCTCTTCACAGAAAACAAAGAATTGAACAAGACAAGCGGTCGACTTAATGACGGTATCCCCCAGGTCCCAGTGAAAAGAGGGGAATCAGAGTTCGATTCCTTCAGGCAATCACTACCAGTCCTTGAAAAACAGGAAGAAATTGTCCAAACAATAAAGGACAATAAAATTGTTTTGATTATAGGAGAGACGGGATCGGGAAAAACTACTCAAGTATGTTTCCTCAATGAAATGAAAAGAGATAACAGTATTTATACTAAACTAATGCCAGTTTTGTAGCATTTGTGGTAAGGGATATTTCTATGCTATTTTAAGGCTTTTGTTTTCCTGTATGATTGAAAATCTTGTGTTCCAGTTCACTTTCTAGCTTTTGAAATACTAAGCCAGCAGATAGGTACTGAAAGCATAAATGGTTCCTCACGGTTTTCTGATAGATATAATTTTTTCATTAAAATATTACGAAATATTGAAGGGAAAGTAGCTGTGATGTTTGTATAACCCTTTTTCTTCTAAGGCTAGTTCTGTTCTTTTGTGTTGAAATGAGAGATTATCTACAGGGCTTTTTTTCCTATAGATCTCTCTGAAGCAGGAGAGAGAGACTTCAACTTTTTAAAAAAAAAACCCTCAACAGGTTATACTTAGAAATTTATTTTATGCTCATTCAGGTATATTTGCAGTGATAATCCTATTGAAAAATCTGTTGCAACGTGTAATACTGAGATGCAGTTAAATTGTTTCCCTGTGCTAAGAAAGCTGTGACTTTCTCAAAAAGTAAATTTGAACCACTTCTTTCCAGATCCCTCAGTTTATCCTTGATGACTGCTACAAGAATGGAGCTCCCTGTCGTGTGTTTTGCACTCAGCCGAGACGTTTAGCAGCTGTTGCTGTGGCTGAGAGGGTGGCAGCAGAAAGGAGAGAGAAGATTGGCCAGACAGTTGGTTACCAGCTCCGGTTGGAAAGCAGGTGCTAATGGTGCTTCTAAGTGTCAGTTGATCTTGTGCTGCTATCGTGAATCTTGTGTACCTTTAAACTGCAGTATATTTGGGATGCAGCCCCATAAATCATAGGTGGGGTATGTTATTGCAGGTAAGGAAGACTTAGGAGTGAAAAGGACAGCTTTCTTCCTGTATTTGGCAGTTTCATGTAGTAGCTTGTCATACTGAACTGAATTTCAGGTGCTTTCTATTGGTTTCTTCTAGAGAGTGTGTGCATGTAAATCCTTGTCTGATTTTCAGATCAAGTCTACACTTTCCTCTCTTTTTTTTTTTCCCTCTCTACTTTTAACATGTGTGGATCCAAAAGTTCTGCAAGCTTTGAAGGTAGGTAGGAAGACCAGCATGCTGTAACAAACGTATAGAGTGTGAGTTGGTATGGGTCATAAAAGGGAGAACAACAAAATTGGAAAGTGACTGATGAAGCTGAGCATTATTTACCAGTCCAGTTTGGGTTAAGTTTCCTGTGCTTCAGCTTTTAAAACATGAAGTGCCGTCAAAGTAGAGCTTTCAGTCACTTGATGAATTTGTCTGTGAAGCAGAGTGTGAATGGGTTGTGTGGGGTTTTTGCATCTTTGCACTGTGTAGCCAGTGACATTTCAGGGAAGGGGCGACGGCTGGGATATGAGTGACCAGAAGGTGGCAAAAGGTTGTGTTGCTTGAATGAACAGGGATAACGCACGGGTGGTGAAAACGAATGTGCTGGAACAACAAAGCCAAGACAAGAATTGGAATGTGCATGGGAAAGCTCACGAGGCTATTAAGGGATTAGAAGAGCTAGTGAAGATGTATCACAAATAAGCTGCATGATTAATGTCTGGAATACTGGATACTGTGCTGGCAGAAGAAGAGCAAAGTCAGATGAAAATGGAAGAAAATCCATCTTGAGAAGAATCAATGCATTTACTCCGGAGAAGCACTAAAAGGGAGAGATGACAGTATTTCCAGCTGTGCACAGAAAAGATCTGGAGTGGAGGTGTTTAGGGGTGCTTAGAATAAGAAAGAAGTCTAATTTTGTAGGTTTTCTTAATGGTCTTCCAGAAAGAGCTGTGGAGGAGAGTACAAAGGAACTTTTTGGTTCCTTTGGGATGGCAGCACCAGCGAAAGTAGTGACAATTGCTGTTTTTACTGGGGCAGCTAACTCTGCCCTGGGTGTAGAATAGTTACACTTCAGTATTTTGACTTCCTGAAAAACCAAAGGATCAGCTGATTGCTTTGTGATGTAGTCAGCTGTAGTGTATTAGGTTTGCATGACAGGGCTTTGGGAGCTGTGGGGCAGCTTTCTGTGAGAAGATGCCAGAAGCCTTCCCCGTGTGTGACAGAGACGGTGCCAGCCAGGACGGACCTGCCTCTGGCCAAGGCTGAGCCCATCTGTGGTGGTGGTAGTGCCTCTGGGACAGCAGGGAATGGGGGAGAAAATCCTGCACAACAGAGGCCGCAGTCCAAGGAGAGCAGCGAGCGCGTGTGAGAGGAGCAGTTCTGCAGATGGGAGGGTCAGTGCGGGAGGGGAGGAGGTGCTCCAGGTGCCAGAGCAGCCCGTGGTGCCGCCCGTGGTGAGGCAGCTGTGCTCCTGCAGCCCATGGAGGTGCATGGTGCAGCGGGGATCCCCCTGCAGCCCGTGCAGGACTCCGTGTTGCAGCAGGTGGGTGCTTGAAAGAGGCTGTGATCCTCTGGGAAGCCTGTGTTGGAGCAGGCTCCTGGCAGGACCTGTGGCCCTGTGGAGAGAGCCCCCAGTTTGCTGTCAGGATTGTGACCCTATGGGGGTCCCACGCTGGAGCAGGCTGTTCCTGAGGGACTGCACCCCGTGGAAAGGGACCTGTGCTGGAGCAGGTCCCTTTTATGAAGACCTGCAGCCCATGGGAAGGACTCATGCTGGAGAAGCTCATGGAGGACTGTTGCCCATGGGAGAGACCCATGTTCTCCTTATCCTGGTCCTGACCCTGTGAGTCTTCCATTGTATTTCCTCTCCCCTGCCCAGCTCAGCAGAGGAGTGGCTTGCGTGGCACCTGGCATCCAGCCAGGCTCATCGCACCACGTGTAGGCAAATACAAGGGCTATATCCAAGCATACGCTGAGGAATTGGAACCTGGTTTTCCACATGGGATTTTCTAGTAGATTGAATGACATGGAGAATGACTGTTTCGCATGGTTCTGTTTAACTTTCTTACTTATTAAAATTTGAATCTGATGTTTTCAGTTAATCCATTCTTCAAAGTTAGGAGCGCAAGCAGTAAGAGTTGTTAGGGAATGTCTGGGAATAGGCATAGTTTGAAAACAAGTGGTATGCAGGAGTTCTTTGGTGAGAGAACTGTAATGCCTCTTCTGGTCAGCAGCTGCTTTAATTTTTGAGCCATGGAAAGCTGCTAAGCAGCCTTTAAGTGGTGCAAAGCCCCTGAGTGGTCTCTGTGCTCTGTTCCATAGGGTTTCTCCAAAGACACTGGTAACATTCTGCACTAATGACATGCTCCTTCGCACGCTGATGGCAGGAGACAGCACCCTCTCCACTGTGACACATGTGATTGTGGTGAGCATCCTGTGGTCTTTCCTGTGTTGCTTGTTAATTGGAAAACGAGGTCCTCGTTTGTTTTATTTAAATTTGCTGAGCGTTTTCGGTGGTTTTGTTTGCTAGAATCTGAATCGACTTTAAAGACTTTCTGAGTCCTTAGTGTAGCATGCATGTTTTGTGGGTTTTGGTGCTTGTCTGTGTGTTTGTTTGTGCTTTTCCCTGGAAAAACATCTTATTTTATGTTCATGCCAATAAGTAGGTGTGGAATCAGGAGGAGTTGAGGAGGACAGAAGTGTAAATTTTTCTGAAATTCCTCTGTCGGCAGAAAAGCCTTAGGGAGGCTTAGATGTGGTTCAATACGATTGTGTCAGAATTTCTGTTATCATGTATTTGTTTTAGCAATACCAGGTTTTCAGTCCATTTGTTTGCCCAGTGTTTCCAAGATAATGTGCAGTCTAATTGCTAGCAAATTGTTCAGGAGCGTTCATTTAGGATTGTGTTAATATTCCTATTGTGGACTTCCGTAAGTAAGGGGGACCAGAATGTTTATGGCAAGATTTAAGTATTCCACTACTGAAGACAAAAAAGTCACGGTAAGTTTAGGTGCCTACCTGTTTATCAGAGTTAAAAAAGCATGAGAATGGTCTATTAATTCTTGATGTCAGCCTACAAACCTTGTATTTGAGTCCTTGTTTCATTCATTCATAATACAAAACAAAACAGAAGAATGACAAAGATGATTAAGCAGTTATGTCCTCAGTTTATAGGCTTTGTGTATGACTTGTCTAAGCAATGTCTTTTTTTCTGATTATGTGGTGTCATACATTTCTTTAAGTGCTCCTCATCAGTTGTGAAGTGAGAATTTATTAAAATAAGATTTGTAGGATTTGTGGTTTGTGACCTTTTCTTGAAATTTGGCTTCCAGTACAAAATGAGAGAGGTTTCAGACATTTACTTTGGCCTCTGACGTTAAGGTGTGCGTGGCTTGTGCATTGCAGTGCGCTCTGCTCTGATAAAAACTTTCTGAAACTTTTTTTTTTGCTTATGGATAGTTTAAAAAAAATCCCTTCCCTTAAGCTAGATTTACACATTTTAAGGCCTCTGTAATGTAGCACGAAATCATGTATTTTATTTAAAAAAAAAAAAAGGTTTGTATTTGTCAGAAGTTATGATCTTGAATCTGTGATGTTTGTTTATCTCTTGTTTTTTTTTCCTTTTATTACAGGATGAAGTACATGAGAGGGATAGGTTCAGCGACTTCTTGCTAATAAAACTGAGAGATGTGCTGCAAAACCAGAATAATTTAAAACTAATTCTTTCTAGTGCTGCTCTAGATGCAAATCTTTTTATTAGGTATTTTGGAAGCTGCCCAGTAATACACAGTAAGTACTTCTCTTAACTCTTAAATCTCAGTATACCTGCCCCCGACTCACAGATTTTAGTGAACTGTAGCAAACTACTCTGAGTAAAGGCACATGGTGAATACACTGAGAATTACAGCAGTGCCTGTTCTTTGGGTATTCAGGCCTCTTGTTTCTTAACTCTTTGCGCCTACTTCAGAGGGAAGTGTTTTTATCGCTGGGAGTTCTGTAAATGCAGGAATGTCCTGGCCCTCTCCACGTTTAATTCAAGTAGGGAAGGGTTATTGAAATGCTGTCTCCATGCTGGTACAGGACTTAGGAGCTACATTAGTGTGATGCATATTAATACATTGCAGCAGATTCTAATTCTTCAGATCTCATAAAGGTTGTTACTGGTTACTGGATAAATTGCAGATAACTGTACCTGTTCAGTTGAGAAATAGAGGAGGCCTAGGCAGGTTTGGTTTCATGCTTCAATCCCATGATTCTTTGTTTGAAAGGAAATTAGTAGCCGTTCCTCTGGGTAAATACTCAGAAAAGACATCCAGTTTCTGTTAGTTTATGGTCAGACTCGGTTACCTGCAGTTAAGATGACTTTCAGATGCAAAGAAAAGTTCCCATTATTGCTGCTTTAGTTTCATTTGACTGATCTTTAGGAGAGGCAAATACAGAATGTGTGGGAGATGGGGGGTTTGTGTGGGCTTGTTTTGTTTTTCCCACCCTCCTGGCTCACGGGTTTTCTGCACGGGTGACCTCCTCTGGCAGCTTGCAGTCCTCTTCCTTTTTCAACAATGATGTCCAAGTTTATTGTGTTTTGAACAGTAGCTTTTAAGAGAAATGCTTTATTTGCCAATCAGGTAGAGTCTCTGCATGTCAGCCGTTTTTTTTAAAAATCTCAACAGTTCTAGGAAATGGGTGGAATCAGTTACTGGTTTGTTTTAGCAAATGTTTGTGAGGAGGAAACCTCATTGGTTTTTTTACAGATAGAAGTGTTTCTTTCTAGTTCCCAGTTCTGAACTTCTGCCTAGTAAAATAAGGCTTGCAACGTGTTTGAGACAGGAATCTGGAAATTACACGTGATTTCATGGTCTCTGAATTTTTTTTTGCAAGGGAGAGCCTCAGTTGTGATTGTTGTGTGGCTTTCCAGTTTACTCTTCTCGCAGCTCCCTGTTCTTTTAGATGAGTATATTTGTTTTGGAAATTCTGATGAGAGTCGCTCCAGTTTACCACAGTGGTTATGCTGGTTGTGTAGCAGGCCAGTAGCAATTGGAAAGATGTTTTATTCCTTTTTTGTTTTTGAGAATGTAAGAATTAAAAGAAGCGGCTTTAGACTTCTGTCTGTTAACGTAATGAAAAAGGTTTGCTTCTCCTTCAGCAATATGGCTGACAAAATCCTGACCACAGAAACCAACATTTTGTAGTTGTGGATTGCTGTAGTACACAGAGTTCGTGATGGGTGGTGGAAGACTTCCTCTATGACAGCTTCTCAAAGTATGTGAACTGTAGATGGTTCTTTCTGAAGGAAAATCCTAAGTGATCTAAAGTCATCTTAAGGGACCAGAAATCAAAATGTCGAGACTTGAATTCTTCATGCGAAAAGCATCCTTTAATGTTCACAGATAAGGTCTAGAAAAGAGTCATGTAGAAAAAGAAGTAAGGATAAATTATTAGGAGGTAAAGACCACTGGGATGTCTCATCTGTCCAGAAGTATTCAGTAAAGAAAGCCCAGCTTTGCTGAATCAGTTGAGGACGCTGAGAGAAGTCTATCTCCTCACATCCTTCTCATGAAAGAAAGTAGTTCAACACAAAGATGTACTGTCTCCTTGTGGAGTCCTGCACAAAGCTGTATTAATTGCTTGTTAAATAATTGTGCTTTTACTCCAGGTGGCAGGCTTACGTGGTGAGTTCTTGTTTGTAACCCTAAACAAAAATGGCTGTTTTCTTCTTCTCATTTTAAAAAATTGCAGCTAACAACTCTGAATCTTACGAACATCTCTTGCTATAACAGCTGATATAATTGAAGAGGTTAATGAGAAACAAGATAGCATTTGACTTTGGAAATGTTTTGTTTTGTATAATTTTAAGAAAAATGAACTCCAGTGAAGATAATTTTTTAAAAAAAAGTAATGCTCTAAGTGAAGCTGGGGAATATCTCGTCTTTTATGGAATTTTTGTACTTTCAGTCCAAGGAAGACCTTTTGAAGTTAAAGAGATGTTTCTGGAGGACATTTTGCGAAGCACTGGGTATACAAACAAAGGGATGGTAAAGTACACAAAAGAGAAGCAGCAAGGTTGGTGACCTAGTTAATCGTAAGGGTTGGCAATGAGAAGCATTGCTTGGTTGAACAAGCCATTAACAGGATGATTTTCTGTTAAAGTTCCAAAGTCAGGAGATGAAATGAGACGTGATTAGATGACAGCAAGTGTCTTTAAGCTCTCGGCATTTGCATTATTGAAATGTAATGTTCATGGAAGTTCATGCAATTAAAGAAGAAAATTCACTTTGATTCAGTGGTTGCATTCTTTTTACTTTCAGTTGATAAATGTCTTATTTTTTCTAATTATTATGGTGTAGAATTACATATAATTGGGGGCTCTGCCCACATGAAAGCTATAGGAGCAGAGGATGCTCTGTCCTCTGTACCTTTGGGTGCAAATTCAAGTGCAGCTGTTAAAGGAGGCAGGATTTTGTACATCTTGCACAAAATGTACAAGTTGTTCCTATTAGTGGCATTTTTCACTGCATTCTTCAGACATGGATGTATTTTTTAATAAGTATTCACACTCTTGAACTAAGTATAATTGGTTTTCAGTTGATTAAGTAGCTATTACTCCAGCAGTTTTTCTGGCAACTGAAAGTAATGATCCTAATGATCATTTAAAGAAAATTTAAAAAACAGGCAAACCCCAAGCTATAACATACCGTCCTAACTGGATGTTTATGCCGGTGCTCAGCTCTGATCCCTGTGGATAGAAAAGTTCAGTTAAGACACTGGTGTCTTCTACTGTTTCTTCCACTTGCATACAAAAATAAGTTATTACGTGCAGGGGCTGTATCTCTTGTCTCCAGAATTCCACTTCTGGAGAAAGATCTGGGCTGAGATTGTGTAGAAGGTAATTCCTTAGGAAGCTCCTTTGGCTGCAGTAATTTGGAATAATGGAGGCTTAGGGGGTTAAACACCAAAATGGTGGGGTTTACCTTGTTCTCACAGCACTCGTTTGCAGTGGTGCCCTTTGGGTACCCTTAAACGCGTCATTTATGTTGGACTGCAGCAGCATTCTAGATTAAATAAAGCTGACTAGGTAAAACTTTGAGCTGCTGTAATTATTTTTTAATAGAAAACAATGGATAATAAAGATGACTCTAAAAATTTCTTGGGAAATACTTTGCATTCTAGAAGAGAAACAGAAAACCACTCTTGCTGAGTGGTGTTCAGCTCAAGAAAACACCAACAGACTGGCATGTCGGAGACAAAAATCAGTTCCAAGGGCAAATGAAGAGTACAGTCTGCTGGATGATGGTGGTGACGCAGTATTTAATCAACTGGTAAGTTTTTCCTTTTGTTGCAAGAGAAGTTTCTATTTGTGTTCCGTTACCAGCCGTTTAAAGTGTGTTATCTGGGGTGCTGTTGACTCTCCGGGTGTTAACGCCTTCTAAGGGTCGCTTTACTGGGACGAGCTGCTCTGGCTGACGTGGGCGTTTCGGTTACGCTGGTTGTACACAGCTTTTCCTCAGATCAAATGGCTCGACTGCCGTTGTGTGAGTACTTGCATAGGACACAGTCAGTGCTTTAACTGATGCCTGAGTGGTGGATTTCTGATTGCTGCTGGGAAAACTAACTGTTCACATTCTTTGTGGGTAATGGGGGAGAATAAAGACACCTCTTGGAAGAGATTCATCTTTCAGTATTGTTTTTTCTCATCAGGCTGAAAAAGATGTGAATTGCCTTGAACCGTGGATAGTAAAAGAAATGGATTCCTGTCTGTCTGACATCTGGTTGCATAAAGATATTGATTCCTTTGCTCAGGTGTTCCATCTAATTTTAACTGAAAATGTCAGTGGTAAGTTTTGTATGTTATTACATAACAAAAAAGCAACCACAAATTTATTTAAATTTCTATGGCTGCTTTCATCTTCAGATTCAAATGTTGTTACTTTTGCATTCTGATGCCTACTGAAAAAATGAATAGGGCTAGCAGAATTAATGAGTTGTTTAGTTCATTGTTGTTGTTTCGAAGTCTTGGCAGAAGCGTGCTTCTGAAACAATGTGGAATTCCCATGAACTGACTGCAGAGATGAGTGAGGAAACAAATTCTCTTTGGGCTGGGATTTGAACGCAATATTTGTAGAATATTTTGAAAAAAAAATAACATTTCTATTGGGTTTGCTGATTTTTTTTTACTTCTCAGTTGATTATAGGCACAGTGAGACCGGCGCGACTGCTCTGATGATTTCTTCAGGGAGAGGCTTTTTGAGTCAAGTAGAACAGCTGATCAGTATGGGAGCAAGTATCCACTGCAAATCATCCAATGGCTGGTAAAAAGCAAACAGAGAAACCAAAAGACAGATTTATTTGTCAATATAGGAGAGAGAAAGAAAATTGTATAACATCTGAATTAATTTGCTAACTTACCAGACTGCTGTAAGAACTATAGATTTTGGCAGCCTAAACCGTTTCTTAACTTCTGTTGAAGCACATTGTTTTCTGTAAATTCTACCTGGAATTCTTAATTACACGGTCTTGATTATGGGCTATAAGCTTGGTTTCAGTATGTCTTGTTTAAGACACTGGTTAGTGGAAAAACTGTAATCTGCTGAATTCCACCAGAATGTTTGGTGATTCTTATTTTCATGGAGTTACCTGCGTAAGAAGATCTTTGTGTTATGTTTCTAAATATGCTGTAGCATGTAAAAATATTTGTGAATCTGTAAAGACTCAAGTTTTGTGGTCATGAAGTGTGTCTTCATAGAAAAAGGAAGTACAGTAAGTAATTGTAGTATGGAAGGCTAAGAATTAGGATTCCAGGGCTCTGATATTTGGTACCAACACTTGAAAAACTTGGGAAGGAATGCAGTTTAAAGGTAAACCAGTGAACTGCATTGTGAGGAGGACAACTTCTGAAAGGCATGAAATAGTCCAGTATTTTCCCACATTTTGATGAAAAACGCCTGGGGTGTGACTTTTTGGGATGACTTAAAGGGTACTGCAAACAGGCAGGTCTGATCTCTGCACACTGGTGTGGGCTTCTTAAAGGAATGGCACACTGTTCCTCGTTCCACATTTCCTTGTGCGTGTTTGTGTTGTACTCCTGTGTAAAACTGACACTCTTGTGTGGTCAGGAGCGGAGTTACCTGAGAATCGGGTCGCTGTTAACACGTGTCCATGCACTTCAGAATGGGAAGTTGCAGATCCAGCAATAACAGCATTGCTAGCAATACAGAAATGGACACCAAAGTGTGGTGTCAGCTGTCTCCTCGCATGATGTGCTATTCATACTCGTCTTTTGAAGTGGAAAATCTGGTAAGAATACTTGTGCCACTCTTTCAGGACGGCTGTGGACTGGGCTAGGCGCTTCAGACAGACGGAGGTTGTTGATCTGTTGGAATCCTACAGGTAAGCTGCTTTGCAGAAGGAGTTGTGGTGAAAGGAAATTTGAGGCTTGTGTTCTTTTAATCAGAACAGGTTTTAGCTTTTTGTGCCTTAAAATCTGGGCTAAATAGCAGTACCTTTTTTTTGAGAACAGGAATATTTCAAAAACAAAGAACAAAAGCATTTGTAGTCAGTGTCACGTTGTTTAGGTTAGCACAACTTGCTGATTCTATACTATGAACCATTTTGTCTTCACATGCTTATTTTGGAAACAAATCTGTCACGTGTTTTTATCTGTGTGTTGTTGATACACAATAGACATAGTAAAGAAACTTTTGTCGAAGTAACGTGTACACTAGGCCGTTCAAGAATGCTTCTTTGATGAACTTACAGCTATCAGAGTTGAGGTAGTGTTTTGTAAAGGTTACGTTATTATAATTTCTCTTAGTGTAGTTTCTGCTAGTGGGAAATTTTTGGAAAATATGTATCTTTTAAATATTTTTCCTTGAACTGATAAACGAGAAAGGTCTTCAGACTTTCATTCACTTACGGTTGTGTCTCAATGAAGTTTAAGAAAACGAAAGTTAACACTAAAAATTGAAGCTGCATGCTTTGTTGGGTTAACATTTAAGTCAGTGAGCAGTACTAGTGCTGTGATTCTCTTCTGTGACACTTAAAATTTAAAATTCAAGACCGGTGGTCACGTTGGTCTTGATCTAAGTTTGAGTTGATGGCTGAATGCAAACCTGAAGGGAACAGCCTTCTGCGTATTTTTTTATTACAGTGCTTCATTCGGATTTGGAAATCTGGATGAAAGTTCCCTGGTCCAAAAAAGTGGTAGTGACCTTAGTGCAGAGGACAGAGAGCTACTGACAGCTTATCATCACAGCTTTGATGATGAAAAAGTGGATCTGGATCTGATCATGCACTTACTCCACAGCATCTGTCATAGCTGTGATGCGGGTAGGTAAATACCCACGCTCCCAGTGAATTGTTGTGGATTCAGCTTCTGATGAATCCTGCTCTTTCTTCGGAAATCCCCAGGAGTTAAAACCTTCCGAGGGCTGGGCTACGTGGCGCTGACGTGTGTTTGAATTTTCTGTTTAACTCTGCAAACCCACTTCCTTTTTTAGGAGCCATTTTAATATTTCTTCCTGGATATGATGAGATAGTGAGCCTGAGGGACCGCATTCTTTTTGATGACAAGAGATTTGCTGATAATGCTCCCAGGTAAAACCTTTAGTTTCTGTGGCTTTCCATTGCTTCTTTAGAGGATCCTTAAAACGTGCTTTTTGTCTTGCATTAGATACCAAGTTTTCATGCTTCATTCGAGTGTGCAGACTTTGGATCAGAAAAAAGTGCTTGAAACTCCACCTTCTGGCGTCCGCAAAATTGCAAGTATCAGAGGACTTGGTCAGATGCGACAGTGATCTACTTTGCCTTTGCTTTTACAGTTACTACAGTTTTGTTGTTTGGTTGTTTTTTTCATTGCAGATTCTTTCTACGAATATTGCAGAAACCAGCGTAACAGTCAGTGATGTTGTATTTGTCATTGACTCAGGCAAGGTGAAAGAGGTACGGCTGCCTTACATTGTCTTTGGGAAGTGAACTTCCTGGTGCCATTCTAAAACACACGGTGCATAAATTTTGGAGAACTTTTCTTTTTAACTTAGCAGTAGGCTGAGAGCTAGTGCCTGTCAGGCAACAGACCTCACTGAGAAGTTTCAACATCCATTTGCTTTATGACAAACACTGTAAATAGCTAGCTGTCTAAAAGCCCTGTAAAAACTAACGTAGGTTGAGGTGTTGATGTATCTTTTTTTTTTTTTTTTTGTAATTTAGTATTTCTGTTTGATTTTTAAAACAAGTCCTCCGTTTAGACCACCACCTTCCTGAGTCTTGGAGGACACTGGGAGTTCCTTTTGTCCTACTATTGTATCAAGTCCAAAAAGTACCCATTAAGCTTTTAAGCACTTTTTTGGGTGTGTTGCATGCCTATTCCTAAGTTACTTGTTCAAGAAAAGTGAGATAACATAACGAGGCAGTTTAAGATCTCGTGTATGGCTTTGAAAATGGAGTTGGATTTCGTAGGAGATACAGACACCAAATTTCTGAAGTTCTTATAATACAATTTCTTTTGGTAATTTTACATCAAATCTAGGAAAATAAGGAGGTAATTTCCAAGTGAGATAAAGAGGAAAACTTTATTTGGTATAATAATGTATTTTTGCTTGCTTTGTGATATCTCAGAACGCAGACCTGACGTATCTTTCACTGACTTGCAATTACCTGTTGACTAGAAAAAGTTTCATTTCGAAAACTGTGTAGCACAAAGATACTGCAGAGGAGGTACCATCATAAATTCACCTGGAACTGAGAAGATACCTTTGTGCTAGAAGCTGCTGTATATATTACAATGTCATACTTTTTAGAGAACTTCTGTTAGTAATCTAAATAACTAGTAACTTTTATTTCATGTGCCCTATTCAGTCTTGGGCTTATGTTCCTTCCTTTGTTTTTACAGAAGTCTTTTGATGCACTGAGCCGTGTTACAGTGCTAAAAATGGGGTGGATTTCAAAAGCCAGTGCTATCCAGAGAAAAGGCAGGTAATAAATGCCTCATAATGGTTCTTATTTTGCAGATCTCCACCGTCCTGTGTTTTAAGAATGAAGCACACAACATAATAACTGTTTCTAGCCTAGTCCAGTGTCGTGCTGGACAATGGCCAGCACTCATTCTCTGCAGATGAGTAGGGGTCAGCATGTATTTCCTTGGAATCATTTCCCAAGAAATGATTGTAGAAAAGTGATGCTCAGGCATTTCCCAAAGGTCTAGGTTGTTTTCCCCCCCATTAGTTTGTTCTCCTTCCTCTTTCTCCCACGTAGCACCAGCAGTCACAGTTTTCACGCCTTGTCTTTGGGCAGAGGACTGCCTATTTGACTTTCTCCAAACTATCCATGACTTAACAGGCCATGATCGTATTCTTCCCAACACTGTGGGTGAGGGCTTGGAAGTTTTGTAGCAACAAATGCCTGTTTCATCAATTCTGTTGGCATTAAGCTTCAAGTATTTGTGTGTGGATGTGAGAATTTGCTGTCTCTGTCCCTTCAGTCACAAGTTATTTAATCTTTATTCTACCTTTTACTCCAAGGGTTACTTCTGTTTGGGGGATGTGCAGGGAAGAAACGAAGTTTGCAGCTTAGATTCCTTACAGCGAAGGATGATTGAGATTTGGACTGGTCTTAGGTTAGCAAAAAACCCACAGACTTTACATAGATAAGCCTTGTTTTTGTTTCTCCAGATTTCTCAGTGTTGGGTTAAAATTACAATAGAAAATTTCCATGCCATCAAAAATAATCCACGCTTGGAAAACTCGCACCCCGTGTGTGACTTACCCTTAGCAACACCTTCTTCACAGAACTGCTTCTGCTTTTCCATTCTAAGTTTCTGTGTCTGTTTGTTGGCTTTTGGTTGGTTGGTTTTGTTTTTAGAAAAAAATCCTAATTTTCACAACTTCCCATACTTTATTTTCAAGGGCTGGGCGCTGTCAGCCTGGAGTCTGTTTTCGTCTCTTCAGCAGGCTCCGATTGCAGAATATGTTGGAATTTCAGTCTCCAGAACTTCTAAGAATGCCACTTCAGGTGCATGTTCAGTTTGAAATTGTAACTTTAAAAAATTTAATGTCGTCAAACCATACTATTAATTGCAAAAAATCGTGTGTTTGGGGTTTGTTTCCAAGTCTTAGTAACCTTTTTTCTTCTGCCTTTGAACTTGCAGGAGATTTGTTTATACACAAAGCTTCTGGCTCCAATTAATTGTCCAGTTGTGGACTTTCTTATGAAAGCTCCTGATCCTCCGCCTGCTGTAACTGTCAGAAACGCTGTGCACATGCTTAAGGTCAGGAAAGGAGTAGGTTTAGGTGGGAATTTCATTTGATTCCATATTTGTGGTGTAGCAGCCTATCTTACTGGCTTCTGTTTGTACTGAAGCTGTTTTTAATTACTTCAGGATCTTTTGAATTTTTGTTTCTTGTCTGTTTTCGTTTTGTGTGGGGGGATGTGTTTTTCCGTGTCGGGGAAGAGAGTGGTTCAAAGTCGTCTCTGTTAATAGTTGGACTTGCTGCTTTAGTGTTTGGGAACAAGTCTAGTTAATGCCCAGTATTCACATCCGTTCTGCTTTCGCTGTAAACTGATTTTGTCCACTGTCCCTGTCCCCCTCTCCTTTGTTTGTTTGTTTATAAACAGACCATAGATGCCATGGACCCTTGGGAAGATCTCACTGAGCTTGGTTACCACCTCACTGAATTACCTGTAGAGCCACACCTGGGTAAAATGGTGTTGTATGCTGTTGTGCTGAAGTGCCTGGATCCTGTTCTGACCATTGCCTGTGCTCTTGCCTGCCAAGACCCTTTTGTGCTGCCCACGCTGGCCTCCCAAAAGCGTGCAGCCATGCTGTGCAGGAAGCGTTTTGCTGCAGGGACGTTCAGTGACCACATGGCCCTGCTCAGGGCTTTCCAGGTAGGATTTCATTTCAGAGAGTACTCATCACAGGAGGTCACCCATCAAGGCAAATAATGTACCAGTCAACTTGGAGGTAGAGTGGTGGACTGTGATTAAGGCCTTGGAGAAGATGTTATTTTTGCCTAGTGGCTTTCCTGTGTACTGGACTCATAAATGTGTGAGGGAACACTTTTTGTGGTATGTTTTGTTGATGTTTCCAAACCTTGTAAGATTGTGAGCGTTCCCACCATGTGCCAACAGTGTGGCTCTTTACATCCTACTACACTGATAACTTCAAATCATGATCTTAATGTAACGATCTTTATGGAATGAATCATTTTAACTTGACGTAATGATCACTGGAGTGAACAGGTAAAGAGAATCTAATTCTTGAACAGGAAAAAAATCTAGTTTGATGCATTTACTTCCAGAGTGGGTTTTGCCTTCATTTTATTGACGTGAATGTAATTTTTTTAAAATGCATTTTTTAGTTTTAGCTAGTCAAACTGATAGGCAAATGTAAAAAACGTTTTCAGGCGTGGCAGAAGGCGCGCGGTGATGGCTGGGAGAGAGCCTTCTGTGAAAAGAACTTCCTGTCCCAAGCCACGATGGAAATCATCGTAGGAATGAGAACACAGCTGCTCGGCCAGCTTAGAGCCTCAGGTAAACAGCTTGGAAGAAATTCTAACCTCGTTTTAAAGTCCAGCCTATAGAAATTGTAGCAGAAATAATGTTCACTGATGTCGTTTTTCTTACTTAATTTGAATCAGACCTCCAGGTACGCGTTGATGCAGGGTATGGTGTAGATGAGGAAGTGTGGCTGATCTAACCGAAGGCATGCTCATCTCCACATGGCACTGCATTTCAGTGTCGAGATGAATTTCTTTGGATCATTATATTTTAGTAAATTATTCCCATGGGAAGTGTCTTTGTATTGTAGAAAATAATTGTATTCTGTGTTAGTCTGCAACCCCCTATCGGGAGGGATTTCAGTGTAATGGTTTCTTCTTGATGCTGTTAAGGTTGGCAGTGGTGAAAGATGCAACAGATTAGTAGTTTATTTCACCTTTGTTTTCAAATTCCTTTTGAGAGCCAAACACAAGCTAACATGGCACCGTTTTGTCCTGTTCTTCTGACAGGTTTTGTGAGAGCCAGAGGAGGAGCTGATATTAGAGATGTTAATACTAACTCTGAGAACTGGGCTGTAATTAAAGCTGCCTTAGTGGCCGGGATGTATCCCAATCTTGTGCACGTAGACAGAGAAAGCCTGGTGTTGACTGAACCAAAGGAGAAGAAAGTGCGATTTCATCCTACCTCTGTTCTTGGTCAATCTCAGTATAAAAAGGTAAAATCACTTTGAATTTATAGTTCACCAAATAGAGCACTTGGAATCTATCAGATGTTTTAGAAACGTCTTTTCCTAGTTGTCAGTACTTTAAAAGCAGCAAGGGCATGAAACACTGCAGCTTTAGAAAATCCTTTTCCTACCGGTTGGTAGAATTGGAGTTGGTTCATTTTTCCATTGTTTCAATTAGTCCTTTCTCTAGATGGAACAAGGCAAAATGACAAAAAACCACCCCTAGCTGTAAAATTGTTGTAAAGATATAATGATCCCTGCTCTTAAAAGCAAGAAGTTCTGCTCTGAAACTTTTCTTCTTTAACATCTCTTTTTAAAGCAAAGTATTTTGTTTCATGGTGGTAGGATAATTTGTGCATCGGGTTGAATTCTCTCTCCTGCTTTTTTATTTGCATGTATATTTTTATTAATTTTTATTTTTATATATGTATGTATTATATACGTATATAATTAGAGACGTATTTCTTCCTAAAGATACAGAATCACAGAACGGTTTGGGTTGGAAGGGACCTTAAAGCTTATCTCATTCCAACCCCCTGCCATGGGCAGGGACACCTTCCACTAGTCCAGGTTGCTCAGAGCCCCTCGCAGCCTGGCCTTGAACACTGCCAGGTTGAGGCATCCACAATGTCTCTGGATGAAATAAGAAAGATGTTAAAATGTACGTTAACTACAGGTAGAGGGTATAATAGCCCAGTCTGACCTGCTCTTGCCCAGGTTCCCCCAGCAAATGGACAAGCTGCAGCCATCCAGGCCCTCCCTACAGACTGGCTTATCTATGACGAAATGACCAGAGCTCGCAAGACAGCAAACATCAGGTGCTGCTCTGCTGTGACGCCTGTCACCGTGTCCCTCTTCTGTGGGCCAGCCAGACTGCCAAGTAACGCCTTGCAGGCATCCTCAGCCTTCCGAGGTACACTGGAGTGTGGATTTGGAATGTTTCCATTGGCACACACCAGTGTGTGATGTGCAAAGCTGCTTTTTCAATCATATGTAATGCAGATATTGGCGACTTCTGAAATAACAGAAGTGGAATGATTCTTGTAGCTATTCAGGAATAGTTTGTAGGTTCTGTAACAAATGTCTCAGTTTTGGGATTCCTTACAGATTCATATCCATAACTGACACAGTCCTGGGGTCTCAGAAGCTACAGTGCAGTTTGTAAGGAGAGAATGCAGCCACAATGTCTAATGGTAATACTAGTACTGAGGAGTGTAGCATGTGTGTTCTTTTTCTCCAGACTGCTTTATTTGATACTTCAGACCGGATTATTCAAACTGGATAATTTAGAAACAATCAGTATGGCAAACAAGACATACTGCTTCTAGCTGACACATGCATTTTCAAGATATTTTCCACTGATAATTTCTAATGTCAATTAGCTGTGCTATTAACTAGAAGTAATGGAGAATATATAGAAGTTTCCTTTTTTTTCTTATTTAAATGGAGTGCTGTAGGAATGGAAGCAAAAATACCTGCTGCTAGTTCTCATAGGTTGAATCAAACTAAAAGTCCAACTTATTTGTGAAGCTTTTCTGTCTTGCTTTTAAACTGTTGACCTTAGAATAGCGTTCATGCTGATTGAATTGCACTCTAGGAAATAAGGATTCCTAATGAATAGTCATACGTATCTATAATTGGTTTTTTTCTTACTAGGTCTTTATCTAGTAATCTAGTAAAAAAATCTGCTGTTTTACTAGGAAATAGAGCCACATGTGGTTTTACAAACAGCTTCAGGCAACGGCTGGAGAGTGGCTCGTGAATACTGGTGAAGGTACATGAGCTGAGTCAGACCACGTCAGTACAGGTTTTTACACAGTAGGATCTTCAGCAGGATCTGGCTACTTGATTGCTCCTATCTGGAGCAAAGACTTTGCAGTGTATTTGCAGAAAAGAAGAAGTAGTTTTACAACAGTTTACATTGTAAAGTCAATTTTAGAAGGAAAAATATTTATTGCTGGTAATACGGTAGTGTTCAGGTTTTTGTATATAAGTAGAAATAATACAGAAATGCTAATGCACCTTTTATCTTCAATTCAGGGGGAGGGGTATCTAATGATAGCAGTGACAGTGAGATGGAGGACAAGACAACTGCTAATCAGGCACTACTGAAGCTGGATGAATGGCTTCATCTCAAACTGGACCCTGAAGTACGTAAGAAATCACTCCTGTGTTTGCTTCATGTAGAAGGGTTATAAAAAGATGTAAAAAGGTTTTTGTAACATTTGAGTAGCCAGGAATTTTCTCTAAGAATGTCATGGTCCGCTGGGGTCTGTCAAACTAAGTACTCTGTGATTTAACCCATATTTCGTGAGCTCGTCAAGAGTTAAAGGGCTTCAGTCCCCTTTGGCCCAGAGCTGTCACGTGAATTCACGTGTTCAACGTGCAAGTCGCAAGGTTTCGTAACCTACCACCCATGCCTTTCATATCTTGTACCTATGAGCAGAAAGTCAAAAAATAATTGGTCACCTAATCCAACAGTGAGAGTGCTCATCCCTCTTCCTCCATCATGGCGTGGGTGTCCTGTCTCTCGCCTGAGGGAGCAGGAAAGCCTCAGCAGTCCAGATGCTGCTGTTGGATCTGCTTCAGAAACTTTCTGGGCAATATGATGTTTTATGTGTCTGAGCTTGGCAGTTTTGTCTGTTTCCACGAGTGAGCACTTTCTGAAGAGACTGCCAGACAAAAGATAAGGGCTGCAGGGGACAGCAGGCTGCAGGGGACAGCAGGCTGCAGGTGACAGTGGCTGCATAATGGCCCTTCTGCTCTTTCTGGCCTCCTGTCCTGCCTGTGTGGTGCTCCATCAGGCCACAGCATGAGCTGGGATAGCCAAAATCTGAACAGGAGCTGAGAGAACAGTCACATTGGCATATTGTGTTTTTCTTTCTCTGAGAGCATAACCAAAATCGGATCGAAAATGGAGCACTTGAAGCTGGAATTGCTAAAGAAAGTTGCTATCAGATTTTGGAAGGAGAAATAAAAACCTCTTTGAAACAGAAGGCTTTAGGTCATTGAAGAGCTGTGGCTGTGGTAGGAGGTAGTTTATGGATCACGAAACACTGGAACTTACCAGCTCTAATAATAATGCTCTCTGTCCTAGACATGTCCAGAAGAGTGATTTTTAAAAATTTTTTTTCAATGGAAGCATTTCTGATAACATGGGAATTAGACTCTAGTCTTCTGAATTTAGTCATTGCATTTGAGCAGAAGTCTGTGTAAGAAAAATGTCACTTAGAGCTCTTTTCCCTCAGGTATGACTGAAGAGTGCATGAGTACAGATGGATTTGATAGGAAGGGCGTAAAGCATGAAAAAAGTGGGTTTTCTAGACAGATAAAAAGGAAAAAAAAATCTGAGGATTTACAATACAATGTTAAGTTTAGTACAGAGCTAAAGGAAATGCTCCAAAAATGACCTTGCGCCCAAGGAAAAGAAAGTAAATGAACATCTTACTTTAAGTAAGAGTTATTCCCCCTCCCCAAGACCTTGGTCTTGCCTTTCAGTTTGGACCTTGTTCTCACTGGAAGGCGAGGTGCTGCCTGATAGGAAAGAGCAGGGTACTCTCACCTGCCTGATGGAATCTTCATCAGTCTGTAACAGAACTGGAATTCATTTCAGGCTGCTGGCATGCTGTTGCAACTCAGGCAGAAGTGGCACAGTTTGTTCCTGCGTCGTATGCGAGCTCCTTCTAAACCGTGGTCTCAAGTTGATGAAACAACTGTAAGAGCAATTACAGCTGTTCTGAGTGCTGAAGAACGGTCTGCAGGTCTGCAGCAGCCTTCAGGAATCGGCCAGAGACCGAGACCTGTGACTTGTGAAGAACTTCCTTTGGCATCTACATGGAAGTCAACCAACAGTAGAAAAAGCTCAACAGAAACTGAATTCTCTGACTCCTCTAGTGCTGAAAAGTAAGATGTTGAGGTCTTCTAGACACTGTAGGTTGCAATTTATGTATGCAAGCATCACTTAAATTTCTGCTAGTAATAAGGAGGTGGAAATAGTGGCAGTACAGTTGAAAGGTGTGTTACTGTCCTATGCTGCATTGTAATCTCACTGAGAAGTATTTCATACACGTGCCTGCTGTTTGAGAGAGCAGTCAGGAATATTGTCCATGAATTGTGATCTTTGAGAAGTAGCAGGAGAGGTTTAACAATGGCATTAAAAAACAATGCATGACCGGTATGGGTTTTTAGTTAGTGTTTAATGTATGTTGTAGTCGCTGTAATACATGTGGTCATGCAGTAGGCTGACAGGTATGTATGTAAATTGTTCAGTGAGTGCTCGTGAAACTCAAGGCATGTCCTTTTTAGAGTTTCAGTGAAATCTACATCTCCTGCACTCCACCAGCCAAAGAAGTACAAAGAAGAAGACATTTTGCTCTCCAAACGATCCTCAGATGACGGATCAGCTCAGTCCTCAGTGAAGCCTGCAGACAGCGGTAGCTGTCCCAGCCCCTGTGCTAGTCCTTCTTCTCCAGTATCTGCAAAGGTAGAGTTCTCCAACGTACCACCCTGCTCTTGAAAAGTAAAGGGATGTCTTGCTGATACCATTCTGCAACAATTAGGTATTTTACTGCTAAATTAGGAACCTGACTTAACTTTTCATTTATAACGGCTGCATAATACTTCCTTCTGGAACTTAAAATCTAGACTAAGTATCCTTGTTACACTAGTTTAATACAGCAAAGATAATATTTGTGGACTGCTGAGGTAAAGCTATCCAAAGTAAAAAAATGAGATTTTTTTTTTTTCTAATAAATGGTGAAGGTGTATTAATTTTTTTCAACTAAATTAGTACATTGTACACACACTTCTGAAGTTTTTGGATTCTGCCTTCCTCTGTTTCTGTAACAGCATCCATTGATACAGATTCTCTTTAAATATTGTGTTATCTGTGTTACCTGCCTTATTATGACTGCTTGGGGTTTTTTGTGATGGTTATTTTAACAAAGCACACATTGAACGAGCTTGTTGTCATAATTGTCCCCATATACTTGAATGGTAAACTGCAGTGATACTAAACAGATTGCTGAAAGGAAACCTCATGGACTCACTGGAGGATTTAGTAATTCCTCTTGAGTTTTTCAGCTTTTAGGTTGAGCCAGTGTAAAAGGAAGAAGACATGTTTCCTGAAGGTAGAAATGGGAGTGGTGTGCTGTAGGCTGCAGTCTAGGATGATTAATTTTGGTGCCATCTCAAGGCGTGGCAGACTTAAACAAATTGTAATTAATCACTAAACTTTTTACTCCTATTCTGCTCTACTTGATTTCGGCCCCTCACGGAGGAATTGTCGAGAAGTGCTTTCAAAGTGTAAAACAGACGTCGGATACATTTTAAAGCCATTTCAGACAGGAGCAGCTGATTTTACGTTTCTTCTAGAAGCTGGAGGAGGAAGGGAGGAGCACAGTCAAGGATTTCTATGTTCGTGTGTGTAAAGCTTCAGAAATAAAGCCTGGTTTATTTTGTTGTATTTATTCATTTAATTCATTTTTTCCAGGGCTGCAGATCTCCTTCACCAAGACAAAATGTGCCCGTTCGGTACTTTATAATGAAAAGTAGCAACTTGCAGAACATTGATATTTCTCAACAGAAGGGAATATGGTCCACTACGCCAAGCAATGAAGGGAAACTGAATGGAGCCTTTTGGGAGAGCAGCCTGGTTTACTTAATATTTTCTGTTCAAGGGTCTGGATGCTTTCAGGTGAGTCCTTAATCTAAAACTAAGTACTAGCAGTGGTTGGTGGTTTAGGAGGGTGCAGGAGATGACTGTGTGTAGTGTGGACAGCTTTGCTTATGACTCCTGGCCTTCTGAGAAGCAGAGCAGTGTGCAGATGTCTGTGCTTGCTGAAGAAAGAGCATTTAATTCCTCTCTGAAACATGCTTTTCTAGTTAGCTCAGTTTGTCCCTCGAAGGCGGAGACGGAATTGCCTCCAAACATCACGAGTCAGAATAATGTTTATACCCTACAGTAATCCTCTAAAACAACAAAAAGCGCCCCAAAAATCCTGACAAAGTCAGGGATTGCTACTCTTTGCATGCCAAAGTGTGTATTGTAAGTGAGCAAGGAGTTACAGGCAAGTCATAGCTTTTTAAAGCCAGGAAACTCATAAATTTCTTCATTAAAATTTCAATAAAAACTGGTTTTATTCACTTCCAGTTAGGAAGCTGGCCATGATTCTTCCAGAGCTGTGTCTCGACTTCGTGTTCAGTGAGATGTATGTCAACAGTTTGTTGGTCAAATCTGTGGTCAGTTGGAAGTTAAAAGCTTGACCTGGTAGTGCAAAGTTGCACGTTAGCTTTGAGCCAGCTAAATTCAGTTGTTCCAGGTAAAGAAAGGCCCACTTACTTCTTCATATATAAGCTATTTGTAAAAATCAGCTGAACTTAAAATCTAAGGAACCAACCAAAACACAGCTGTCTTGGCAATACCACTGAAGGACTGCAGTGACATCCTGCGTACGATGATTTGGCAAACGCAGATGTTAAGACTGGCAAGTAATTTTCAGCGAGCCAGTTGATACCGAAAATGGGCGGTTGCATTGGTGCTCTCAGACAGGGAAGCGGGGAAGGGAAGGCACGCCGACGTCAGGAGTGCAGGTGGTTGACCTTGCCCCGCCCTTCCAGTTGTGACAGGGCACTGCACCCTCATGGGAATGTGGGATTAACTTCCCTATTAATCTTCTGTTGTCCCCAACTGTCTCTTTCTAGTCCACTTTTTTTTTTTTCCACTGTTCCTTTCATTAATTCTCATTTAAGTCTGCCTTGAGCTATCTAGGACTGCGTGTCTTACAACAGCAGTGAGTGCTGGTAATTTACACAGTGAACTGCATCTTTTGGACTGCTACATCCTAACTGGCATAAATTCACCTGAATAGTTGATGCGTTGTCTGTGGGGTTGGGTTCGCTTCTGGTTTGTTTGGTGTGTGGGCAAATCAGGGTGTCCTGAAGTAAGTTAAATGCTATCTCGGGTTTGGGGTTTCTTTTGTTTTCTTTCTGAATCCTTGTCATGGTGGAATTTTGTCCAGCTTCACTAAAGAAGGAAATAAAAGCAACTTTGACTTCTTTCTTGGAAGAACAGCTACGCTCTCCTGATTCTATGTGAAAGTTAACATAGAGGGAATGTGAGAAGGAACAAATGGATTTCTGCAAAAATAACCTACAACTGACAAGGAATGTGAATATCTAACGGACTGTTCTCTACTAGAATATTCATCTTGATTTCCTTCTGCTTCAGGTGGTTTTGCAACAGCTTTTTAATCTGTTACGAAGCTCAAAAACCCTTCAGTGAGAATCCTGTCAGTGAGAGACATTCCTTACGGTCAAACCCTACAAGGCGTATTTGAAGTGGAAAAAGAAGTGCTACTTCTAACTTTCTAGATGTAAAACATTTTGGAAGCTCCAGCTTCATGGTGGAGAGTGTGTTAATCACTTTGAAACTATTTTGAAAGTTTCACAGGAAGTTCAGTTATTTCTCTCGTTCTGCCGCAGACAGATGGGGTCCCATTATGTCTGTTCTTTCCGTTTTTGTCCCAGGGGTTTGCTAGAATGGGTTCAGCAATTGGGCGTGAGAAAAGTCAAGACTGGGGATCTGCTGGTTTCGGAGGTGTGTTTAAGGTGGACTGGATCCGAAAAGAAAGCATTCCTTTTCAGTTTGCACACCATTTGCTCAACCCGTGGAACGACAGTAAGAAAGTACAGATAAGTAGAGATGGCCAGGTAATGTTACTCTCTTCTAAAGTTTTCTTTACTTGGTAGAACTGTGCATTTTTTATTGGCTTGTTCAGTTTGTCGCCGCTTGTTCATGTGTCTGCTAATCTGAATCCCAGTCCGTTGGTGCATTGTACCTTCAGCGAATGCAGAATTACCGCGGAAGTAATGGAGACATTTTGATAAAATCAAAACAGCTTCTTGCTTATGTGTTTAAAAAATGATTTAAAGGTGGATGCTTCCAAAAAGAAGTTGTTGGGGTTTTTTTGTAATTTAGTTCTGGAGGTTTGTGCCGTGTTTGGTTGAGATGTATTCTCTTAGACAGTCTGTTACACCCAAATAACTGTTCATAATTAGAAGGTTTTTTTCTGTAAAGCCTGAAGAGAATCCCGAGTTTTGAGGTAGAGTAAAGCTTAGGACCGTTCCCAAAGCTGTTAAAGCTCTAAATGCAACTACAAAAAGCCAAAGAATTGGCACAGAATTTCTCTGTGGCAGTTTCTGCCCTCTCTCCATCCCCTCCCAAAACATCTTGATGACTCAAGAGCTAAAGTGTTTGTTTCACCTTCTCTTCTCCAAAACCTCTCTCCCGTTGTAAGAAACTGGAGGAAAGAAGTACAAGGAAAGGACAGCCACCGTATTTCCTGTGACCTCTCTTTCCACATTCTCCACCACGCTTGATGGCATTCAACTTACAAGATGTGGAAAATAATGATCTTTAGTTAGTAAGTGAGTGACCTGTGGGAGGTACCAAGTATCTGGTGCGTCTCTTCTTGTGTATGGAGGTAGTGTGTTCACTGGAATTATCTTTGGGAGAACTGACATCTCCCTGGGAATGGAGACACCCCAAACAGCCTGTAGGCCAGGGTGGCTTCTGAAAGTTTTTATCTCCTGCTGAACCCTAGTAAGAAAACCTTGCTCTGCTGGGAGTTCTAATGTTTGTCCCAATAGCAGAAGGGATGAGCTCTTGGAGAAAGTTTGAAAGCAATCACCGGCAACCTCACCTACTTCAGTAATAAATAGTTTCTGTATGCTCAGTGGTAGCAGTGCAGATAACTTCCCGGATTTCCCGATCCTTTCTAGGAGCTGGAACCACAAGTTGGAGAGCAGTTGCTGCAGCTTTGGGACCGTATTCCTTTGGCAGGAAAAAACCTGACCGAGCGTGCCAAGTAGTACGGCAGAGGTAGGTACTGCTGCGTTGCTTCCTGCCTTTGTGTAGAGGAAAAGCTGTCCACGTACAGTGTATCATCACAGTACAGTCTTTGTAGCTTGTGGAAGGACAGGTACACTTGGTACTAAATATTCTATTCATTTTGATTTTTTTCCAGCTGGTTTAGGTTGTTGAAACGCCAGCCACGAGAACCAGCAGCATGTCTCCAGTAAAGATGAGGAAGAAGGCGGCGCAACAACCTCCTGACGTTCTTAGTCACGCTGTGCAGCTAGAAGTGGAAAACTAAGAGGGAATTGTGTTGTTTTCAGTGTTTCCTTGCCAGCCTGGTTTTTGGCTGAGTTGGTTTTTTTACAGTAGCGTGCAGCTGATACTTAAAAATACAGTTAAGTTCAAAACAAAGTTTGAAACAACAGACCCCTTGTAAGTTGTCTGTGGGTTTAAAATAGCATAGCAGACAGTTCAGATATGCAGTTTACAGTTAAAGCTTTCTCAGCCCAGTACAAGGTATGAGAATGTAAATCTTAATTAATCAGTCTTGCAGTTCAGTTAAAAAAATAATAACTCCAACTATGTTGAAAGGCTCCGTAAGTGTTGGTTGAACTTCTGCATCCACAGTGCAAGAGAGAAGAATGTAGTCATATAAACACCTAAGCAGCTGGGGATGGGAATTTTTAATTTATTTAAATGTAATTATTTTTAATTCGTTTAAATTTTTTTAATTAATTATTTAATTATTATTGGATTTGATTATTTTAATTAAATTTAATTTAAATAAAGAAGAAGGAGCACGAGACTTTTGAGACTGGGTGTGTCCACTGGGTGTGTTTCAATTATTTTTCACCTTTAAGCTGTGACTCACACCTTGACAAGCTGAAACAGTCTTTCACAGGCCTGTGGCCAAGTGGCACTTCAGTAGTTCACTGACTTAGGCACTGGTAGAAGATTTGTATTTCTTTAAAAGAATATAAAAAACAATTGCCAGTACAATTTCCATGATCATTTAACATAGTCTTTGTGCTTTCTTTCAAGTTGTTTCTTTTTCTTCCATACCACTACTGTCTTGGTTTATTTGGCTTTTTCTTACTCCTTAACATACTGTACTGTAAGGCTGGTATAAATTCAGTGTGATCACTGTCAGCACTGTTTGTGGTCATTCTTTGGCTAAACCAAAACTTTTTTCTGCTGCTGAGCCTCTACCTATTTTCTCATGTCTGTTCAGGCTATTACCCTGTGCATCCATTTTGCCTTCTGTGTAGCGACCTCCATACATGCACCATCAGTTCTGCCTTTGCCAGGACTAACTGGGTGCATGTAGGGCTGTACTGCCTAACACACTGTGTCTCGAGACAGTGCATGAGGCTCTTGCTGCCTTTTACAGTACTTCCAGGCCTGTGCCCATGCAGGAATGTGGGGCAGTAGTGCCTTGTACAGATTTACAGGGCCCTGTGCACTCCAGGGACGGAGCTGGCCCAGAGAGGCAGCACAGGTGGGGTGTAATGTTTGGTTAAGCAGCCCAGATAGGACTTCTGCAGCTTGATGATAAAAGGGACAGTCCAGCCATGGAATTTGCATTCCACAAGGCCACTGGCCAGTCTAGATCACTTGAGTGGAGAAGAGATTGTACCCTGCTTGCCTGCCTGACAGAGACATGGTCATGGTAAGTCTCTGTATGCCCAGATGTTAGATCTAGCTCAGTCATGGTGAATTACATGATATTATTATTATTACCCAAGTAACTGTACTACTGATCTGTATTTTCTCGTGCACTGTATTTAGAAGTGGACTGTTTATCCCTTAAGCTGTTGGTCTGGTGTCTGTAACCATCTCCTTTTAGCAGGGCTGCCTAAAGCCCTTACACTCCGGTAGCAGAAGTGGAGTGCCACTTTGTGTGACGATACCAACAGCATCATCAGCCTGCAGAAGAACTCCAGCACTGCAGCATAGTTTTTAGAGATACCCCACCTGCCTGATCATGACTGAGTGTGATCACCATACCTGAAGTGAGAACTAAAGCAGGAAGAAGGGCAAGGACCTGAACCTATCTGAAAAGTAATAGGGCAGCAGCAACAGCCAGCAATTCAACCCAATCCTTGCATTGGTGATGACAAATGGGAGAAGTGGCCTGTGACCATCCCCTCAGCAACAGTAAAAATCCCAGATTGGAGGTTGTTCTGTGTTGAGAGTAAATTAAGTTCTTGCAAGCTAGACCATTGTCCATAACTAGAGTGTGGAGGAAGGGAACATAAAGAGGGTTCTGAAGAATAGTCAAGAGTTTTGCAAGGTTTGTTCATACATGAACAAAACTTGGCTGAGGAGTGCCGGTTCCGGACAACTCCAGTCATGTTCCTCAGCACAGAAGGTCCGAGCTTTGCCAATGTCTCATGGGAAAATGCTGAGCTGTGCTGCCTCCTCAGGAACATATTCCTGCAAACAGGGAAAGCTGGCAAGCTGTTTAGCCATAGACCTTTTTTGTTGTTGTTAAATACTGTGCAGCGTGAAACTGCTAATCTGTCGCAACTATTTGCTTCAATATTTGCTTTCTTGCATTTTCTTTTCCCCACTATTGAGCTGGTGTAATTTCTGCTCCGTCATCACAACACCTACAAAGACGTGGTGGGCTTAATTGTAGTGAAGGATTTTTTGTAGCTTCCATTTTAAATGCTTGGCACCGGCTGTTGTAGAAATGAAATCACAGCTCCTACCTGGCAGGCCCAGCACAGGCTTGTGGTTGGATTAGTCCATAGTTACTCCCAGGCACTTTGTCTTTAGAGCGAGTTAAGAGGGGTTTCTGCAGCTACTAATTCTAACTTTTGTTTTTGTGAAGTGATGCTGTAGTGATTGTTCAGAGCAGCCACTTCTCCAGATGTATTCGGTCGTGGTGTTCACTGTCTGGAAAACATTAGCAGTTAGTCTCGTGTTGCTCTACATCTTGCTGTTCCCACTTAGCTGCTCTGCTTTCCTTCCCTGTGGATCACGCTGCGTTGCTTTCAGCCGTCACCCCCGCTGCCTTTGTTGCATCTTCTGACAGGAACTGCAGTGCACAGAGTAGGTGATGCTGCTGGATTAAAAGCTTTATTTGCTGTTTTGTTTCATTTGGCAGATGTTGAAATGTGTCACCTAAACAGGAAGGGTAAGTCTGGGTTTAAAAGCAAATTGGTTCTAAGGAAAGCAGATTGGGGGTTGTATTACATTAGAGAATAGTCCTGAAAACACTAAAAAGCACGTCTCATTGCCAAATCAGGCAGTCTAGAGAGGAGGCTCTATTTTATTTGTGTCAAGCCAAGAAGCAATTTTAAAGCTGATTTGGCACCATGCGGGTGTAAATTTACTAATTTTTGCCTTGTGCTGTATAGTGCACAACTCTGAGATTTATGGCCTCATCTCTTTTAAGTTTGCAGACATGAGTGATCGTACTGCATTTGGTACTGCTGGGGTGTGAGTAAAGGTTGTAGCACAAAGCTCCTAAATCATGTACCACTTCCTTCTATCCACAGGGAATGTCTGGTGAATCCTGGCAGCACTCATATAAGGCCAAGGAATAGGGAACAAAACACAGCTGCCAAAGTTGCTTCACTGTGAGGGCAAAACCCAGTCCAGTGGAGAGCACCAGGCCAGCGCAGCCCGCCCTGCCCTGCCTTCAGCACCGTGCGGAGCCGTGCGGCACCCCTGGCAGGCAGCCGGCAGCCGCACGTGGGGCTGTGCCGCGGGGGCTCCTGAGAGCTGGCGCGGCGCTGGGACAAGCCGCCCCAGCCCTGGCGCTGCCCTTCTCCAGGCTGCGGGCAGCAGCACAGGCTCTCTGTCCCTGCCCAATTGTCTGCAGTGGCCACCGGCCCGCAGGCGCCCTTGCCCGTCCAGGGGATGTCCTCGCGCAGGGTGCCGCAGCTGCACAGCCGCACTCGGGGGACGAGCGAGCGCAGCTCGGCCAGAGCAGAAGCTCGCCTTACCTTCCCAAGCTCACCTGGGAAGTGAGCGGCCAAGTCATCCTCCCTGGTCGGACGGGGCTACGGCAGGAGCGTGCTCGGGATCAGCCTGCAAGAAGCCGGGTGCGCTCGCAGAACAGCACAAAGGGCCGGCGGCCGGGTGCCAGCCAGCCCTGGCAGCCTGAGCGTGGCACACAGCTGGCAGCCTCTGGCCCACCGGCCTCTCTGCCCTGCGCAACAGCAGTCCTGCCGCTGGCCGCAGCAAGGACGTGCCAGTGGCGCCAGCGGCTCCCCGGTGCCTCTGCCTGCTGAGTAGCACCACAGACAATTCCTCCCTCCTAGCCACACATCCCTGACACGCCAGCGCAGGCAGACGTGGGTGAGAGGCAGCCTTTCTCACATTTGCCAGGTCCTCAATCAGCCTCTCCACCCTCCTGGCACTCAGTGTCCTCCTCGGGGCAAGAGAGAAGTGGAAGGAGGTGAGCAGCGATGTCTCTGCAGCTCGGCTGGGGGAGGGAGCGGTGCTCAGGCACAGAGCCCAGAGCAGGGAGACACTCGCTGCACGGCCCGGCTCAACTCCTTCTCCAGGGCTTTCATGGATGGGACACAGGTCACTCGGGCTCCCTTGGTCCCGTGAAGAGGGAGAGAGCTGGATGACCCCCAAGCTGCCTCTCCTCTCTTGTCAGGCAGCTCTTCCTGAGAGCTGCCCACAGTTGCAGGGGCAGCTCTCCCCAGCTGTGTTCCCCTGTACGGCTGCTCCTGAAGCACTCCCCAGCTTACCCCTGTGGGGTGCCCACCCACAGCTCCTTCAGCACCTGGAGCCTCAAAAAGAGGCGAGCACAGGCCCTGCTGCTCCCCAGCCCGAGGGCAGACGTGCACCTGCCTGGTCCTGTGGGAAGGACACAGGGGCAGGACGAAGCCCCATGGTGAGGGTAGGACAGAGTTGCTGCCCAAGCCCTGGTTCCCTTTGATGTGCCCCAAGCAGAGGCTCTCACCCCTCCCTTCTGGGGACCAAAGAGTGCTTGGGGGATGTAGGACATGGAAATACCCACATCCACTCCCTGCCCAGGCTCGGCATGAAGGGCAGAGGTCATTCCCAGGCTGGTGTGTGCATGGCTGGAAACCTCTCCTGCCCTGCCATGGCATGTGGCACCACAACTCACCCAAAAGTGGCAGTACAGGAGCTGGTGGGACAGGTGAGGATGCTGGAGGTGCCGTCTTCATTGCTGCCTTCCTGCTGCTCCTCCACTTCTCTCTCCACCACTGCTGCTCAGCACCCACAGCTGCTCCATGTCCAGGCAGAGCCGTGGGCGCGGGGTGGTGTCCCGGCTGCAGAGAGCAGAGGCAAGCAGGGCGTTGCGTGTGGCCTCCCACACACACTCCCTGCTGCAGAGCCCTGGCATCCTGCCCTGCTGATGTTGGGATGACACTGGTGCATCCAGCACCAAGGTGCTGGGGCCTGGCACTTACGGCAGGGTGTCTTTGCCCCAGAGCCAGGGATGGGGCAAAGGCAGCTGGGCTCTGAAGGTTTTACTGCACCTTGGCCACCACCAGTTCCTCCTGGAGGAGGAGAAGGCGCTTCTCACTCATCTTTGGGCCGCGGCTCAGAGCCGCGTCCGCGCTCAGCACCGCCTCGCCGCCGCTGAGAACCTTCCTGCGGTGCAGAGAGCAGCGGCCGTGAGGAAGGCGGCCCCTTCTGCCGCGGGACCCGGCCGTGCCCGCGTGTCCCCAAGCTGTGGGGGAGCCTACCTGGAGCCGAAGCAGCTCCTGGCCTGGGACAGGAGGACCCTGGCCTTGCCGCAAGGACACGGGCCAGTCGCTGACAGCGAGGATGGGAAGCAGGATGGCAGGGCTGGGTTGGTGCCGCTCGGCCAGACCTTGCCTTCTCCCGGTGTCCATCTGGGCCGGGACAGCTCCTTGCTGCTGGTTCTGCTGGACGCTGGCTCCAACTGACCAACAATTAGAGCTCAAGAGAAGCTGGGCTAGGCACTGAGGAGGGACACCGGGGCAGGACTTGCTTCCGGGATGGGCAATGCCTGCTTTGCACTGGGGAGCCCAGACACACCCGAGGCCAAGGCTCATCTTCCTCCACCTGCTGCCAAGGCTTTGCCTCCTGCAGCCCAGCATGCAGTCAGCTGCCCTTGCCCCAGGGCCACTTCAGCAGCTCCAAATTGCTCAGCCTGCAGTTGACCATGACCCCACGTGTCTGCACAGCTGCTTTACAGCTGGCTCTTCCCCAGCATCTCCTGGTGCGAGGGCTTGTTCCTCCCCGGGTGCAGGACTCAGCTCTGAACATCCCAGCCCCTACTGATGGGTTGTGACACATGGCCCCGCCCTCCACGCCCTTCCTTAAGTAAACAAAGAAAAATTAAACAAATAAAACTGTTTACAGCTGGTTCCTTGTGCGATGTGAAGCTTTCCTCCCTCTCAAACACTCACTGGTGCCTCTTCCCCAGCAAAAGTCTTTCCTAGGACAAGCCCTCCATTTCTAGGAGAGGCGCTCTTAACTGGATGCACGTGACACAGTCTATTCCGGGAGAGCCACAGCTGCTAAAAGCTTTCCAAGCCCTGCATTGGTGATTTCCGGGACCAGCTCCTGGGCCCACTTGCACCAAAGCTCAGGACAGCTGTATCTCATGGACGTCATTCAGGTTGAATCCTGTGTCCCCCGACCACCCCCACAGGCCCATCAGCACAGACAGTGCTGGTGGGCTGCGCTTGAGCAGCTGCTGCCCTGGGCTGCCGGCAAAGGTGGTGTCTGCATCCCTGCTCTTCTGTCCTCCCTTTAGGGGCCTGGTCAGCGACACCGGCCTTTCTCCCTGGGCATGACCATGGTGGTAGAAAACAGAGTCCTCTTGGTGCACACCGGCCAAGCTGTGGGAATGTCTCTGGCACACCTGCTGTGTCAGCTTTCAATCCCCCAGCATGCTGGAACTAAGCCAGGTCCAGGAGGAAGAACAGCTTTTGATGTGTGTTGTTTTGATTCTTATGGGTGTTTGGAGCTAAATCTGGAGGTGCCTAAACCACAAATTTTGGAGGCAAGAGACAGCCTGGAGTAGTGACTGTGAGAGACTGCACTATCTCTTAAGGATCAATGACTCAACACATTTGCTCACTTGTGCAGGGCCAGGGTGCTTTGCAAGGCCAGGTTTGCATCCCTCGAGGGAGGAGGTGAGGTTTTGGTGAGTAATGGCTACTGCAGAGGGGGTGAACTATCACTGCCTGGAGGCTACAAATCGGGCTTTGAGGCTGATTAAGAGGCAAATCCTGCAAGGCTTCTTATCTTGCTAGTTGCTCTCCCTTACACAACTCCCAGCTGTCCAGGCAGGTACCTGGGCATTCCCACTGAGCCTGACCTTATTTAAATCCACTGGACTTTGTGTTTCACGGGCTTCTTCCCCCATCCCTGACAAATGATGACCGTCACTTTGACCAGCAAATGTCTAAGCTGCAACAGCCCAGTCCCATCGCAAGATCTGTGAGAGGCGATACGTTTTTTACTCTATCTTTTCTCTCTCTCTCTCTTTATCTATCTCTCTCTCTATCTTAATCTTACATTTCCTTATGTAATATTTTTGTGTTGTCATATTGCTATACGTCTATAGCTAATAAGAACTGAAATGGCCTGCTTTCCATTGCAACCAAATTGTTCTAAAAGAAACCCTAAATATATATATATAGGGTTTATATATAAACCCTATATATATATAGGGTTTAGGGTTAGGGTATATATGTATACATATTTACAAACGCTGATCATTCATTCATTCATTCGCTCATTCGTTCAGTATTGATTCACTCTAAGCCGATCCAAGGGATTTTTGACAAGAACATGGGTTACTCTCGCCTTCATGGACGTGGGTTGTAACAGTGACCGACTGCCAAATCGCCACCTTAGCTCTGCAGAGATGTTGCTTTGCATCAGCCACGTCTCGCCCAGGACAGCTGTCCCACAACAGACTGGAGGAAGCTGTGATGAAGAAGGATCTGAGCAAAAGCCCTCTCCAGTTGACAGCTACCCCTCCCTACCTTTAATTTGTAGGTATTTTGGACTTGGATTAAGCACATGCCTAAGGCATTTGAGAAACAACCTGTCCGGTTTTCGTTAGATGTGTCACTGCAGGGTGAGGAAGGAACCCCAAAGGCTCACGACATGGGCTGTCAGGGGGAGGCACAGCAGCTACTTGACCTCATCAGACATTCCCCACCCTTGTCCCAGTGCTTGTGAAGCTGACATACCCCTGCCCCTTGGGCTCCACCACGGTGTCTCCCCCATCTCCTCTGAGGATGCCTGGCAGAGAGAGGGGCATGCATCCAGACAGGTTTTTGCCTTTTGGTCCTTGTCTGCTCTGCCTGCAGGGACACTTGGCTCTTCCAAACACAGGTCAAGAAAGCAAAAGCATGTGCAGCTAAGCGACTTCTTGCAAGACAAGAACACATAAAGCAAAACCCACCCAAGCCCTTCCCCAGTTATCTTCTTGATGTTGACATTTCTCGTATCCCAACTCCAAGGCTGTGACAACCCTCCACCCCTCCTCATATCTGTGGATGTGTCTGTGGGTGCTGGTGGTTCCTCCAGACCGCCCTCCTACTCCCCGAAGGTCATCCAATTTTCCCATCATAAACTCCCCCAGCACCTTCACCCACACGCAGGAAAGCCTTGCTCTCAGCCCAGGTGCTGACAGTGTGCCAAGCAGCCCTTGCCATCTCTCCCGAGCCTTTTCCTCTGCACAGCAGGCTGTGGCTGTGGGCAGCTCTTGCAGGCATTCGTTGGAGAGAGGTGGCTGCCAGGCACAGGCACCTCTGGGCAGCCAAGCTCGCACGGGCTGGGCTGGCCACGGCCGGCTGCCGAAGCCAGCGTGACCTTCTCGGTCTTGGCCAGCACAGCCTCGAGCTCCAGCTGCTCCTCCTTGGATGGGCTCAGCAGCTTTGGCCCCAGGCAGACGGCCAGGTTGCTGCAGGTCATTCTCCTGGTGGACTTGTGCTGGACAATGTGCCGCGGCAGTGCCAGCAGCTGCCTGAGGAGGAGCAGGTTTGCCGTGGGCAACTCTGGCCACTCTGAGGGAACAGGAAGGCAACGTCCACCAGGCAAGATGTTGCCCACTGCCGCCCCCAAAGCTGGCACGAGGCAGGGGGCAGCCAGCGGCTGTGGTGCGCAGCTTTGCAGGCTGTATTGAGTGAGGGGGTGCCATCTTGGGCTGGGGGGCCATATGGCATCAGGGGAGTCATTTGGGGCCAAGGGGGAGCAGTGAGAGGGCAGCAGTGACTTCTGGCACAGTTGTGTCCCAATCAGAGCGCCAACAAAGGCAGGAGCCCGTATCCAGAGCTGACAGCACTCGCACAAGGTGTGCTTGGCATTCTCACCGTGACATCGTGTGTTGGAAGCAGCAGCTTTCAGCGTGCCTCGCTGCAGGGGGCATGGATTTTGTAGCTGACTTTGCAGCTTGTTTTGCTTCCCCTTCAAGGGACCTGGCTGCGCTTTCCTGCCCTTTTCCCCTTATTTCCAGCCCTTTTCTCTCTTCACATTTCCTGTCCTTTCCCCCCTCACATCTCCCTCTCCCCCCAGTCACAATTCCCACAATTTCCCCACCCTGTTTCCTGCCCGTTTTTCACTCACGTTTACCACCCTTTTCACCTACTTTCCTCACACTCTTCCTCTTACATTTCCCATCCCTTTCCACTCATGTCTCCTGCCATTTTTTTCACTCATGTTTTTCACAAGTTTCCCCTCATATTTCCTGCCCTTTTCTCCCCTCACCTTTCTCTCTTTCCAGTCATGTTTCTTGCCCTTTCCTCCTCAAGTTTCTTACTTTTCCTCTCATGATTCTTGCACTTTTCTCCTCATGTTTCCTGCTATTTTCTCCCCTCATGTTTCTCTCCTTTTTTCCACTCAGCTTTCTCACCCTTTTCTCCTCATGTTTCTCACTTTACCCCTCACATCTTCCACCCTTTCTTTGCTCATATTTTTCTGCCTTTTCCCTGCTCTGGTTTCTCACCCTTTTCCCCTCACGTTTCTCTCACTTTTCCCTTCATGTTTCTCAAAATGTTCCCCTCACATTTCCTTCCCGTTTCTCTCTCTTTGTCTGTTAAGTTTCTCACCTTTTCCCCCTCACGTTTCCTTCCCTTCTGTCCTGGGTTGCAGTGTATTCTATTACCATCCTCATGAGCTGTTGAAATCAGGAGGGGCAGTGTTTCCTTGCCTCCTTCCCCCAGACTAACTTTCTGTTAATGGCCCATCAATGCCCTGCCGCATGACTCACAGATAACTCCCTCCGGACCATCCTCTGCTAATGAGCCTAATCAACGCCTGGCCTCATGACTCATTATCCCATTGTGAGATGCTCCACCCAGAGAGAGAGGAACCAAGCATTCCATCCTGGATATAATCTGAGATTCTGAACTCCAGAGGTAACCTTTCCACTGGATTTCCAGAGGACAAGAGCTACACAGCCACCACTGGACTTTCTGAGGAAGAGCGGACCCTTTCTACAGGACCACTGCTTCAGGAGGACTGCAGCCACCATTCTACCAGACTGCTACCACCACCCTGACTAACAGGGTGTCAGGTTGTATCCTGACTCTGTCAGTTTGAACCAGTGTTTTCTTTTATTTTTTTCCTTTTCTTTAATTTCCCCATTAAATTGTTATTCTGACTTGGCGCCTCCCACTGGTTTGTTTTCAAACTAGTACACCTTCATTCCCCTTATATTTCTCACCCTTTCCCGCTCGTGTTTCTTAGAATTTTCCAGTCGTGTTTCCTGCCCTTTTCTCCCCTCACCTTCCTCTCCTATTTTCACTCACATTTCTCACCATTTCCCCCTCAGGTTCCCACGCTTTTCTGCCCTCACACTTCTCTCCTTTTTTCACTCACATTTCTCAACCTCTTCCCCTCATGCTTCTCTCACTTGTCACCTCACATTTTCTGCCCTTTTACCCCTCACATTTCCCACACTTTTTCAGCCACTGGTTCTTGTCAGTGACTGTTTCTCTTCAGTAGTTTATGAGCTTCTCTTCTTTTTTTCCTGCAATCCCCTACTCAAAATAATGGGTGCCAGAGCAGCGGCCCAAGAAGCTCCTGCCTGTGTGTCTGCTGAACAGAACGTCTGTGGCTCAACCTGAGGAATCTCATTAAGAACAACCTAAACTGCAATGGACTTCCTGCTGCAGTTTTGGTTTGTTTTTTTTCTTCAATTCTATATAGTTTTCATAATGTTCCAAATAAATAGGTACCCTGAGGGATACACATCGCAGGTGAGCACCCACTGCATGATCTGCTTCAGGCAGATCCCATCTCCTTCTTCATCACCACACCGTCACTATGACTCCTGCCTGGAATAAACTGGTTGTGGTGCCTCTCTGTATTGAAGGATCTCCATCTGCACAGGAAATGCTTTTGGTCTTTTTTTTTTTTTGGGGGGGGGGGGGCAGGGGGAAAGAAAAAGTTTTTATTTTAAAACGTTCAAACCCTGGATTTTTTTCTATTTCTACCAATTTGAATTGACTTGAGATCAGATTAAAGCACTGCCAGCCGAGGTTACAAACGGGCTCCTGTATCCCTGTGCGCGCAGAACAAAGGTGCTGCCACACTGTGTCAGTCCCCCGGCTGTCTGTTATCTCCATTTCAACAGGCGACTGAAAGAGGGGGCTCCGCCGGCCCCGCGCTGCTCCGGGCCGGGGCTGGGCCGGGAGGGGCCGCAGGACGCGCTGAGAGGCGCCGCCTCAGCCCCGGCCGCCATCTTGTGCGTGGCGGCAGCGCCGGCGGCTGCGGGCGGGACGCGCTTCCCCGGCGCTGTTTCCCATCTTTCTTTCCCGGGCTGGGATTTTGCAATGTCTTTCCTGGGTCACACTGCTTTATGCTTGTACATATACAAGTCACTGTTACGCATACTCACACTCATTTTACTCTAAGCAATGGGAGTAAGAGGGTTCAGATGAGCATCCAAACGTTCTCTGACCGCTGTAGCTTCACCCTGCAGTCACTGCCGGCTCGTACCTCGGCTGTTGGCCTGGCCATGATTTCAGCATCACCAGGGGTGCTCTGCCGGTGGAGTGGCTTCTTGGGGGGCTGGGAATATTTCTGGGAGCTATCAGGTTTCCTTTCCCCCAGGTCAGTGGTTTCTGTTCCAGCTAGGAGTGGAGGGGCCTGCCACAGCCTCCTCAAGATCTTCGTGCAGCTCTTCCTGCTTCCCATGGCTGGGAACAGGGCCACTCGGGGCGCTGCTGTGACCCCTATGAAGAGCAGCAGTTGAGGTGCTGGGACATGGGGGCTCCTCTTGGTCAGCTCCAGCAGGGCTGCCAGAAGGGGCCAGGCCCTCCTTGGGAGACCCTCCTTGGGAGGCAGCGGGGCTGGGAGCAGCTCTTGGGCAGCCCTCCTGCTCTTTAGCAGTATGGTCGTCCTCCATAGGAGGCCCAGCAGACATCGGGCCTCCTTTCTGCATCGTCGCAGAGCGACATCAAAAGGCTGCTGCACAAATGTGTCTGTACCGTTTTGGAGGAGGGCTCCAGCAGGTGGACCAAGAAATCTCCTTTCAGAGCAAAGACGCCCAGGAGAGACATTACAATGTCTTCCAAAAATAGGTGCCCATGAAATCTGATTCTTAAAGATGAGTCTCAGCTCCTGACACAACCACAAGGGAATGGGAACTGCCACTTGTTGTCTTACGTGGTGGGCCAGGCACTGCTGCTTGATAGATGGATTAGGGGGATTATCAGCCGTATTTGCCTGTGACAGCAAGGTCCTGCACATGAATGCAGAGGTGCAGAAGGTCCTCTCAGTCCTGTTTCTGCATGGTTCTGGGAACCAGGGGAATCCCTCTTGATCCTGTGAGGCACTGAGTTTGCAAAGTAATGGTTCCTTTGTTGTTGTTGTTGCTGTTGCTGTTGTTTTCCCTTTGGGCAGCATCCATATTTGAAGCCAGCCGAGCCTCTCTCCAGACAGCACTGATCATTGAAGTGAAGCAATGGAGGGAGTTCAGGAGGTGGTGTTGACCATTTCAGGATGACTCTCTCCAGCACCAGCTCTGAGTGGGGCTCAGAATAAAACCTCTATCAAACCTTAACTCCATTGGAAGATTCCCTTCCTTGTCACCCTGGGAATAAGCTCTACATTCACTTTCTGAACTGTCCATTGTTTTTTCAAGATGGAAAATCCTTTTATGGTGGTTTTGTTATGGATAGGAATTGGGGAAGGGTCTCCCCTTCCCTCATCAACTCCACACTGCAGTGCCTTTGGAATACGGCCCACTGGCCGTTTTTTGCTCAGCCATGGTACTTCTACGTGAGGCAGAAAGTTCAGCAGCATTTCCAGCCAAAAGCCCATGAGGAGTGGGGCAGCCAGAGCATCCTGTGCAGATACAGGCCTGCAGCTGTGACTCGAGAGGGTTTTGGTTCCTGCCCAGCGCAGCGGGTGCGTCTCCTCTGTGACTGCCCCCCCTTCCCAGGTGCCCATGGATAGCAGGTACGAGGCTCTGCAGGGCGAACAGAACAGGGTGGGGATGTCTGCTGGCAATAGAGTGAAGCGGAGAGCAAACAGTCCAGGATGTTCCTGGAGTGTGGGACAGAGAACTTCTGACACAGCTGGTGACTGAGCCAGCGAGGGAGGCACCGCTGGACCTGCTGTTTTTGAAGGGAGAAGGGCTGGTGGGTGACAGGAGGGTCGGAGGCGGCCTTGGGCTCGGTGATCACGAAATGCGCGTGTTTGATTGCCAGAGAAGGAAGGAGAGGGAAAAGGTTTACCTGTAACAAATTGTGAATTCCTTAAGCTTTAACAGACAGTGCTTAGTCCTGTATTCCCCCAAACCAGTGATTAATGTGTGCAAGTGGATAAGTTAGCCTTGAGAATAAAGAGAGGGGGCCTGCTAAGAAGACAGCTGCAATGCATTCAAGGGGAAGAAAGTGGTTTTAGGAGGCTCTTGAGCATAGAAGGAGAATTTGCAGAACATCCACCAGAGGCCCTCAAGAGACCCCTCCTCTCAATGTCAGTAATTTTGGGGAAGTGATTTAAATATGTCAAATACTTTGTGGGAATGTTTAGCCTGTGAGTTTGAACAAAGTAATGAATATGTCTTAGTTCCATGGATACAAACGAGTAGGTGAGATTGCTGGGTGTGCCCGTGTTAGCAAAGTGATTCCTCATGCACCTAGTGCTGAAATAAAGTAATGCCTCCTTTCTGACGCTGAGCTGGCAGAGTTACAGAGTTTTATTATCCCAATGGTTTTGGTGACAGAGTTACAGAGTTTTATTATCCCAATGGTTTTGGTGACAGAGGGGTGTGCAGAAGTGCTGCCTGGGAACACCATGCCCAGGGGACTCTTTTCTGTTGCTGTGAATGACAGGAAGACTAGGTGCTTATTTCCAGAAACATGTAAAACTTTTATTATTTGGGCTAAACTAAACTGCCATGTAAGATATCCCCTTTTTCACAGCTGTGCCTTTCTCCTTGAGACTGTACAGATTTCAAACACTGCACAGCCTAGAGGGAACGTCTACTCCTTTTGTTCTGTCCTCATTTCAAAGGGACCCGGAAACAAGAATCAACCATTGTTTTTTCCAAACAGCAACGTAGCCATGTATGTTCATCTCCACGCCCTTGTTTCCTTCCTTCAGCTGCCTTGTGGATGAGTTATGGAGTACATGGACAGAGGCACTCTGAGTGATGTCATCAGTGAGATGCACATGTCTGAAGAAGAGATTGCAGCTGTCAGTCAGGAGGTCAGGGATCCCACCTGTGCTTCCTTCCGAGGGTGTGGGCAGGATTGTCTGGGAAACAGGGGCTCAGCACAGCAGAGATTTCATGTGCCAAGCTTTGTTTCTGTGTTGCTGCTGTGCTATGGAGAAGCAAGAGCATCTCAAGTGAACTGCGTGGCAGTGTGCCTGCACTCACTGTACTCTGTTCTTGTATTCTTATCTCCTGCTCTTGCATTCTCACTCTGTCTCTTGTATTTGTATTTGCTGTTCTCCACCTTGCCTCTCTAAATGTTTGCCTGGAGCCTGTCTGCACTGCGTTCCCTGCCTGTAAAAGCAAAGGTGCTGGTGGCAGGATTTGAAACTAATGGCAAAGGAAAAGAGAGACTCCTTTCTCACAGTCCTCAGCTGAAAAGGATAGTGGTCCAGCCAAAACAGTGTTTGCTTCTTAAAGTGAATAATGTGGAACCTTCCTGGTTCTGTTTTCTCTCTCAGTTCCTGCAAGGACTGGATTTTCTTCACTTGAACCATGTGATCCACCAAGATGTCAAAAGCTGCAACATCCTTCTCAGAACCAACGGCTCTGTCAAGCTGGGTTGGTATATTCTTGGTCAGGCATGGCATTGCAGAGATATGGCGTGGGGTGCTGCTTTTGAGTTACTGCCAGTTCCCCCAAAGTTGTGCTGGTGGCAGTGCAAGGACAACCTTCCTTGTCCCTGAATTCTCATGGGGCCTCCCAGATCTCCCTATCCCTCTGTTCCACACATCCCCTGCGTCTCCCGTGGCTCTAGTGTGTGTCCTGGAGGGTTCACCTCCAGGGGCAAGAGGCAGCTTCATTCTTCATGTTTATTAAGGCCTTGACCTTTCTACTGATGCTTCCAAGAAAGATGGTTGGCAGTTAGTGCTAATTAAGGCTGGGGATCTTGGGATATGGAAGCCTTGAGCAGGAATTGGACCGACATCATCCACTCTGCACAAAAGTCATCTAACAGCTATCAAATGGTAACTCCCAGGGGCATGCTCATGCAGGGAAAGCCTGGATTCCATCTGGGCATGGACAGACACCTGGAAAAGGTCTGTTGTTTGGCCTCAGCTTAGGAAATGTGATTTTGTAAAGCATGCATTCGCCTTTTTTTAAGAAAGAAAAGGAAGATTTGAAAGAGCTATGAAATGCTCTACAGCATAGTTTTGTAAAATGCACTTCCAAACTGGAGTTCTAAAAGGATACAGGAAATACATAACCCTGTACTAAATACCTGTATTTTTATGCAATACCTGCAGAATTATCTTACCCCTCTCCTTATCTGGTAATGGTAGTGGCTCTCTCCAAATTTAGAGAAACTGCAGAAGTGTGTGCTCAGCTGCTTCCATGGAGAAGCCAGCCTAATGGGGAATTTGGAGGCAGGAACCAGACCCTAATGAATGTGAGATGGCAGAGGAGGATATCCTATGGAAAGCTTTGAAAGCTGGCCCATGTCTGTGGAAGAGAGGAGGCTGGAGGACCAACATATTCCAAAGGCACTGCAGTGTGGAGTTGATGAGGGAAGGGGAGACCCTTCCCCAATTCCTATCCATAACAAAACCACCATAAAAGGATTTTCCATCTTGAAAAAACAATGGACAGTTCAGAAAGTGAATGTAGAGCTTATTCCCAGGGTGACAAGGAAGGGAATCTTCCAATGGAGTTAAGGTTTGATAGAGGTTTTATTCTGAGCCCCACTCAGAGCTGGTGCTGGAGAGAGTCATCCTGAAATGGTCAACACCACCTCCTGAACTCCCTCCATTGCTTCACTTCAATGATCAGTGCTGTCTGGAGAGAGGCTCGGCTGGCTTCAAATATGGATGCTGCCCAAAGGGAAAACAACAGCAACAGCAACAACAACAACAAAGGAACCATTACTTTGCAAACTCAGTGCCTCACAGGATCAAGAGGGATTCCCCTGGTTCCCAGAACCATGCAGAAACAGGACTGAGAGGACCTTCTGCACCTCTGCATTCATGTGCAGGACCTTGCTGTCACAGGCAAATACGGCTGATAATCCCCCTAATCCATCTATCAAGCAGCAGTGCCTGGCCCACCACGTAAGACAACAAGTGGCAGTTCCCATTCCCTTGTGGTTGTGTCAGGAGCTGAGACTCATCTTTAAGAATCAGATTTCATGGGCACCTATTTTTGGAAGACATTGTAATGTCTCTCCTGGGCGTCTTTGCTCTGAAAGGAGATTTCTTGGTCCACCTGCTGGAGCCCTCCTCCAAAACGGTACAGACACATTTGTGCAGCAGCCTTTTGATGTCGCTCTGCGACGATGCAGAAAGGAGGCCCGATGTCTGCTGGGCCTCCTATGGAGGACGACCATACTGCTAAAGAGCAGGAGGGCTGCCCAAGAGCTGCTCCCAGCCCCGCTGCCTCCCAAGGAGGGTCTCCCAAGGAGGGCCTGGCCCCTTCTGGCAGCCCTGCTGGAGCTGACCAAGAGGAGCCCCCATGTCCCAGCACCTCAACTGCTGCTCTTCATAGGGGTCACAGCAGCGCCCCGAGTGGCCCTGTTCCCAGCCATGGGAAGCAGGAAGAGCTGCACGAAGATCTTGAGGAGGCTGTGGCAGGCCCCTCCACTCCTAGCTGGAACAGAAACCACTGACCTGGGGGAAAGGAAACCTGATAGCTCCCAGAAATATTCCCAGCCCCCCAAGAAGCCACTCCACCGGCAGAGCACCCCTGGTGATGCTGAAATCATGGCCAGGCCAACAGCCGAGGTACGAGCCGGCAGTGACTGCAGGGTGAAGCTACAGCGGTCAGAGAACGTTTGGATGCTCATCTGAACCCTCTTACTCCCATTGCTTAGAGTAAAATGAGTGTGAGTATGCGTAACAGTGACTTGTATATGTACAAGCATAAAGCAGTGTGACCCAGGAAAGACATTGCAAAATCCCAGCCCGGGAAAGAAAGATGGGAAACAGCGCCGGGGAAGCGCGTCCCGCCCGCAGCCGCCGGCGCTGCCGCCACGCACAAGATGGCGGCCGGGGCTGAGGCGGCGCCTCTCAGCGCGTCCTGCGGCCCCTCCCGGCCCAGCCCCGGCCCGGAGCAGCGCGGGGCCGGCGGAGCCCCCTCTTTCAGTCGCCTGTTGAAATGGAGATAACAGACAGCCGGGGGACTGACACAGTGTGGCAGCACCTTTGTTCTGCGCGCACAGGGATACAGGAGCCCGTTTGTAACCTCGGCTGGCAGTGCTTTAATCTGATCTCAAGTCAATTCAAATTGGTAGAAATAGAAAAAAATCCAGGGTTTGAACGTTTTAAAATAAAAACTTTTTCTTTCCCCCTGCCCCCCCCCCCCCAAAAAAAAAAAAAGACCAAAAGCATTTCCTGTGCAGATGGAGATCCTTCAATACAGAGAGGCACCACAACCAGTTTATTCCAGGCAGGAGTCATAGTGACGGTGTGGTGATGAAGAAGGAGATGGGATCTGCCTGAAGCAGATCATGCAGTGGGTGCTCACCTGCGATGTGTATCCCTCAGGGTACCTATTTATTTGGAACATTATGAAAACTATATAGAATTGAAGAAAAAAAACAAACCAAAACTGCAGCAGGAAGTCCATTGCAGTTTAGGTTGTTCTTAATGAGATTCCTCAGGTTGAGCCACAGACGTTCTGTTCAGCAGACACACAGGCAGGAGCTTCTTGGGCCGCTGCTCTGGCACCCATTATTTTGAGTAGGGGATTGCAGGAAAAAAAGAAGAGAAGCTCATAAACTACTGAAGAGAAACAGTCACTGACAAGAACCAGTGGCTGAAAAAGTGTGGGAAATGTGAGGGGTAAAAGGGCAGAAAATGTGAGGTGACAAGTGAGAGAAGCATGAGGGGAAGAGGTTGAGAAATGTGAGTGAAAAAAGGAGAGAAGTGTGAGGGCAGAAAAGCGTGGGAACCTGAGGGGGAAATGGTGAGAAATGTGAGTGAAAATAGGAGAGGAAGGTGAGGGGAGAAAAGGGCAGGAAACACGACTGGAAAATTCTAAGAAACACGAGCGGGAAAGGGTGAGAAATATAAGGGGAATGAAGGTGTACTAGTTTGAAAACAAACCAGTGGGAGGCGCCAAGTCAGAATAACAATTTAATGGGGAAATTAAAGAAAAGGAAAAAAATAAAAGAAAACACTGGTTCAAACTGACAGAGTCAGGATACAACCTGACACCCTGTTAGTCAGGGTGGTGGTAGCAGTCTGGTAGAATGGTGGCTGCAGTCCTCCTGAAGCAGTGGTCCTGTAGAAAGGGTCCGCTCTTCCTCAGAAAGTCCAGTGGTGGCTGTGTAGCTCTTGTCCTCTGGAAATCCAGTGGAAAGGTTACCTCTGGAGTTCAGAATCTCAGATTATATCCAGGATGGAATGCTTGGTTCCTCTCTCTCTGGGTGGAGCATCTCACAATGGGATAATGAGTCATGAGGCCAGGCGTTGATTAGGCTCATTAGCAGAGGATGGTCCGGAGGGAGTTATCTGTGAGTCATGCGGCAGGGCATTGATGGGCCATTAACAGAAAGTTAGTCTGGGGGAAGGAGGCAAGGAAACACTGCCCCTCCTGATTTCAACAGCTCATGAGGATGGTAATAGAATACACTGCAACCCAGGACAGAAGGGAAGGAAACGTGAGGGGGAAAAGGTGAGAAACTTAACAGACAAAGAGAGAGAAACGGGAAGGAAATGTGAGGGGAACATTTTGAGAAACATGAAGGGAAAAGTGAGAGAAACGTGAGGGGAAAAGGGTGAGAAACCAGAGCAGGGAAAAGGCAGAAAAATATGAGCAAAGAAAGGGTGGAAGATGTGAGGGGTAAAGTGAGAAACATGAGGAGAAAAGGGTGAGAAAGCTGAGTGGAAAAAAGGAGAGAAACATGAGGGGAGAAAATAGCAGGAAACATGAGGAGAAAAGTGCAAGAATCATGAGAGGAAAAGTAAGAAACTTGAGGAGGAAAGGGCAAGAAACATGACTGGAAAGAGAGAAAGGTGAGGGGAGAAAAGGGCAGGAAATATGAGGGGAAACTTGTGAAAAACATGAGTGAAAAAAATGGCAGGAGACATGAGTGGAAAGGGATGGGAAATGTAAGAGGAAGAGTGTGAGGAAAGTAGGTGAAAAGGGTGGTAAACGTGAGTGAAAAACGGGCAGGAAACAGGGTGGGGAAATTGTGGGAATTGTGACTGGGGGGAGAGGGAGATGTGAGGGGGGAAAGGACAGGAAATGTGAAGAGAGAAAAGGGCTGGAAATAAGGGGAAAAGGGCAGGAAAGCGCAGCCAGGTCCCTTGAAGGGGAAGCAAAACAAGCTGCAAAGTCAGCTACAAAATCCATGCCCCCTGCAGCGAGGCACGCTGAAAGCTGCTGCTTCCAACACACGATGTCACGGTGAGAATGCCAAGCACACCTTGTGCGAGTGCTGTCAGCTCTGGATACGGGCTCCTGCCTTTGTTGGCGCTCTGATTGGGACACAACTGTGCCAGAAGTCACTGCTGCCCTCTCACTGCTCCCCCTTGGCCCCAAATGACTCCCCTGATGCCATATGGCCCCCCAGCCCAAGATGGCACCCCCTCACTCAATACAGCCTGCAAAGCTGCGCACCACAGCCGCTGGCTGCCCCCTGCCTCGTGCCAGCTTTGGGGGCGGCAGTGGGCAACATCTTGCCTGGTGGACGTTGCCTTCCTGTTCCCTCAGAGTGGCCAGAGTTGCCCACGGCAAACCTGCTCCTCCTCAGGCAGCTGCTGGCACTGCCGCGGCACATTGTCCAGCACAAGTCCACCAGGAGAATGACCTGCAGCAACCTGGCCGTCTGCCTGGGGCCAAAGCTGCTGAGCCCATCCAAGGAGGAGCAGCTGGAGCTCGAGGCTGTGCTGGCCAAGACCGAGAAGGTCACGCTGGCTTCGGCAGCCGGCCGTGGCCAGCCCAGCCCGTGCGAGCTTGGCTGCCCAGAGGTGCCTGTGCCTGGCAGCCACCTCTCTCCAACGAATGCCTGCAAGAGCTGCCCACAGCCACAGCCTGCTGTGCAGAGGAAAAGGCTCGGGAGAGATGGCAAGGGCTGCTTGGCACACTGTCAGCACCTGGGCTGAGAGCAAGGCTTTCCTGCGTGTGGGTGAAGGTGCTGGGGGAGTTTATGATGGGAAAATTGGATGACCTTCGGGGAGTAGGAGGGCGGTCTGGAGGAACCACCAGCACCCACAGACACATCCACAGATATGAGGAGGGGTGGAGGGTTGTCACAGCCTTGGAGTTGGGATACGAGAAATGTCAACATCAAGAAGATAACTGGGGAAGGGCTTGGGTGGGTTTTGCTTTATGTGTTCTTGTCTTGCAAGAAGTCGCTTAGCTGCACATGCTTTTGCTTTCTTGACCTGTGTTTGGAAGAGCCAAGTGTCCCTGCAGGCAGAGCAGACAAGGACCAAAAGGCAAAAACCTGTCTGGATGCATGCCCCTCTCTCTGCCAGGCATCCTCAGAGGAGATGGGGGAGACACCGTGGTGGAGCCCAAGGGGCAGGGGTATGTCAGCTTCACAAGCACTGGGACAAGGGTGGGGAATGTCTGATGAGGTCAAGTAGCTGCTGTGCCTCCCCCTGACAGCCCATGTCGTGAGCCTTTGGGGTTCCTTCCTCACCCTGCAGTGACACATCTAACGAAAACCGGACAGGTTGTTTCTCAAATGCCTTAGGCATGTGCTTAATCCAAGTCCAAAATACCTACAAATTAAAGGTAGGGAGGGGTAGCTGTCAACTGGAGAGGGCTTTTGCTCAGATCCTTCTTCATCACAGCTTCCTCCAGTCTGTTGTGGGACAGCTGTCCTGGGCGAGACGTGGCTGATGCAAAGCAACATCTCTGCAGAGCTAAGGTGGCGATTTGGCAGTCGGTCACTGTTACAACCCACGTCCATGAAGGCGAGAGTAACCCATGTTCTTGTCAAAAATCCCTTGGATCGGCTTAGAGTGAATCAATACTGAACGAATGAGCGAATGAATGAATGAATGATCAGCGTTTGTAAATATGTATACATATATACCCTAACCCTAAACCCTATATATATATAGGGTTTATATATAAACCCTATATATATATATTTAGGGTTTCTTTTAGAACAATTTGGTTGCAATGGAAAGCAGGCCATTTCAGTTCTTATTAGCTATAGACGTATAGCAATATGACAACACAAAAATATTACATAAGGAAATGTAAGATTAAGATAGAGAGAGAGATAGATAAAGAGAGAGAGAGAGAAAAGATAGAGTAAAAAACGTATCGCCTCTCACAGATCTTGCGATGGGACTGGGCTGTTGCAGCTTAGACATTTGCTGGTCAAAGTGACGGTCATCATTTGTCAGGGATGGGGGAAGAAGCCCGTGAAACACAAAGTCCAGTGGATTTAAATAAGGTCAGGCTCAGTGGGAATGCCCAGGTACCTGCCTGGACAGCTGGGAGTTGTGTAAGGGAGAGCAACTAGCAAGATAAGAAGCCTTGCAGGATTTGCCTCTTAATCAGCCTCAAAGCCCGATTTGTAGCCTCCAGGCAGTGATAGTTCACCCCCTCTGCAGTAGCCATTACTCACCAAAACCTCACCTCCTCCCTCGAGGGATGCAAACCTGGCCTTGCAAAGCACCCTGGCCCTGCACAAGTGAGCAAATGTGTTGAGTCATTGATCCTTAAGAGATAGTGCAGTCTCTCACAGTCACTACTCCAGGCTGTCTCTTGCCTCCAAAATTTGTGGTTTAGGCACCTCCAGATTTAGCTCCAAACACCCATAAGAATCAAAACAACACACATCAAAAGCTGTTCTTCCTCCTGGACCTGGCTTAGTTCCAGCATGCTGGGGGATTGAAAGCTGACACAGCAGGTGTGCCAGAGACATTCCCACAGCTTGGCCGGTGTGCACCAAGAGGACTCTGTTTTCTACCACCATGGTCATGCCCAGGGAGAAAGGCCGGTGTCGCTGACCAGGCCCCTAAAGGGAGGACAGAAGAGCAGGGATGCAGACACCACCTTTGCCGGCAGCCCAGGGCAGCAGCTGCTCAAGCGCAGCCCACCAGCACTGTCTGTGCTGATGGGCCTGTGGGGGTGGTCGGGGGACACAGGATTCAACCTGAATGACGTCCATGAGATACAGCTGTCCTGAGCTTTGGTGCAAGTGGGCCCAGGAGCTGGTCCCGGAAATCACCAATGCAGGGCTTGGAAAGCTTTTAGCAGCTGTGGCTCTCCCGGAATAGACTGTGTCACGTGCATCCAGTTAAGAGCGCCTCTCCTAGAAATGGAGGGCTTGTCCTAGGAAAGACTTTTGCTGGGGAAGAGGCACCAGTGAGTGTTTGAGAGGGAGGAAAGCTTCACATCGCACAAGGAACCAGCTGTAAACAGTTTTATTTGTTTAATTTTTCTTTGTTTACTTAAGGAAGGGCGTGGAGGGCGGGGCCATGTGTCACAACCCATCAGTAGGGGCTGGGATGTTCAGAGCTGAGTCCTGCACCCGGGGAGGAACAAGCCCTCGCACCAGGAGATGCTGGGGAAGAGCCAGCTGTAAAGCAGCTGTGCAGACACGTGGGGTCATGGTCAACTGCAGGCTGAGCAATTTGGAGCTGCTGAAGTGGCCCTGGGGCAAGGGCAGCTGACTGCATGCTGGGCTGCAGGAGGCAAAGCCTTGGCAGCAGGTGGAGGAAGATGAGCCTTGGCCTCGGGTGTGTCTGGGCTCCCCAGTGCAAAGCAGGCATTGCCCATCCCGGAAGCAAGTCCTGCCCCGGTGTCCCTCCTCAGTGCCTAGCCCAGCTTCTCTTGAGCTCTAATTGTTGGTCAGTTGGAGCCAGCGTCCAGCAGAACCAGCAGCAAGGAGCTGTCCCGGCCCAGATGGACACCGGGAGAAGGCAAGGTCTGGCCGAGCGGCACCAACCCAGCCCTGCCATCCTGCTTCCCATCCTCGCTGTCAGCGACTGGCCCGTGTCCTTGCGGCAAGGCCAGGGTCCTCCTGTCCCAGGCCAGGAGCTGCTTCGGCTCCAGGTAGGCTCCCCCACAGCTTGGGGACACGCGGGCACGGCCGGGTCCCGCGGCAGAAGGGGCCGCCTTCCTCACGGCCGCTGCTCTCTGCACCGCAGGAAGGTTCTCAGCGGCGGCGAGGCGGTGCTGAGCGCGGACGCGGCTCTGAGCCGCGGCCCAAAGATGAGTGAGAAGCGCCTTCTCCTCCTCCAGGAGGAACTGGTGGTGGCCAAGGTGCAGTAAAACCTTCAGAGCCCAGCTGCCTTTGCCCCATCCCTGGCTCTGGGGCAAAGACACCCTGCCGTAAGTGCCAGGCCCCAGCACCTTGGTGCTGGATGCACCAGTGTCATCCCAACATCAGCAGGGCAGGATGCCAGGGCTCTGCAGCAGGGAGTGTGTGTGGGAGGCCACACGCAATGCCCTGCTTGCCTCTGCTCTCTGCAGCCGGGACACCACCCCGCGCCCACGGCTCTGCCTGGACATGGAGCAGCTGTGGGTGCTGAGCAGCAGTGGTGGAGAGAGAAGTGGAGGAGCAGCAGGAAGGCAGCAATGAAGACGGCACCTCCAGCATCCTCACCTGTCCCACCAGCTCCTGTACTGCCACTTTTGGGTGAGTTGTGGTGCCACATGCCATGGCAGGGCAGGAGAGGTTTCCAGCCATGCACACACCAGCCTGGGAATGACCTCTGCCCTTCATGCCGAGCCTGGGCAGGGAGTGGATGTGGGTATTTCCATGTCCTACATCCCCCAAGCACTCTTTGGTCCCCAGAAGGGAGGGGTGAGAGCCTCTGCTTGGGGCACATCAAAGGGAACCAGGGCTTGGGCAGCAACTCTGTCCTACCCTCACCATGGGGCTTCGTCCTGCCCCTGTGTCCTTCCCACAGGACCAGGCAGGTGCACGTCTGCCCTCGGGCTGGGGAGCAGCAGGGCCTGTGCTCGCCTCTTTTTGAGGCTCCAGGTGCTGAAGGAGCTGTGGGTGGGCACCCCACAGGGGTAAGCTGGGGAGTGCTTCAGGAGCAGCCGTACAGGGGAACACAGCTGGGGAGAGCTGCCCCTGCAACTGTGGGCAGCTCTCAGGAAGAGCTGCCTGACAAGAGAGGAGAGGCAGCTTGGGGGTCATCCAGCTCTCTCCCTCTTCACGGGACCAAGGGAGCCCGAGTGACCTGTGTCCCATCCATGAAAGCCCTGGAGAAGGAGTTGAGCCGGGCCGTGCTGTTGCCCACCGACCACAAACACAAACCAACAGAGAGTCAGTTTATGCGGTGCTTTATTCAGGGCCCGGGGACCTGGGGACTAGTGTCCCAAATCAGGCTTCCCAAAGGCCTATCGTTTCACTCAGCTCTTTATACAGTTTCAAACATTGGCACACATACAAGATTTAATCTTCAAAGTAAAACATACATCACAAGGATTAACAATTGATAATCATACCCTACGCCATATCTCTCTATGGTTGTCTAGTCTTAGATAATGCTCAACGAGCTCCTACCACTGAAATCCCCCTTGCATGCAACATATATCAACCCAGAACAATTTACTTTTAGACAGGTTCACCGTGCCTAGCTAATTCACTAACGGGTTCACCATGCCCAGCTAATTCACTAACGGGTTCACCATGCCCAGCTAATTCACTATTCCTAACCTCCCCACCCAGTACATTCTATTCCTGTTTCCCCAGAGAACTATTTCTACACCTGAGGCCTTACAGCCTAGCAGAGCCTTAGCCTTACTACTTCTAAAATCCAATATCCTATCCTTTTTGTAACAAGTCCCCCCTTTTGAGCATCCTTCGAGCTTCTTCTGGGTTCGCAAGGATGCTCAACAATTCATGTCGCTGTTTCGCGATAAGCAGGAGGTGGAACGGCTGGTTCTGCCAGGACTTCTCTTCGCATTATCGCCTTCATTATTCGCCGAGTATGTTGACCTTCCTTGACAATCATTCCTAAAAGACACTTATATACTATTAAGGCAACTAAAATGATTATAACAATCATGATTCCATATTGTACAATTGAGGATATCCATCCGGACATCCGAATTCCCAGGGAGCTGAACAGTTCTCCAACCCAATTGTGTTCTGCCTCTTTCTGAATATCATTCACCTTTCCTTCAATCCGTTCTAATTGACTTATATCCTTTTCTACTTCTTGTGTAACATTCGGGATGTGAATGCAGCAATGGTCGTCTCTACCATGCAGATATCCACATACGCCATGCTCCTTCAACAATATCATATCTAGAGCCATCCGATTTTGAATTGTCATTCTAGACGTAGCTTGTAACTGCAGATTTAAGTCCTTGAATCCCTTCTTAGTCACAGCCGCTAACCTTTCTGTTTGTCCTAACAATTTGTACAACATTTCCCTGTTTCGATATGATGATATTTGTGCAAAGAGAGATTCTAATACCCACCCAAATTTAATTCCTGAAGAAGGTTCATGCCAATCTTCCCCTTCTTCTAACCCTATGTCCCCAATTTCCTGACTTATATCTCGCTTATGTCTTATTTGTATTTCTGAGGCCGTCAATTTTGTCGATTTCCAGAAAGGACAAAGAGTTGGAACTCCTAAAGTAATTTGTGTAGTTGGACCATCTACCGGCATATGAGTGGTCCAATGTCCATGACCCATTACCCAAACTAAATTTCCTGGAGCTCGGATTGATGTAGTTTTACAGTTTAACTCTCCTTCTGTATTTTTGTCTGTTATCGTGTGGTTATATCCCCTACATTCACAGCCAAATCTCAAAAGTACCTTTACCGGCAGTAGACTCACAGACTCACTTGGGCTGTCACAAGTGAAGACCTCAGTGCAATTCCAATCGGTCATCCTAGGTGCATCTTTCCTCCAACTATCCTGTTCTTGATAGGTCTTTGAGTAAGTTTGATTTTTCCGTCCCTTCCAATGAATACACCATTGAACTGTTCCTATATAACTATAAGTTTCCAACAAACTAGGTCCCCAGATTGTCTGCCATTGTTCCATGGTAGTTGTGTTTGTAACATTCTGGCATGTTATTTCAAAATATTGTTCAGTTGCCGGGACTTCTCGTGTTTGCCTCTCATCGTATTCACACCATCCTACTCCCTGGAATCTTCCGATTCTGGTAAATACAGCATTTGGAAGCTTATAACAATCTGCTCGAGTCCTCGGGGTTTTCCTCCTTATCACATTTGTCCGATTAACCAATTTAGTTCGGCTCCTAATCTCCTGGGTACAACTTAAGGTAACTGTTCGATTAGATGCAGGCATGTCTGGAGCTGGTATAATTCCCCATGGTATAGGGTCTCCTGCCGCATGGGGCAAAGGCAGACATGCAGTGATTGCTGATACATTTTGTGTTTGCCCAAAATCCCTAATTAAACCCACAATCAGATTCTCTGGTTTGGTTTGGATTTCATCCTCTAGTACCTGCCGAGTCACCCTTGTTCTTTCAACATAAACACTAATCATCCCGGCTGCCCACCAATCATCTCGAGCAACCCAACACCAGTATTGTCCATTATCTTGCTGTTCCAGGACCTCTTTAATTACTAACACTATTTCTTGGGGTTTTCTTTTAATTTGATATTTCCCTTGAGCCACCAAGCTTTGTCCTCCAAACCACCATTCATACTCAGTATAGCTTTCGGTTGGTATCCTACATCTTAAAACCAAATCCTGCCCTTCCTTTGCGTTATATATTTCCTGTTCAGGCTTGATTCCTTGCTCCTGTTGTAATACCACTTCTACCTTCCTGACCCCATAACCTCCACTATCACCACAAACGATAACACAAAGATATTTACCCTCCGATCTACCAATCTCTGAGTTCGTTATATTCAACCATCCCCTGCTCTCATTTCCCAGCGTCCACCAACTTGTCCCTTGTACCTGTGGATTCCACATTTCCTGTGTCGTGTTCCATTTCCACCATTTCATTCTAATCTGTTTCTGACACCCTGTCTTAAACCTATGAGTACATTTTATTCTGAGGGGAGGTCCGTCCCACATATCTACTTTCCCATTTGGGAGATTCACCTGGACCTTATTTTCTGATTCTGTTTGGGAGATATTTAAAATGTCAAGATTTACGAATCCATAATCATAAGTCCCTTTTATCCAAACCACACAAGCGTATTTTCCTGTTCTGGCTTTTGTTATATTGGATATCTGCAGGGTAATCCTACCTTTTTGCTGCTTCTCATCCCAGACCGTTTCTACTCCTTTATCGGGAATTTGATCCTTGGTGATCCATTTCCATTGTGCCCTGACTCTGTCCCATCCAGCTCCCTGATCATCGACAAACAAACATGTAAGATTTACATTTGAATTCTCCGGTACCCACACCCTTGATTCAGGTATTGTGATTTTAACAAAGGTTTCAACAATTATTATTTTACTCAAGAGTAACAACAACAGCATTAATTTTTGGCTTTGAACACCATTCTGGTGGGAGATAGGGGTTCCACCGACCATCGGGAGGGGACCTTTTTGACCCGTGTGTAATGGATCCAGCTGTTGATCCCGTCGACCTTGACGGCGGTGTAAGTTGTCATTATCACTTGATGGGGGCCGTCCCATGTTTCCTTCAGAGGCTCCACCGACCAGTTCTTCACGTAAACTTGATCTCCTGGGTGAATATCGTGAGCAGGAGTGTCCAGAGGTAACGGTCGATTCCACTCCAGCGTGGATCTCAGTGCTGCAAGGGTCTTATTTAAAGACAGAACATAATTTACAATCATCTGATCCCCAATTACATGTGGGTCCCCTTGATAGGTTACAGCATGATATGGTTTGCCGTACAAAATTTCATACGGACTTACCCCTATCCTTTCTCGTGGTTTAATCCTAATCCTCAGAAGGGCTAGAGGCAATGCTTGGGGCCACTGTATTTTAGCTTCTTGACAAATCTTTTTAATTTGATTTTTCAGAGTTTGATTCATTCGTTCCACCTGACCACTAGATTGAGGTCTCCAGGGGGTGTGTAAGTGCCACTGAATTCCCAGAATAGTAGAAACTTCCTGCACGATCCCTGCAGTAAAATGTGGTCCTCTATCTGATGATATTCCTAAAGGAACCCCAAACCTTGGAATAATTTCCTTGAGAAGGGTTTTCACTACCTCCTTGGCCTGATTCGTCCTGCAAGGGAAAGCTTCGGGCCATCCCGAAAAGGTGCACACATAAACTAGTAAGTACTTGTATGCCTGAGATTTTGGTAACTCGGAAAAATCTATTTGCCAATAATCCCCTGGTTGTGGCCCTACACGTATTTTCCCCATTTGGACCTGTCTTCTAACCAACGGGTTATTTTTAATGCAAATCGGGCAGGTGGCATTTATTCTTTTGGCCATTGTTATCATCGAATTAGAGAGTACTATTTTCTTTAGATATTCTACCAATGCTTCTGCACCACAGTGGAGTTTGTTATGTTCAGTTTCCATGACTACTTTCATCAATCCTACTGGCAGTATAACTTGTCCGACCGGTGTTACATACCATCCTACAACATTCCTTCTTGCTCCAGTGATTTGTGCCAACCGTTCATCCTCCGGAGAGTAGCACGGTTTCTCTTCTAAATAAGGTGCAGCGGGATTTTCTCTTGTCGGTATCAGAGCCATTTGAGTCCAGACCAATCTGGCTGCCCTTTTCGCAGCTTCATCTGCCATCCGATTCCCCTGAAATTCTTTCCCGGAGTCTGCTTGATGACCTCGGACATGCATGATCGCTACTGCTTTAGGTAAGTGTACAGCTTCCAGCAACTGAATTATTACTTCCTTATGTTTGATCTGTGAGCCTTGAGAGGTCAAAAGTCCTCTTTCTTTCCACAAAGCCCCATGGATGTGAACCACACCAAATGCATACTTTGAATCAGTCCAAATGTTTACTTTCCTGTCTCTACTAAGGACCAATGCCCTTACCAACGCCCATACTTCTGCTTTTTGCGCTGAAGTTTCTGGAGGCAGTGCTTTAGCTTCCACTATTTCTTGGAGTGTCACCACAGCATACCCTGCATACCTGGTTCCATGCTCCATAAAACTGGATCCGTCCGTGAACAGCTCCACATCGGGATCTGCCATCGGGACATCTTTCAGATCCTCACGGCTGGCATACACTTGTTCGATCACCTCCACGCAGTCATGCTCCAGTTCTCCTTCCTCTTGGGTGGACCTGAGGAATTCTGCTGGATTGAGATGGTTGGTTATTTTTAATTCAACATCATCTTGTTCCCGCAACTGAGCCTGGTACTGCATCATTCTGCTGGAGGAGAGCCAATGCCCCCCTTTTTGTTCCAAGACGGCTATGACCATGTGAGGTACATATACCGTGATGTGTTTTCCCAGCGTCAGTTTCCGTGCTTCCTGAATTAGGATTACCGTAGCAGCCACTGCTCGCAAGCACCCCGGCCACCCTCCGCTCACCATGTCCAGCTGTTTCGAGAAGTACCCCACGGGCCTCTTCCATGACCCCAATCGCTGTGTGAGTACTCCTAAAGCTAATCTCTGCCTTTCATGCACATACAATTGAAAGTCTTTTGTCAGGTCTGGCAGACCCAGGGCGGGGGCCTCTTGAGTGCTTGCTTTAATTCCTGGAAAGCCTTGTGCTGTGTCTTACCCCACTTGAATTCGGGTTCCTTGATTGTTTCGTACAGTGGTTTGGCCATGAGTCCGAAATTCGGAATCCACAGGCGACACCAGCCGACCATCCCTAGGAAAGATCTTAATTCCTGATTATTTCGTGGTACAGGGATTGCACAGATGGCTTGTATGCGATTCACCCCTATTCTCCTAACTCCTTGTGATATTTCACATCCCAGATAAATTACCTTCTGTCGCACCAGCTGCGCTTTTTCCTTGGATACTCGGTATCCTGCCTGACCCAACATGTTTAATAGTTCAATTGTTAACTTTAAGCACAGTCCCCGCTCCTCTGTTCCCAGGAGTATGTCATCCACATATTGTAAAACAACATAAGAAAAAGGAGACTCTTTTACCTTGGTAGTTTTCCATTCCTCTAACTCCTTTGCTAGCTGGTTTCCAAAAATGGTGGGTGAACACTTAAATCCTTGTGGCAACCTGGTCCATGTTAACTGTCGCTTGCGGCGAGTGTCTGGGCTTTCCCATTCAAAGGCAAAAATGTATTGACTCTCGGGGGCCAGTGGGATGCAGAAGAAGGCGTCTTTTAGATCAATCACTGTGAACCACTGAAAATTCTCAGAAATCGATGTTAACAATGTATATGGATTGGCCACCACCGGGTGTATATCTTTGGCAATTGCATTTACTGCTCTCAGGTCCTGCACCAACCTGTATTTCCCATTTGGTTTCCTTACCGGAAAGATTGGAGTATTAAATTCTGATTCGCATTCTTGTAAAATCCCTAATGCTATAAATTGTGTGATCATTGGGGCAATTCCTTTCCTGGCTTCCAAACTAATAGGGTACTGTCGAACTCTTACCGGGTGTGCCCCTTCCTTTAGTTCAATTTTTACAGGAACGGCTACCCTGGATCTGCCCGGGGTCCCTGTTTCCCATACCCACGGGACTACTGCCTGCTCTATTTCCTGGGGTATCTCCTCTGTCTTTGTCTCTTTAATCACAAAAAGTTTTGCCAGATTCCCCTCCGGGATTTCTAGTTTAGCACGCCCTTTCTCGAATATGATTTTTGCATCCAGTGCCGATAATAAATCTCGCCCCAACAAGCATTCCGGGCTGCTTGGCATATATAAAAACTGGTGATCCAATTCTTTGTTTCCAAATTTGATTTCCAGTGGCCGCAAGAATGACCTCTCCACCACCTCCCCCGACACCCCTACTACTTTCACAACTGAATCACTTAACGGTCCTATTTGTTCATTGATTGCAGAGAAAGTGGCTCCTGTATCTACCCTAAATTCCCTGGGCCCCCCGTCAACTTCCAGGACCACTTTTAGATCTTTATCTAGTCAGCTCTGATTTTGATAGTTCCCCATCATAAAGGCTTGAGCAACACCTTGTGGTCCTGGCGCGAAAGGGTTTAACCCATCATTCGCGTTCATTCCCTGATTTATGGGATTCCTTCCTGGAAAGTTACTCATCGGTGTCCCCATCCCCAAATTGAGGGGGCACTCATTCTTCCAATGACCTTCGGCGAAGCATCGGGCACACTGATTGGGCCCCAATTTACCTCTACCCCTACCCATCATCTGATTCCCTACATTCTGATTCACAAAACCTCCGAAACCACCTCTTCCCACACCCCCGTTTCCTCTGCCTCGTCCCCTCCCCCGGCCTCTCACATTCATCTGACTTGCCTGTTGTAACACTGCCAACATGCTTGCTTGTTGCTTCTTTATTGCCTCTTTTTCTCTATTATTATACACTTTCCATGCTACTTCAAGCATTTTCTCCAAGTCCCGAGTGTCATTCCCTTCTAGCTTTTGTAGCTTCCTCCTAATATCCTCCTGTGACTGTCCCATAAATATCAAGGCCATTTGTAGTTTTCCTGCCTCCGATTCCACGTCTAAGTCTGTATACCTCCGTGCTATTTCTTTCAGCCTCTCCAAGAACGCAGATGGTGACTCTGCCTTATCCTGTCTTACCGCATACAACTTAGACCAATTTAAAGTCTTTGGGATTCCCCTCTGAATTCCTTCCACCAACAGCTCCTGATAAACCTGCAACCTATGATACTCTTCTGCCAAATTAGGGTTCCATTCTGGATCTTCCCTTGGTACTATTTCATTCACATTCCCTATTCCTTGTAGTGCTGGTGCTTGCAACTGAATCATGTCCCTTGCCCGATTAGACATAGCTTTAAATACCATCTCCTTTTCCGTAGAATCCATTATCGAGTCTAGCAACACCTGTAGGTCATTCCAGTCCGGATTCTGTGTCTTTATTACCATTTTCACCACCCGAGCCACCTTTTCAGGATTTTCTCTATAAGCTCCAGCAGATTGCTTCCAAATTATTAAATCATTGGGGGAAAACGGAACTTTCACTCTGACCCGATCCCCTGTTGGTCCAACTGCTTCTCGCAATGGGGCCATTAGATGTGCTCGAGAAGCGCTTTTTCCCCTGTCCAGACGCCCTCTGCGAGTACGCTGGGAGAGTGGAGTTCGGGATTGTTCCCTCCCTCTCTCCCTGGGTTCGGGAGTTCGGGATCGTTCCCTCTCTCCTTCCTCGGAGTCAGATTCCTCTTCCGAAGAATCTGAGTCCGGGAGGGGGAGGTTGATTGGGTCGGATGGTGATACCAACAAAGACACATCCTCCTCAGGCTCAGAGAACCGTACCCTTCGCTCTTTACAACCCACGCATTCTTCTGGTTCCGTTTCTAACACCATCATTCCACATTTCCTCTGCCAATCCTTTTTTCCTATTAGCTGATAGAACAAATCCAAATAGGGTATCTCATCCCACTTCTCATTTTCCCGTAGGTACCGCATCATGGAGGTTATAATTTCAGAATTAATAGTGCCATTCCACGGCCACTGCATCCCCCCAGTTTCATATTCAGGCCATACCTTATTACAATAATCAATCAATTCCCTTTTCCGCAGCTCCCGTCCCAATTTACCCTCCTTCCAATGACTTAGCAAACACCCGAGGGGAGAATCCTCCGGAATATCCTTATCTGAACTTGACAAAGCCCGAAACACCCGCAACGGCATCATTCCAGAGGTATGCAACCACACAATAACACACACACACCTAGTAACACACAGACTAATACCAATACCAATTACCACAATATCCAATTCCCTCCTTGCTTATCTCGTCGCCGCGAGAAGCAAGGGCTGGCTCTGCAAAGCTTTCGCTCTGTCTGACGGCCAGCGCCTAGGCTTTATAATCCAAACCAATGCCCCAACCCTGCGAGTAGAGACTCGTCTTACCGGGCAGGCTACCACCACCGGTTTAAAAGGAATAAAGCACCTTGTGGGCTTACCTCACGGTTGTCCGTCGGACGCGGGGTCGGGCACGGGCTGATGTCTCCCCAGAAATCACCTGGTGCCGGCACGGAGCAGATCACCCCGCGAACCGCCCCTACGACCCCCGGAGTCCTGCCGCGGTCGCCAGAAAACTGTTGCCCACCGACCACAAACACAAACCAACAGAGAGTCAGTTTATGCGGTGCTTTATTCAGGGCCCGGGGACCTGGGGACTAGTGTCCCAAATCAGGCTTCCCAAAGGCCTATCGTTTCACTCAGCTCTTTATACAGTTTCAAACATTGGCACACATACAAGATTTAATCTTCAAAGTAAAACATACATCACAAGGATTAACAATTGATAATCATACCCTACGCCATATCTCTCTATGGTTGTCTAGTCTTAGATAATGCTCAACGAGCTCCTACCACTGAAATCCCCCTTGCATGCAACATATATCAACCCAGAACAATTTACTTTTAGACAGGTTCACCGTGCCTAGCTAATTCACTAACGGGTTCACCATGCCCAGCTAATTCACTAACGGGTTCACCATGCCCAGCTAATTCACTATTCCTAACCTCCCCACCCAGTACATTCTATTCCTGTTTCCCCAGAGAACTATTTCTACACCTGAGGCCTTACAGCCTAGCAGAGCCTTAGCCTTACTACTTCTAAAATCCAATATCCTATCCTTTTTGTAACAGTGCAGCGAGTGTCTCCCTGCTCTGGGCTCTGTGCCTGAGCACCGCTCCCTCCCCCAGCCGAGCTGCAGAGACATCGCTGCTCACCTCCTTCCACTTCTCTCTTGCCCCGAGGAGGACACTGAGTGCCAGGAGGGTGGAGAGGCTGATTGAGGACCTGGCAAATGTGAGAAAGGCTGCCTCTCACCCACGTCTGCCTGCGCTGGCGTGTCAGGGATGTGTGGCTAGGAGGGAGGAATTGTCTGTGGTGCTACTCAGCAGGCAGAGGCACCGGGGAGCCGCTGGCGCCACTGGCACGTCCTTGCTGCGGCCAGCGGCAGGACTGCTGTTGCGCAGGGCAGAGAGGCCGGTGGGCCAGAGGCTGCCAGCTGTGTGCCACGCTCAGGCTGCCAGGGCTGGCTGGCACCCGGCCGCCGGCCCTTTGTGCTGTTCTGCGAGCGCACCCGGCTTCTTGCAGGCTGATCCCGAGCACGCTCCTGCCGTAGCCCCGTCCGACCAGGGAGGATGACTTGGCCGCTCACTTCCCAGGTGAGCTTGGGAAGGTAAGGCGAGCTTCTGCTCTGGCCGAGCTGCGCTCGCTCGTCCCCCGAGTGCGGCTGTGCAGCTGCGGCACCCTGCGCGAGGACATCCCCTGGACGGGCAAGGGCACCTGCGGGCCGGTGGCCACTGCAGACAATTGGGCAGGGACAGAGAGCCTGTGCTGCTGCCCGCAGCCTGGAGAAGGGCAGCGCCAGGGCTGGGGCGGCTTGTCCCAGCGCCGCGCCAGCTCTCAGGAGCCCCCGCGGCACAGCCCCACGTGCGGCTGCCGGCTGCCTGCCAGGGGTGCCGCACGGCTCCGCACGGTGCTGAAGGCAGGGCAGGGCGGGCTGCGCTGGCCTGGTGCTCTCCACTGGACTGGGTTTTGCCCTCACAGTGAAGCAACTTTGGCAGCTGTGTTTTGTTCCCTATTCCTTGGCCTTATATGAGTGCTGCCAGGATTCACCAGACATTCCCTGTGGATAGAAGGAAGTGGTACATGATTTAGGAGCTTTGTGCTACAACCTTTACTCACACCCCAGCAGTACCAAATGCAGTACGATCACTCATGTCTGCAAACTTAAAAGAGATGAGGCCATAAATCTCAGAGTTGTGCACTATACAGCACAAGGCAAAAATTAGTAAATTTACACCCGCATGGTGCCAAATCAGCTTTAAAATTGCTTCTTGGCTTGACACAAATAAAATAGAGCCTCCTCTCTAGACTGCCTGATTTGGCAATGAGACGTGCTTTTTAGTGTTTTCAGGACTATTCTCTAATGTAATACAACCCCCAATCTGCTTTCCTTAGAACCAATTTGCTTTTAAACCCAGACTTACCCTTCCTGTTTAGGTGACACATTTCAACATCTGCCAAATGAAACAAAACAGCAAATAAAGCTTTTAATCCAGCAGCATCACCTACTCTGTGCACTGCAGTTCCTGTCAGAAGATGCAACAAAGGCAGCGGGGGTGACGGCTGAAAGCAACGCAGCGTGATCCACAGGGAAGGAAAGCAGAGCAGCTAAGTGGGAACAGCAAGATGTAGAGCAACACGAGACTAACTGCTAATGTTTTCCAGACAGTGAACACCACGACCGAATACATCTGGAGAAGTGGCTGCTCTGAACAATCACTACAGCATCACTTCACAAAAACAAAAGTTAGAATTAGTAGCTGCAGAAACCCCTCTTAACTCGCTCTAAAGACAAAGTGCCTGGGAGTAACTATGGACTAATCCAACCACAAGCCTGTGCTGGGCCTGCCAGGTAGGAGCTGTGATTTCATTTCTACAACAGCCGGTGCCAAGCATTTAAAATGGAAGCTACAAAAAATCCTTCACTACAATTAAGCCCACCACGTCTTTGTAGGTGTTGTGATGACGGAGCAGAAATTACACCAGCTCAATAGTGGGGAAAAGAAAATGCAAGAAAGCAAATATTGAAGCAAATAGTTGCGACAGATTAGCAGTTTCACGCTGCACAGTATTTAACAACAACAAAAAAGGTCTATGGCTAAACAGCTTGCCAGCTTTCCCTGTTTGCAGGAATATGTTCCTGAGGAGGCAGCACAGCTCAGCATTTTCCCATGAGACATTGGCAAAGCTCGGACCTTCTGTGCTGAGGAACATGACTGGAGTTGTCCGGAACCGGCACTCCTCAGCCAAGTTTTGTTCATGTATGAACAAACCTTGCAAAACTCTTGACTATTCTTCAGAACCCTCTTTATGTTCCCTTCCTCCACACTCTAGTTATGGACAATGGTCTAGCTTGCAAGAACTTAATTTACTCTCAACACAGAACAACCTCCAATCTGGGATTTTTACTGTTGCTGAGGGGATGGTCACAGGCCACTTCTCCCATTTGTCATCACCAATGCAAGGATTGGGTTGAATTGCTGGCTGTTGCTGCTGCCCTATTACTTTTCAGATAGGTTCAGGTCCTTGCCCTTCTTCCTGCTTTAGTTCTCACTTCAGGTATGGTGATCACACTCAGTCATGATCAGGCAGGTGGGGTGTCTCTAAAAACTATGCTGCAGTGCTGGAGTTCTTCTGCAGGCTGATGATGCTGTTGGTATCGTCACACAAAGTGGCACTCCACTTCTGCTACCGGAGTGTAAGGGCTTTAGGCAGCCCTGCTAAAAGGAGATGGTTACAGACACCAGACCAACAGCTTAAGGGATAAACAGTCCACTTCTAAATACAGTGCACGAGAAAATACAGATCAGTAGTACAGTTACTTGGGTAATAATAATAATATCATGTAATTCACCATGACTGAGCTAGATCTAACATCTGGGCATACAGAGACTTACCATGACCATGTCTCTGTCAGGCAGGCAAGCAGGGTACAATCTCTTCTCCACTCAAGTGATCTAGACTGGCCAGTGGCCTTGTGGAATGCAAATTCCATGGCTGGACTGTCCCTTTTATCATCAAGCTGCAGAAGTCCTATCTGGGCTGCTTAACCAAACATTACACCCCACCTGTGCTGCCTCTCTGGGCCAGCTCCGTCCCTGGAGTGCACAGGGCCCTGTAAATCTGTACAAGGCACTACTGCCCCACATTCCTGCATGGGCACAGGCCTGGAAGTACTGTAAAAGGCAGCAAGAGCCTCATGCACTGTCTCGAGACACAGTGTGTTAGGCAGTACAGCCCTACATGCACCCAGTTAGTCCTGGCAAAGGCAGAACTGATGGTGCATGTATGGAGGTCGCTACACAGAAGGCAAAATGGATGCACAGGGTAATAGCCTGAACAGACATGAGAAAATAGGTAGAGGCTCAGCAGCAGAAAAAAGTTTTGGTTTAGCCAAAGAATGACCACAAACAGTGCTGACAGTGATCACACTGAATTTATACCAGCCTTACAGTACAGTATGTTAAGGAGTAAGAAAAAGCCAAATAAACCAAGACAGTAGTGGTATGGAAGAAAAAGAAACAACTTGAAAGAAAGCACAAAGACTATGTTAAATGATCATGGAAATTGTACTGGCAATTGTTTTTTATATTCTTTTAAAGAAATACAAATCTTCTACCAGTGCCTAAGTCAGTGAACTACTGAAGTGCCACTTGGCCACAGGCCTGTGAAAGACTGTTTCAGCTTGTCAAGGTGTGAGTCACAGCTTAAAGGTGAAAAATAATTGAAACACACCCAGTGGACACACCCAGTCTCAAAAGTCTCGTGCTCCTTCTTCTTTATTTAAATTAAATTTAATTAAAATAATCAAATCCAATAATAATTAAATAATTAATTAAAAAAATTTAAACGAATTAAAAATAATTACATTTAAATAAATTAAAAATTCCCATCCCCAGCTGCTTAGGTGTTTATATGACTACATTCTTCTCTCTTGCACTGTGGATGCAGAAGTTCAACCAACACTTACGGAGCCTTTCAACATAGTTGGAGTTATTATTTTTTTAACTGAACTGCAAGACTGATTAATTAAGATTTACATTCTCATACCTTGTACTGGGCTGAGAAAGCTTTAACTGTAAACTGCATATCTGAACTGTCTGCTATGCTATTTTAAACCCACAGACAACTTACAAGGGGTCTGTTGTTTCAAACTTTGTTTTGAACTTAACTGTATTTTTAAGTATCAGCTGCACGCTACTGTAAAAAAACCAACTCAGCCAAAAACCAGGCTGGCAAGGAAACACTGAAAACAACACAATTCCCTCTTAGTTTTCCACTTCTAGCTGCACAGCGTGACTAAGAACGTCAGGAGGTTGTTGCGCCGCCTTCTTCCTCATCTTTACTGGAGACATGCTGCTGGTTCTCGTGGCTGGCGTTTCAACAACCTAAACCAGCTGGAAAAAAATCAAAATGAATAGAATATTTAGTACCAAGTGTACCTGTCCTTCCACAAGCTACAAAGACTGTACTGTGATGATACACTGTACGTGGACAGCTTTTCCTCTACACAAAGGCAGGAAGCAACGCAGCAGTACCTACCTCTGCCGTACTACTTGGCACGCTCGGTCAGGTTTTTTCCTGCCAAAGGAATACGGTCCCAAAGCTGCAGCAACTGCTCTCCAACTTGTGGTTCCAGCTCCTAGAAAGGATCGGGAAATCCGGGAAGTTATCTGCACTGCTACCACTGAGCATACAGAAACTATTTATTACTGAAGTAGGTGAGGTTGCCGGTGATTGCTTTCAAACTTTCTCCAAGAGCTCATCCCTTCTGCTATTGGGACAAACATTAGAACTCCCAGCAGAGCAAGGTTTTCTTACTAGGGTTCAGCAGGAGATAAAAACTTTCAGAAGCCACCCTGGCCTACAGGCTGTTTGGGGTGTCTCCATTCCCAGGGAGATGTCAGTTCTCCCAAAGATAATTCCAGTGAACACACTACCTCCATACACAAGAAGAGACGCACCAGATACTTGGTACCTCCCACAGGTCACTCATTTACTAACTAAAGATCATTATTTTCCACATCTTGTAAGTTGAATGCCATCAAGCGTGGTGGAGAATGTGGAAAGAGAGGTCACAGGAAATACGGTGGCTGTCCTTTCCTTGTACTTCTTTCCTCCAGTTTCTTACAACGGGAGAGAGGTTTTGGAGAAGAGAAGGTGAAACAAACACTTTAGCTCTTGAGTCATCAAGATGTTTTGGGAGGGGATGGAGAGAGGGCAGAAACTGCCACAGAGAAATTCTGTGCCAATTCTTTGGCTTTTTGTAGTTGCATTTAGAGCTTTAACAGCTTTGGGAACGGTCCTAAGCTTTACTCTACCTCAAAACTCGGGATTCTCTTCAGGCTTTACAGAAAAAAACCTTCTAATTATGAACAGTTATTTGGGTGTAACAGACTGTCTAAGAGAATACATCTCAACCAAACACGGCACAAACCTCCAGAACTAAATTACAAAAAAACCCCAACAACTTCTTTTTGGAAGCATCCACCTTTAAATCATTTTTTAAACACATAAGCAAGAAGCTGTTTTGATTTTATCAAAATGTCTCCATTACTTCCGCGGTAATTCTGCATTCGCTGAAGGTACAATGCACCAACGGACTGGGATTCAGATTAGCAGACACATGAACAAGCGGCGACAAACTGAACAAGCCAATAAAAAATGCACAGTTCTACCAAGTAAAGAAAACTTTAGAAGAGAGTAACATTACCTGGCCATCTCTACTTATCTGTACTTTCTTACTGTCGTTCCACGGGTTGAGCAAATGGTGTGCAAACTGAAAAGGAATGCTTTCTTTTCGGATCCAGTCCACCTTAAACACACCTCCGAAACCAGCAGATCCCCAGTCTTGACTTTTCTCACGCCCAATTGCTGAACCCATTCTAGCAAACCCCTGGGACAAAAACGGAAAGAACAGACATAATGGGACCCCATCTGTCTGCGGCAGAACGAGAGAAATAACTGAACTTCCTGTGAAACTTTCAAAATAGTTTCAAAGTGATTAACACACTCTCCACCATGAAGCTGGAGCTTCCAAAATGTTTTACATCTAGAAAGTTAGAAGTAGCACTTCTTTTTCCACTTCAAATACGCCTTGTAGGGTTTGACCGTAAGGAATGTCTCTCACTGACAGGATTCTCACTGAAGGGTTTTTGAGCTTCGTAACAGATTAAAAAGCTGTTGCAAAACCACCTGAAGCAGAAGGAAATCAAGATGAATATTCTAGTAGAGAACAGTCCGTTAGATATTCACATTCCTTGTCAGTTGTAGGTTATTTTTGCAGAAATCCATTTGTTCCTTCTCACGTTCCCTCTATGTTAACTTTCACATAGAATCAGGAGAGCGTAGCTGTTCTTCCAAGAAAGAAGTCAAAGTTGCTTTTATTTCCTTCTTTAGTGAAGCTGGACAAAATTCCACCATGACAAGGATTCAGAAAGAAAACAAAAGAAACCCCAAACCCGAGATAGCATTTAACTTACTTCAGGACACCCTGATTTGCCCACACACCAAACAAACCAGAAGCGAACCCAACCCCACAGACAACGCATCAACTATTCAGGTGAATTTATGCCAGTTAGGATGTAGCAGTCCAAAAGATGCAGTTCACTGTGTAAATTACCAGCACTCACTGCTGTTGTAAGACACGCAGTCCTAGATAGCTCAAGGCAGACTTAAATGAGAATTAATGAAAGGAACAGTGGAAAAAAAAAAAAAGTGGACTAGAAAGAGACAGTTGGGGACAACAGAAGATTAATAGGGAAGTTAATCCCACATTCCCATGAGGGTGCAGTGCCCTGTCACAACTGGAAGGGCGGGGCAAGGTCAACCACCTGCACTCCTGACGTCGGCGTGCCTTCCCTTCCCCGCTTCCCTGTCTGAGAGCACCAATGCAACCGCCCATTTTCGGTATCAACTGGCTCGCTGAAAATTACTTGCCAGTCTTAACATCTGCGTTTGCCAAATCATCGTACGCAGGATGTCACTGCAGTCCTTCAGTGGTATTGCCAAGACAGCTGTGTTTTGGTTGGTTCCTTAGATTTTAAGTTCAGCTGATTTTTACAAATAGCTTATATATGAAGAAGTAAGTGGGCCTTTCTTTACCTGGAACAACTGAATTTAGCTGGCTCAAAGCTAACGTGCAACTTTGCACTACCAGGTCAAGCTTTTAACTTCCAACTGACCACAGATTTGACCAACAAACTGTTGACATACATCTCACTGAACACGAAGTCGAGACACAGCTCTGGAAGAATCATGGCCAGCTTCCTAACTGGAAGTGAATAAAACCAGTTTTTATTGAAATTTTAATGAAGAAATTTATGAGTTTCCTGGCTTTAAAAAGCTATGACTTGCCTGTAACTCCTTGCTCACTTACAATACACACTTTGGCATGCAAAGAGTAGCAATCCCTGACTTTGTCAGGATTTTTGGGGCGCTTTTTGTTGTTTTAGAGGATTACTGTAGGGTATAAACATTATTCTGACTCGTGATGTTTGGAGGCAATTCCGTCTCCGCCTTCGAGGGACAAACTGAGCTAACTAGAAAAGCATGTTTCAGAGAGGAATTAAATGCTCTTTCTTCAGCAAGCACAGACATCTGCACACTGCTCTGCTTCTCAGAAGGCCAGGAGTCATAAGCAAAGCTGTCCACACTACACACAGTCATCTCCTGCACCCTCCTAAACCACCAACCACTGCTAGTACTTAGTTTTAGATTAAGGACTCACCTGAAAGCATCCAGACCCTTGAACAGAAAATATTAAGTAAACCAGGCTGCTCTCCCAAAAGGCTCCATTCAGTTTCCCTTCATTGCTTGGCGTAGTGGACCATATTCCCTTCTGTTGAGAAATATCAATGTTCTGCAAGTTGCTACTTTTCATTATAAAGTACCGAACGGGCACATTTTGTCTTGGTGAAGGAGATCTGCAGCCCTGGAAAAAATGAATTAAATGAATAAATACAACAAAATAAACCAGGCTTTATTTCTGAAGCTTTACACACACGAACATAGAAATCCTTGACTGTGCTCCTCCCTTCCTCCTCCAGCTTCTAGAAGAAACGTAAAATCAGCTGCTCCTGTCTGAAATGGCTTTAAAATGTATCCGACGTCTGTTTTACACTTTGAAAGCACTTCTCGACAATTCCTCCGTGAGGGGCCGAAATCAAGTAGAGCAGAATAGGAGTAAAAAGTTTAGTGATTAATTACAATTTGTTTAAGTCTGCCACGCCTTGAGATGGCACCAAAATTAATCATCCTAGACTGCAGCCTACAGCACACCACTCCCATTTCTACCTTCAGGAAACATGTCTTCTTCCTTTTACACTGGCTCAACCTAAAAGCTGAAAAACTCAAGAGGAATTACTAAATCCTCCAGTGAGTCCATGAGGTTTCCTTTCAGCAATCTGTTTAGTATCACTGCAGTTTACCATTCAAGTATATGGGGACAATTATGACAACAAGCTCGTTCAATGTGTGCTTTGTTAAAATAACCATCACAAAAAACCCCAAGCAGTCATAATAAGGCAGGTAACACAGATAACACAATATTTAAAGAGAATCTGTATCAATGGATGCTGTTACAGAAACAGAGGAAGGCAGAATCCAAAAACTTCAGAAGTGTGTGTACAATGTACTAATTTAGTTGAAAAAAATTAATACACCTTCACCATTTATTAGAAAAAAAAAAAATCTCATTTTTTTACTTTGGATAGCTTTACCTCAGCAGTCCACAAATATTATCTTTGCTGTATTAAACTAGTGTAACAAGGATACTTAGTCTAGATTTTAAGTTCCAGAAGGAAGTATTATGCAGCCGTTATAAATGAAAAGTTAAGTCAGGTTCCTAATTTAGCAGTAAAATACCTAATTGTTGCAGAATGGTATCAGCAAGACATCCCTTTACTTTTCAAGAGCAGGGTGGTACGTTGGAGAACTCTACCTTTGCAGATACTGGAGAAGAAGGACTAGCACAGGGGCTGGGACAGCTACCGCTGTCTGCAGGCTTCACTGAGGACTGAGCTGATCCGTCATCTGAGGATCGTTTGGAGAGCAAAATGTCTTCTTCTTTGTACTTCTTTGGCTGGTGGAGTGCAGGAGATGTAGATTTCACTGAAACTCTAAAAAGGACATGCCTTGAGTTTCACGAGCACTCACTGAACAATTTACATACATACCTGTCAGCCTACTGCATGACCACATGTATTACAGCGACTACAACATACATTAAACACTAACTAAAAACCCATACCGGTCATGCATTGTTTTTTAATGCCATTGTTAAACCTCTCCTGCTACTTCTCAAAGATCACAATTCATGGACAATATTCCTGACTGCTCTCTCAAACAGCAGGCACGTGTATGAAATACTTCTCAGTGAGATTACAATGCAGCATAGGACAGTAACACACCTTTCAACTGTACTGCCACTATTTCCACCTCCTTATTACTAGCAGAAATTTAAGTGATGCTTGCATACATAAATTGCAACCTACAGTGTCTAGAAGACCTCAACATCTTACTTTTCAGCACTAGAGGAGTCAGAGAATTCAGTTTCTGTTGAGCTTTTTCTACTGTTGGTTGACTTCCATGTAGATGCCAAAGGAAGTTCTTCACAAGTCACAGGTCTCGGTCTCTGGCCGATTCCTGAAGGCTGCTGCAGACCTGCAGACCGTTCTTCAGCACTCAGAACAGCTGTAATTGCTCTTACAGTTGTTTCATCAACTTGAGACCACGGTTTAGAAGGAGCTCGCATACGACGCAGGAACAAACTGTGCCACTTCTGCCTGAGTTGCAACAGCATGCCAGCAGCCTGAAATGAATTCCAGTTCTGTTACAGACTGATGAAGATTCCATCAGGCAGGTGAGAGTACCCTGCTCTTTCCTATCAGGCAGCACCTCGCCTTCCAGTGAGAACAAGGTCCAAACTGAAAGGCAAGACCAAGGTCTTGGGGAGGGGGAATAACTCTTACTTAAAGTAAGATGTTCATTTACTTTCTTTTCCTTGGGCGCAAGGTCATTTTTGGAGCATTTCCTTTAGCTCTGTACTAAACTTAACATTGTATTGTAAATCCTCAGATTTTTTTTTCCTTTTTATCTGTCTAGAAAACCCACTTTTTTCATGCTTTACGCCCTTCCTATCAAATCCATCTGTACTCATGCACTCTTCAGTCATACCTGAGGGAAAAGAGCTCTAAGTGACATTTTTCTTACACAGACTTCTGCTCAAATGCAATGACTAAATTCAGAAGACTAGAGTCTAATTCCCATGTTATCAGAAATGCTTCCATTGAAAAAAAATTTTTAAAAATCACTCTTCTGGACATGTCTAGGACAGAGAGCATTATTATTAGAGCTGGTAAGTTCCAGTGTTTCGTGATCCATAAACTACCTCCTACCACAGCCACAGCTCTTCAATGACCTAAAGCCTTCTGTTTCAAAGAGGTTTTTATTTCTCCTTCCAAAATCTGATAGCAACTTTCTTTAGCAATTCCAGCTTCAAGTGCTCCATTTTCGATCCGATTTTGGTTATGCTCTCAGAGAAAGAAAAACACAATATGCCAATGTGACTGTTCTCTCAGCTCCTGTTCAGATTTTGGCTATCCCAGCTCATGCTGTGGCCTGATGGAGCACCACACAGGCAGGACAGGAGGCCAGAAAGAGCAGAAGGGCCATTATGCAGCCACTGTCACCTGCAGCCTGCTGTCCCCTGCAGCCTGCTGTCCCCTGCAGCCCTTATCTTTTGTCTGGCAGTCTCTTCAGAAAGTGCTCACTCGTGGAAACAGACAAAACTGCCAAGCTCAGACACATAAAACATCATATTGCCCAGAAAGTTTCTGAAGCAGATCCAACAGCAGCATCTGGACTGCTGAGGCTTTCCTGCTCCCTCAGGCGAGAGACAGGACACCCACGCCATGATGGAGGAAGAGGGATGAGCACTCTCACTGTTGGATTAGGTGACCAATTATTTTTTGACTTTCTGCTCATAGGTACAAGATATGAAAGGCATGGGTGGTAGGTTACGAAACCTTGCGACGTGCACGTTGAACACGTGAATTCACGTGACAGCTCTGGGCCAAAGGGGACTGAAGCCCTTTAACTCTTGACGAGCTCACGAAATATGGGTTAAATCACAGAGTACTTAGTTTGACAGACCCCAGCGGACCATGACATTCTTAGAGAAAATTCCTGGCTACTCAAATGTTACAAAAACCTTTTTACATCTTTTTATAACCCTTCTACATGAAGCAAACACAGGAGTGATTTCTTACGTACTTCAGGGTCCAGTTTGAGATGAAGCCATTCATCCAGCTTCAGTAGTGCCTGATTAGCAGTTGTCTTGTCCTCCATCTCACTGTCACTGCTATCATTAGATACCCCTCCCCCTGAATTGAAGATAAAAGGTGCATTAGCATTTCTGTATTATTTCTACTTATATACAAAAACCTGAACACTACCGTATTACCAGCAATAAATATTTTTCCTTCTAAAATTGACTTTACAATGTAAACTGTTGTAAAACTACTTCTTCTTTTCTGCAAATACACTGCAAAGTCTTTGCTCCAGATAGGAGCAATCAAGTAGCCAGATCCTGCTGAAGATCCTACTGTGTAAAAACCTGTACTGACGTGGTCTGACTCAGCTCATGTACCTTCACCAGTATTCACGAGCCACTCTCCAGCCGTTGCCTGAAGCTGTTTGTAAAACCACACGTGGCTCTATTTCCTAGTAAAACAGCAGATTTTTTTACTAGATTACTAGATAAAGACCTAGTAAGAAAAAAACCAATTATAGATACGTATGACTATTCATTAGGAATCCTTATTTCCTAGAGTGCAATTCAATCAGCATGAACGCTATTCTAAGGTCAACAGTTTAAAAGCAAGACAGAAAAGCTTCACAAATAAGTTGGACTTTTAGTTTGATTCAACCTATGAGAACTAGCAGCAGGTATTTTTGCTTCCATTCCTACAGCACTCCATTTAAATAAGAAAAAAAAGGAAACTTCTATATATTCTCCATTACTTCTAGTTAATAGCACAGCTAATTGACATTAGAAATTATCAGTGGAAAATATCTTGAAAATGCATGTGTCAGCTAGAAGCAGTATGTCTTGTTTGCCATACTGATTGTTTCTAAATTATCCAGTTTGAATAATCCGGTCTGAAGTATCAAATAAAGCAGTCTGGAGAAAAAGAACACACATGCTACACTCCTCAGTACTAGTATTACCATTAGACATTGTGGCTGCATTCTCTCCTTACAAACTGCACTGTAGCTTCTGAGACCCCAGGACTGTGTCAGTTATGGATATGAATCTGTAAGGAATCCCAAAACTGAGACATTTGTTACAGAACCTACAAACTATTCCTGAATAGCTACAAGAATCATTCCACTTCTGTTATTTCAGAAGTCGCCAATATCTGCATTACATATGATTGAAAAAGCAGCTTTGCACATCACACACTGGTGTGTGCCAATGGAAACATTCCAAATCCACACTCCAGTGTACCTCGGAAGGCTGAGGATGCCTGCAAGGCGTTACTTGGCAGTCTGGCTGGCCCACAGAAGAGGGACACGGTGACAGGCGTCACAGCAGAGCAGCACCTGATGTTTGCTGTCTTGCGAGCTCTGGTCATTTCGTCATAGATAAGCCAGTCTGTAGGGAGGGCCTGGATGGCTGCAGCTTGTCCATTTGCTGGGGGAACCTGGGCAAGAGCAGGTCAGACTGGGCTATTATACCCTCTACCTGTAGTTAACGTACATTTTAACATCTTTCTTATTTCATCCAGAGACATTGTGGATGCCTCAACCTGGCAGTGTTCAAGGCCAGGCTGCGAGGGGCTCTGAGCAACCTGGACTAGTGGAAGGTGTCCCTGCCCATGGCAGGGGGTTGGAATGAGATAAGCTTTAAGGTCCCTTCCAACCCAAACCGTTCTGTGATTCTGTATCTTTAGGAAGAAATACGTCTCTAATTATATACGTATATAATACATACATATATAAAAATAAAAATTAATAAAAATATACATGCAAATAAAAAAGCAGGAGAGAGAATTCAACCCGATGCACAAATTATCCTACCACCATGAAACAAAATACTTTGCTTTAAAAAGAGATGTTAAAGAAGAAAAGTTTCAGAGCAGAACTTCTTGCTTTTAAGAGCAGGGATCATTATATCTTTACAACAATTTTACAGCTAGGGGTGGTTTTTTGTCATTTTGCCTTGTTCCATCTAGAGAAAGGACTAATTGAAACAATGGAAAAATGAACCAACTCCAATTCTACCAACCGGTAGGAAAAGGATTTTCTAAAGCTGCAGTGTTTCATGCCCTTGCTGCTTTTAAAGTACTGACAACTAGGAAAAGACGTTTCTAAAACATCTGATAGATTCCAAGTGCTCTATTTGGTGAACTATAAATTCAAAGTGATTTTACCTTTTTATACTGAGATTGACCAAGAACAGAGGTAGGATGAAATCGCACTTTCTTCTCCTTTGGTTCAGTCAACACCAGGCTTTCTCTGTCTACGTGCACAAGATTGGGATACATCCCGGCCACTAAGGCAGCTTTAATTACAGCCCAGTTCTCAGAGTTAGTATTAACATCTCTAATATCAGCTCCTCCTCTGGCTCTCACAAAACCTGTCAGAAGAACAGGACAAAACGGTGCCATGTTAGCTTGTGTTTGGCTCTCAAAAGGAATTTGAAAACAAAGGTGAAATAAACTACTAATCTGTTGCATCTTTCACCACTGCCAACCTTAACAGCATCAAGAAGAAACCATTACACTGAAATCCCTCCCGATAGGGGGTTGCAGACTAACACAGAATACAATTATTTTCTACAATACAAAGACACTTCCCATGGGAATAATTTACTAAAATATAATGATCCAAAGAAATTCATCTCGACACTGAAATGCAGTGCCATGTGGAGATGAGCATGCCTTCGGTTAGATCAGCCACACTTCCTCATCTACACCATACCCTGCATCAACGCGTACCTGGAGGTCTGATTCAAATTAAGTAAGAAAAACGACATCAGTGAACATTATTTCTGCTACAATTTCTATAGGCTGGACTTTAAAACGAGGTTAGAATTTCTTCCAAGCTGTTTACCTGAGGCTCTAAGCTGGCCGAGCAGCTGTGTTCTCATTCCTACGATGATTTCCATCGTGGCTTGGGACAGGAAGTTCTTTTCACAGAAGGCTCTCTCCCAGCCATCACCGCGCGCCTTCTGCCACGCCTGAAAACGTTTTTTACATTTGCCTATCAGTTTGACTAGCTAAAACTAAAAAATGCATTTTAAAAAAATTACATTCACGTCAATAAAATGAAGGCAAAACCCACTCTGGAAGTAAATGCATCAAACTAGATTTTTTTCCTGTTCAAGAATTAGATTCTCTTTACCTGTTCACTCCAGTGATCATTACGTCAAGTTAAAATGATTCATTCCATAAAGATCGTTACATTAAGATCATGATTTGAAGTTATCAGTGTAGTAGGATGTAAAGAGCCACACTGTTGGCACATGGTGGGAACGCTCACAATCTTACAAGGTTTGGAAACATCAACAAAACATACCACAAAAAGTGTTCCCTCACACATTTATGAGTCCAGTACACAGGAAAGCCACTAGGCAAAAATAACATCTTCTCCAAGGCCTTAATCACAGTCCACCACTCTACCTCCAAGTTGACTGGTACATTATTTGCCTTGATGGGTGACCTCCTGTGATGAGTACTCTCTGAAATGAAATCCTACCTGGAAAGCCCTGAGCAGGGCCATGTGGTCACTGAACGTCCCTGCAGCAAAACGCTTCCTGCACAGCATGGCTGCACGCTTTTGGGAGGCCAGCGTGGGCAGCACAAAAGGGTCTTGGCAGGCAAGAGCACAGGCAATGGTCAGAACAGGATCCAGGCACTTCAGCACAACAGCATACAACACCATTTTACCCAGGTGTGGCTCTACAGGTAATTCAGTGAGGTGGTAACCAAGCTCAGTGAGATCTTCCCAAGGGTCCATGGCATCTATGGTCTGTTTATAAACAAACAAACAAAGGAGAGGGGGACAGGGACAGTGGACAAAATCAGTTTACAGCGAAAGCAGAACGGATGTGAATACTGGGCATTAACTAGACTTGTTCCCAAACACTAAAGCAGCAAGTCCAACTATTAACAGAGACGACTTTGAACCACTCTCTTCCCCGACACGGAAAAACACATCCCCCCACACAAAACGAAAACAGACAAGAAACAAAAATTCAAAAGATCCTGAAGTAATTAAAAACAGCTTCAGTACAAACAGAAGCCAGTAAGATAGGCTGCTACACCACAAATATGGAATCAAATGAAATTCCCACCTAAACCTACTCCTTTCCTGACCTTAAGCATGTGCACAGCGTTTCTGACAGTTACAGCAGGCGGAGGATCAGGAGCTTTCATAAGAAAGTCCACAACTGGACAATTAATTGGAGCCAGAAGCTTTGTGTATAAACAAATCTCCTGCAAGTTCAAAGGCAGAAGAAAAAAGGTTACTAAGACTTGGAAACAAACCCCAAACACACGATTTTTTGCAATTAATAGTATGGTTTGACGACATTAAATTTTTTAAAGTTACAATTTCAAACTGAACATGCACCTGAAGTGGCATTCTTAGAAGTTCTGGAGACTGAAATTCCAACATATTCTGCAATCGGAGCCTGCTGAAGAGACGAAAACAGACTCCAGGCTGACAGCGCCCAGCCCTTGAAAATAAAGTATGGGAAGTTGTGAAAATTAGGATTTTTTTCTAAAAACAAAACCAACCAACCAAAAGCCAACAAACAGACACAGAAACTTAGAATGGAAAAGCAGAAGCAGTTCTGTGAAGAAGGTGTTGCTAAGGGTAAGTCACACACGGGGTGCGAGTTTTCCAAGCGTGGATTATTTTTGATGGCATGGAAATTTTCTATTGTAATTTTAACCCAACACTGAGAAATCTGGAGAAACAAAAACAAGGCTTATCTATGTAAAGTCTGTGGGTTTTTTGCTAACCTAAGACCAGTCCAAATCTCAATCATCCTTCGCTGTAAGGAATCTAAGCTGCAAACTTCGTTTCTTCCCTGCACATCCCCCAAACAGAAGTAACCCTTGGAGTAAAAGGTAGAATAAAGATTAAATAACTTGTGACTGAAGGGACAGAGACAGCAAATTCTCACATCCACACACAAATACTTGAAGCTTAATGCCAACAGAATTGATGAAACAGGCATTTGTTGCTACAAAACTTCCAAGCCCTCACCCACAGTGTTGGGAAGAATACGATCATGGCCTGTTAAGTCATGGATAGTTTGGAGAAAGTCAAATAGGCAGACAAAGACAAGGCGTGAAAACTGTGACTGCTGGTGCTACGTGGGAGAAAGAGGAAGGAGAACAAACTAATGGGGGGGAAAACAACCTAGACCTTTGGGAAATGCCTGAGCATCACTTTTCTACAATCATTTCTTGGGAAATGATTCCAAGGAAATACATGCTGACCCCTACTCATCTGCAGAGAATGAGTGCTGGCCATTGTCCAGCACGACACTGGACTAGGCTAGAAACAGTTATTATGTTGTGTGCTTCATTCTTAACACACAGGACGGTGGAGATCTGCAAAATAAGAACCATTATGAGGCATTTATTACCTGCCTTTTCTCTGGATAGCACTGGCTTTTGAAATCCACCCCATTTTTAGCACTGTAACACGGCTCAGTGCATCAAAAGACTTCTGTAAAAACAAAGGAAGGAACATAAGCCCAAGACTGAATAGGGCACATGAAATAAAAGTTACTAGTTATTTAGATTACTAACAGAAGTTCTCTAAAAAGTATGACATTGTAATATATACAGCAGCTTCTAGCACAAAGGTATCTTCTCAGTTCCAGGTGAATTTATGATGGTACCTCCTCTGCAGTATCTTTGTGCTACACAGTTTTCGAAATGAAACTTTTTCTAGTCAACAGGTAATTGCAAGTCAGTGAAAGATACGTCAGGTCTGCGTTCTGAGATATCACAAAGCAAGCAAAAATACATTATTATACCAAATAAAGTTTTCCTCTTTATCTCACTTGGAAATTACCTCCTTATTTTCCTAGATTTGATGTAAAATTACCAAAAGAAATTGTATTATAAGAACTTCAGAAATTTGGTGTCTGTATCTCCTACGAAATCCAACTCCATTTTCAAAGCCATACACGAGATCTTAAACTGCCTCGTTATGTTATCTCACTTTTCTTGAACAAGTAACTTAGGAATAGGCATGCAACACACCCAAAAAAGTGCTTAAAAGCTTAATGGGTACTTTTTGGACTTGATACAATAGTAGGACAAAAGGAACTCCCAGTGTCCTCCAAGACTCAGGAAGGTGGTGGTCTAAACGGAGGACTTGTTTTAAAAATCAAACAGAAATACTAAATTACAAAAAAAAAAAAAAAAAGATACATCAACACCTCAACCTACGTTAGTTTTTACAGGGCTTTTAGACAGCTAGCTATTTACAGTGTTTGTCATAAAGCAAATGGATGTTGAAACTTCTCAGTGAGGTCTGTTGCCTGACAGGCACTAGCTCTCAGCCTACTGCTAAGTTAAAAAGAAAAGTTCTCCAAAATTTATGCACCGTGTGTTTTAGAATGGCACCAGGAAGTTCACTTCCCAAAGACAATGTAAGGCAGCCGTACCTCTTTCACCTTGCCTGAGTCAATGACAAATACAACATCACTGACTGTTACGCTGGTTTCTGCAATATTCGTAGAAAGAATCTGCAATGAAAAAAACAACCAAACAACAAAACTGTAGTAACTGTAAAAGCAAAGGCAAAGTAGATCACTGTCGCATCTGACCAAGTCCTCTGATACTTGCAATTTTGCGGACGCCAGAAGGTGGAGTTTCAAGCACTTTTTTCTGATCCAAAGTCTGCACACTCGAATGAAGCATGAAAACTTGGTATCTAATGCAAGACAAAAAGCACGTTTTAAGGATCCTCTAAAGAAGCAATGGAAAGCCACAGAAACTAAAGGTTTTACCTGGGAGCATTATCAGCAAATCTCTTGTCATCAAAAAGAATGCGGTCCCTCAGGCTCACTATCTCATCATATCCAGGAAGAAATATTAAAATGGCTCCTAAAAAAGGAAGTGGGTTTGCAGAGTTAAACAGAAAATTCAAACACACGTCAGCGCCACGTAGCCCAGCCCTCGGAAGGTTTTAACTCCTGGGGATTTCCGAAGAAAGAGCAGGATTCATCAGAAGCTGAATCCACAACAATTCACTGGGAGCGTGGGTATTTACCTACCCGCATCACAGCTATGACAGATGCTGTGGAGTAAGTGCATGATCAGATCCAGATCCACTTTTTCATCATCAAAGCTGTGATGATAAGCTGTCAGTAGCTCTCTGTCCTCTGCACTAAGGTCACTACCACTTTTTTGGACCAGGGAACTTTCATCCAGATTTCCAAATCCGAATGAAGCACTGTAATAAAAAAATACGCAGAAGGCTGTTCCCTTCAGGTTTGCATTCAGCCATCAACTCAAACTTAGATCAAGACCAACGTGACCACCGGTCTTGAATTTTAAATTTTAAGTGTCACAGAAGAGAATCACAGCACTAGTACTGCTCACTGACTTAAATGTTAACCCAACAAAGCATGCAGCTTCAATTTTTAGTGTTAACTTTCGTTTTCTTAAACTTCATTGAGACACAACCGTAAGTGAATGAAAGTCTGAAGACCTTTCTCGTTTATCAGTTCAAGGAAAAATATTTAAAAGATACATATTTTCCAAAAATTTCCCACTAGCAGAAACTACACTAAGAGAAATTATAATAACGTAACCTTTACAAAACACTACCTCAACTCTGATAGCTGTAAGTTCATCAAAGAAGCATTCTTGAACGGCCTAGTGTACACGTTACTTCGACAAAAGTTTCTTTACTATGTCTATTGTGTATCAACAACACACAGATAAAAACACGTGACAGATTTGTTTCCAAAATAAGCATGTGAAGACAAAATGGTTCATAGTATAGAATCAGCAAGTTGTGCTAACCTAAACAACGTGACACTGACTACAAATGCTTTTGTTCTTTGTTTTTGAAATATTCCTGTTCTCAAAAAAAAGGTACTGCTATTTAGCCCAGATTTTAAGGCACAAAAAGCTAAAACCTGTTCTGATTAAAAGAACACAAGCCTCAAATTTCCTTTCACCACAACTCCTTCTGCAAAGCAGTTACAGCTTACCTGTAGGATTCCAACAGATCAACAACCTCCGTCTGTCTGAAGCGCCTAGCCCAGTCCACAGCCGTCCTGAAAGAGTGGCACAAGTATTCTTACCAGATTTTCCACTTCAAAAGACGAGTATGAATAGCACATCATGCGAGGAGACAGCTGACACCACACTTTGGTGTCCATTTCTGTATTGCTAGCAATGCTGTTATTGCTGGATCTGCAACTTCCCATTCTGAAGTGCATGGACACGTGTTAACAGCGACCCGATTCTCAGGTAACTCCGCTCCTGACCACACAAGAGTGTCAGTTTTACACAGGAGTACAACACAAACACGCACAAGGAAATGTGGAACGAGGAACAGTGTGCCATTCCTTTAAGAAGCCCACACCAGTGTGCAGAGATCAGACCTGCCTGTTTGCAGTACCCTTTAAGTCATCCCAAAAAGTCACACCCCAGGCGTTTTTCATCAAAATGTGGGAAAATACTGGACTATTTCATGCCTTTCAGAAGTTGTCCTCCTCACAATGCAGTTCACTGGTTTACCTTTAAACTGCATTCCTTCCCAAGTTTTTCAAGTGTTGGTACCAAATATCAGAGCCCTGGAATCCTAATTCTTAGCCTTCCATACTACAATTACTTACTGTACTTCCTTTTTCTATGAAGACACACTTCATGACCACAAAACTTGAGTCTTTACAGATTCACAAATATTTTTACATGCTACAGCATATTTAGAAACATAACACAAAGATCTTCTTACGCAGGTAACTCCATGAAAATAAGAATCACCAAACATTCTGGTGGAATTCAGCAGATTACAGTTTTTCCACTAACCAGTGTCTTAAACAAGACATACTGAAACCAAGCTTATAGCCCATAATCAAGACCGTGTAATTAAGAATTCCAGGTAGAATTTACAGAAAACAATGTGCTTCAACAGAAGTTAAGAAACGGTTTAGGCTGCCAAAATCTATAGTTCTTACAGCAGTCTGGTAAGTTAGCAAATTAATTCAGATGTTATACAATTTTCTTTCTCTCTCCTATATTGACAAATAAATCTGTCTTTTGGTTTCTCTGTTTGCTTTTTACCAGCCATTGGATGATTTGCAGTGGATACTTGCTCCCATACTGATCAGCTGTTCTACTTGACTCAAAAAGCCTCTCCCTGAAGAAATCATCAGAGCAGTCGCGCCGGTCTCACTGTGCCTATAATCAACTGAGAAGTAAAAAAAAATCAGCAAACCCAATAGAAATGTTATTTTTTTTTCAAAATATTCTACAAATATTGCGTTCAAATCCCAGCCCAAAGAGAATTTGTTTCCTCACTCATCTCTGCAGTCAGTTCATGGGAATTCCACATTGTTTCAGAAGCACGCTTCTGCCAAGACTTCGAAACAACAACAATGAACTAAACAACTCATTAATTCTGCTAGCCCTATTCATTTTTTCAGTAGGCATCAGAATGCAAAAGTAACAACATTTGAATCTGAAGATGAAAGCAGCCATAGAAATTTAAATAAATTTGTGGTTGCTTTTTTGTTATGTAATAACATACAAAACTTACCACTGACATTTTCAGTTAAAATTAGATGGAACACCTGAGCAAAGGAATCAATATCTTTATGCAACCAGATGTCAGACAGACAGGAATCCATTTCTTTTACTATCCACGGTTCAAGGCAATTCACATCTTTTTCAGCCTGATGAGAAAAAACAATACTGAAAGATGAATCTCTTCCAAGAGGTGTCTTTATTCTCCCCCATTACCCACAAAGAATGTGAACAGTTAGTTTTCCCAGCAGCAATCAGAAATCCACCACTCAGGCATCAGTTAAAGCACTGACTGTGTCCTATGCAAGTACTCACACAACGGCAGTCGAGCCATTTGATCTGAGGAAAAGCTGTGTACAACCAGCGTAACCGAAACGCCCACGTCAGCCAGAGCAGCTCGTCCCAGTAAAGCGACCCTTAGAAGGCGTTAACACCCGGAGAGTCAACAGCACCCCAGATAACACACTTTAAACGGCTGGTAACGGAACACAAATAGAAACTTCTCTTGCAACAAAAGGAAAAACTTACCAGTTGATTAAATACTGCGTCACCACCATCATCCAGCAGACTGTACTCTTCATTTGCCCTTGGAACTGATTTTTGTCTCCGACATGCCAGTCTGTTGGTGTTTTCTTGAGCTGAACACCACTCAGCAAGAGTGGTTTTCTGTTTCTCTTCTAGAATGCAAAGTATTTCCCAAGAAATTTTTAGAGTCATCTTTATTATCCATTGTTTTCTATTAAAAAATAATTACAGCAGCTCAAAGTTTTACCTAGTCAGCTTTATTTAATCTAGAATGCTGCTGCAGTCCAACATAAATGACGCGTTTAAGGGTACCCAAAGGGCACCACTGCAAACGAGTGCTGTGAGAACAAGGTAAACCCCACCATTTTGGTGTTTAACCCCCTAAGCCTCCATTATTCCAAATTACTGCAGCCAAAGGAGCTTCCTAAGGAATTACCTTCTACACAATCTCAGCCCAGATCTTTCTCCAGAAGTGGAATTCTGGAGACAAGAGATACAGCCCCTGCACGTAATAACTTATTTTTGTATGCAAGTGGAAGAAACAGTAGAAGACACCAGTGTCTTAACTGAACTTTTCTATCCACAGGGATCAGAGCTGAGCACCGGCATAAACATCCAGTTAGGACGGTATGTTATAGCTTGGGGTTTGCCTGTTTTTTAAATTTTCTTTAAATGATCATTAGGATCATTACTTTCAGTTGCCAGAAAAACTGCTGGAGTAATAGCTACTTAATCAACTGAAAACCAATTATACTTAGTTCAAGAGTGTGAATACTTATTAAAAAATACATCCATGTCTGAAGAATGCAGTGAAAAATGCCACTAATAGGAACAACTTGTACATTTTGTGCAAGATGTACAAAATCCTGCCTCCTTTAACAGCTGCACTTGAATTTGCACCCAAAGGTACAGAGGACAGAGCATCCTCTGCTCCTATAGCTTTCATGTGGGCAGAGCCCCCAATTATATGTAATTCTACACCATAATAATTAGAAAAAATAAGACATTTATCAACTGAAAGTAAAAAGAATGCAACCACTGAATCAAAGTGAATTTTCTTCTTTAATTGCATGAACTTCCATGAACATTACATTTCAATAATGCAAATGCCGAGAGCTTAAAGACACTTGCTGTCATCTAATCACGTCTCATTTCATCTCCTGACTTTGGAACTTTAACAGAAAATCATCCTGTTAATGGCTTGTTCAACCAAGCAATGCTTCTCATTGCCAACCCTTACGATTAACTAGGTCACCAACCTTGCTGCTTCTCTTTTGTGTACTTTACCATCCCTTTGTTTGTATACCCAGTGCTTCGCAAAATGTCCTCCAGAAACATCTCTTTAACTTCAAAAGGTCTTCCTTGGACTGAAAGTACAAAAATTCCATAAAAGACGAGATATTCCCCAGCTTCACTTAGAGCATTACTTTTTTTTAAAAAATTATCTTCACTGGAGTTCATTTTTCTTAAAATTATACAAAACAAAACATTTCCAAAGTCAAATGCTATCTTGTTTCTCATTAACCTCTTCAATTATATCAGCTGTTATAGCAAGAGATGTTCGTAAGATTCAGAGTTGTTAGCTGCAATTTTTTAAAATGAGAAGAAGAAAACAGCCATTTTTGTTTAGGGTTACAAACAAGAACTCACCACGTAAGCCTGCCACCTGGAGTAAAAGCACAATTATTTAACAAGCAATTAATACAGCTTTGTGCAGGACTCCACAAGGAGACAGTACATCTTTGTGTTGAACTACTTTCTTTCATGAGAAGGATGTGAGGAGATAGACTTCTCTCAGCGTCCTCAACTGATTCAGCAAAGCTGGGCTTTCTTTACTGAATACTTCTGGACAGATGAGACATCCCAGTGGTCTTTACCTCCTAATAATTTATCCTTACTTCTTTTTCTACATGACTCTTTTCTAGACCTTATCTGTGAACATTAAAGGATGCTTTTCGCATGAAGAATTCAAGTCTCGACATTTTGATTTCTGGTCCCTTAAGATGACTTTAGATCACTTAGGATTTTCCTTCAGAAAGAACCATCTACAGTTCACATACTTTGAGAAGCTGTCATAGAGGAAGTCTTCCACCACCCATCACGAACTCTGTGTACTACAGCAATCCACAACTACAAAATGTTGGTTTCTGTGGTCAGGATTTTGTCAGCCATATTGCTGAAGGAGAAGCAAACCTTTTTCATTACGTTAACAGACAGAAGTCTAAAGCCGCTTCTTTTAATTCTTACATTCTCAAAAACAAAAAAGGAATAAAACATCTTTCCAATTGCTACTGGCCTGCTACACAACCAGCATAACCACTGTGGTAAACTGGAGCGACTCTCATCAGAATTTCCAAAACAAATATACTCATCTAAAAGAACAGGGAGCTGCGAGAAGAGTAAACTGGAAAGCCACACAACAATCACAACTGAGGCTCTCCCTTGCAAAAAAAAATTCAGAGACCATGAAATCACGTGTAATTTCCAGATTCCTGTCTCAAACACGTTGCAAGCCTTATTTTACTAGGCAGAAGTTCAGAACTGGGAACTAGAAAGAAACACTTCTATCTGTAAAAAAACCAATGAGGTTTCCTCCTCACAAACATTTGCTAAAACAAACCAGTAACTGATTCCACCCATTTCCTAGAACTGTTGAGATTTTTAAAAAAAACGGCTGACATGCAGAGACTCTACCTGATTGGCAAATAAAGCATTTCTCTTAAAAGCTACTGTTCAAAACACAATAAACTTGGACATCATTGTTGAAAAAGGAAGAGGACTGCAAGCTGCCAGAGGAGGTCACCCGTGCAGAAAACCCGTGAGCCAGGAGGGTGGGAAAAACAAAACAAGCCCACACAAACCCCCCATCTCCCACACATTCTGTATTTGCCTCTCCTAAAGATCAGTCAAATGAAACTAAAGCAGCAATAATGGGAACTTTTCTTTGCATCTGAAAGTCATCTTAACTGCAGGTAACCGAGTCTGACCATAAACTAACAGAAACTGGATGTCTTTTCTGAGTATTTACCCAGAGGAACGGCTACTAATTTCCTTTCAAACAAAGAATCATGGGATTGAAGCATGAAACCAAACCTGCCTAGGCCTCCTCTATTTCTCAACTGAACAGGTACAGTTATCTGCAATTTATCCAGTAACCAGTAACAACCTTTATGAGATCTGAAGAATTAGAATCTGCTGCAATGTATTAATATGCATCACACTAATGTAGCTCCTAAGTCCTGTACCAGCATGGAGACAGCATTTCAATAACCCTTCCCTACTTGAATTAAACGTGGAGAGGGCCAGGACATTCCTGCATTTACAGAACTCCCAGCGATAAAAACACTTCCCTCTGAAGTAGGCGCAAAGAGTTAAGAAACAAGAGGCCTGAATACCCAAAGAACAGGCACTGCTGTAATTCTCAGTGTATTCACCATGTGCCTTTACTCAGAGTAGTTTGCTACAGTTCACTAAAATCTGTGAGTCGGGGGCAGGTATACTGAGATTTAAGAGTTAAGAGAAGTACTTACTGTGTATTACTGGGCAGCTTCCAAAATACCTAATAAAAAGATTTGCATCTAGAGCAGCACTAGAAAGAATTAGTTTTAAATTATTCTGGTTTTGCAGCACATCTCTCAGTTTTATTAGCAAGAAGTCGCTGAACCTATCCCTCTCATGTACTTCATCCTGTAATAAAAGGAAAAAAAAACAAGAGATAAACAAACATCACAGATTCAAGATCATAACTTCTGACAAATACAAACCTTTTTTTTTTTTTAAATAAAATACATGATTTCGTGCTACATTACAGAGGCCTTAAAATGTGTAAATCTAGCTTAAGGGAAGGGATTTTTTTTAAACTATCCATAAGCAAAAAAAAAAGTTTCAAAAAGTTTTTATCAGAGCAGAGCGCACTGCAATGCACAAGCCACGCACACCTTAACGTCAGAGGCCAAAGTAAATGTCTGAAACCTCTCTCATTTTGTACTGGAAGCCAAATTTCAAGAAAAGGTCACAAACCACAAATCCTACAAATCTTATTTTAATAAATTCTCACTTCACAACTGATGAGGAGCACTTAAAGAAATGTATGACACCACATAATCAGAAAAAAAGACATTGCTTAGACAAGTCATACACAAAGCCTATAAACTGAGGACATAACTGCTTAATCATCTTTGTCATTCTTCTGTTTTGTTTTGTATTATGAATGAATGAAACAAGGACTCAAATACAAGGTTTGTAGGCTGACATCAAGAATTAATAGACCATTCTCATGCTTTTTTAACTCTGATAAACAGGTAGGCACCTAAACTTACCGTGACTTTTTTGTCTTCAGTAGTGGAATACTTAAATCTTGCCATAAACATTCTGGTCCCCCTTACTTACGGAAGTCCACAATAGGAATATTAACACAATCCTAAATGAACGCTCCTGAACAATTTGCTAGCAATTAGACTGCACATTATCTTGGAAACACTGGGCAAACAAATGGACTGAAAACCTGGTATTGCTAAAACAAATACATGATAACAGAAATTCTGACACAATCGTATTGAACCACATCTAAGCCTCCCTAAGGCTTTTCTGCCGACAGAGGAATTTCAGAAAAATTTACACTTCTGTCCTCCTCAACTCCTCCTGATTCCACACCTACTTATTGGCATGAACATAAAATAAGATGTTTTTCCAGGGAAAAGCACAAACAAACACACAGACAAGCACCAAAACCCACAAAACATGCATGCTACACTAAGGACTCAGAAAGTCTTTAAAGTCGATTCAGATTCTAGCAAACAAAACCACCGAAAACGCTCAGCAAATTTAAATAAAACAAACGAGGACCTCGTTTTCCAATTAACAAGCAACACAGGAAAGACCACAGGATGCTCACCACAATCACATGTGTCACAGTGGAGAGGGTGCTGTCTCCTGCCATCAGCGTGCGAAGGAGCATGTCATTAGTGCAGAATGTTACCAGTGTCTTTGGAGAAACCCTATGGAACAGAGCACAGAGACCACTCAGGGGCTTTGCACCACTTAAAGGCTGCTTAGCAGCTTTCCATGGCTCAAAAATTAAAGCAGCTGCTGACCAGAAGAGGCATTACAGTTCTCTCACCAAAGAACTCCTGCATACCACTTGTTTTCAAACTATGCCTATTCCCAGACATTCCCTAACAACTCTTACTGCTTGCGCTCCTAACTTTGAAGAATGGATTAACTGAAAACATCAGATTCAAATTTTAATAAGTAAGAAAGTTAAACAGAACCATGCGAAACAGTCATTCTCCATGTCATTCAATCTACTAGAAAATCCCATGTGGAAAACCAGGTTCCAATTCCTCAGCGTATGCTTGGATATAGCCCTTGTATTTGCCTACACGTGGTGCGATGAGCCTGGCTGGATGCCAGGTGCCACGCAAGCCACTCCTCTGCTGAGCTGGGCAGGGGAGAGGAAATACAATGGAAGACTCACAGGGTCAGGACCAGGATAAGGAGAACATGGGTCTCTCCCATGGGCAACAGTCCTCCATGAGCTTCTCCAGCATGAGTCCTTCCCATGGGCTGCAGGTCTTCATAAAAGGGACCTGCTCCAGCACAGGTCCCTTTCCACGGGGTGCAGTCCCTCAGGAACAGCCTGCTCCAGCGTGGGACCCCCATAGGGTCACAATCCTGACAGTAAACTGGGGGCTCTCTCCACAGGGCCACAGGTCCTGCCAGGAGCCTGCTCCAACACAGGCTTCCCAGAGGATCACAGCCTCTTTCAAGCACCCACCTGCTGCAACACGGAGTCCTGCACGGGCTGCAGGGGGATCCCCGCTGCACCATGCACCTCCATGGGCTGCAGGAGCACAGCTGCCTCACCACGGGCGGCACCACGGGCTGCTCTGGCACCTGGAGCACCTCCTCCCCTCCCGCACTGACCCTCCCATCTGCAGAACTGCTCCTCTCACACGCGCTCGCTGCTCTCCTTGGACTGCGGCCTCTGTTGTGCAGGATTTTCTCCCCCATTCCCTGCTGTCCCAGAGGCACTACCACCACCACAGATGGGCTCAGCCTTGGCCAGAGGCAGGTCCGTCCTGGCTGGCACCGTCTCTGTCACACACGGGGAAGGCTTCTGGCATCTTCTCACAGAAAGCTGCCCCACAGCTCCCAAAGCCCTGTCATGCAAACCTAATACACTACAGCTGACTACATCACAAAGCAATCAGCTGATCCTTTGGTTTTTCAGGAAGTCAAAATACTGAAGTGTAACTATTCTACACCCAGGGCAGAGTTAGCTGCCCCAGTAAAAACAGCAATTGTCACTACTTTCGCTGGTGCTGCCATCCCAAAGGAACCAAAAAGTTCCTTTGTACTCTCCTCCACAGCTCTTTCTGGAAGACCATTAAGAAAACCTACAAAATTAGACTTCTTTCTTATTCTAAGCACCCCTAAACACCTCCACTCCAGATCTTTTCTGTGCACAGCTGGAAATACTGTCATCTCTCCCTTTTAGTGCTTCTCCGGAGTAAATGCATTGATTCTTCTCAAGATGGATTTTCTTCCATTTTCATCTGACTTTGCTCTTCTTCTGCCAGCACAGTATCCAGTATTCCAGACATTAATCATGCAGCTTATTTGTGATACATCTTCACTAGCTCTTCTAATCCCTTAATAGCCTCGTGAGCTTTCCCATGCACATTCCAATTCTTGTCTTGGCTTTGTTGTTCCAGCACATTCGTTTTCACCACCCGTGCGTTATCCCTGTTCATTCAAGCAACACAACCTTTTGCCACCTTCTGGTCACTCATATCCCAGCCGTCGCCCCTTCCCTGAAATGTCACTGGCTACACAGTGCAAAGATGCAAAAACCCCACACAACCCATTCACACTCTGCTTCACAGACAAATTCATCAAGTGACTGAAAGCTCTACTTTGACGTCACTTCATGTTTTAAAAGCTGAAGCACAGGAAACTTAACCCAAACTGGACTGGTAAATAATGCTCAGCTTCATCAGTCACTTTCCAATTTTGTTGTTCTCCCTTTTATGACCCATACCAACTCACACTCTATACGTTTGTTACAGCATGCTGGTCTTCCTACCTACCTTCAAAGCTTGCAGAACTTTTGGATCCACACATGTTAAAAGTAGAGAGGGAAAAAAAAAAAAGAGAGGAAAGTGTAGACTTGATCTGAAAATCAGACAAGGATTTACATGCACACACTCTCTAGAAGAAACCAATAGAAAGCACCTGAAATTCAGTTCAGTATGACAAGCTACTACATGAAACTGCCAAATACAGGAAGAAAGCTGTCCTTTTCACTCCTAAGTCTTCCTTACCTGCAATAACATACCCCACCTATGATTTATGGGGCTGCATCCCAAATATACTGCAGTTTAAAGGTACACAAGATTCACGATAGCAGCACAAGATCAACTGACACTTAGAAGCACCATTAGCACCTGCTTTCCAACCGGAGCTGGTAACCAACTGTCTGGCCAATCTTCTCTCTCCTTTCTGCTGCCACCCTCTCAGCCACAGCAACAGCTGCTAAACGTCTCGGCTGAGTGCAAAACACACGACAGGGAGCTCCATTCTTGTAGCAGTCATCAAGGATAAACTGAGGGATCTGGAAAGAAGTGGTTCAAATTTACTTTTTGAGAAAGTCACAGCTTTCTTAGCACAGGGAAACAATTTAACTGCATCTCAGTATTACACGTTGCAACAGATTTTTCAATAGGATTATCACTGCAAATATACCTGAATGAGCATAAAATAAATTTCTAAGTATAACCTGTTGAGGGTTTTTTTTTTAAAAAGTTGAAGTCTCTCTCTCCTGCTTCAGAGAGATCTATAGGAAAAAAAGCCCTGTAGATAATCTCTCATTTCAACACAAAAGAACAGAACTAGCCTTAGAAGAAAAAGGGTTATACAAACATCACAGCTACTTTCCCTTCAATATTTCGTAATATTTTAATGAAAAAATTATATCTATCAGAAAACCGTGAGGAACCATTTATGCTTTCAGTACCTATCTGCTGGCTTAGTATTTCAAAAGCTAGAAAGTGAACTGGAACACAAGATTTTCAATCATACAGGAAAACAAAAGCCTTAAAATAGCATAGAAATATCCCTTACCACAAATGCTACAAAACTGGCATTAGTTTAGTATAAATACTGTTATCTCTTTTCATTTCATTGAGGAAACATACTTGAGTAGTTTTTCCCGATCCCGTCTCTCCTATAATCAAAACAATTTTATTGTCCTTTATTGTTTGGACAATTTCTTCCTGTTTTTCAAGGACTGGTAGTGATTGCCTGAAGGAATCGAACTCTGATTCCCCTCTTTTCACTGGGACCTGGGGGATACCGTCATTAAGTCGACCGCTTGTCTTGTTCAATTCTTTGTTTTCTGTGAAGAGAAATTAAGAATTTACTTATACAGACACAGAGGAAGGTCACTAAAACACTGCTCAAAAATTATACTTAACAATTTACCTTCCTGACTCTTTATGCACCCCTGTGGGTAAAGTGACAAACCCAGCACACATTCAGAAGTCAGACTCATAGCAACACGTCCTGTTATGGTGCTTGAAATAGGCATTTTTCAGAACAGTTATTACTTTCATAGGTATTTTGAACACAACCAGACTCTCCCAGAGCATTGCTCTACGCCAAGAAAGCCCACAAAGAGCGAAAGGAGAAAGAGAAACTAAACTGGAGAAAACCAGCCTGGTGTACTTTGGTGGCCTTCATATCTGCGTGCACGTTTCCCATCTGCAGTTTCCCTAGAAATACACGCTCACAGAGTTCAACCTTTAAGCTATTCCATGCATTTGCCCCAAATCCTATCGATCCAAGCGCGCTGTACCAGGGGTCCTGGACCCACACAGCAGCGTGGTGTGTTAGCAAGCAGTGCGTGAGCAGCCAAAAAACGTGCACATCTTCTGAGGGAGCTGCTTCAAACCCAGCATCGTAAATGCTACTCTGTAATTCCTTGATCACTATTTTCCACAAGAATGAAAAGCTTGCTGCAAACTCAATTATACATATTTAACATGATTAACAGATTCACATGCTAAATTACAAGCTCTGTTGTACCAAGACAAACACAGACTAAGAGATTAGGAGAACTAAAAATACATGCTTGAAAAGCAGAGAAGGATAAATGTTAGACTCTTCATTAGCTTACCTCTTACATTTCTAAGACATTGTGTTTCAGTACTTTTATTATAGCTGCCCTCTGTTCATTAAACAATCCTATTAAACAACTGAAACAACTGAAAAAAGCAGCAAAGGAAGCGCTTTAAGAACAGACACCACACACCAGAAATATTTAATTAAACAAGGCCTATTGGTACAAGTGTTTTCTGTTCACTACAGCCACCTCTGCACACAGAAACACAGTATAGCTCTTCCACTCACAGCTGTTAAAGCAGTAATCCAGATAAAAGCGTTGCTAACAAAAAAACCCCAACATTTTATCAGACGTTTGTCTTCAGTGAACTCCTTCGTATCCTAGAAATCAAGAAGTCTGGACAGTAGCGTCTTAAGGATCACATCTATTTGGTAGAGATCAAGAAACAAAAACTAAACTTCTTGCTTTGTCAAGTACGTGAATTTCTGTAAGCAGCACAGCCAACCTCATTCTTTCGTAAGGGTGTTCTCACACGGCATCACGGTAAGACCTGACTCTTCAATCCCACCTCATGGAACTTGTATGAAGCCACATTTCACAAATGTGCTTCCACAAAGATTTGGCTGGAACTGGCTCAAAGATCCTAAATTAACTCAGCACAAGGTAGACATCGCAATGCGCGTGATACGACTGCCCAAGTTCCTCACAACACCAGTTATAAAAGACCTTGAAAGTAAGGAAAATCCATGTGTTTGTTTAAAGGTGCATGGTAGGGCAGGCAAGGGGACAGAACAGAAAGGGGTTTGTTTTGTACTCGGGTCGTACGCTGCTTTTTCAAGCAGTGTTGACGGACAAGTCCAAATGAGAAGACACGCTGAACATACCAGATTCAACAGCACGCGCACCTCCTCGCTCTGTCCTTGGCAAGAGTTCTGTGCGCTCCTTGTTTGTGACGGGAAAGCTCTGAATGAGGCTCCGAACGGCGTGTTTCGTACGGAGAGCCAAGTCGCAAGCCATGGCTGCATGTGTCGGTTCGGAGACATCCTTCTTCCTTACAGTCAGGTACCGATTTGCTCCTTTTCTGTCGGGGGGAAAAGAAAACCTATCTCAGGAATAAGTGACCTACTCCAGGTTAACTTTTATCTGTCAAGGTATGAGGTTCTATGCAAAACCTTTAAAAAAAAGCAGAGATCATGGTGAGCAGCCTCTTTTATGGACACGTGAAACCCATGAAGTATAAAAGCAAGCCATCTCAAAAAGCATGTCACAAGGTTTTCCAAACAAACAAAGATACTTATTTCTATGCCTACTTTTACACTTTTTTCTCTAATACTATTCCTTGCAGCAGAGTTGGCTATGTTGGAAATATCAACCACGTTATCATTAGTCAGGAAATTCCATTCATCTGCACCCAAAAAATGAAAATTGCACCCCAACTTACCCTTTGCTTTTAGACACCAGTCCAAGAGACTGACAGAGCCGGTGAACAAACGCTCTTTCGGTACTCGTGAAACTAGAAGGAAATTCCATCTCTAGAATGATAAATAATAGTAAAAAACCAGTAACAATGCAACAGGCATTCTTGACGTGTTATCTTGGTCTTACAGAATCAAAGAATTGTTAGGATTGGAAGGGACCTCTGGAGATCACCCAGAGCAACCCCCTGCCAAGGCAGAGTCACCTGGAGCAGGTGACACAGGAGCACGCCCAGGTGGGTTTGGGATGTCTCCAGAGGGGGAGACTCCACGTCCTCCCTGGGCAGCTGTTCCAGTTCTCTGCCACCCTCACGGAAAAAAGGTCTTCCTCATCTTGAGGTGCAACTTCTTGGCTTTTACTTTATGGCCACTGCTCCTTGTCCTGTCACCAAAAAGTCTGGCACCACACTCCTGGGACTCATCTTGGAGATACTTATTCATGAGATGCCATCTCAGTCTCCTCCAGGCTAAACAGGCCCACGTCTCACATCTCTCCTCACAGAAGAAATGTTCCAGACCTCTCATCATCTCATCTCATCTCATCTCATCTCATCTCATCTCATCTCATCTCATCTCATCTCATCTCATCTCATCTCATCTCATCTCATCTCATCTCATCTCATCTCATCTCATCTCGTCTGTGGCCTTTGCTGGACCCTGACCAGTAGCTCCCTGTCTCTGTGCTGAGGAGCCCAGAGCTGGACACAGCACCCCAGCTGTGCCTCACTAGGGCCGGGCAGAGGAGCAGGATCCCCTCCCTGACCCGCTGCCAGCGCCCTCCCGACACCCGCAGGGCCGCCCCGGGCCGGGCCGCGCCGCGCACCCGCCTCGTCCCCGCTCCGGAACCGCTCCAGGGCGAGCTGCACCGCCATCTCCACCTCCTCGTCCACGCCGACCTCCCTGAGGGCCTCGGCCCGGGCGCGCACCGCGGCGGCGGCAGCCGAGCCCCCCGCGGCCCCGCCGGGCTGCCGCCGCGCCACCCGCCTGTGTCGCGACATGGCCCCGACAGCGCCGCCACACGGCCCCGACAGCGCCGCGACACCGGCACGGAGCGGCGGGCGCTGCTCCCGGGCCCGGGGGGCGACGCTGGCGGCAGGGCGGGGCCGGGCGTGCGTGGGGTCACCCACAGCCGGAATCGCCCCCGAACGGAAGGAAATCGGGTCTTTCCCCCCGTTCGGGGTTGAAGCCTGCCCTGTGCCGAGGCCCGTGACCAAAAAGTGGCACTGCTACCCTGTGTGGTCATAAATTACGTGATCGAATTGAATGGCATTAAACGTAGGTGCGGCGAGGGTTATCTCGGCCCTCAGCCTCCTCACGCTGTACACAGTGCTACTCGCCCTCGATTTTGGGTCGTCTTCTCCTGCTGTCCTTTGACTCCACGCTGAGGACATGAGCTAGAAACGAAACCCAAACCTCTTAGGCATGACACAGGGCTCGGTATTGAAGGCTGCTGCTTTAGAAACGTCATTAAGTCAGAGGGAGAGTACTTTGAAGAAGAACAAAGTACTCCTCAGTTGTGAACTGGAGAATTAAATAAATAGAAAATCAACACCCACTGTCTGATGTAGCTGGCTGAAAAATAGCTCTTAAGAGACATCTACCAAAGCTCTGTACAAGGCTCAATTCAGCATAATTCTGCACTGAGAGGTTGCACTGGAGCTGAACAATCGATCTATTATAAGGTTATTTTAAATTTTTTTTCAGTTTTTCAGTTCAGGTATCTGCCAATGCATCTTCAACCAAAGTACATAATGCTAGCTCCTCATAGCTGCTCCTGTGACATTCAGGACTGTCACCTCAGAGCACATCACAGTTATTACGGAAAATTAAACAGCTGACTAAGATGAGGATTCCTCTTCCCATCTTTGGTATCAATGGTAATAAAGGAGAGCTCATAACTCATTTGAAAGAGTCACATCAGAAATCTTTAATTATGAACCCAGACCTGTTACCAGTTTCCGCCTCTTAACAGCATCATCTTGCCTTCCTACAGAAGAAACCCCCATGATCCTGAAAAATGACTCCTCAAGCCCCATTCTGCTCTCAATTTGCAATCCTGTAAATACAGCAGGGCACAGAGGTAACTGTCTGTTGGGTTAGCTCTCATTTATACGGCTAAGAGTGGGGTGAAGGCTGAGTGCATCCTGCATAACAAAGCTCTTCATACATGCCTTGCTTCTCTCACTGCTTTTTTGACTCCCTGACGCTATCAGAGGGTGAAAAGATGGGAGAATGTAGTCACCCATGCATTGCCTGCTGCAGTCCTGCTAAAGACTGAACTGCAGTCTGCACTCAGCATATGAAAAAACATGAGCAAAGACAGAATTGTGCTTGCCCAAGCTCTTAGACATGGAGGTTTATATAGACTCTTTATAGGTATTCTCTTAATAAAAATTACTAGCTGTGGATTTTCTTATTAGAATTAACAAGCTGTAAGTCTTTAAAAACTCAGTTTTTGTGATTGGCCTCAGAAATAGCTTCTAATGTTTACTCAAAACAAATAACTCCTGGAATAAGAATGATTTCCTTCTTTTAACATATAGCTAAATGCCCATGTATTTTTTTATAAGAAGAATTGAGAGGCAGCACAGTTTTATGCAAAAATACATCTGCGTGTTTAAATACAATTCGGCATTCTTATTTTACCCTCCCTGGAGGCACTTCTATTATGTAGCAGGTTTTGGTGACTTTTTAGTTTGCAGGGTGTTTTCTCTCTCGCAAACACTCCTATATTCCACAAAAGATGTCAGATCGAAGAGAAAAAGAACTGCAAAGGAAGTTTACGAAACAATATTATCTATTACATACTGTGTTAGTGTCAGATTTGACTGCAAAAGAGTTTGTCTTTTTGGGTTTTGTTTGTTTGGGATATTTTACAGATTTTAAGTGTTGTAAGGCTTGTTAGCTCTTGAAATATGATGCAAGGATTACTGGTGAGCTAATACTATTCTTTAAGGTCAGGTTAATGAAAGAGCACAAGATTGATTTCTCTTTTCAGTTCCTTGACTACAAAAAGTAAAAGGTATTGCAGTATGTGGGGTTTTTAAGCATCATAGTAAATTTGTAACCAGATAGCTGTTGGCTGCTGTGACTATTAGGGATCCCATCAAATAAGTTATGTATTTACACACAGTTAGGGAAGTAAGACTAATGTCAAATTATAAGGAGCAGTACTTGTTTAATAAATTAACTGCAGTGAAAATGGGCATCTCTTGCTTTACTGCACACTACTGTATACACTGGTAGTTCCCCAGAACTTTGGCTGCTGATGTGGGCTCTATGTGGGCGATTGCCTCCGCCCCATTTCCGTAACCTCTCCTATCATCTACTGACAGATCATTTCTTATTTATCTGTCTTTCCACTTCCCTTATTCGCTGCCATTTTTATTTCTTTTTGAGACATCAAGGAAGAAGCCTTTCGATCAGTTCTGTCCTTGTAAAACAAGCTCTCTCAGGTCCTCACTTGCAGCAGTCCAGAGCTTGGGCTGTTGAACTTCCAGGGGAAAACTGCAAGCCTTCCGTGCAGCTCAAGGCATGCACAGAGTTCAGCAATGTCTCCAGAATGAAGGCTGGAAAGAGCATGATTCCCAACAGGGTCAACTATACCCCAGTTCTTCCCACAGTTGTCTCCACTACTCCTCACTCCTAAATTGAGAAACTGTACTTTGCAGGGTGAGCAAATGACAGAGGCCAGGAGGGAGAGTGGAATGATCCTGTGCTAACAGATCTTCCTGTGTCTAGAACATGTTACAAAGGCAGCATGAAAACTGCAGGGATCCCATGTCTTGTGAGCCTGAGGGGTAGACTGAAGGCAGAAGGATTTCATACCTGTGATTCATGTGCTTGTCTCTGCTGAAACTGGAACTGCGTGGAACTGATGTGCTTCCCAGGGAGATTTATTTATCCAGAATGTAATTTCCTGTTAGAATACCGTTTCACTGAAATCTTTTGACTAAAATAATACCTATGTTGCAGAAATTTTCTGGAGCACAGAACACATTTAACTATCGCAGTCATCAGCGGCCTGCAGAAAAAGGTTACAGTCTACAAAAAGACCAGTTATCTTTACAAGTGCCCCCACGTTTTTCGATCAAAGTAGTATTTTGTTAACAGAGATACACCTTTAAATGATAGTGAAAATATTCAGTATCTTTATTTACACCTATATAGAAGAAATTGATGAAGGAAAATGAACTTCTTACTTTCTGTATCCAAATTGTGGATCCGTACGTAAGATCCAGGAGTAGCAACCCGTTTGAATAGGAGGGCAGTTTAGGATATTTTTGGAAAAAGGGACAAACCTGTTCTCATTTATATTCATCATCATGACAAGGTTGCACTTTTTAGGACAGTTTTACAAGGCGGTTGAGCATTTATGAAGGTGAAGAATGAGTAGGAAGCTTCTCAAAAGAGGCAGTAATAGTCTATTTAGAAATTAATATTCTATCTAAAATATTTTCAATCCTAGCTAAAACATCTCAGTTTTGCAGATCACTCTTGGAGCAGGAGGAGAAAAATCAGAAAAATTGGCCTCACAAAAAAAGAAAAAAAAGTATTTTCTTATTTTCTTTTGAATATACTGTTTTAAGAGTTTTCAAACAGCTCTACTTGCTGAGAATTCCATGGTAGAGGCCGCACAAGACTTAGATTTCTAGATGGAGCTTTAAATCACAGGTGTGTGATGTGAAGTGGATCTAAACAAAGTAATGTGAAGGAGGTAATACAGTGACTTCAGACACAAGATGTTGATGAGAATTTAACTAGCAATTTCCTAGCTAAGCCATGGCTCTGTTAGCAGCAGATGCAGTTGGCTGTACACAATGATGTTATTTAAATAACATTCATTTGAACTGACATTAGATGTCTGTTACTTTAAATTTTGTTACCGTGAAGATCAATAAACAGAGATGGTCTTCATCTGCAGCCTACTGAAATACAGGATAATCTCTCCTTTGATACCACCAGGCATTGCTTTTGATGGTCGGTGAGTCAAAGTCTCCAGTCCGAATACCTAAGCAGTGGCAGCAATTAGAATAGCTAATTCCCCTGTCTGCCCTACAGCAACATCAGAAGTATGCATTTTCTAAGTTACACCATAGAAAATAAAGGAGGTTTTTAGTTTCACTTCCCTAATTAAAAAAAAAAAAAAAAAAAAAGGAAATAACTTTTACTTAGCCCTTATATTGCCTGGGCATGGTTTATATAGGCGAGGCACAGATTTAGGTCTGGGCATATCATCGGCATCTTAGTACCTTGGTGTACATGTGCAAAGTCGTGTGATGTGAGAGTACCTGGTGGCCAAGCCAGCTCCACCCTGGTCCCATGTCCCAGGCTGGCCTTTGTTGTCCCCAGGGAGGTGTCTGATACCCTGGGCTGACCTGGCTGGGATGGCTGGGTGGGTCCTGGCTGCCAGGCCCTGCCATGCCTTCCCAGGCAGCCCCCGCAACCATGGATTGGGATCTGACCTGATCTGCAGAGGGTCCAAGTGATTAGAAATTAGAAGTTAAATTGTATTATAAATTCCCTACCATGCTACTTACAGACTGTACTAGACTGACTCTGCTTGCAGAAATCCCGTGCCATTCTAATAATAAATTCTCTTCTATGTCAATCATAACATCCTGTTAGGAAAGCAAAGCTCTAGTTGTACCTCAGGTTTAGTGCTAAGATAAACAGAATTGCCCAATCAAAATTTATAAAGAAATGACATTTATTATGCGACCGAGAAAAGCAGCTCCGAGCCCGGGGTCAGAGCTGGGTGAACAGGCACAGATCTGATCTCTATCACACCAGACCTCCCAAGTTCACGACTGCTGCTTCGGCTGGTTCCTTCTTATACAGTTTTTGGGTAGAGTCTGAATTAATTCTGTTCTTCTCGTATTCATGAAGTTTTCTTGTCCCGGAGTTGGGCTGCACAAAGCCTTTCCTGGGTCTGATGAATCGTCCATCCTGGGTGATGAGTGGGCCATTTCTGGTGATGGATGGACCATCTCTGGTTCCTGGAACAGTTATTTTTAGTTCCCGGGATGTCCTATTCCTTTTCAGATGAGATGTAGATATCAGAAGGTGGTAACCAAGTCGTCATGGTGCAAATGTCTCAGTGATAAGATCCAACCCCACCTAGGTGAAATCCTCACTTATTGTGAGAGAACTCTTTTGGTGTTCTGAAATTTTTCTCTCAGCCAGGATTTTGAAACTGGGTCTCTGTAGGGTCTGATTACATTCCAGTTTTATACATAATAGCACGAATTACATACTTTATTTATAACAATTCCCCCCCTTTTTTATATGAAAACATTAATTTGTGCTACCTTTTGTTACTTAAAAATAGAAATACTAGCATCAAATACTTACTACAAACATAAAGGTATAAAAATTCAAACAAAATAATTCTTTTTAGTCATAGCTATTTAGTTTTTCTTGTAACTCTAGCTTTTCCTCCTTAATCTGCTTTTCAAACTTTATCAGAACCTTGGCAGCTTTACTATTTGCTGCTTCTTCTTTTAATTCCATGATTTTAGAGATTGTATTGTTTTTGCCTAATCCTCCAGCAGCTAGTTCCAGGTCCATGGGCATCGCAGCTATTTGCATACCTTGTACTACTGAGTGTATTAATCTAATAAAACATGGTCTCATGCAGGGTATGAGTATCACCCCAGCCACTGAACAAAGTATGAAGAATGCTGCTTTCTTCTACCATGTACCATCAAATAATTGTTCTCACCAAGATGCTTGTAAGATGGAATTCCATTTTTGGACCGGAACATGTGCCACCTTTTTATCTCAGCTGCGAGGTCCCTGATGGTCTCTCCATAGTCGTCAATCTCTATGCAGCATTCTGATTCATTGAACTTGCCACAGACTCTCCCTTCCTCAGCTATCAGTCTAATGCAATTCGGTTTTGGTATACAAAGGCACGCATCTGGGAATGTTGTTTAGCTGACAGTTCTAGTGCATCTGAGGTATGATTTGAAACCACTTCTACTACAGCTTGGAGCCTTATGAGCCGATTGAGTAAATATACAGGGGTTCTATACCCCCAGCTCCCATCCCGTGCCCATGTTGCTGGGCCATAATATTGGATTATTCTTTCTGCGGGCCATTCTTCTTCACCCCATTTTTGACTCCCACCTGCTATAGGCAGTGTTTTCTTTATCCCCCTTTTCTTTCGGCTTAAGGTTTCGTACAAGGGAGCTCTTAACAGGCCACTTTCTGATCTGGGGAGTGTAAAGAAAGAAGGTCGAATTATACCTAGAGTGCATGAACTTTTCCATTTCCTGGGTAGTTTGCTGTAAGCCTTTTTGCCACATATCCAGTATATGCCATTAGGGGCTTTCCATTTTATTCTCGTATTTTCTGGTTCTCTCCAATATTCTTTTAAGTCTTCTAAGGATTGGTAAGGGTTAGCTCCAGATTGCTTGTACCAGCAAAGGTTGAGTTCAATTCCAATTCCAATCACAATTTGCTTTTCTTTCTTGACTCCAATATCCTGCAGGGGGTTGTGGTTGCCAGATTTTACTTTTATTATTCGAATATATTGCTAGGGTGGATATAGACGGAGTGTATCCCACAACTTGAGTATATTCATTTCCTTCCCGGCTGATGCAAATTATTCCTATTACTCATTGGTCTAGAATCCAACCTTCAGGCCTCTGTGTAGTCTTTGAGAACTGATTTCTCTCTTTTTAGAAGTTGTTCTGGAGCTAAGCCTTCACCCTTCCAAGGCCATTTTTCTGCTGATTTCAGCGCCCCACATATCCAACAGTTGGATAAACCTAACTCAGTAGCAATTTCTTGCATCAAGTCTATGAACAAGTTAGTGTTAGGGGTTGGCTATTCCCAATCATTATACTGCTTTTCTAGTAAGTTGTATTGTTTGCTTAATGTCAGTAGTCTCTCTTGTTCTATTCTCTTTCTTTCTTACTTCTGACTTTTGTCTCTTAAGCTCTAATGCGACCTGTTTCATAGTGCTTTCTGGGTCCATGCCATCTTTGTTCTTAGAAAAGCAAAAGGTGTTAGCATATTGCAAGCATGCCCTGTCATCATTTTCCTCAAGGAGGTCTAATATAACAGGTTCGTTGCTCAGGGTCAGTTTACCTTGATATTTTAAATTTTGCCCCACCTAGTAGGTTTTTCCATTCATAATACACATGTTTAATGTAGAGGTATCATAGCACAGATTGTTAACCTGAAAGTAGGCCACAAAAATGGGTTTCGTTTTTCCTCCTATCCCAACAGTCATTGGTTGCAAGTTGGAATAGGTTTTTGTGTGATTTCCCTTTTATATCTATTAAGGTGGTGTCTACTTTTAATAGGAGGTGCCCTTGACTGCCCATGCGTAGAGCTGGCAACTTGGGGGTAGCACAAAATGACCCCATTTGTTTTATTTATTTGGAATCGAGTGCCGTTTATATGACAGGTCTTGCCTTTCTTTCTGATTTCCCAGACCTCTGGGACTTGATATGTACCCTGTTCCTTTAAGAGGCCTGGCAGACACAGCTTACACCTCTCGGTGAGGTTTTCCCTCTCAGTGAGGGACCAGCTATCCGGCTGCAGGTTAGCTGTCTGGCATATGGCTAGGCTCAGAAGCATCAGGAATCCCCACAGATGCATTCCTCTGCCTGTGCCTACGCCCACTGGGTTGCTACCAGCGGCGAGGTGAACGATCTTCTCGGCAGCAGGAATATTGTCCTGGGATCCTGTGGCCAGATCGAGCTGCATACTGCCTTTTGTACACGCCCCACTTAAGAGAGTTTAACTGTGTCAGTCCCTCAGGGTACTTTTATTTAAAACCTGTGACACTCGACAGTCAGAATCTGTGCCAAAGAGTCCAATTTTCTCCTTACTTCGTTTTTGTAGAGATGATACGACTTTAAAGAATCCAATTATATGATACTCAAATTTGTAGCAAGCTGTAAAACACGGCTAGTCAAGTCTTGTTCTTCTTCTAAACACTTTGTACACAAGTCTCTGGGTCTATGGCCCCTTTGGCAACCTGAACCTTGTGATGATATTCGCACTCAAAAGAGACAAACGGGTAACATGTACAAGCAATTACGGTACAACTTATCTGGTCCCTCCCAGTCAATTGCTGGGCGGCGCTGTTTTATCTCTTAAGTCCCCTGGGGTAGAAGTGATCCTCCACTCAGGTGTCTCTTCTTGAAGTTCTGTTTTCTTCACTCGAGAAGCTGCGTCCAGCCTCTCTCTGCTGTCTGAATTGCTGTGTCAGTCCATGCCTTCTCAATCTCTGTAGATTTCTGTTAATTTCTAATAGGTATGGTTGTATTTGTCCATCCTCTATCCCGAGGTGTCCTACTGGCATCCTGTATAACAAGGTGACAGCCTTGTCTCTGAATGTGGCATAGTTTGGATATTTAACAAGGCTAAGGGGAGACATTTTACCCATGACATTTTTGTTTCTAGCATTAATTTAGATAATTGAGCTTTTAGTGTCTGATTCATTTTTTCAACTTGACTCGAACTCTGGGGGTGCTAAGGAGTGTGATAGTCTCATTGAATTCTCAGAGCTTCAGCCAATTGCTTAATAATTTTTGAGGTAAAATGTGTCCCCTGATCTGAGTCTATATAATTTATCATGCTATATCGGGGTATAATTTCTTCTAATAATATTTTTTTTATAAGGTTTGGGTTGTCCCTCTAGGGGTTGGGAAAGCCTCTACCCAATGTGTTAATTTATCTACTAACAGAACAGATTTTTATACTTCCCCACTTTAGTCAACTCTGTAAAATTTATTTGAATTTTCTTAAAAGGCCGGTGGGCTGCCGGGCAACTTCCCAACACTGCTCGTTGAGATTTAGCCTGGTTTACTTTTTGGCGTGTCATGCATCCTTGTACCTCCTGCTTGGTTAACTCATAAATTCTTACATCCGAAAAAATTTTTTTTAAAAATTGTTCTGCTAGAGCCTGTGCCCCCCAGTGAGTTTGCTGATGTAGTCTTTTTAGAATTTTCCTACTGTATTCCTTTGACAGTAGCTCCCTCCCATCAGGTAACTTCTACTTACCTTTTTTTTTAACTTTTTCCCTTATTTTAAATAGACTTCAATCTCCTTTTTGGAAGGTTATGGTGGGGGGGGGATATTCTCTGGGTTCACTTTGCTCGACCTCCGGGGTACTCACCTTTAATAATGTTTCGTTTTCGCCTCTTTATCAGCTCCTCGGGTCTGGAACTGCATTCCTGTATGCACTATTGAAATCGCCTCTGGCTCCCTGACAGCTTCCAGGATCTGTTTTATTATTTCCCCATGGATTAATCCTCTCCCTCTGGTGTTAATTAACTCTCTTTCTTCCCAAATTTCCCCAGAAGCGTGTACCACACCAAATGCATACTTGGAGTCTGTAAAAATAGTTCCCCCCGCTTTTTTTTTCGTTAGCCAATGTCCCAGGTATTCTACCTCGGGTTCAGTGAACTGGGGTTTTGATTTGGACACTTTTAACCCCTTGTCTCCTAAGAAATTTAACAACTTTATGGTGGCTTCTCTCACATCTCTTTCTGATGGTCCAGCCACCAGCAAGCCATCCACACACTGAGGCAGCCTGGCTCTCTGAACAAAACCGGCTGAGCAATGCTCAAGAGCCCGACCAAACGAGCTCGGTGAGTCCACAAACCCCTGAGGCAAGGAGGCTCACCCGAGCTGCCGCCCCCAGCGGGTTCCCGGATCCCCCCACCGAAAAGTGAAACAATCCCAGCTCTCCTCTGCCAGAGTGCAAGTCCAAAAGGCACCTCTCAAGTCTACCACACTACACCAGGTATCTGAGCGGGGGTGCCACCCAGCAAAGTGCACGGATTAGGGGACCGTGGGGAACAGCGCCCCAGCTATTACTTGCTTTAGTCCCTTTCTCCCTTCTGTAGGAAGAGGATATTGTTTAACTCTTAATCAGATTTTCTGGCCTTTTAATCTCGATACGAATGGGTGTCATTTCTATTCTGCCTGCCTCTCCTTTGGTATACGAGACTTTTGGATTCACCTTGTCTTTATCTTCTATGGTTAGTTTGTATAAGCTCACCACAAGCTGTGACTCCTGAACAATCAAGCTTACCTCCAAAACCACTATCAAATCTCTTCCTAACAAATTGTAGTCTGCCTCTTCAATCAACAAAACATTCCCTAGGCATGTCCTGGTTTCAGATTCGAACTCTACATTTTTAATAACCGGGACCTTAAAGGATTCCCCTTTTGCTCTGACCACCGTCGGGGTATCTTTGCTCGTTGTACATCCCCTTGGCACTCACTGAATGGTGGTTAGTTCAGCTCCTGAGTCTACCAAAAAAATTAGTTTTTGCTTTAGGGGTCCGACTTTTAATTTTCTCAAGGGCTTTCTGGACCCTAAATTGAGAAGCCTCTTGACAGTACTAGACCTCCTGAAAGATTTTCTCATCTTTCACCCTTCTCCCATGAATCAACCCCTTTTTCTTCTTGTGTGCTAAATATTCCAGTGTGCATAGTCCCCCCATCAACTAAAGCATACCCTGACATTCTTTTTCTTTGTACACATCTGGAAGAACCATCTACAGATATTATTTCTCTTTCTGAAAGGGCTTGTTGCTCGAGATCTGCTCGACCTTTGGTGTTTTGCGTCTTCTTTAAGAGAAGCGGCAGAAGCTGTCGTTTCCAGGGGAACGGTGCAGGTGAGGGAGCGGGGGGGTAGGAGGTGGGAATCCTCTCCGAGGCTGATTCCTCCAGGAGTGGGGGGGATAAGCGGGAAGTGCCGCTGGAGCTGGCAGGGGGACAAGCTCTTCTGGCGGATACCAGAGCCTGGCGTGGACCCTCTGTACGGGTCCACAGCAGCCACGGCGGCAGAACTCTGCTGCTGGCTGTCCCGGCGCAGCCTGTGGGGCCGCAGCCGTGTTCTATGGAGCTGTGCCAGACAACGCAGCGGGGACAGGGGCCGGCGGAACGGCCGCGGACATCGGGACCGGGGCCGGCGCCGGGACTGGGGCCACCACCGGGGCCGGGGCAGGAGGCCGTGAGGGGATGCCGGTCTGCCGCCGGACCCGCAGGGGCCGGAGGGGGTGGCGGGAACACCGGGGCTACCGGCGAAGCCACCGCCGCCGTTGGGACAAGCGGTGGAGCCGCGGGCGGTGCCGTGAGAGCCGGGACAGGAGGGACCTCGGGCTCCAGGAGCAGCGGCGCAACAGGAGCCTGGGCTTGGTGGGGGGGGGCAATGCTTCCAGTGGGGCTCAACCCCTCTCTTTCTTGTTTTCCTTCTTCTCCTTTCCTTGGGTTTATTTCTACTTTCGGGACAGTCCCCCAGTGTTCTAGTATCCGGCCCAGGGACTATTTTAGGTACCCTTGTTCCTTCCCACCTCCTGATTTTTCTTGGGGTTTTCTCAGGATTTTACTTTTTTTCTGTTCCATCTTAAAGAAAAAAAAAAAATTTCTTCGCTAGCATATCTTACCTGGATTTTGTGGAGTCCTCTAAATTCCCAAATTCGGTACCGTTTTGAATTTGTATTTAATCTGTTACCGGTATAGTAGCCCTCGCAGGGGACCGCCCTGGGGGTTTTCGTCCGGTAACTGCTCTCAAAATTCTGACTTTTACCTGGACTGTAATATGTCCGAGACTAGGGGGCTTACCAGTCCTTGAACTCGATAAAGGACGTACTCTTCCCCCTAGTCGTCTGCGACCGATCCCCCAAATTTCTCGATTTATTCGGGCTTGACATGTGGAAAAGAATTTAGGTTTTTCTTTCGCTTCCCCCGTGACCAACCTCTTCCCTCGCAGGAGAGGAACTGCGATCTTGGGGTCCGCACTCGCTTTGTGACAATATCACGTCTCACACACACGCTCGGTCGCCCCCACTCAACCACGCAATACTTACGGTCCGTTTTCCTGCGTGGATTCTTCGTGCACGTAGATTTTTATGAGTGAATTACCCTGCCGTGGCTCCGGGGATCCCACCCTGGGTCCCCCCCGAGTTCCCTGAGAGCTCGTTTTATTCCCTTTTCTCGATCGAGGTGCCACTTTAAATTAGGTTCGTTGATACGATTGGTCTGCGGGATCCCCTGTCCGGCCAGGCCGCTAGAAAAATTAACGGGGCGCCTCCTGACCGAAAAAGGGGTCCGTGATACCCCAAATCGCATCACGTCGGGGTCACCATTTGAAGTAAAGAAATTCAGCCAAATTAAATTTAATAAAGAAATAAATTTTATTCCGCGGCCTAAAGATCGGTCACACAGAAAGCCACGATCGAGAAAAGCAGCTCCGAGCCCGGGGTCCGAGCTGGGTGAACAGGCACAGATCTGATCTCTATTGCACCAGACCTCCTGAGTTCACGACTGCTGCTTTGGCTTGTCCCTTTTTATACAGTTTTTGGGCAGAGTCTGAATTAATTCTATTCTTCTAGTAATTTTAGCATATTCATGAAGTTTTCTTGTCCCCGGAGTTGGGCTGCACAAAGCCTTTCTTGGTCTGATGAATTGTCCATCCTGGATGATGAATGGGCCATTTCTGGTGATGGAAGGGCCATTTCTGCTGATGGATGGACCATCTCTGGTTCCTGGAACAGTTATTTTTAGTTCCCGGAATGTCCTATTCCTTATCAGATGAGATGTAGATATCAGAAGGTGGTGACCAAGTCGTCATGGTGCAAATGTCTCGGTGATAAGATCCAACCCCACCTAGGTGAAATCCTCACTTATTGTGAGAGAACTACTTTTGGTGTTGTGAAATTTTTCTCTCAGCCAGGATTTTGAAACTGGGTCTCTGTAGAGTCTGATTACATTCCAGTTTTATACATAATAGCACGAATTACATACTTTATTTATAACAAAAGGAACTGGATGAGTCAAGAGGGGCACCTCAGAATGCTTTTACCTGCATTACCTGACCATACCCCACCAAACAGCCTCCAGTGCAAACGCAGGGCTACAGAAAACGCTGGCGTTTGTTGGTTTGTCTGGGCTTGGCTTCTGCAGACCAGCCAAAGCAGCAGCCAAAGCAGCAGCCAAAGCAGCACCTCCGGAGCCGGGAGCCGGCCCTGCCCAGCCCAAGGGGAGCAAGCGAGCCTCGGGGCGGGTTTGGGGGCCCGCACTCGGCGGCCGGATGCGTCCCCCGGCAGTGAGGGCGGCTGGCTCAGGGCTGGCGGCACCGCCCGCTCGCTCCCGGTGGGTCCCGCCGTGATCCCGGCGCCGGGCAGCGGCGGCAGGAAAGCAGGACGATGCCGTGCGCAGGCGGGGAGCTGCGAGCCTCATCTGCCCTGTCCCTGCTCCGAGCCCCGGCGGGATCCCGGCCCGGGTCTCCCCCCGCGGGCGGTGAGTGCGGGGCCGGCGGGGCCCCCACCCCGCTTTGTGCTGCCGCTCGCACTTTGCAGGCGCGGCAGGACTGGGAATCCCGGGCGCCCGAGGCAGCCTCGCCTCCTCCTCCTTCCCCACCTCCTCCTCCTCCTCCTCCGGAGCGGGGCGCGTGATGGCGGCAGCCGCTGTAGCGGAGGTGAGCAGCGCCGGCAGCAGCAGCACCGATACCTCCAGCACGGGCGAGGAGGAGAGGATGAGGCGGCTCTTCCAGACCTGCGACGGCGATGGGGATGGCTTCCTCAGCAGGTAGGGACAGCGGGAGGCGGCTCTTTGCTGCTACGGAGCCTTCCCGTCCTTCCCCCCCGCCCCGCGTGCCCCGGCGCTCAACTTGTGGGCGAGTTGGAGCAGTTGCGGGAGCGCAGCCCCGCCGGGCGCTCCGCGGCTCCCGCTCCGCTCCCGCCGGCACCGGGGGCTCCGGCGGGGCCTCGGCACCGAGAGCTTCCCGGACAGCGGGCGAACGCTGCCTGCAGCACTTCCACGTCCGCCGGGGCGGAAAGGTGACGCCTCCGAACCTGGTTTTTATCACCTCGTGCCCCGGGCAGGTGGTTTTTGCAGGTAAACACACAAAAAGCCGGTCGTAGGTAATCTAGGAGAAAACTCGTACTGTTCTCCCGGATCCTATGATTTTGGTTGTCAGTACGGTACACAGTTTCGTTTAAATTCCTCTGCTGGTCGTCAGAGAGTTTGAGGAGTGTCACCCAGGCTGATATTTTGGTGTGGAAGGGTGAGCATGTACATTGGCAGGAGATAGTTGGAAATAAGCCACAGTGGAAGTTTGGTGTGTTTTGGTCAGGAGTTGGTTTTGTGGCAGTGGTATTTCTGAGCTCTCACGCCATCGTTTAAAAGATACCGAACTTCAAAAGGTGGGATTTGCCAGAGGTGCTGGAAACTTGCGTTTTCAAAATGAAACTTACGCTATTGCATGCAATTAGTAAGTGCCTCTAGAGAACTGGGGCAGTGAGGGTGATGAGCGGGAAAGACTCCACTACTGGAATAAGGAGTAAAGTAGGTACGTTTATTCCAGCTCTGGGACGCGTGGGGGATAATTCCTCCAAAGTCATGCTACCTACAGCTGCATTCAGCCTGGTATTTATCGGGTTACAAGTCCCATATTCATTGAGTTTCCCAATACACCTATACATATTCATTGCCCAGCCCCGCCCAGCCTCGCCTCGTATTACAATGAGCCCAAAAGTCATTTACATCCGCCTTGCGCTTGCGCAGTGTTGTCTGGTGGTCGTGGGCAGGGGTCTCCGAGATGAAATAAGAGTCTTCCTCAGATGAAGTAAAGGGTCTTCCTCATGCTGAACTTTTCACCTTTCCTCCCTGCGCATGCTCTTTATGTCCCTGGGTTAAGTTCAAACTTCGAGACTGGTCTGAGTTAGCTTTAGGTTAAAAACAGGATCTTTGGTTAAGATTCCTTCCCTTTATCAATAGTCTCCTATCTTCTCATCCTGCTTTGGTAGGCACAATAAGCGTTGGGCAAGTGGTATGCATTGCTTCTAACAACCACTTCTTAGTAAATCATTTAATCTCAGCTTCCCCATCCCCCTGATTCAAGGGAATTTCTTCAATTGGCCATTTAACCTGTAACCTAAGAATATGACCCCACAAAAAGGCTCAGTAAACTTGATTCCCCACTGCCATCTCTTTGGAGCCAGAAAGTTGTTGAAAATCTGTAACAGCTGGCAGTCACTTTAAAAATAAAGTTCACGGATTGTGATATTTCTTATCTAAACAGCTCCCTGAACACTCCCCCCCCCCCGCCAGCCTAATGATTATTTTGACAGTTGTGGTTTTGAAATATAAACTTAGAAAATGTGTACTTTCCAACCAGTGTGCTAAGACTGCTTCTCTTTCTGTTTGTTTACGGTCTTCATGGAGTTGATTCTGATCTCTGAAAACTTACAACGTTCACGTAAAGTGTGCACTGTCTCCTCAGAGCACACTTGCTGATCTGTGCTGTGATGTTTTTCTGCAGTGTAAACTCTCTGTGTATTTATAATTTATGGGAACGTTAATGTTGCTGTTCTAGAGTTTCATACAGACGATTGAGAGACGTTACCATGACACAAGCTACTCCTTTCTGATCGACTAATCCACATTCCCTTAGTTTTGTCCCAGATTTGTAGCCTGTGTTCTTCTAAGTAGGTGTTTCAGAGTGTTGCTTGAAGTACAGTGTTGAAAACTCTAGGATGTGTCTGAGTAGGGACACTGGATTTCATGAGGAGATGGAAATAAAGCCCAGGGCCTGGGTGGTGGTTGAAAGTCCTTCAGGAGATGGTGGGTTCATTGTTGAAGGTTGCTGAGACTTTGCTTCAGGAGGGAGTTGTGCCTTCAAGGCAGAACTGGCCTTTATCAGAGAACACGGTGTTACAAATTACTATCTTACTTTAAATCTCTGTATGTGGTGTATTGGTGTGCAAAGCACGGTCCCCAGACATGTATTTCTCTGTATGTGTGAGAAAGGAGGGAAAGAATATTTAAGAAATGATCTTTCACATGGCTTTACTTCATTAGATAGCCTGGGTAATGAGCTGTGTAAATGGAATGCCTTTCTTGCTTTCTGTAGTTACTCAATCTCACTTATAATCTGTTTTATGGCAGTGGCTGATGCAGGAGAAGCCATGTCCAGTCAGATTTGGATGTCTTTATAGTGTGTGCCACCATAGCCTTAGAGCCAGCTCGGTCTGATTTATGGACTCACTGTCCTTGTCAAAAGTATAGCAGCTGGGGGTTTGTTGTTGTTTAGAGCCCTAATGTTTAGGTAACTGCATCTTTTTTAATGTCGCAAATTAAAATAAAGAGAAAAAAGTTACAGCTGCTTTTACACTAAACTTCATCCTGCCACTCTATGCATTCTGTTTGTCTTGCTTCTGGGTTTATTCATAGAGGGTTTTTTGGTTTCATACGGGCCAGTTGCTTGGTTTTCCTGTTCCTTCTTGCCCTGCTTCCTTGGACTTCCCTTCGCTCATCCTTGTGGCCAACAATTTTTTTGCCTTTCTTGCAGCCCCAGTGGAGTTTGGAGGCTGACTTGTGCATGTCACAAGGTCTTTTACAGCGGGTTAAACAATAAAAAAGCAATAAATGCCCAGGCATCTGTATAAAGAGCTGAAGAGATAGAAGCCAGCACTGTAAAATCAGCTCCTTTCTTGTGTACTAGAAATAGACTTCCCTGTGATCTATAACCTATCACTAGCATAAGCCTTCTAAAAACTAGCTTATTTTCAATGAAATGGGGCTGAAGTTTGCTGTTTTGCAGCGGCTACTGAGTATGAATTTTATCTTTGAAAATTAGAATCCCTTTGTTTGCAGAGCTGAAGCTTGGTCAGTCATTTCTTTGCCTGGCACATGCAGCAGTTTGTTTATAAGATTTTTGTTTCTCCAGCTCCAGAGCTGTTAAGGAAGAGAAGATCTTTATACTTCTTACTACTTATGCCAGCAAAAGCAGGCATTTTGTGTGTGTGTTTATTTAGTTCATATTGCATGGGGAAAAGAGCTATTTGTATTCCTAATGAAATAGCATGGTGTCTCAGCTGTGGAACTGCTTTGTCGTGCATCAAACTCTAATAAACTGCTTCAAGTAATAGCAGGGAAGTACCGGCACAGATGGAGAGGAGAAGCATGTCCTGAGATACTGATTAGTGTTCAGGCTCTCACCTGAGATACTGATTAGTTTTCAGGCTCTAAATAGGATGATATCAAAACAATAAAACCTAATTAAGCATGTACCATTGGTGATTATAATCCAGAAGACAGTGAGCTATGGGATATGGAATGCTAAACCAGTGTCTCTGAGTCTTGCATTTACATGTGCATATTGAAATTGTGCAGCATCCAGCTAGAGAAGAGTACTAAGAAAACACCAGAGCTTTAACTTGTTGGCTTGTACTGAAATGGCTTTTGATTCTTTTGGGGTTAATATTTATTACTTAATTATTTTAACATCTTAAAATGTTTGGCATTCTTCTGATACTTCTACAACAAGAGGTAATTTCACAAGAAACAACTAACCAACCAACCAACCAACCAACCAAAAAATACTTCCTTGCACCCTCCCCAACCCCTCAGTTGCAAAGCAGTCCACAGTTAAGGCTGGATTCTGAATGCTTGAGATCAGCTGGATGAGCATTGCTGTTCACATCAGAACTTTAGTTTTGCAGCTGGATTCTGTTGTTATTAACAAAGAGCTGTTAACTGAAAAAACAGTAATTGCTTTTCTTTGTTTTATTCTGTTTGCTTTGAAAAGCTTCAGAATCTGATGTTACAGTTATAAACATTTTCAATTTCAGAGGGTTGGTGTTTTGGGGAGGACACCTGTGCTTTTTTTTTTGGGGGGGGGTGGGCTACTGTCTGCATATGTAGTCTTGAATGCTGGGTTTTTATGGGTGACAGGCTAGATTAATGTCTTCTTCAGAAACCTACTTGCCTTGTAGCTTTTATGGATTGTACTGAAATTCCATTTAGCACATAATGAATTTCATCTTCACTGCAGAAGTCACTCAGTGGGTTTTGGATTACTCTATTCTAACGCTGCAAAGTCTAAAGAAGGTAACTTTGAATTTGCAGGAAGTACTTCTGCTTTAAAAAAAATTATGGTAGGAGCTGTGGAAATAATGGGTGAAGAAAAAGTTAATTTCGTTATTAAGTTACAAATATGCTAGCTTTCCAATTTTAACTTTTAAGCATGGATAAGTAATTTTAGGATTGCAAAGGAGAAAGGTAAAGCTAGTGTTTAGTTCAGATAGAACTTTGTCATCATATTAACAATAGTGGAATGAAGTTTTGTTTGTAGAGTTTGTGTGAAAATGGTGTTGTCTGCGTACACAATTTTTTTTTATACACTGGGGTGAATGTCTTACAGAAAATCTTGGTAAAAGTAGAGTAAGATGTTAAAAACCCAATAAACGTACTAACTTTGTAATGAGCTTATACAGCCTGTTAAAAGGATGTGCTGAATGACTGTGCCTTCTCCAGCCCTGCACAGAAGCAGTTAAAAGAAACTTGTTGGATTTGATTTGTTACCTGAGCAGTTTTAGTGGTACCTTGCTTTAGGAGCTCAAAGCCTTTGCAAGTACAGGCTGATCCTTCCCTTTTTCATGGGTTGTCACAGTAGTAGGACATTCCCAGCTTTCTTGCTGAGCGTATTTTGGCACCCCCTCAGTGTTTCTGCATCTAGTGGCTGTGTGCTATTAGAGGAGAAAACCAGTACTTTCCAGAAGATAAAGTATGTATCTATTCATTGTGTTTTTAAGGGAGGAGATTTATTCTTCTATGGTCTCTGTTACTCTCCACAGCAGTCCTTACCATTTAGTTCAATGTTTTTTCCAAGTGCCTGATTTTGCTAATGTGCTTCAACTTCTGTGCTTAACATTTAAAGAGATGCCTGTTGAAGCACAAAAGGATCGATTAAAGGAAGCAGCAAAATCAATGTGGGCTGTCTGTGACCAGTCAAGTTACCACTGGTGGTAAAACACGTGTTTAATCCATAGGATGACCATTTATGAAGTCAGGCAAACATGTTCAGTCAGGGTCTGTGAGAACTTACTTTGGGCATGAGTTAATATTCTGCAAATAGAGGCTTTCTAGTCTCTGCAGGGTATTCTGTGCTGTTCGAAAGCAGTATCAGGAACAAGCTGTTTTGAGTGCTCAAATGTCAGCAGGCTAGGGAGTGGTAAAGCTATTTATCCTACAAGCAAGAGGTTTATGAAAGGTCAACTCTAGCAGAACAGGTGGAAATAAAAAACTACTGCCCTTGAAGACTTGTGAGAGAAGTAATATTTATTCTGCTAGTTTTGCAGCTACTGGGATTTCAAATTTCAAAAGCAGTTTGATCCCAGTACTGTACAGTCCTAAGCCTGGCCTCAGTCCAGCTGTCTAGCAAGGAGACATCATTTAGAAGCAGTCTGCAGAATGTCAGCAAGATTGGGACAAAGCTTTGTTTAGTCCTTGCCTTCAGTCTGGCTCTTCATACAACGGGCTGTTCTTACGACAAAGCTAGAAAAGCTGTTAAGACCTCAGTACAGGATTTTATTCTTGTCATACATGAAATCCCTATTTGTGCTTGATCTTTGCATATTAAGTGCTTTAACTAATTAATTTTGAGTTAAATATATTTAAATTGAATGTTAAAATTAACCCATCAGCCCAGGTACAAAAATCAAGTTCCATTATCAGTGTTTTCAATTGTTCAAAGTAGTTTCTTAAGAGAGAGTTGCACCCTTCCCAGTTAAGATTCCCAACTTAATGCTCCCTTTTCAAACTTCAAACCACTTGTACACCATAAGAGTTATCTTTCCTGTGTTTACTGTATACTTTTACAAGTGTTTTAAGATGTGTTGGATGTATTTTAATACTTTTCTTAGGTGTTTTTACTTGTACTTTGGTTCCAAGGCTAATTCCAAAAACCCCAGTTCTAACAGCCAGCAGCTATTTTTAGCCCCGTAGCCATTACCCTGTAGGCAAGCTCCATGGCAACCTGAATTTTAATGAAGGCATTGTAGCACCCTTATTTCAACTAGTACCACCCCTCTGACAACGATGAGCCATTGGTGGATGGAGATGATCTGTCAATAGGGAAAGCACCAATCACTTGAAACTGAAGGGGCGGGCTGTGGGCGGGCTGTGGGCGGGCTGTGGGCGGACTGGGGCGGAGCAAAGACACTATAAAACAATGAGCCAGCCAGAGACAGGGCCCTTTTTTTCTCTTTCCCTGCGGGCTGGGGTAGACATCCGTGCTGGGAAAGCCCTACTCCTAGTAAGGAGCCTTTAGTAATTTTTTGCTTTTGGATCAGCCAAAAGCCAGCCGAGCACTGTAAGTCCTTTTTCTCTACCTGAGGTCCAGTGCTGTTTCAGCCAGAAGATCTAAAATCCCTGCGCTCCTGGGGCATACCATCTATCGATCCATAGGATCCCAAATTTTTATATTTTTCTAATTTCTGTAATTTTTTCACTTTTCTGTTTTCAATAAATTATTTTAATTTTTTTTTTTTAACAAAGAGTTGTCTCATTACTCACAATTCTCACTTGAGGTCTGGAGTATTTGCTGTGTTTTCTTTAAACCAACTCAGTTTTAGAAATTCCAGGGCAAAAAACCTCCCAAATCTCCAGAACCCCCAAACTGCCACCCCTGCCCCTCCCTGCCCCCCACTCCCCACCCCACATTGGTAAAATGTGTTTTGTCCTTGCACGAGTGCTTTAGTTTGTCTTGAAAACAATTTCATCTTCCAGATCTGTTCCTAGACTTAAGCTTAGTCTTCATCTGTCTCCATTAGGAGGCTGTCACGGTGTTTGTGGTCCATGTTACTGAAGGATTGCTTTTATATGGATACAGCAGAATACTTACTGTATACCCAGTCAAATGGTGACTGGAAGCACTGTGCTGTTTCTCACATGATGGTAGTCTGTTTTCTCTGTTTCTCTTGGGACTTGCCTTAGTCAATGATTCCACAGTCTTACAGAATTTTGTGGGGGTTTAGTCCAACTTTGTCTTCCACAGGTCCTCTCAGAGCATCATAACCAAAAAAGGAATAAGCTATGGGGAAAGCTAGGTGGGTGGATATAGATGAAAAGCCAGAGAGACATGCTTAGTTTAGGATGAAGAAAAAGGTATCCCTTTTGTTAAGTACTGTATCTAGAAAATACACCAAGAATCAACATTCATTAAGGGATTATGTATTTCCAAGTCTGTATATGTTACAGCTGATACACAGTTGGAGGAATGTATTCCAGCTTGAATTTTCTGAACATACTATATTTTTTAATTAGTTAGCAGTCCTGTTCTTACGTAGAAGAACTCTCCTGTTCAGCAGACACCTGAAGGGTGTTTTAGCTGGAGCTGCTACTGTTTTGAAGTTAGTGAAGTTAGTTGGTGTGTTTTGTGTAGGCTATTGCTTTTGTCTTTCCTCATAGGCACTAAGAGTCTGGTAAAAGGGACTAAAGTATATATCTCAGGCTTGTTGTTACGTGGCATTACTGTATTTTCTTTCTTAGGAGCTTGTTGTCCAGGTAGATTGTACTGTGGAAAGACTGACTGAACAGTAATTCACTTGAAAATACCAATGTCAAATTTTTTGATCCCTTTGAAAGTTACCATCCAGCTGGCTGCTAAGCATTGAAGTTATTTGTTATCTTTATTACTTTTAATTGATTTTTATTTATTTTTTGTTGAGATTGTTGCAAGTACCATGTTATTTGGGTTATTACTGTAAGAGAAGTTAACCTCTCTTTAAAGTCAGTAATTTCAAAGTCAGTTACTTCCCTTTTGTGGTGAAAAAAGAAGTAATTGTTAAACTGGGATGTTTTTGCCTTTTGTTTTCTTGGGTTTCTTGGTGGCAATTCTGAAAGATTGACTTTACAAACATACTCTGTTACTTTCTTCCCAGGGGTGATGGGGAGCAGGGGCCCTCAAGGGATGCTTTGGTACTTGGTCTTTCTAGCAAATCTATAGCCCTGGGTTTATAGCAAAGGAACCACTGGTGACTGTTCCAGCAGAATGACTGGGATTATGGTAAATATTTGGTTTTGTTTAGCTCATGTGTGACTGCATCTTCCATTTACAGCAGACAAGGCAGATGGCATCCTCCTTAACTGCTGTTGGTTAACTGGTGTTAGGAGTTGCTAAGGAGCACCTTTCTATATGTTTTCAAATTTAATTTGGCAAAACCTATAGTTTGAAATTCATGGATGGGTTGACTCTGTTGGGAGGCATTTGAATGAGAGAAGAATTGTTCCAGTTAGCTCCTTGTTTTTATTAATATTTATTGTCTGAGGGTGCTACGTGCGAGTACTTTGCTGATAGTTGTGGATGGCTTCTAAAATTATTTAACAGTCCTCTTTGTCTCTGATTGCTGGGGTAGGCTAGAGATGACCTGAAATTGATTGAAGCAACAGGTCATACATGTTCTGGTTTGTAGTAAGTAACCTCACAAAATACTTGGGCACCTGGCCCTTCTTGCAAAAAACACACCCCTCAGCTGTGTACCTGCACTCCTTATGCAGTGAACTGGGAGTAGCAAGTGGAGGGTTTCATGATTTTTTAAGTCAGCCTGTTCTGCCAGATGAGTTGTTCTACTGTGCATGGTCCTGAAGTTTCACTCTGTCTGCACTAGAATTTGTTCAAGGAATCACCTTAGCTGTACACTAGCTCCGTAAGAAATACTTCTTTGCAGCATGGCCAGTTTATGTTGTGACTTTATCTGGCTGTGTGACTTTTAATGTTGGCACAAGATGGTGGAGGGGGGGAGAAATGAGCTTGGGGGTTAGTTGTGATCCCTCTGCTTATGTCTGCTTGATTTGTAAACACGCTTCACTCCAAATGATCTGCACTAAGAAATCCCTCTAAAAGTGAATTCATTTCCGGAAGTGTAAAAGGACAGCGGAGGTTTTATTGAGACTCTGGTATCTCAGCTGGTAGAGGAAGGGCATTAACAAGGCTCCTGTTGTGCCTAGTTGAGTGTTGTCCAAAGGATGGGCTTTAAATGGCATTTAAAGGAAAAGTTGTGCTGTGGATACGTGGCTTTTCAAATCCACCTTATTTTTACTGTGAACATTCACATGCATCTTTTAGAATAAATAGTGCATGTGTGGAATTCATCCTAGTGCAGTGACTTTTGCATTGTCCATGTGTGTTAATTAACATCACTGTAATGCTTAATTGTAATCAGCACATTCAATGTCTTTCTTCTGAGGGTTTTTCTGCAGCAGTATTTTTTATCTTTAATAGAAAAGAGCAGTATTTGTGTAGTATTAGTGGTTATTCGATGAAATCCCTTACGTAATTTTTGAGGCTAAGTCAGGTGGCAGAGACCAGACCATCTCTGAATGAAACCTGTGCTCGTGGTAGTTCCTGACCAAGTCTGTAGGTTGAATTGTTACTGTGTATTAGCAGTATATTTGAAACTAGCGAACAGCACAAAAGAAAGCACAGAATGGCAGAGATTCTGTTGACAAACTCCGCTTCTCTGTTGACAGATGGACCTTTGTTTGCCTGCAGCAGTTCAGTCTCCAGAGATGAGAGCCTTGGCCACCAAGGGGACACCCGGTCCTCACAGGGTGAGATGCAGTTTGTGCTATCAGTAGGGAGTAGGTGATCAGAGCACAAAGTTTAAGCTATTTGTAGTGAGTAGAATATGCATGTGTTGTGTCATCTGGAAAACACATTTCTGTTCTGGGAAGTACGAGTCAGGGGTTGGCTGTCTTGTCCATATCTCGTATGAAGCGGGGGAGAGACACACACACCGTGGTGGGGAGGTGGGGAGGGAACTGTCCCCTGCTCCCCCAGAGGAAGGAGTGAGTGGTGGTGTAGGCTGCCCACTTGGAATAGTATTGTGAGAGGTAGCCAAGGCAGGACAGAGCTGTGAAGTAAAAGCTCAGATGGCTGAATTATGAATAAAGCATACAGGGTTTGGGGGCTGGCTGATTGTTAACCCTGTCTTTTATCTGGTGATGCTCTCAGCATTGTGGAACTGGATCAAGTTGCAAGTTAGTTGTGAACAAGCACCTGAACATGCAGAAATTGAAATTAGCAGGGAATTTCAAGTGTGAAATTGTCCCACAGTATGGAAACAGTTTTGGAAAAGTGACAGAAAAAACAGAGAAAGAGTACCCAAGAGAGGGAGCCAGTGAGCTGCTGCTGACTAATGCTGACAAGTGTGAGGTGTTTTCTCTTTTTTGTTTTGTTTTGCTTTCTACACTGAAAATAACACATACAGTGAGACTGTTTGTGCAAATAGGACTGGTAAGAAATACCTTAGATGGTAGAGGGAAGAAAGAATTTGAGGAGTGCTTGGACTTGTTTTAGTTAGTTGGACTTGAAGATCTTTGTGTAATATTCCTAAAGACAGCTTCAGAATTATTTTCCATTCTTTCTCCCTGAGCTCTTCTAAAAGATGGAAGTAACAGAAAAGGGGGAAATGGTTGCTCTTTCCCCTTCAGAAGTCCTACTGCAGATGGGTTCTCTGATAGTCTGGGCAAGGTGTTCAATTGCTTAATGCCCTCTGTCTCCGCAGCAGCTATTCCAAAAGCCCACCTTGAGTCCCTCTGGGTCTCTGAAATACCCGCTCCGGAGGAAGTCTACGCCCAAAATGCACGGGGCCTCTGGGCCACTCACAATGAGATGTTTCTTCCACTCATTTCCGGTCAGGCTCACCTCAGCTTCCAACAGGGTCAAATCTTGTGATTCCCCTGTCACCCCAGCAATAGAAACAGATTCTGCCCCCACATGCTGCGATGGGATTATTGTACACTGTGCGCCAGTGTCAACCAAGGCCTCGTATTTCTGTGGTTCTGATGTGCCAGGCCAATGAATCCACACAGTCCAAAAGGCACGGTTTTCCCTGGCCTCTACCTGGCTAGAGGCAGGACTCCTCTAGTCCTGGTTATCATTCCCTCCCTGGGCATACGTTCTAGAGGTTCCATCAAGGGGATTGGAGATGTCACCTTCCCTTCCATTATGCCTGACAGCTTGGCTACGGGCAGCTGGAGCTACTTCCTTTCTGGTGGAACTTCCTCTCTGAGTCTTGCCCTCCTTCAATTCACGTACCCGTGTTGCCAGGACAGACGTGGGTTTTCCATCCCACCTCGTCATGTTTTCCCCATGAGGTCACACAGGAAGAAGCACAGCTCAGCTCTTGGGGTGTACCCTCTCTCCCTAGCTGAGGGACGTCTGCTCCTGGTAACAGGGCCTCTGGTCTGTACCGATGAGATTTGGAGAAGGTTCTCTTCAATCTCTCCTGAGTTTCTGGTGAGTCTCCTCAATCTTGTTTTCCATTTTCTCTAGGCGTTCTGACAGACTTGTTTCCACAGCTGAGATCCTTGCATGTGTTGGGCCATGCACAGTATCTGCATATTCCTGGAGCTTCCTCACCGTAGCAATCATGGTCTCATTGCCCTCATTCCACTTCATCATTGCTAAAGCAGAGGCATATTCTTGTGGCCCAAGTCGTATGAGTTTTAGCCACATCACTGGTGTACATTTTACCAGGTCGGACTCTTAATTGTTTGGTCATCTGAGAAAATGATCTTTACCACTGCCAGTTCTCTCAAGCATTGAATGCCTTGTTCTGTGATCTTCCACAGGGTTTGCTGCACCTGGAGATCTTCCCGGCACAGGTATCTTTCCTTCACACTTCTTAAGAGCCATGTCCAGAGACTGAGAGCTTTGGGCCCCCTTACTATCCTTTGGTCGATACCCGCATCACGTGACAGGGATCCCAAATGCCTCGCTTCAGTATCAGCCAGAATTGTGTTATCACCTGTGGCGTCCCAGATGCGGACCAACCAACTTAATATAGATTCATCAGACCGTCAGGTGTAATCCTTTCTTAGGCCGCAAAGGTTTTCTATGGACAAAGACTCAATAATGATTTCTGGTTCTGATTCCTCTGCTGGCTGTGAGGATCCTGGCTCCCCATCATCACCCACTGGGCAAATGGATTTAGTTTTGTGTTTCCTTTTCTGGACAGGAGCAATTGCTCTTGGCTTAGGCTCCCTGTCTGGTTTAGCTGCAGCCTGAGTGACTGGGGTGTTTGCTGATTCATCTTCCTGCCCCTCTGTCTGTACCTGTTGCCCTACAGTATCTGGCAGTGTGCAATAAGCATTAGCCAGGGCCCAGCAGATTGCAATGAGTTTCTTCTCACTAGACTTGGCATCGCACTTCTCTTTCAGATGTTTACCCACCTCAGCTGGGTTCTGAATTTGTTCAGGGGGAAAGCTCCCCCAGGCAACTGGGGCAGAGAATTCATAGGTTTGGCCTAGTCCTCCCATACCCCACACCACTCAGAATTTTCCACACCTGGGGCAGGTGTCCGGTCAGCCTTGCTAGAAATCTCAGCCCTGATTCTAGACAAGCTGCAGACTGTATAGAGGGAACCTACCAGATAAAACACCAGGAAGGTGGTATCTTTAGCATCCAGGGAAAACGGAACATTCTCAAAAGGTGATGTACCAGATTTGAAGGAGAAGAAGGAGATGAAGGGCTGGGAAACATCATCCCCTACTTTTCCCCTAACCGACTGGGTGTAATTACTAACAAACCCCCAAAGCAGACCCCCCAAAGAGACTAGGATGGAGAAACAGCAGAGCATATACATTTCAACAGCTCCCAGTACCTCTGTTAACCTTCTATAAAACCATTATTACCAAGCACATCAACAGAGCAATCCTGGTTCATATCCCTGCTCTGTAAAAGTTATATGCCAGGGACAAAAATACCCCTGTCTGTGGATAGACAAACATGCCTAGGGACCAGAGAGAGATTATTACATCAAACAGCATGGTGGCTACTGACCACTGTACTCCAATACAAAGTTCTTAAAACCAGGATGTAATTATTACTGGTTTTTTCACTTTCTCAAGCCTCATATTGGGTGCCAGATTTTGTCTCAGTTTGAGACACATGTAGGGGGAAACGCTCTGGAAGGAATGTCTCCTCCCCAGAAGTCAGGTTTCAGCACTCCCTCCCCCACCAATATGAAAGGAATTTCTTGGATAGAAGTGAAAAAACCTCTTTATTTAACAAGCAGAGTGCCGGCAAGGCACAGGAAACAAATGAGCAATGTTAGATAATAAACCTCCTCGATGCAGAGGAAGCTGGTGTATTCAGAGTGCTTTTCTGTAGCTGGCTGGGCCCCTCCCGAGGTCCGAGGCCGGGATGTGGCATCCCCGCAGCCTCCCTGCTGGTCCACAGGGTCTGATCATCTGGTTCTCGGATCACAGCTAAGCCGAACAGTTCCAGAAGAAGAAGTAGTTCTGGAGGATTTTGGTATGCCGCTGTAGGAAAATTTCTTGGCTCAGCTAAGAGGCTGGCTAAAAACAGGAAGGTGCTCCCTGGGCTCTGCAGCGGTGAGAACACGGGGGAGCGTGTGAGTCCTTGAATACAAACGGCGCTGAAGAATTTGCCCAGCTTCTCTCCCCCCTCTCCTGGACCCAGCTTAAAGCTGCGGGACCCATTTCTGGGCAATAAGCAGATGGTAGGGGAATACTGGTTGTGTACTGGTTTGGCCAAATTTAGAAATATATCCTCTGAGAGAAGGCACAACCACCCCTCCCCCACCAGGTTCGGGAAAAAATAAATTTTCCTCGAAAGAAAGTGAAAAAGATAAAACTATTTATTTAACAAACACACGGGAAAGGAAAATAATGTTGAATGGTAAAATCTTTCGCTGTGGAGGAAAAACCTGGGAAAGCGTTCGAGTCCTCCCTTTGGTCTCCTCGGAGCTGGGGCTTGGCCCAGGGCCAGGCCCTCTGTGCCCGGTGGAAAGTCCTCCCGATGTGTTCTGATGTTAAAGCAATCAAGCAGTCCAGTAGAAAAGGGAGAAAATCCGAAATTCCAGAGAAGGAAAAATTCAACTCTCAGTCTCTCTCCGGAGAACAAAGCAGCTGAACCACTGGCCAAAAAAAAACCTGTTCTGGGCACAGCAAGCCGGGTGCTTCCTCCCTCCCCTGCTGCAGTGGGGAAAACCAATTGCTATCCGTGTGTGACCTTGAACAAGCTGCAAACTGCTTTGCAAAAGTTTTGCTCCGTTTTTTCCTTCCCCCTCTCAGGCTCAGTTTAGAGGCATAGAAAGGCACAGGAATTAATTTCTGGGCATAGGCAGCGATATGGGATACACATGATAAGGTCACCCCAAGACACAGTATTATCATAAAATCACCCCAAGACAGTGGTATGAGGGTCTGGTGTCGGGGTCCCTCCCCCCTGCCCTGTAGCCCTGGGAGAGGGGCCCTGGGGGGGAGGCACAGGGTTTCTCTAGCCCCTGGTCAGCCTCTTTCCCCACTGGTTGTTTTGTGTTCCCCGCATGGGCAAGGACCCTCAAGTCCCGTGATTGCCTCAGTTCCTCGGCAGATCCTCAGCCATGCGGCTGGAGAAATAACCATCTCTGAAACATCTATCAAGAATCTGTCCATATATATTTCTTTCCCACAGGCCTCCTTGTTTGATACATCGTGTTACAGTATCCTCACTGTAGCAAATGGTGGGGAATTGCGAGCAGAACGATCCCCAATCCCTAAGCGACTGAAGTGTGAGTAAAGAAACTTTGGATTCCTCTTCTTCTTCTTGTTTTGCTATTCCATATCTAAACTATGGAGGAACTGTGGAAAGACTCTTGGCTTTCAGAGCCGCATATGGACATTTATCTTAAGCTTGAAAAGATTCTTGAACAACGATTTGTAAATTGTAGCTTGATTCAAGCTCAAAAGGGACTGAAACACTTCCTGGCATGGTTGTTTAAGAACTTTTTCTACGTTTCTTGGGACTTAATTCTTACCAAAGACTTTTGGAACACCATTTGGACACAGTTAATTTTTGAGTCAAAATATTTGCCGATCGAAGAATATTTTTGTGAGTATTATTTAATTACCGAGACTGTTGAGCAATGTCAGCTGTGTCCTGGCTCAGGGAAGCCTGGCTCAGGGACTGTGAGACCCAGGCCACGTGCACCGAGCCCTCTCCGAGCAGCAGCGAGACAATTCCAGCGCGCGGGCAGAGCCACGCGAGCCGCAGTGCCGGTGGTGGAGCAAGGCGCGGCGGGAGCGGCGGGACCTGGCAGTGCCCGCCCGACCCCGCACGGCGTGTGGTGGAGCGAGCCCGACCGAGAGGGGCGGCGTGCGGGCGGCGGCTGGCAGTGGTGGCGGTGGAGCAGAGACACACGCTGGAGCAGGGCGTGGGGGGGTCATCACTCAGGGGCCCGGCCGAGACGTGGGTGCAGCGCCTGGCAGCGGCAGCGCAGCTGCGAGCAGAGGAGGCGACGCACGGAGAACTGAGCAGCTCGGGCCAGCTCGGCCCGCGCGGCCCTGAATGCGACCCCGGGAAGAGCGCACAGGCACGAGCAGCCCCGACAATTCCAACACGGGAGCGACCAAAAGCGAAAGAGAAAGCAAAAATGCAGCGAGACAGAAAACAGCAGCCACTTGGAAAAAGGGAAGTATCACCGTAGCTAAGGTTTTAGGAATAGTGAAATGGTATCATGTTAAACAAAATTATGGTTTTATAACAACATGTGACAACCAGCAAGACATATTTGTGCATAGAATTGCTATTCAAAAGAATAACCCTGAAAAATGCATCCCAAGCTTGGGAGACGGAGAGGTGGTGGAATTCAAAATTATACAAGGTAGAAAAGGGTTACAAGCATCAGAGGTCACTGGGCCTGATGGTGTTCCTGTAAAAGGCAGTATACATGCTAAAAATCGTAGTCATGTTAGACAATATCTCCATTATAAGCCCCCCCTACAGTCTCCCTTTCCTAATCCCACCTTTCCCTTTTACCCTATGTCCTATTACCCCCAGTGTATTCCCAATCCATTTTTCCACCCATGGTTTCCCTCACAAAACCATGCTTTTGCCAATTGTTTCCCCAAAAATCCCTTTGCAATGCTGAGTGGGAGATGAAAAAGGGGAAGGAAGAAATTAAACCCTCTCCTGCCTCAGTTTCCCCACAAAGCATGCCTGGAGAGTCCTGTATCCCTTCTGTCAGCCTTAAGACGTTCCAGAGAATCTGTTTGGACATTTAAAGACTCAGGAGGGTGCCTCATTTAATTTAAAACTGTTCTCGTTATGTTTATCCAGTTGTTTTCAATGTTAAGTTTTAAATCTCTTTTGTTAAACGGATGAAATGTTGGGGTCCCTCCCCCTGCCATGCAGCCCTGGGAGAGGGGCCCTGGGGGGGAGGCACAAGGTTTCCCTGCCCCTGGGCAGCCTCGTTCCCCACTGGTTGTTCTGTGTTCCCCTGCTTGGGAAAGGACCCTCGGGTCCCGTGATTGCCTCAGTTCCTCGGCAGATCCTCAGCCATGTGTCTGGAGAAATAACCATCTCTGAAACATCTATCAAGAATCTGTCCGTATATATTTCTTTCCCACAGGCCTCCTTGTTTGATACATCGTGTTACAGTATCCCCACTGTAGCAGTCTGGTACCTTGGAGTGCCTGGGTTTAATAGTTTCACCTACTATTCTCAGGTCCTGCACCGTAACTGTCAGGATAGGAGTGTTATAGGGGACATACACAGTTCCAAAAGACCCACCTTTAGCTCAGCAACTGGCTGCAACTCCTTCCTTCCTGCCTTCCTGCCTCCCTGCCTTCCTGCCTCCCTGCCTTCCTGCCTTTCTGCCTTCCTGCCTTTCTGCCTTCCTGCCTTTCTGCCTTCCTGCCTTCCTGCCTTTCTGCCTTCCTGCCTTCCTGCCTTTCTGCCTTCCTGCCTTTCTGCCTCCCTCCCTGCCTCCTTTCCTCCCTTCCTCCCTGCCTCCCTTCCTCTCGTCCCTTGAAAGAGGGTATTGCTGTTTGGACACCAGCTGTCCAGGTCACCTCAGAGCAATGTGGAGAGGCTCCATATCCAGTTTTCCATACTTCCCTGGGACTGCCCACACCTCTGGGTTCACTCCAGCATTCACAACAGTGTTAGCCTCCCCATTACTCCCCACAACACCAACTCGCATTCCCAACTCCAGCTGTCAAATCCCCTCCCAGCAAACCACAATCACAACTAGGAGTAATCAGAAACTCGTGCTTTTCAAACCCATCTCACACATTCAGCAAACTCTCCTGGGTGTCCCCGTATACACACACACACATTCACCATTCATCTTTCCCACTTACGAAAAGAACATTTGACCAATTCTTCCCCCTGTGGCATAGACAGAGAAGTTCCCGTGCCTACTCGGAAACGCGCTTCTCAGCTGAGCCCCGGTACGATAGCAGATTCCTTCCCAACTGCTCTTTGGGTCGGGTCTCCCCTGCCGAGGAGGGAATGCCTCTGCCACATCCTTGTGGCTGTCAGGAAAATCCATCCACAAACACCAGAGGTTTATGTCCAAAAAGGAGACAGAGGAGTCCTGTAATTTTATTCAAATAAAGGGAGAGGGCATGGGGCATTCCCCTGGTGTCTCTCAGATTGTTAGAGGACTCAGCCTCCTATTTATCCTAATTTCCCAGCCACATTTCCCTGTCTCTTTCCCTATTGGCTGAGGTACTTGAGAGGTACAGGCTTCCTGAATCGCCTAATACAGACGCCCTTCTAATGTATACCCCCCTTTTCTTTTCCTTGTGTCAATCAGTGGAATTCCTATGGAATTTACCGTTCTTCCCATTGCTTCTTTCATCTCTCAGTACCTGGTCTTATCTAGCAGACCCACAGTTTGTTTGTAAAGGCAAATTTCTCTCATCCCTTTCAATCCCTCCTCTTAATTTTCAATAATTGTCTTTACAAACTTCAGCTATTGTTGACTTAAATTTCTGTTCTTGGGTCTTTTTTGGTTTTGCAGTTATTTGCAGTGACATCATTTTCTGTCCTTTCTTAGCCATTTCTGGATCTGTAGGCATGGCTGCTACCTGCATCCGCTTGATCACATGCTGAATAAGTTGCACTAAGCAAGGGATCATGAATGGTAAAAAGATCAGGGTTGCTACAGCACGTGAGAGGAAAAAAAGCATTTGTTTAACCCACAGTCCACCAGGTAACCACAAAACATGTCCCATTCCCATCCTTTGCACATTTGGACCGGTACACAAGTTAACTTTCTTACTCCCTTTGTTATTTGCTTCACTACTTTTCCATTGTCATCTATTTGCAAACAGCAGTTTGAGTCATTTAATTTTCTGTACACTCCTCCTTTTTTCTGCTAATAGATAATCTAATACCACCCAATGTTGAAATATCGCATTTTTCATCTGAGTGGATTGGTCAGCAGGAAGGTCAAGAGCGGTAGTTGTTGGCTGGTTATTATTTCAAAGACATCTTGTAACCTAATTATCAGATTTAAATAATAAATAGGTCCTCTGGCACCTGATATGAATTCATTAGGGTTCCAAGTGGATTCATTAGGGGTCCATAGTATTGTATGTTTCACTCAGGTGGCCATTCATCTTTTCCCCATTTTTGGGTACTCCCTCCAGCCAGGGATGCATCAACTGATTGTTTTTCTCTAATTAGATCATCACATACTTTGATTCCTGACTGATTTTCCTGAACTTGTGGTAGCAAAAGAACAACGGTCTGATATACCCTACACAACATATCCCTGACCAGTTTGCAGGTAACCTGCGATGCCATTCATGGCCAGTCTTCACACCTTCCTGGCCTTCCTCAGACCCAACAATTGCTAAGGCTAAAGGTTTTTGCTACTTCTTCTCCTAGGACTAAGAAAACTATTTTCCCACCTCTGGCCCAAACCTAACTGACAATACAAAGGTAAGATTATTAAGAGAAACATTCTAATGGTGTAATCTAGTATCTTAAGCTAATTCTCACGTTGTCTTCTGCACCACCTGGGGTGAGTGAGGGCACAGAGACAGCTTAACATAAAGAAAGCAGTGATGGTGAGGATTAGCCTGCCAATGACTGGAGATCCGAGAAGACGCCCATACAGACTATTCTAGCAGAGAGTCTGTGGGTAGGCACACGGGGCTTCCCCGATGTCAACGCACTGGCTACTGCTCCGGTCCACTCCTGTGGAGTGTCAGTTGTGGCCTTCCGTCCTTCTCCTCCAGCTGAGATGTCCAAATCTCGGGGGTCTCCGAGACCTTGACCCGAGCGCAATGGGTCCACCCGTGTTCAGCTGTCTTGGCAGCTTTTTCTGTGGTCAGTAACACTTGGAAAGGTCCACATTACTTAGCCACCAGTGGTAATTCTTTCTACCCCTTAACCAGGACCCAATCTCCTGGTTGGATGTTACGAACAACAAAGTCCAAAGGCAGGGTCTGTGCTAGCTGAGCTTCCTGTCAATGAGATTTCACAAGAGACAGTATCCTGGCCACATATTGTTCTAAATACATCACTTATTCCCACCCCCCCTTCATTTCAGGGGGGAGTCTGTGTAAACTTGGCTTCTGCGGGCTGTGGTCTCCCCTACCCCAAACTTAGCCATGGAAGAGTCTCTGCTGCTTTTGGCTCTCTTGTGGAGGCATTCCTCTCCTTCAGCCTCAGGAGGTTGTGTGAAAGGAACAAGCAGCATTGGGGAGGATGCGAACGAGGAACAAGCAGTGTAGCATAATCCTGAGAAAAAGGAAGAAAAGGGTAAGAAAATGCAAGCTGAAGGACAGTTGTGACATACACGACGGACGATGTGACACACATACAAGAACCAGTCATAAAGCATAAAGTAGCGCATGAAAATAGGCCTTAACCAGTAATAAATATGCATGATTGCGTGTAGGGAAAGCAAAAACTGTGTATTAAGGACAGTAGTTCATCAATAAAATGGCTTCTGCCTGATTCACATTGACTCGTGTAGAGTCCATCGTTTCTCTCTGGCGTCCACAGGGGTGATGAAGAAAGATTATAGGAGAAAAGATAGAAACAGCAGAAGCAATGACATAAGTAATCATACAGAGTTCAGTAGTTCAAAATATGAATTCAGTTGTAATTATTAACCCCAATTCTTATTAGTCAGTGCCCCCACCCCGTGAATCCCAGGAATCGGTGTTTTTAAATGCGTAGTGGGTGTGAGGGATATCACAATATTGTATCTCTTAGATGGTGGTTCAATATGTTTTGAAATTAGTTACAGAATTGTACAGCGGGTCTTCATTTTTAAATTCCACAGAAGTGTATCCTCGACAGGTCCATGTATTAACATGTCTCCATCAGCTGAGTTTCAAGAGGATTTCTAGCTCTTGTAGGATAATTTATTAACTTTGCATCCTGGAATAAATGTGAATGGATTTGTCGAGGACGTGTGTTTTCTGCTTAACTGCATTCACATATAGTTAGAAGAATTTCATTGGTAATATTCCTACTCTGCTGGACAATTCTATGCATTATGAAGGATTAGTTTTTATGATCCAAAATTAACACACAAACCATTTTCCCACAAAATGTTCTCATGCAAACATATCCTTCCATCAGGACTATGCTTTTCAGGAGACAGGTTATAGCACTCTTGTAATTTAATCTTGACACAAAATAGAAACTGTGGCTTTATTATTGGTGGGATTAGAAATGAAATTCATTCCCTTTTCAATTTAGTTGTATCATCTCAAGTAGCTTTTTTCTTTTGAAATTCAGTGAGCAAATTGCTCTCATCACATTCTGCACCTGCAAGGGAGAAGCATGTGCATTGCAGAATGTGCTGTAGTCACTACACTGATTGGCATAAATAGGAGAAGTGAGGCAAAGTTAAAATACTCTTTTAGGACATAGGGCAGAAAATTCAACAGCCCATTAGTTTGAGACCTGGTAGAAGGCTTTTTTGTATTTTATTCATGTCCTATTTGCAGTCCATGGCTACCCCTCCAGATTTAGGAAGGGGGATTCAGTCCTTTTGCATGTAACTTTTGCTTGTGTTTTTTAAGACTCTTTAATTCGCTAATTAGTAAATCCGAAAAATTTAGCCAAATGATAATAATTTTGAAGCCTTCCGAGGCAGAACTGGGAAGGTTAATACATAGTTGTATGATTTCAAAGATGTATAAGTTCTTAGACCAGCTCTCAGGATAAAATTGGTTGAGACAAATTATACATCCATAAGACCTTAGCTACAACGTTTTTTTAGTAAAAAGACAAAACAAGTCAGACAAAAATCAGACTTAAGAATATGTAGAATACTTTGACTAATATTTGATTTCCTAGCAAGTCACTTGCAATGAAAACACAAACAAATTACAAACATTAACAAACTGAAAATGCAAGCAAGTCTAATGCCACTTTAAATTTCACTTAAATTTCACTGTTTTCATGCAGTTCCATCTCATGTCTTGGTAGGTTCCTATAACAAGAAAGTGAATTTGCTGCTTGCAGTTTTTCTGCTCCCAAACTGTTTTCCTTATCTTCAACGCAGGGATGTTTGTCATTGCTAGAAAAAAAAAAAAAAAAGACAAGAAACAAACTTCCCTGGCAAAACCTTTCAGAGTGAAACAAGTTGCTAATTGCATTAATTCATTTAGGTGAAGTTTGAGCTTTTATTCTATGAAGTGCTCATTGGACCACTTTTGTTGTTTCCCACAGGATTTCAGAGGGGTTTCCTCCAATTGACTGTTCAGCGCAGGGAGTGAGACTGCTTTTAAAAGTTTTCCAAGAGTTGCAGTCTGTGAATGAGGCATTTGAGTTGCTCTTTTTTTCCCAGGGTTTTAGTAGGTTTCTGTTTTTCGCCCTGGAGCAGTTTGCCTTATCAGATCGCTCCTTTTGTTCCAGTGATTATCGAGTTTGGCAGCAAGCAATGCCATTGCCTAAAGCCTTTTTTGATAACCAATCACTTTTTTGGTAATCAATCATCTTTTTAGTAACCAATTGCTCCGTATCCCAATTTTTTTGTACCAAGTCCACCCCAGGGGGAGAGAGACGACTAACAAAGTATCTAAGGAAGGACAATAAAACATTTACCTTGCACTGACCACCCGGGACAGGCATTTAGGCATTTTCCCCTAAAGTTAAGCCTGCATAGGGACAACACCATCTCCACACAGCAGCAGCTGCAGAATTGGCCTCAGGATTAGAATCTGCCAATTCCAGTTCTCCACAACAAACCACAGATGGCGCGGGGGGGGGGGGGGTGGGGGGTGGGGGGGGGGGAAGTGGTTTTCCCCACAAGACAGGAGCTGCAGAATTGGCTTCAGGACTTGAACCTGCCAAATCGGTTTGTTATCCTGGCTCTACAAATGTACCAGAAAAATCCTTTGCCTTGCTGTGGATATAAATTGCATTGAACACTGAGAAGGCTGCGTTCAGAAAAGCAAATGGAACAGTACCGAGGCTTCCTCATGAAGGAAACTTACAGTCACTGTACAAACACTCTTGTCTGTCTCATCTAAGCAAACACCCAGATTCCTGTACATTGCGGTGAAAAAAGCTCCTGCAGACTTCAGAACATTCGGAAAACATGCATTTATTGAACAAATTCCTGTATTTTTTCAACTCTGCTTCTGCTATGCAGGACATTTCTGAAGTTGAGTGGGGGTGAAGAAGTCAGCTTTAGCTACACGAGGGTGCTGTTTACGCACTAGAGAAATTTGCAGAGAGTGTAGATAAACTTCACATACCAGTACCATAGTCACGGATGATCCTTAAATAATCTATGTGCTGAGAGTTACTAACTCCTAGGGGTGCTATATACGTGTATATCTATATAGGTATAGATGTATGGATCTGTACATAGGTGGGTATATATGAATATAGACATGGGTATGTGTGTATATATATATAGGTGAATATATATATTGGCCACTAACCGTTACAGCCCTACAAGAGAAGGAGACACAGAAGGGAGGGGCACCCCACTCCTGAGGTACTCTGCTGTGTCCAGCACAGGTGTGTCACGGACTGTGGGGCTGTGCAGGGCATGTGCCAGGCTCTCTGTCTCTGCTGCTTTGCCTCTGGCTGCCCTTGCCCCGTCCATGCTTCCCTTCCTGCTCCTACTGTTCTTCTGCCTCTTCCAAGGGTCTCTGGACCACAAGAAAGGCCTTTTTAACAGCCTCTGTCCGGATGTAGTCAGCTGCATTCAGGAAAGCAGGAGCATGAGCTGTGGGACTGTGGGTCTCACGTGCTTGCCTCTCTGCCCCTGCTGCAGTGGGTGCTACTGCTGATGACACAGCCCTACTGTTTTCCATGTCCTGCTCTTCCACCATCTGCTGGCTGGATGCTTGCAGCTCAAGTGTAGCCTTGTCCTGGCCATCTCTCCTGATACACCCAGCTGTGTCCAGCACATCTGTGGCATCAGCTGTCAGGTGCTTTGTCTTCTTCTTCTTTTTCTTCCTCTCTCCTGTGCCGGAGGTGGTGGTGGAGCCTAAGTGCAGAGCCCTCAGTCCTTTCCAGACAAGGCTCTGCCACCTCCATCGAGCCAGGATCTTGATGACTGTAGGTGCAGGAAGGCTTTGGGCACGTCCTGCAGGTCTTTCTGCTCCTGTTGATTCCTCTGGGCTCAGTTCCTCATCCTGCGGTTCCTCTGGGTATTCAAAGGGTTTCTGGACCATAAGCACGGCCTTTTTAACAACCTCTGTCCAGATACAGTCGTTTGCATCCAGGAATACTGGAGCATCATCTGTGCGACTCTGCTCGGTATGTCCTGGCTTCTCTGTCCCTTCTACTGGGGCTGTTACCCTCATCCCCTCAGCAGTGCCTTGTTCCAGGCCCCTCTGTTGCTCCGTGAGCCCCTCAGATCCCTGCATCACAATTACAGCTTTGCTCAGGAGCTCGTCTCTGATGTACTGGGCTGTTTCCTGGACAGCCAGGCCATCAACTGTGGGGCTGTGCGGCGCATGTGCCGGGCTCACTGCCCCTGCTGCTCTGGCTGTTACTGCCTGTGTTGCATCCGTGCTGTGTTCCAAGTGTCTTTGCTCTTCTATCTGCTTGTTGGGTCTCTCGATCACAATTGCAGCCTTGCTCAGGACCTCACTGCTGAAATACTGGCCTGTGTCCAGCTGATCCAGTGCATGGCCTGTGGGCTGCTGCTGTTCCTGCTTCCCTGTCTTGTGTATTGCAGTGAAGACCGTGTGCAGAGCCCTTGGGGCACTCTTGAAGACGGACGTCCGTCTCTCTCGAGCCAGGGCATCGATGACTGTGGGGGAAGGAGATCTGAAGGCAGGTCCTGCAGGTGTTCCTGCTTCTGTTGCTTCCTTCATGCTCAGTTCCAGGTCTGGCTCTGCTTCTTCCAGCTGCCGGCCAGGACCCTGTTTCACAGGGTGGTCCTTGTCCAGGCCCTCAGCCCTGATGGACTGGGCTGGCTCTGGCAGAGCCTCTTTGCAGCCTGCTGGGTGCTGCCTCTTTTGCTCTCCTTTGCCTTGGGCAGCAGCTAAGGCCCTCCACAGAACGCTCAGCGCCTTCCTGCGCCACGTCTGGTTCCCTTCAACCAGGGTGTCCAGGAAAGTAGAGAAAGGGATGGTGTAGGTGAGGGCCTGGCCTGCATCTGGGTGAGCTGCTGCCTGCTCCCCCACCTGAGAGGGCTCTTCCTGAGCTGCTGAGGTGACAGTGGCTGTGCTACCTTCTCCTTCATGGTCTTCACCTGAGAGACATTCCTTGTCCTCAGATCCTCGTGCTGTGGTACTTGCTACTGTTCCCTCATCCATGTGGCAGCTGGGGCCTTCCTTGGGACCAGGGTGGGAGCCCCTGTTGTCCTGCAGGCCCAAGGAATTGAGCCGGTGGTGGACCGGAGATGACCCAATGTCATCTGTCCCTTGGCACAGCTCTGTGTCTATTGCATCTTCCCATTCCTCTGCCTCGGACAGCTCAACATCAAGGGCGTCTTCCCACTCCTCTTCCTCAGACAGCTGAACATCAAGGGCGTCTTCCCACTCCTCTTCCTCAGACAGCTCTGGACCCATGGCATCTCCACACTCCTGCTCCTCGGTCCAGGCCACCGGCTCACTGCTTGGAGCTTGGGCTCCTAGCCTCTCCAGTATCACCTGATTGTTTAGGGTGCCCTCAGTGAATCTCCGATGTGTCACCTGTGGCTGCTGTGGTGCGGTGTAGCCAATCGTCCATGGGAGGCTGGTGGCCCTGTCCCGTCCGGTCTCAGGCTGTCCCATGGTGTCATTGGCACTCACCTGCCCAGGTGTGTCATCGAGCCTCCCGGAGAGCCTCAGCAAGGAGCCCTGTCCTTGCCTCTGTGGCTCTCTGTGCTCCAGGCCATCCTGCTGCTGCAGCAGGGTGGCTTCCCACAAGCCGTGGGCCCAGACGCTCCTGCGCGGCTCCTCCAAAGGCCTCCTCTTGAAGGACACGATGACCTCCTTCAAAACAGGCCCGTGCCACGAAGTGCTTTGGTGGCACTCAATTTGCACTGACAGCCCTGCTTGGTCCTGCCGTGCCGGATGCTGCTGGTGGCCTGTGCCTGCATCTGCACCCCTGCTCGGGGAAGCTGATACAGACACGCGGCGTGCCTGTGCCGGCTCTGCTGCCGGCCGCTCCTCCTCCATGCTTGGCTTTGGCGTCCTCTGCCGCAGACCTGTCACTGCTGCCCTGGAGAGCTGCTGCCTCCCGAGAGAGCTGCTCTCCTAGGACTGGGCACCCCAGGGCTCTCTGCTCCTTAACTACCGTCAGGGCAGGGCCCCGTGTCACAATGGCCTCTGTTTCCTATGGGCACTGCATCACAGGGGGCCACTGTCACACAGGGCCACGCCCTGGCTTTGCCATTCTGTTGTCTAATGCAGTCTTCAGAAAGACAATGAAGATTTAAACAATATGTGAACAAGCTGAGATGACAAAACCAGCTTTTTCATTTTCTGGATTTCAACTTTGCTACCTGTTTGGCTCAGCAAGAAGGACCCAAGTAAATAATGGTTCAGAACTATCAGAAAGGGTGAAGAGGAAGGCGATGCTGTTATTTAGTTATGTGTTGTATTTAATTAACACTCCTCATCTACAAGCAGCAGCTTAGTAAGTTTTCTTTGGGAAGCAAGAACTCCTCAGGCAGAGTTTGAGGTCATGACTATAGAATGAGACATCTCTTCCTCCACGTGCTCCTGGCTCTGCAGTTCACTTCTTCCTTTGGCCTTTCCAGCCACTTAGAAAGTTTTTCTCTCATTCTCCCTGACATCCATCATCCAAAGTCCTGCCAGAATTCAGGGTCTCTTCTGCATTGCTGTAAAGGCTGTTGTAGGCTGCACTATGCACTGTGACACACACAACGCTGGCCTTTTGAGGACTTCTAGACCTAGATGTCACTCCCTTTTTTGTGGAATTCTGGAGCTAGAACTGACTTGAGCTCAACGAGCCAGCTTTGCAGTGACTATGCCTCTAATTAACTGGAATCCTTTACAAATTCCTTTATTTATCTCAGCAGTTTTCTTCAACACACTAAAGAGGGCACAAACTCATTGGGTCACAACACAGGGATTTTGTTCCCCACTTGTCTTTGAGGATTTAAAAAGAAAGCCTTGGATCAAGGAATGCAAGCACTGCCATGACACATTACAGAGCCAGCTCACAGTGCTGGCAAAGCTGCGGAGGGAACAGGGGCTCATTCCAGACAGAAGCTAAACCATTTCTTCAGGTTGGTGTTTGAACCAAACAAACGATACAGTTCCTCCACATTTGACTGAAAACTGGTTGGCCTTAGCTGCATTTGCAACTCTCAGTCCATGTGCTAGGCTCACATGAGTGAGATGCTCAAGAAAAACATGCATCAAGCTCAGGGGAAAATGCAGGCTGTGGCAACACAGCTGGTGCAAATTAAAAAAACCCCCCCTCATTTTATCTCAAAACAAATGGGACCAGAAAGTGACCTTCATTTCAAGGAAAGGGTTTTGTCTAACTGAGATCTGTAACGTGTTATGTGATACATGTTTTGTATCACTGCACTAAGTCAGATTTCCTGTGTAACATCAACTCCCTCTACTACGGTTGAGTGGATCAGTAATGTAAATGATTCTCATTGAGTTCATTAAGTGAGCATAAGCATCTCCCTAATTAGCCAGCCCAGCATAGGGGGAGTGAATGTGTGACTCGGTCAAATGCAGAGCATAAAATCCAGACAACCAGAAAAGAATGTTAAAGAGAGTAATGGGCTTCAGCTGGTTTCAGCCATTTCTTCAGCCGGCATGTCTTCCCGGAGACGGGAGTCCCTCAGAGCTGTGATGGTGAGTGGCCCGCAGAGAACAGCAATGGGATCACTCTGTGCTGCGGGCTGGTGCTGCGGGCTGGTGCTGCGGCTACGCGGGAAACACGGCGGCAGCTGCGGGCTGGGTGCAGGCAATGGCTGCTCTGAAAGATGGGGTTCAAAAGAGATGCAGCTAAATGTAACAAGAGCATACCACAGTTAACAAGCTAGGAACATCCTGTCTAGCAAAGAACATCATGATAAAGGGGAAGCAACACATAACACAAGGGAATAGTGAAACTCGCTGAGGCAGCACAGTGTGTACAAAGCCCAACAACGCATGCTCAGAGGCAAGAGGGAAAAAGTTCAAGCTAGAGGAAGACTTTGAACCTTCATCTGACGACCACCAGAGAACATAGCGCTTGCACTTAAGAGATGCTAATTTGTGTAATAAATGGTTAAAAGGTTTTTTTTTGTTAAAAAGAAGTTAATAGTTACTTGTTATATACAGTTAATAAGTTAATTATTATTGCGACTGTACGGGTGTAATGCTGCTATGTGATCGCTAGATGGTGACACCAATGGGGAAGAGTGGTGGGTCTATAGAAAAGAGGGGAACGTTCTGGAATGTTCTTAAGATGACTTAATAATCTATGAGGTACACATCTTGAAGAATTATTGGTTAGGGGGCAAACCAATCACTCAACGCCCCAAAGACTGACGGAGCTGAACACCAATGAGGACCCTAGCAACGAGCCATCAGAGGGAGGATTCCAGCTGCACCAATCACAACATCAACAGAGACTATAAAAACTGCCCCGGTGCTCAGCCCCCTCGTGGGGGTCTTCCTGATGAACCTGAGTCCGAAGGAGCGCCCTGTGCGTCGCACTGTTGTTTTTATTCTGGGTTGCCGAGTGGGACTCGGGCTTATCTCGAGTCTCCGCTCCTGGTTTTTCTTTTTAAATAAACGAGCAGACTTTTACCCCACCCAAAAAGTCCCCGCCTCGTTTATAACAATTTGCATATAACTGCATATAATTGCTAGGAAGCAATTTGCATATAACCTCCTATCCTAGGGAAAGTAATGCAGATGTATGAACTATGTCCATATAAACTTCACTGTAACTGAGCTGGGCGTGCGTGTTAGGAGGAGAGATCCCCTGCGCAGCCGTCACCGAATAAAGCAAATAACCATTTCACTGACTTAGTCTCTGGAGTGCTTGCTGGCTCATCGTTGGAGTGATTCAGCTCCGTTGGGGAAACACCGGAGCACCGGGCTGTCGGGGCGAAGCAGGGCAGAGGAAGTGCGGACAGGGAAGAAGGACCACAGGGACAAAAAGTCGATGGGGGCTGACCGTCCGGGCGAGCCCCTGATCCCTCCAAGAAACCCAGAGCAAACTGGCGCCCGGCTCGTGGCGCAGTTCCCTGCTTCGACGTGCCAGCGCTCCTCCCACAGCCCCACTTCCCGGGCAGTTTCTCGCGGGCATCCGCGACTCTGCCCCACGGGCCAGTGCGGGGTCGCTTCCAGCCCGCTTGTGGAAGCTTTCTCTGCCCTGATCGGCTGCCAGGCCGGGCAGGGCGGGGTGGCAAAGAGCGGCCGCGAGAGGCCGAGGGCTGGGGCCGGGAGCAAGGCTGGGGGCAGCGCTTGGAGGCAGTCGGTCGGGGCTGCGGTGCTCCTGTTCAGGGGACAGAGAGGCTCCGGCAGGCTCTAGCAGGCTGCAGCTGGGCTCGGGGGGCAGGGGCCAGGGAGAGCAGCATCGAGCTGAGGTCATTTCTAGGGCTCCAGGCTGGGCTGGGCGGACTGATGCAGTCCGGAATTCCTTCCGTGCTGCATGGCCCCTGCCATGGTCTGATCGCCTGAGGAAAATCTCTGGGTCCTCTGGAGAAGTTCTTCCCTAGCAGCAGCTGGGCGGGGTAGCCTGGAGAGATCCTCTTAGTGATAGAGGCTCTCTTCAGCCCCGGTAGGCTGTCTGGAGAAATGTCCCCAGAGCCAGAGCCTTTCTGTTCCCCCTGAGGGAGCTGCCCGGCACCAGAGCCTCTCCGTGCACTTGGTGTCACCTGCCGTCACTGCCAAGATCTGCCCAGCTTTCCTAGTACTTGCTATTAATGTTAGTAAAACCAGCTTTATAACCAACCATTCCAGATGAAATCCAAGCAATGTTGAGACATTCTTATTTTAAAATTAATTGGTCTCTCACAGTGGATTTCTTTTTGTAATGAGAGGGAGAAAGCAGATTCTTGGTGCTTGTGAAAGAGCTGTTGGGAATCCTAAACTGCAAGAGAGCCTCTCATTGATTAACTTCATCTTTCTTGGGAAATTTTGCTGGTGACATGGTTGTCAGCATAATTCATTGGGGTTTTTTTAACAGTGATTTCCCTTTGGTAGACAAACATTTAGTAAATTTATTTTAAGTGTGTGTCCCACATAGGGGAACGAAAGAGAAAATACTTCTCCCTATCTGTTTGTTCACCTAGGATCTACTTGGAGTTTATCTACTCAATAAAGAAATTTGTCTCTATATTTGACATGTTAACCACCAGCGTGTGTACTTGCTTTTACTCAGCACTCCGGAGTAATAACTATCCCACAAACACCAGAACAAGAGTGTTCTGTGGCCAGAGGTCTCTCTTCTTGATAAAAAGACCCTTCCTTCAGGATATATAAATGTCCTAAAAGGAAACCATGTAATTGTCCAGTAAAACACATTCCATATTAAAAGGTGGTTTGTAATGCAAATGGGTTAAGATTAAAATTTACAGCACTACAGTTTTCTATCACACTCCTAGAAGCAAACAATGCTATCTGTATGTTTTTAAATAAAGTCTTTGTGTGTGTCGGGTTAACCTGTGGTACAAGGGACAGAGAGAGTTCGCAGTGAGACAGTCCCTAGTACCAGAGAGCTCTGTCTAGGTCACGGTGAGAAAAGAAGCCTCTCCCAAAACGCTTTGTTCTGTTACGGTCATCTACCCCAGTTCTGCTTCCCCGGTTGGCTGTTGGCTGCTCCGCCCCCTTGCTGCCTTACCTGTTCCATGCCATAGGAAGCTCTCCACTCCAGGTTCCCCCCATTGGCCTCTGCCCCTCACCACTCCCCCAGAGCTTCACCATTGGTCCCCATTCCCTAGTCCCGCCTTTGTACGGCCCCTGTGCCCTCACACCATTGGCTCGTGGTGCTAGCCCCACTCCCGTACTTAAGCTTGAGCTCTTCACCGTTCTGGCTGTTCGCCTCAAGAGCCCGTCACAGTGTAGAAGCAGTAAACAGCTCCTGTGGGAATCTGTGCAAGGATTCTTCCTGCCTCTTTGCTGTCGACCCACATTACTGAAGCTATCCATGCACGCGTGTGTGAACTTAGCTGATCCTGCTGAGCAGCTTCGCTTTGGAGACGCCTTTTAGAGATCGCTACACCTGACGCTCCAGCACAGAAGCTGCAAAGCCAGAGAGATAGCGATATTTGTGTTGCTCCTTTAATTAAGAGGTGGACTTTTAAAAACAATAAAGTTTATCTGAGTTGCCTTGCTGTTTGTATAAATTCTTCCCCGCCCAAGATGCAGATTGCAGTTTAGAATGAAAGCACTGCCAGTCGCATCCAGACTGAAGCATTTTTATAGAACATGTTGAAGTCTAAGGATCCCATAAGTCTAACTAAGGTTATTAAGATACACTAATTACTACCGCAGGCCTGGGCCCTAGGATATATCACTGTGTCTCCCAGCCATAGGGAGGAGGAGGAGGAGAGAAGATCCAGCAGGCAGGAATTGTGCAGCAAGATTGATTTCTTTAATGACTTTACAAACTCTTTTACAGACTTTTTTCCTTCATCGTCTAATTGGACAAGGATCAGCCACCCCTGGGGTGATTGGCTAAAATCCTAAAGCATCCATTGTCAAATATTTTTCTACTGTACCATAAATAAGACTTTTCAAGGTTGCAGGTGGTTTGGTTGTTTACATAACTCTACTACCTCTTCTGTGAGAGAGAGAAAAGTCTCTCACGGACTTAGAAAATAGCAAGAAAATCCTTGCTAGCAGCATTTTTGTATCTACAACTAATTGTGGGAAAGAGTTTGGGAGAATGAGCATACTCAAAACAGCCTTTGCTTTAAAACCACCAGGGAATTGTGCTATGCAGTGTTAAAACTGTGACTTTGAAAAAAGAGTCAGGAGGTAAATTAGCAAGTTTGATTACATACAAGATAAAACTTGAAAACTGAAATTCCTGTATTTAACTCTGCTAACCCTGCGGCTTCAGTTTAAATGTTTGGACCTGAAAAAAAATTACCTAAGGTTTAGATTTCACTCAAACAATTCAGTTGTAAATTCAATTCTGTCTTGTCTAAGTAAGCATAAAACCCCAGTAATATGATGAACAATTATTGCGTTGAATTTCAATATTTCAAGCCTGAGAATTTTTCTTTATCAGTGCAAATCCCTTTTTTCTGTCTCTTCAAACTCTAAATTTTTATCCTAATTTGCCTTGAAATCTGTAATCTCTTTGCTTAAGTCTCCTTTGCTGAGCTCAAAGAAATCTAACAGTGATGTTTAATTTATTATTTCCATATCTTCCCAGTTTAATGCCATGGTGTTTCTGTGGGGCACGAAAACAAGGAACGCTTAGTAATGAGAGCAAAGAGCGCTTGGTTAAGAAGAACAAGGACCATTCGGTCAAGGCAGGAGAGATGGAACAGAGTTTCTAAAATGGCAGAACCACAGTAGTTTGCAGAAAAAATTGTTATACAAGCACTTGTTTTAGGGGAAAAAAAAAGCTGATGTGAATATTAGGAACGTGGTCACTTACATAATTGGTTAGCAGACACATGAACAGTTATACTGTTGGCTATCCAGGCACTTGTTATCCTAATCTGATAGTGAAAATATTATAAAAGCTGTGTACACAGTTAATAAATGTTTCCAGTTTTACAACGCCTGGGGACCGTGCGTCATTCATACCTCCCCTGTTTCCAGATGGAATTTTCTGTAGGTTGGAATTGTTTCTAAACTCAGTGTCCAAGTTCACAGTAAGTGAAACTCAGGGCTGGGTTATTACAGAGGTGGTCTAAACACAGGAGATCTCCTGTTTGGTGCTAAGCCACTCCAGAGGAAAGAGAAAACCACACCACCAACCAACCAACCAACCAACCAACCAACCAACCAACCAACCAACCAAAGAGAAAGACCCAACGCAAACCGAGACCAGCGAGGTTCTGGTATTTATTAATGAAAGAAATCATCTCAGTTATTTTTAAATATTGGTTTTGTGGTCTTAATGTTTGCCTTCTCTTCTGATTTTTGTGCTGAATATAAAATAAAACACACTGGAGTAGGAGGGAGATTGCAACTTGGTTTGCCAGGTAAGGGAGCATAAAGAAACACATTTCTGTATGAAGATTAAGTATTGTAAGGTGCTGTCATGGTTGGAACAAAATGTGAATAATGAACTGAAGTAGAGATTTGTCCCTTGGTGGTTAGTCATTCATTCAGAATTGTACAAAGAGTTACTTCTTCTGTTGAAATATATGGGGTTGTGCTAGTGTCACGATCCTGTTACTAAAGTTCTTAGAAATGCCTCTGCCCAAATTAAGGTGCAAACGAGACCATATGCCAGTGACAACAGTATGGGTTTTCTTTGATGATGATACGTAAATATGAGAGAGAGAGAGGGTGAGGGGCACAGAAAGAGAGTGACAGGGACAGAGTAAGGGGAAGATCACCTCTCCGTGGATCAGGGAGGAGATGCCACACGGCAGGCGCCCTACAGAGAGGAGCCTGCCGGAGCCTGCCAGAGGAGTGGGCAGCGCGGGATCTCCCCCATATAAGCACATTAAGACAGCGTGTTGCTGACGTGGCAATGCGTGATAGGTCGCTTAGTGAAAAATACCACCTAAGGAAATGCTGGGCCTTCAAGAAGTCTATGAACCCAGCTTGTTTCTCTCAGTAAATGTCTCCATATCCCTGCCAGTCTGACTCCATGCCTTGGTCGTTACAGATTATGACACCCCCTCAGCTTCCTCTCCTGTGAATGTCCCGTGGATGTGGCCTGTGGGGTTGGAGGTTCCACAGCTGGGCCAGTTTGTGTAAGGGAGGATGGGTGTTCACTGCCTCTGACCAGAGGTTACTCCCAAAACCTCCTCCCCCCTGCCTCATTTCAGGGGGGAGTCTGTGTAAACCTGGCTTCTGCAGGCTGTGGTCTCCCCCGCCCCAAACTCAGCCAGGGAAGAATCTCTGCTGTGGAAACAGACAAGCTGCTCTGAAAGTTTCACAGAGCTTGACTTGGACACAATCACTTTGTACCCTTGAGAATTATAGCATCAACAGAAGCAAGAAACCATAAACAGATGTAGAAAGCACAGTTGGTTTAGGGAGGCTGATATTTGCTTTAGATTGTTTTAGATGGCTGTTAGTTGCAAGTAACCAGTAGTTTTGTAGGGTGTTAACATAGAAGCCAATGGGGACACAGCACGAGTGCCAAGAAGCTGTATAAAAGAGGCTTTGTAGAATTAAAGATGCTGTTTGCCTTCTGAACAGAGTTGGTGTGATTGATTCCTGAGTGTCACATCCGTCTCAACTGTGACACTCTGCTGCTTTTGGCTCTCTTGTGGATGCATTCCTCTCCGTCAGCCTTGTGTTTTTTTTCCTAGGCCTGAGATAATTAAAGAATGGGTTTTCTCTTTATCTAATCTTAGTGGTTTAACTTACAGTCCAAAGTCCCAGTCAGGTACCTTCAGGGAGGCTTCTTTGGTTGTAGCTTCTTTATACAGTTTTTGTTGTAATGGGCAAAACTCTTTTCTATCAATGTTTGAGGCATGAACTCTTTCAGTCTCTGAAAAGGGGTTCTAGAGATGGAGCACAACTCACAGATAAATAACCTCAGACAAATGTTTCATAGACAAGACAGGTTCTATTACCCACAGATTGACAGACCTGTGAGGAATTGGGTGCCACAGCCCGTCACAGACTCGCCAAAGCATAAGGATCAGTGAAGAAATAGGGACAAACATCAGTGCGGTCACTAATCCTGGAAAGGAGAAGGGCCCCTGAAGAAGGGGCAGTCAATAACTAACTCATGGAAGCACAAGTTAACTATTGGGAGACAGCAATGTTAGTTCAGACAGCAGATGTTAATTACAAAGCCTGAGAAGCCGAATTCACCCTAATCTTGTCAAGATAGAGGGGACAAGGATCATCTCAGAGAATGCTGAATCATTCCTCAAAGGACTACGCACGTCCAGGGAGAAAGGTGAAAAGTTCACTGCGAGGATGAGTACTGGCCTTCATCAGAAAGACCCCCGAGGAAGAGGAGAGGCCTTCCTCAGCGCGACCAGCAGGACACACAGCGCATGCGTGGCCCATATGCTAATGACTTCCGAGAAATAATTTGTATAACCACACCTGTCCCAAGGAATGTGATGAATATTCATAATTTAACCCTTAATACTGTGTTGTAGAGAGCACCAGGTGTGTGTTAGGAGGAGCGATCCCCACACACCCGGCGCGCCGAATAAAGCAAATACCCGCTTCTCTGACTCTGTCTCTGAAGTGTCTCCTGGCCCGGTTGCGGCACGATTCACCCCAAAGCCAATGTCAGCTTAAAAGGGAAATTTATTACAGATTGCTACGACTGCACTGCTTATATAGAATGACCAATTTCAGTTAAAAGCTGGCTGCAGAATGGTACAACTCTGCTGACTACAGATAAAGATACAAATGTCCATTTCAGTTCCCACAATCAAGTATGTTACAGGTTACAAAGTAGTGCCTCTATATTTATAGATATATATGTATATGTATGTATATATATATAAAGAGCCAAATAATCTCAATGTCCTCAGAGCAGGAACTAAACTGTACAATACTACACGTGTGTACACTGGACTGTATACATATATAAATATAACAATCTATGGCATATAAATCTATTGATACCTGTATAAAAATAACGCTACACAGAGTGAACTTTTACATAACTATCCAAACACCAGTGTCCCCATCTAAACTTCCATACAAGTGTAAGTCAAGAAATAGGACGGTGTAGCTATCGAGCTCTGTATGTACAGAAACAGACCTCGAGACATACAGAAACATAGCTGTGGACAGGCACAAAGGTAACTGGGTACACGGATGGGTGGGATAAGAGAGAGAGGGAACGCGGCCGGCCCATTTCCGCCTGCTCGGGCCCGCGCAGAGCGGCCCTTCTGGAAACGCAGAGCAGACGCAGATCTGGGAAGCAAAGGGAATGCTGAGTCACTTCCAGCGTGCCCTCAGCCCCGCCACAGCCTCAGCACACCCGCAGCCCTCCCAGTCCCTTCAGACCCTCCAAGCCCATCGGCCCCCAGTGCTGCCATCGCCCGCAGTGTCCGGGGTGCCCTGAGCCCCGCCAGCCCTCTCAGCCCGCGCCTCTTCCCTGCCCACTCGGCCTCCGCCGCCATCGCCCTCAGCTCCCGCAGAGCTCCGCTGCTTCCCCTCAGCCCCCACCGCCTCAGCGGCCTCTCAGTGCCGTAGGCACCAGCAGCAGCTCAGCAGCGCGGGGCCTTGGGCGGCGCTGTCCCTGCGGCAGCCCCGGTGCCCTCAGCCTTCCCGGCCCTCCAGCGGCTCCCCGGTGCCTTGAGCCCCGCGGCCCCTGAGGGGGACGGTGCCCGGTGCCCGGTGCCACCGGCGCTTCCCGCCGCTCCCGTCAGCTGCGGCCAGCCGGGACCTGGGGCTGAAAGCGCTGCTCGGCCCGGCCCCGCTGCCAGCACGGACCCCAGCACGGAGTAGTGGAATTTACTGTAATGCAGCACTGCCGAAAAGTGATCCAAAAAAGGCTAAGTTAAGCACTCTACCATATCATTACTACAAAAGGTTGCCTCTAGTGATTAAGAGAGATACATCTCCAGATACCCTACTCCCTTCTCCTTCATCCAGATCCGCACATCAGCTGGGGGAAGCTGTCCCAGCAAAGCCCTGCAGAGCCACGGCTGGGAACGGGGACATCCTGCGGTGCCTCCACCTTTGCCGGCCACGAGGCTTCCGAGGGCGCTGTGAGAGTAGCCCGGCTTGGACAGTGCTGCAGGAGCATCTGACAGAACTTCTAGTGCAGGGAACCTGATTTCATTCTCCTCTTGGTTTTCTCCCCAAGCCTGCCCAGGCCTCAAGGAGGAAGCAAAGGAGTTGTCTTGGATCCTACACCCCCAGACAGGCCCAGGTGTGGCCAAAGGTAAATACCTGTTTCCCCAAGGAGGGGATACGTAGATCCTATTGCTAACAATACTTGATTAATGTGTGGCTACATAGATCCAATTGCTGCCTGTGTCCTTACAAAGTTGATGCCAAGGCAACAAGATCTTGCTTGAGCTCTGCAAAAACCTGTAGCTATGCAGAAAGAAGTAGGTAGTCTGTAACAGGGGATGTGCATGAAGCACTTGGAGAAATCAGCACATTTAGCAGAACAGGCTAACTGCAAAAGCTAACCACTGGCTATTTGAGCTGGCAATCTTAGAGAGCATGCACAGGGAACAGGGCTGAGAAGTTCAAGCCCGAGGAAGACTTACGAGCCTTCATCAGAAACGACCACCAGGAGGCTGATGACCACCTCATGCAGAAACCACACATGTGCTGCAAGGGCTTGCAAAACCATGGAATTAGAAAATGTGTTGCAATATGAAGGATAGGAAAGTACAATGTGCACATTAAGGAAAAAAGTAGAAAAGCTACTACTGGCTGAAGAATGGACAAGTGAGTTTGTGGTGGAGTTATCCCACTCACTCCCGCCGTTGAATAAACAAATACCTGCTCTGTAGGCCTTATACTATGGAGTACTGTTTTCTGGCCTAGTTTTTGGGCATCAGAGTGCACCAGTAGGGTTGAGTTGCTGAGCACGTGCACAGTTCCCTGCAGTGCCTCCTGTTCCTGGTAGCTGTACATGCCATTGTCTCCTCTGCAGAAGACACAGCCCAGGAAAACAAGGCAAAGTTCTTACCTACTTTTCTTTTCCCACAAGACTTGTTTGTTCCAATGTTTTCTGAGAGGACTGCATTTCCCTCTCCTCAGCTTTCTTATTTCTCATTCCACAAACTAAGAGAACTGAAGGAGTTTCAGGTGTGTGGGTGCCTCATCTTTCTTTCCCTCTAAAGGCTCTGCCTCCCGGAGCCCTGGTGACCTGCCAGTGCTTTGGCACGGGAGGCATTCATTCCCTAAACACGAGGGCAGTGACTTCAGCTGCAAAGCCTCTCATTGGAAGGGCATTGCTGTTACCCTGCAGGCTCCATGGGCACGGGGTTTGTGTGAGCAGGGCAATCACAGCCTGTGTCCTGGAAACAGATCCAGCAAAATGAGCAGATCCTGCTGTCTCCTGGTCCTGCTGATCCCAGCAGCAACTCCCCTGCGAGTTCCTTCAGGGAACTTCACTCAAAGGGCTTCCATCATTTCAGCGCTTGTGAGTGTGGAAGCTGTGGTGGGTGTGGGTTGGTCGGTGCGGCCCAGCCGGAGACGGCCGGCCGGAGACGAGAGATCTCTATAAGCAGATCTTTGGAGCACGCTGTTTATTGCAAAGGGCGTGGGTACAGGGGCACTGCTTAGAGCTGCCAGCTGCAGCTCCAAGCAGGCCCAAGGTGTAAGAGAGAGAGAGAGAGAGGGAGCAAGAGAGCTAAGGGCTAAGAGCTAAAAGCAAGAGAGTAAAGAGCAAGAGCTAAGAGCTGAGAGCTAAGAGAGCTAAGTAAAAGAGTTAAGAGCAAGAGAGCGAGGTCCTTGTTACAATACAATAAATCATCTTCTGTACTGAATATTCTCACTAGCCAATCTAATACAAGGTACAAATCCTATAGCATTTACATACAGCCTATAAGAGTTATTACATTACCATAGAGTGTTACATTTTAACTTCTAAAAACTACTCCTTGGACCCCTTCAGCTGAGCTAGTAGGGTCTGCTCTGACCCTTGGACCTGTCTGCAAGCAGAGCATATTGTTCAATCAAGAGGGGATCACCTTCAGTCGGCTATACCATTGTTTTCCAGTTGTTCAGTAACTAAGACTTTATATCTCACAGGTGGCTTTCATTTCGATGTGGCTTACAGTTTTCATATTCCCAAAATCTTTTGTCAGGCAATCATAAGGCTTTCCTGTTTCATCTTCCCCAACAGTGAGAACTTGTTCTCCAGCATCCTTCTGGATTTTGGAGCATTTCAGCACTTGGGTCAATGGCCCTTCCCTCATCCCTGCCCTGCAGCAGTTACAGTCACTGTTCCCTCACCCTGGCTCCAGACCCTTTGCCAAAGTGCTGCCAAAGGCAGCGCAGCTGGCTCAGGATCCCAGGTTGCTGCTGCTCTCCAGGATGACCTTCAGAGGGACACTTGGAGCGCTCCCTAAAGAGCTCCCGGTGGGACGGGGGTGGATTTCTCCTCCCCGGGTGGCTCCTGGCTGCAGTTCTACGCTCAGGGGAGTCCCGTTTGCTCAGCAGGCCTCTGCAGCGAGTCTGTAGCCAACGTGTGGCTCTGCTGCCAGCCCAAATGTGCCGTTCCCTTGCCCAGCCTGGCTGCAGCTGGGGGGATCTGCTGGGCACGGCTGGAGATTTTCATGGCCAAAATCCTCCAGCAGCATCCCGTTTACATCTGCCCAGTCCTTTGGACAGCACAAATCTACCCTTCTTTCAGTTGAAACACTGAATTTATTGCAGATTGTTACACTTGTACTGCTAATGTACAAATACACAAAAAGCAACTTCAGTTTAAAAATGACATTTATTTAAAATTGATACACCTGTGCTGCCAATATATCAACATACAAGTATCAGTTGAAGTTTAGAAAACTAATTTATTGTTACAATCATGCTATGTAAATATATAGAGATCAACTTCAGTTAAAAACATTACTTTCTTGACACCCTCTACAACCACTCACTATACACAAATATGAAGTTTAACAATGTAATTTATTACATACTACTATAACTGTACAGCCCATATACGAATACAGAACTATTGATATCCCTCCCTAAAGAATCCCAGACCCAGAATAAATAAAATTATAGAACTATACAACTCCATATATATATAAAAATACAAGTAAATACAGATATAACCATAACAATATAGATTTAATTATGTATTACATATATCATGACATCTAACATGAAAAATACATTCCATACATAACAAACCTATCTATAAACATACAACTATCAATGGACCAATAAAAAATCCATACAGGCCCAGCAACAGAACTATACAGCTGCACAACTGAACAAGTATGGAAATATGACTACAGATGTAATATAACAACATCCATACATATACACCTATACAAATATCAGTTTACACATGTAAAGATCCATATACTTCTAGCTCTCCCACTCCAACTGTAAACATCTAGAACTAGAACTAAATCAGGAGGAACTGCAGGCGCCGATGTTCCCAGGCTCTCCCTCTGTCGCTTCCTCCCGTGCAGAGCAGCTCTCCTGGACGGGGACAGCAGATGGGACATCTGGGAAGCAAAGGGAACACTGAGTCAGGATCGGGACGTTTCCCTTGGCAGCAGCTGCACTTCCATCAGGGAAGAGAAATCTCAGAGCCTCCCCAGGAGGCTTAGAAAGAAAAACCAGGCCCAGCGGGCCAGGCTGTGGCGAGCGCAGCCCCGGCGGGACCGTCCCGCAGCCCCGGCAGCGTGGCACAGCCGGCACCGCTCCCGGGCCCTGCCGGCACAGCTGCCTTGCCCAAGGACAGCCCCTGTGCCGCCCGGGGCAGCCGCGCTGAGCGGCCCCAGCACGGGCAGGGCCCGCTCCTGCCCAGCCGGCCAGTGCCCGCGGCCAAAGCCCACGCCAGCCTCACGCCCACCCTGCCTCAGCGGCCCTGGGGCCTCACCCAGGCTCTCGGGCGGCAGCAGCAGGTCCCCGTTCGCTGCTCTTGCTGGCGGCCTTCAGCTTCTCCCTGCTGCCTCCCGTCACTCTCCGGCTCTTCTCAACGACTTCACGGTAGCTGTGGCAAAAGTGGAGGCTTTGGAATTGGTTCCACAGCCTGGCAGAGTCACAGTCCCAGACCCCTCTGTGCTCCCTGCTGGCCCCCTCCATCCCCTCAGCCCTGCCATGCCCTCAGCAAACCCCCAGTCCTGCCAGTTCCTGCAGACCCTCAAATTTTTCTCACCCCCCCTCACTCCCTTCAGACCCATCGAGTCCCCTTAGACCCAGCACCCCCCTCAGCCTGTGCCACTTCCCTCACGGAACTTCTGCCCCTCAGTCCCACCATTCATTCCCCACTTTTCCCAATTCCCTCAGCCCCACTGGTCCCCTCAGCTCCCTCTAGAGCCCTCGGTTCCTGCCACCCTGCTCAGTCCTCCCAGTTCCCTCAGTCCTAATGCCTCCCTTAGTCTGTGCCACTTCCCTGTCCCCTCAGTCCCCATCATCCCCACCCAGCAGCTCCTCCACACCTCTCTGCTCCACCATCCCCTTCAGCTCTCCCAGTCCCTTCCATCCCGACCACTGCCCTCTGCTCCCCCACACCCCTCAGCCCCACCAGCACCTCAACATCACCGTCCCTTCAGTGTCACCTCTCCCCAGCCCCTCTGGCTCACCGCCCTCCAGCAGCTCCTCAGGGCACAGTGCCTGCGGCCACCGGCAGCTCCCACCGCTCCAGGGACACCGGGGCTGCAGCTGCTGCTCCGCCCGGCCCGGCCGCCAGCTCGGAGCCAGCACAGAAAGAGGGGACAGAGGGGGCACAGGGGCAAAAGCAAGAGGTGAGAGGAAGTAGAGTAGAGAAAGAGCTTAAAAAGCTGCCTATATTTATTCAAATATCAATCTATCTATCTAAAGTTCCATATAACTATAGCTATAGAAATATAACTATGCCCATTTATAACTATATACATATATAAATGTAACTGCACATCTTTAAATGCAAATGTACATCTATAAATACAACTACCTATATAAAAAACTACATACATCTACAACTACAAATATATATTTAACTACTCAGATCTGTAACTACAACTATACAGACATAGAAATACAACTACATAAATCTATAAATATAACTACATATCTATAAATGCAACTAGAGACAGAGGGATTGCACCTGCCTGATGGTCACAAGCCCTCCCTCTGTCTCTTTCTCCCATGCAGGACAGCCCTCTTGGAGAGGTCAATCAGATGGAATCTGGGAAGCAAAGGGAACACTCAATATCGGCCCTCATGCACGTTTCCCTTGGGCAGCAATTGTCCTTCATCAGGGACTGTAAAAGATGGCCTGAAAGGGCCATCACGTGGGAATTCACTTGGGAATTTGAAGGTTGCTCTTTAAAGAACAGGGATCCTTTCAAGTTTTCAAAACCTCCAAAGGTTTGAAGTATCCCAATAAAGTCTCAGCACACGCAGTGCAAATGGCACCCACGAGAGCTTGAAGCACAGACAGTCCCAGCTCCCACAAAGAAGCCCAGCCTTGTTCCTCCTCTGTGCTGACAGAGACACCTCAGTCCTCACTGAAATGGCTGAAGCTGACGGGTGCTGTGAGCTATGAACCAGCTCCATTACCTGGGACCTACAAACTGCCCTCTGCAGTGAGCAACAGCGGCTCCAACTCGACCATCAGCTCTGGCAGGAAGAGCTGGGAGGGAAAGAGCTCCCCACGAGGCCTGCAGGCTGCACCAGCTTGGCTAAGGAATGGATCCAAAGTGCTCCCTCTCTCCTCTTAGGTCCTGCTGATCTGGGGTCATTCAGGCTTTTCCTTTTGTGACCGGATTTGTGATTTTTCAATGGGTTGGCCTCTGATGTTCAGCTCCTTGTTTTTCTTGTGTCTCAGGACAGATACCAGCAGACTGGTACTACCTTCAGTCAGTGATTTGAGACCAAACGTTTGGACTCCCAGCCTGACTTTTTGCCCTTTTATTTCCCCTGTTCCTTCAAGAGTCCCTTGGCCCAGCCTCTACCCTGCAGCAAATTCATCCAAGGACTTCAGCGCAAAATTGGGACAGCCAGGTTGGTGACACAGCTCCCACAGGCTGGGTTTATTCACTGCTCTCTGGCCACAGCACAGCACTCGGTGTCAGTGCCTCTGGAGAAGCGTGGAGGGCAGGGCTCGGGGAGGCTGTGCCAGGGCAGGATTTGACCTAAAGGCACCAGGAAGCACCAACCCTGCAGACAAGAACTCAACTCTTCTCATCTCCCTTCCTGCCAGAGGCAGGCTCAGAGCAGCCGCCTCAGAGCTCTCTAAAGCAGTGGGGGCTCTCTCCTTACCAGGCTCCTCAGGCTCTGGGGAACTGTTCCCGCAGCTCTCGGTGCCCGGCAAAGCTCCCTCTGCTGCAGCCCTGTTCCCGGCCTCCCCTCCTGAAGACTCGGCAGCAACATTAGCATTCCCCTTGAAAGAGAACCAGAAAGAAAGAAACCCAAAGATCACTCACTGTTTTCTTGGAATGACTTCAGGGATACAACAACTCCACTCCCATCAGGAGGGAAACGCTGCCCACACGGTTCATGTGACAATTGTTTGAAACTCAGGATTCGTGTGGCCAAGGTGCAACTGAAGCTCTTACAAAATGACCTTGGAGGCAAACCATGAACTCAGCAAACCAGGAGACACCAAGGGAGGGGATGTGCCCTCACACCCTGAGCCTGGCTTTTCCCACCAGCTCTAAGAAATCAGCCAGCAGAAAGCCTGGGGCCCTCCTGCTTCCCAACACGGCCGTCGGCAGGGGCAGAGCTCGCTGCCAGCACTGCCCAGGGCTGGGTGCTGCAAAGCCACACTCAAAGCACACATTTCTGCCTGGCACTCTCACCACCCCCCACCCAGCCGCTCAGACCATCAACACAAGGCGGTGCTTTTTGAAGCCCTCTGCTGCTGCCCCATATGGATGATCCAGGCAAACACTTATGGACCTAGGGTATTTCCAGCATCAAATTTTCCAGTGCCAAAAGTCTGTAAATCTGGAGGGTACAAAAAAAAACCAACCCAAAAGACATGAAAAGCCAGACAACCAAGCTGTGCTTCCTAATTCCACTGAGGAAGGAAATGCCCAAGATTAAGCACCTGCAAGTTACCTTTAGACAGAAAGATATTCTCACTATGACCACTTCCAGAATATTCATCTCCTCTGCAACAGCCTGTCCATCAGAATCCTAAAGATTCTAAAGATGGTTCAGAGCCTGCAATGTTTCCTTTTATTAGGGAATAAAATGCCTTTGAAAACTGCTGTGTGAGAGTTTACAGAAGACATCACACTTGAGAATAACATATTGGTAAATCCAAAAAGCCCCACTCCCCTCCTTGAGTCTGCCCTTCCTCAACCAGAAATCTACTGCAAGCAATGGGGCTGCACATGAATAGAAAGAGAGACATTCTCTGGCCAACATGTAGAACAATCTGCAAAAAGGCCTGTGCCAACACAGACACTCCAGGCAAGTCTGGGAAGAGGCAAGAGTTAAGAGAAACGGGATTCCTAATCCCAACACTGCATCTGTCAAACAAAAGGAGCAGAAAGCTGCAGCTCCAGCCCATCCCCAAGCACGGCTCTGGCAGCGCCTGCACGCTCGGCACGGCTCACACAGCAGCAGCAGCAGCTGCAGCCCAGCCCTTGCTTTGCCTTGGCCTTCCCACCCAAAACAGGCAGAGCCCACGTCTGCTGCTGCTGTCAGGGAGGCACCTCTCGCATGCCCCTCCCTGCACGGGACCCTTTGCCTTCAGTGGCAATTCTCCCCACACTCTTCTCTTCTTTCCCATCAAACAGAGCCTCTTAGAACCTACAGAGCATCACCACAAAGGCCCCTGCACCGGGGATTCTTCCCAGCAAAAGGAGCACCCAAACGTGGCCACCACAGGCTCACACCTCTCATCCTCACTAAGGGGGGAGACTTTGTCATCCCTCTTCTTTTAGAAATCTTGCTTGATCAACAAGAATTCAATCACTAAATAATCATGAAATCAACTAAAGAAGCCTTTGCAGCAACGTTGAAAAGCTCTCAGCCCAGCCCCTTCATTCCCATCCAGTGGGGTTACCTGAGCAAAGGGAGACCTTTCAGCCACGGATCTCCTGATCTCCTGAATCATTTGCTCGACCTGAAGGCCCAGATCCGCTGAAGGCAATTCCTCTTGCCCAGGTGCATTCCGTGTCTCGCTGGAGGCCGTCGATGCTGCACAAGCAGCACTGCCAGCTGGAGCACTGGAGGCTGAACTGCCCGGTGTGGCTGCAGGAATCCAAACACATTGGTCAGGCTCCAGAATGTGGCTTTGGGATGCAGAGCTCTATTGCTGCCTTGCGGTAAACATCACAGGAAGCACACAGGAAAACCAGACAGAGATTCTTCTGGCTTTCCAGGTCCCCCTTCCTAGCAGGTTTGACAATTTCTGTCTGAGAATGACAGAGCGTTGTGGGGAAATACTTCAAACGGTCACTTTTCACGACCTTTGGGAAAAGCAAAGGGAGAACTCTTTTCCTACCTGATGGCTTGCAGGCTGGGGACTGCTGCTCCGTTTGGAGCTGCTGGAAGCTGCACGGCGGGATCCTGAGCAGCTCCCGCCCGGCCGGAGGCGGCCGCTCCGTGTGGAGCTGCTGGAAAGCCCAGGGCGGGAGCCCGGCCGGCGGCGGCTGCAGCCCGTACAGCTCCTGGAGGCGGCTCAGCCCCTCCCGCCTGACCGGCAGCAGCGGCTCCCCGTAGAGCCCGAGGAGCTCGCAGGGCGGGATCCTGAGCACCTCCCGCTCGGCAGGCAGCGGCCGCTCCCCGTACAGCTCCTGGAAGCGGCTGGGCCCGTCCCGCCGGGCCGGCTGCGGCCGGTCCCTGTGGAGGAGGTGGAAGCCACAGGGCGGGCGCCGGGCCAGGAGCGGCCGCTCCCTGGGGGGCTGCTGGAAGCGGCTGGGCCGCCGGCTGCGCAGCTCCCGCCCGTCCGGCAGCGTCCGCTCCCTGTGCAGGAGCAAGAAGCCGCTGGGAGGCCGCCCCGCCGGCAGCGGCGGCCGCTCCCGAGGCAGCGGCTGGAAACGCCCGCGCCCCTCCGGCCCCGCCGGCCGCGGCCGCTGCCGGGGGCGCTGCTGGGAGCCCCAGGGCGAGCGCCTGCGGTGCTTGTTGGCCGTGCTCCGGCGCCTGATGCGCAGCAGGAGGTGGGCGCGGTCGCGGCGAAACCAGGGGTTGCTGTAGTGGAGGCACGCCCCGGCATCGCCCGGCACAGCCGCGCCAGCCCGGCCCGGCACCTTGTAGAAGCCGTAGCGGTTCAGCTGGCGCACGATGCTGCGGAACCGCGTGGCTCTGAAGGTGCGCGGGGCCGGCCCCCGGACGCCGGCCGGGCTGAGCAGCTCCTGCTCAAAGAGGGCGCGGTCGATGAGCAGCCCCTGGCCCTGGCTGTCCCAGCGCACGGAGCGGACGCGGGGGCTGTTCGCCAGACGCCACAGCTTGGCGGGGAAGGTGCGGGCGTCGAGCCCGGCGGGCAGCGGCAGCTCGGCCATCGCGCCTGTCGCCCACTGGCGCCGCAACGGCCGCAGCGCAACGGCCGCGGCTGCACCGGCGGCGCGCGGCCTGAGGGGGGCGCTGCGCTCGGCCCCGCGCGGGAACGAGCGGCACAAAGCCGGGGCTGCGGGCACAGCGCGGGCGGGGCGGCTCCCGGGGCGCTGCCCGGGCGCGGCACGGACCGGAGCGGCACGGCATGGCACAGCACGGGAAGCCCCTGGCGAGAGCACTGGGAGCAGCGGCGGGCTCTGTCCCCACGCTGTGCCGTGCCTGGATTTATTCAAAAGAATCAACTCCACAGCAAGGTAAAGGTTACACAGCAAGGTGTAAAGTAAAGCACACCTTCATTGGCCAAGCTGGGAGCACGCTGGGGTAAACTCCTCCATATGCGTGTCCGACGTGATTATCTTACCGAGGTTTTTTATACGTTTACAAATTTGTCATTCTACGTTTACAAGTTCGTTGTTATACGTGTACAAGTTTGTCATCCGCCCTTGCTTTGGTCACTAGCTATCTAGAGTTACAGTCCTAGTGGGTCCTGCATGATTTGGGGTTTCCTTATCTTAGGGTTACAAACACAGCACACTATTCTTAATACATTTATTCTGTCTATTTTGCTAATACACACTTAATTCTACTGTTACACACTTTGTTACTATATTAGTTCCACTTCATGTATAACTGTGTATTGATTATATCCCTACTTTCTTGTTCCATTTCTCCACCCTTTGTGCCCCTTCCTCTGTGTGTCATTAAAACGGCAGTTAGCGTGCGTCTTCCTCCTTATCGCTCAGCCCACAGGGACTCAGCCCCTGTTCTGCAGACAAGCGGAGAGCCAAACCCATTAGCTCGCGTTCCTTTCCCTTATCGTCCTAGTCCGCTCGGGTCTGTTTTTTCAAGAGCAGTTAGCGTTAGGTACATCATTTCCTATTCACTGATCATCATAGCCCCTTTCCAGGGCCAGGCTCCTTGTCTTGCAAAAGCAGTTGCAGTCGAGCAGAGCACCCAACACCCAACTTTTCCTAATCTACACTTTATACTAAAGCACCTATGTTAAAAGAATTCTATATTTCATATGTTAAAGGAGTCCTGTGTTTAAAGGAGTCCTGTGTATCAAGTCCCCCCATTCTTTTTGTATCTTTTGCAAATTCTTTTGCAGTTGTGATGTTGTCCACACTTGGGATGCTAAGGTCCATATTTTACACCACATCCATATTTTTAAAGCCGTGAGGGCTATGGTTGTTAGTGACAAAATTAAAAGTGGGTGGATTAAGAAATTAAAGAGCTGGGTCATTGTGGATGATTGAGTCCATCCGAGAAAAATGTCCCACCAATAGTATTCTGTGGAAACCATGTTTTTACTAGAAAATGGACATATCGTGAACCAGCCATAAAATAGAAGAACCAGAGCACGTAAGACAGAAGGACTTGAGCATGTACACAGGGGAAAAAGTCCATGGGAAGGTTGTGAGAAAGGAACAAGTAGCATTGGGGAGGATGTGAAGGAGGAACAAGCAAAGGAAGAAAAGGATAATAAAATGCAAACTGAAGGACAGTCGTGACATACACAACAGATGATGTGACACACATACAAGAACCAATCATAAAGCATCAAGTAGCGTGTGAAAATAGGCCTTAAGCAGTAATAATTATGCAGGATCACATGTAGGGAAAGCAAGAATTGTATATTAGGGACAGTAGTTCATCAATAAAATGGCTTCTGCTTGATTCCCATTGAATTGTGTAGAGTCCATTGTTTCTCTCCGCAGATGGTGATGCCAGACATGATACTTCAAAAGGAGGGGAGGATACACCCCGATGGAGAAGACCAGCTGGAGCTTCTGGCACAGCTGGACTGTGAGTCAGGGGAGCAAAGAGCTCCAGGATTTATCAAAGTACGTCGCGACAGGACACCCTGGAGGTGAGCAGCTGGTGTGGCTATGGGACAGAAAGTTTCTGCAGAAGAAGGGGCCATAGTCAGGTTACGGTTAAAAATCCTTTCTACGAGAGGGTGAAATATGAGGAGCCCACATTGAGATGGTTGTTGCTATGGTGCCGGCAAAACGGCTCTGCACCTGAGCCAAGTACGGCTTTTGATGCAGAACCTTGGAAGGGAGTGGATGACCCCCTGTGGGATGCGGTTAGCAATGGGGATAAGGAAGCCCGTTCTTTGTCTACAGCGTGGAAATTAGTTTGTGTGACCTTGCAAGATATGAAAGCGGAGTAGGCAGCTGCTGATGGGGCCACACAGGCATTTGCGGCAGCCCCAATAGCCTGCCCTGCTCTCACGGCTTTTGAACCTCCCTTACCGTATCCAAGTGCCCCTGAGGAGCTACCTGCTGTGCCTACAGCCCCAACACAATCTGAGCCACCTCCGGCGGCTCCTATGGAAGTTGACACTGAGTATCCACCTCTGCCACCTACCCCTCCATGGGGAGACTTCTCTTTTCCACCTCCACCACCTACTGTTGTTCCCGCACTGCCGCCGGCTGCAGCAGACTGGGGTCTCAAGAGACTTCGGAAGATAGAGGAGCAGGGGAGTGCATGGCTGGCAATAGAACAGCAATAATGAGAACAACAGAACGCGGAGTGGGAGAGACTGCTGCGAACCTTACGGGAAAGAGACGTGCGGAACATCAGACGGGAGGAAAGACTTAACCACGTAACTCAGTGTTTAGGGGGAGAGTCAGATTGGGATCGTTTGCAGCGGATTAGACGTAAGGAAATGGAAGCAGAAGAGTTATGGAGGAGAGAGGGAAGACAAACGGGGTGGGGGGGGTGGATCAGGGGGTGGTGGATCAGGGCCAAGTGATGGGTCAGGGCCAAGCTATTTTGAGAAATGCTGGAGTTATACAGAATGCCATAATAGAGGGAGAATTTATTCCTGGGGCTTATCCAGTAGTGTTGGGAGGCTCAAATCCTGACGGGGGCTGTAAACCTAATCACTGGACACCATTTGTTTGGGAGGTAATTAAAGAAGCTAGAAAATCAGTTTGTGATTATGGGTTGCAAAATCCTTACACACAGTCATTTTTTGATAACATCTTTGGGTCCAATATTCTTTGTCCTTATGATTGTCAACAATTAATGCAATTATTACTCACAGGGATGCAATATATATTGTGGAAGTCTAAGTGGACTGACTTATGTCAGCAAGCTGCTGTAGCTGACTTAGACAGGGATGATGGTGACCCTTTGAAATTTGCATCTGTAGAAATGCTAACAGGAACAGGTGCATTTACTGATGTTCAAGTACAGAGCTGAATGCACGTACAGATTTTACATCAGTCAGCCCATGCAGCTCGAGAGGCTCTGAGGCAAATGCCTGAGGATGGCAAAATAGTGCCACCTTTCATTAAAGTAACACAAGGACCAACCGAAACATACATGTCCTTTTTGGATCGATTGCGAGAAAGCATTCAAAGGTCCGGTGTTCCTGAAGCAGCAAGGGATTCTGTCCTTACGTCCCTAGCAGTTCAAAATGCTAATTCAGCATGCAAAAGAATTCTGATGGCACTCCCTCGCACTGCTTCCATAGTAGCTATGATGGAGGCATGTGAGAAAGTTGGGATGCTGGCAGAAAATGCTATCTTAGTGGCTGAAGCATTTGCTGCGGCTGTAAAGCCGCTTGTAAAACAAGGTCAGGGAGATAAGGGACCGCGTTGTTTTAAATGTGGGAAACAAGGACATGTAAAAGCACAGTGCTGAGCTTCTAAAACTGAAAAAGTTACCTTTTCTGGGGTTTGCAATCGTTGTCAGAAAACTGGACATCGGGCCTTTGAGGGCAGGTCAAATTTTAAAAAGGATGGTAGCCCACTGGGAAACTGGAAGAAGAGCGCAGGGGCCCCGGTGCGATGAGCAACACAGGGAGGCAGCAGAGGGCTGCTTGGATCGCCTCTCCGCCGCCACCTCAGGGAGTGCCAGAGTGGACGTTTCCACAGCCCGGGAAGTAACATTGCTTGACTCACAAGTGCAGTTTGTCCCTACCAATGCAAAGGGACCATTAGGGAAAGGATTAAGTGCACTTTTGCTGGGCCAGTCGTCAACCTCCCGTCAAGGAGTGTTTGTGCTGCCAGGGGTTATTGATGCAGACTGTCAGGGCGGTCATACGCATCATGGTTTGGGCTCCAAATCCTCCAGTGTGAATACCGGAGGGAGAAAAAATTGGACAATTGATACCATTCCAATCTTTGGTACCTAAGGCAGCAACTGTCTGCGTGGCACAGGTGGCTTCAGATCCACCGGTAGTCCACAAATTTACCTAGCAATGGATATAAAAAATTCAAAGCCACAATGCAAAGTTTTGCTAACATAGAAAGATGGGAGTGCTTACAAATTGACAATGTTAGTTGATACAGGAGCAGGTGTCACTATAATTGGAATTAACAACTAGACGAACAAATGGCCCATAAGAAATGCAGAAAGAGTGACTGGGGGTGTGGGTGGACAGCAAAATACCTGGATAAGTGCTGATATTGTATCCTGTAGGCTTTCGGATGGTAGCCAGTGTACCGTGAGGCCGTATGTTATGCCTATCCCACTGAATTTATTGGGAAGGGATGTTTTAAGTCAGTTGGGTGCAACCCTGGTAACAAAATCACCTTTTTAGGGGTGGCCATTGAGGGTGGACATCCTCCTCTATTAAAACTTAAATGGAAAGTGACCGAACCAATCTGGATAGATCAATGGCCATTAAGTTCAGAAAAACTGGCCCACATAACAGAACTGGTGCAAGAAGAAGTCCAGAAAGGACACTTGGCACCATCCGTAAGTCCATGGAACACACCTATTTTTACTATTCCTCAAAAGTGGCGTTTGTTACATGATTTAAGGGAAGTAAATAAGGTAATGGAAGACATGGGAACACTTCAGCCAGGATTACCATTCCCCAATATGATTCCAAAACATTGGGAAATATTGATAATTGATTTAAAAGATTGTTTTTTCACTATTCCACCGCATCCAGAAGATTGAGAAAAATTTGCTTTTTCTGTTCCCTCTTAACAAGCAAGAACCCTACAAGAGATATAAATGGACTGTTTTGCCACAAGGTATGAAAAATTCCCCTACTATGTGCCAATTGTTTGTGGCCTGGGTGTTGACACCATTCAGGCAACAGCATCCAGAATTGATTATTTATCATTCTATGGATGATCTTTTGATTGCAGGAATGCAATTGGACAGAGAACAAATTAGTATAGAATTAGAACAGCAGTTAAAAATGAAGGGATTGCTTATTGCACCAGAAAAAATGCAACAGATGCCACCTTGGAAATATTTGGGTTCAATAATAGATCAAACCACAGTAAGACCACAGAAATTAGTTAAACCCTACTATTAAAACACTTAACCATGTTCAAAAAATAGTAGGTGACATTAGTTGGGTTCAGACAATATGTGTTATCACCAATTCAGATTTACTGCCTCTGTTAAATTTATTGTCAGGAGGAGCGAGTGTTGATGCTCCTTGAAACTTAACTGAAGCAGCTCAAAAGGCTCTTGAAAATATTGGGCAAAAAGTTGTACAAGGCTATACATCCTGCTGGAATCCAGATCTGAATATTGCAGTAGCTATATTTAGCCAAAGAGCTCATGTGTTTGCAGTTATGTTTCAATAGGCCCAACAGCCAGATCCATTGTGTATATTAGAATGGATCTTTTTGCCAGCACAACCAAAGAAAACTATAATGACACCTGTGGAATTATTAGCCCATATTATAATGAAAAGCCTAAACCGGGTAATAGAAATACCTGGATCCGAGCCTGCAGAAATTATTGTGCCAACCACTCGAGGATATTTAAATTGGATGCTAAAACATAGCAGAGACTTGCAAATTGCTACTTTGGAGTTTACAGGCAAACTCGGTGTTCATATGCCAGGACATAAAATGCTCACATTTGTAACAAATACTGAGATGATTTCAAAATCCCTTTGTTCTTCTAAGCCGGTTCAAGGAACAACAATTTTCACAGATGCCAGGGGCAGAACTGGGAAGGCTGCTTATGTTTGGAGAGAGAAAGGGCAGTGGAAACAGGAATTTTTACATGAAACAAACAGCCACTCTGCTTAGTACTTAGAATTATTGGCAGTAGCAGTAGTACTTGAAAAATGGAATAATCAGCCAATTTGTGTTGTATGTGATTGACTTTATGTGGCAGGAGTAAGTTGTCGCTTAGAACATGCACTGTTAAAGGAATTGAATAACCATGACCTATATTTGCTTTTTCGCTGCTTGCTTTTTGCTTTATCAAAGGGACACTGTGTTTATTTTGTCCCTCACATTCGCAGTCATTGGAAGTGTCAGGGTAGCCCAGCCAAAGGCGATGCACCAGCAGATTACTCAGTTTCTCCTGCCTGGGCTGCTCCTGCTGGAAATAAGTTTTAATAAGCGGCGCAGTTGCATCAATTTTTTTTACCAATCAGCAAAGGTCCCGCACCAACAATTTCACATTTCCTGGACTGATGCACGAGCTGTTGTGGCATCTTGCAGTGATTGTCAACAACTTCATCAGCCATTGGGAACAGCAGTTAATCCTAGAAGACTTGGACCCTTGGAATTATGGCAAATAGATGTAACGCATTTTCCAGAGTTTGGCCGACTTCAGTTTATTCGTGCGTCTGTTGACTGTTTTTCTTTTGCAGTCTGGACCACTGTACAAATAGGAGAAACCACGAAACATGTTCTAAAACATTTATGCACAGCTATTGCTGCCCTTGGGATTCCACATACCTTGAAAACTGATAACAGCCTGGGTTATACCAGTCGTAATTTTGCCACCTTTTGTAATTTATGGGGTATCGTTCATATCACTGGGACTCCACATTCTCCCACAGGACAAGCTATCGTGGAGCGTACCCATCATACCCTGAAGCAATTGCTTCACAAAGAAGAAGGGGGAGAATTGTCCCTTTGCCTCAAGCCCGCTTGGAAAAAGCTGTCTATGTAATGAATTATCGACGTGTCCTAGGTGATACTCTTGTTCCTCCTGCGGTAAAACACGGGGCAGGACTAAAAGGAGACTTGAATGAAACTCCACGGGAGAGCGGGAAAGTATGGGTAAAAAATGGGGCTACAGGGCAATGGGAAGGACCAATGCAATTACTAACCTGGGGAAGGGGGTATGCATGTGTTTCCACAGACACAGGATCATGCTGGGTGCCTGTGAAGTGGGTGAAACCACGGCTGGGGAAAGACAGCGATGCCAACCTGTGTGCTGATGCCGAAAACTGAAATCTCACCTCAGCTACAGCTCAAATGTCCTGATTCAGACTGTGGAAAGTGTAAACCGTGGGTATTGTGTGTATGCTTGTGATGCAAGATGGTATTGCAGTAGTATTAATCTTGTTACGAAAAAATGTAAAGAAATACATTCTGCAAAGGAATGTAAAGTAGGAGTAGAACAAGTTTTGTGTTGGAACAAGATTCCTTTGCCAAAAGAGGCTAAAGATTGGTGGGTACCTGAGGATGACTGGTCATGGCTTTTAGCACACTGGAAGGAGAGAATGCAGGAAAAATGGGGTCTCGTGGGAAAATTTCAGTGATCACATTTTTACTGTTAAGCCTTCTTGTGGTGGTGCAATGTTTTATTATATTTCTGCATGTTCTCTGTACCACAATGGTTTGTCCCTATTTCCCCCACCCCTATTCCCAGTGGGTCTGCCCAAATTCCAAACCGCTCCCCTGGTGCTCCTAATATGGTTATCCTCTCTGTTTGTTCTGGCACCTTCCCTGCCAATCACCCAAACCCCCGCCCCCAGAGTTCTGGACTGTTCTATGCCCATCACCCAAGCCCTCCCTAAATTGCCCTTATATGGTCCCTGTCAATCCCCTGAGAACCTGCCCCTTCTGATACCTCCCCCTTGGAAATCCTCTAAACCTCCACGCCCCATTGGGGCATGTGAGCCCTCTTCCTCCACCCACCAAGACCATTGGACCAGGTGTAGGCACTCCCCTCCAACGCCCCCCCTTCTAATCCTGCCTTTGGTCCCTAGTTGGGCTGCTCCCCCTGTTCAACCCCCCTTTATAAGGTGGTGTAACCCCGCAACGGTTTGCTTGTTCATTGTGGATCCTCTTTAGATAAAGCTTGGATTGTATCCCGTGGCAAGCCTCCCCGTTACTTTTTATCTTTCCCTTCCTCGAGGGCTGCTGACAGCCACAGCAACTGGAGCTTCAGCTCCTCTGGGCAGAGCTGGACTCCAGAGGAGCAGCTTTAAAGCCTCGCGCCTTTGGTTGCTCCCCACTCCTGCCGCACACCGCTGGAGCTGGCTTGGGCTGTGGTCAAGCGGTCACTGCAACACCTTACGACAGCAGTCAAAGCACATGATATTCTGGAAGTAGTGCCACAACACAATGTGTGGGTTACCTTTGCTGATGTTACTAAGCAGGATTCATTCCGTACTTGCTTGATAAGCATACCTGACTTTAACCCTGAACAATTTAAGGGATATATAAATAGACCAATTCCTGCTGCCTGTAATGCTACAATGCTTCATGCTACGTTATCGGCTGGTTCCCAAGCAGCAGGAGCCATAGCTAATTGTACGAAGGACTTGCTTTTGGCACGTAATGCAACTTCAATAGAGCCCCAAGAGCTTACACTGTTAGGTTCAATGGGAAAGAATGGCAGCTATGTTGAATTTGGTAATGTTTACGGTGTCCTGGCACATTTTAATAGAACCAGCCAGCAAGACCAGGAAATAAATTATGGCTATTTCCAAAACATCTCACCCAAAGCACCATCAATGTGTTCCATATCAAACTCGGAAAATAGGGTGCCAGCAGAATGAGTATTTGTTTTGCCCACACCGATTTGTGCATGAACTAAACAATCCATCTGCTGCTCTTTGGAACAATGATACAGCTAAACAGCTACCACCTGGCATATTTTTAATTGGTGGGGATCGGCCATGGCAAGGGATACCATCATGAGTGATAGGAGGACCATGTTGTTTGGGAAAACTTACTTTGTTCACACCTTCCAAGACAGACTTACTAAATCACACTGTATGGAACTTTACAAAGAACCTACAAAGAATGGTCACGACGAAGTGTGTCTCAGTTAGGTCCGGAATGTAATGGAAAGATTCAGTTTTGGTCAACACCATCATGGGTTATTACTTCCTTCTTAACACCAGGTGTCGCTGCAGCCAGAGCCTTACATAACCTAGAAAAGCTGGCTTGCTGGACAGCCAAGCAATTAAAACATCACATCGAACATTATCACTGACATGTCAGTTGATGCAGACAGTGTAAGCATGCATTATTACAGAATAGGGCTGCTATTGACTTTTTGCTGCTAGCACAGGGACATGGTTGTGAGGACTTTGAAGGAACATATTGTATGAATTTATCTGATCATTCTGTATCCATCCATAGAAGGCTTAATGAAATACAGGAGAACATGAAAAAGATCACGACAGGACACGGACTAGACACATGGTTGGAAGGATTCGGGCTTACTGGGTGGTTGAAAGATATTGTCAAACAAATCCTCACCATAGGGGGTGTGTTTATTTGTTTATTGATTGTTTTGCCATGTTTAATCACTTGCATTTCTAGAATGGTGCAGAAATCAATACATAGCATATGGCTGGTTCAAGGAAAGAAAGGGGGAAATGTGGAAACCATGTTTTTACTAGAAAATGGACATATCGTGAATCAGCCATAAAATAGAAGAACCAGAGCACGTAAGACAGAAGGACTTGAGCACGTACACAGGGGAAAAAGTCCATGGGAAGGTTGTGAGAAAGGAACAAGCAGCATTGGGGAGGATGTGAAGGAGGAACAAGCAAAGGAAGAAAAGGATAATAAAATGCAAACTGAAGGACAGTTGTGACATACACGATGGATGATTGTTACTGATGGCTCTAAAGTAGGTGGATTCCAAAGGAACTGGAACTCTATTGGTCACAAGAAAAATTATGAGGAAAAAACTGTATCATACACCCAACAGAACAATTACACCAATGCTGGGAAACAAAAGTCAACCTTACATTGTTCTTCCCCAGATATCTAAATACTGAACCTCTATAACTAACATACAGCCTGGTTCTGCCCCCCGCCTGGGGCCAGCTCTGGAGGCGGCCGTGGGCAACGTGGGCCTGCTGATGGACGCTGCCTTCCTGTTCCCTCAGGGGGGCCAAGAAGTTGCCCGCAGCAAAGCTGCTCCTCCTCAGGCAGCTGCTGGCACTGCTGCGACTCATCGGCCAGCACGTGTCCAGCAGCAGAATGACCTGCAGCAGCCTGGCCGTCTGCCTGGGGCCAAAGCTGCTGAGCCCACCGCAGGAGGAGCAGCTGGAGCTCGAGGCCATGCTGGCCGAGAACAAGCAGGTAAGGCTGGCTTCGGCAGCCGGCTGCAGCCTTGCTGGCCAAAGGCAACTTGGCTGCCCAGAGGTGCCTGTGCCTGGCGGCCCCCTGTGTCCAGCCAAGGCTGCTGCGGGAGCTGCCTGCAAGAGCTGCCCCCCAGCCAGCGCCTTCCTTCTGTGCAGAGGCAAGGCTCAGCTGTGATGGCAGGGGCTGCTTGGCACGCTCTCGGGCCTCTGAGCTGAGAGCAAGGCTTTCCTGCGTGCAGGTGAATGCTCTGGTGGACATCACGCTGGAGGACTCAGGTGATGTCTTTGGGGAAGAGGTGGCTGGCCCCAACGAGTCACCAGCACCCACAGAGCTATGCACAGGTAGGAGCAGGAACAGAGCCTTGTCGCAGCCTGGGACTCGGGGGCCCAGAAATCTCAGCATCAAGAGGCCAAGCAGTGTAGGGCTTGCCTGTGGGTTTTGGTTTCTTTGTTCTTGTCTTCCAAGTCGTCACTTTGCTGCACATGCTTTTGCTTTCTAGAGATGCACCAGGAACACAAAAGTGGCGCTGTAGGAAGAGAAGACAACGAGCCCCAGGCAGAAAGCGATCTGGATGCACCCCCCTCTCTGCCTGCAACCCGGCAGGGAGATGGAGAAGAGGTCACGGTGCTGGAGGCCCAAAGAACAGAGGTTATGGCAGCTGCACAAAGCCTGGCACAACGCGTCCCAGAGAGGAGGGCAGTTTGTCATGGGGCCAAGGAGCTGCTGTGCCTCCTCCTGACAGCGCAGCTCTGCAGCCTTTGGCCTTCCTCCCTTCCTTCCTTCCGTCCGTCCGTCCTGTCTTGGAGTGACTTGATGTTGTATTCCCTATCTGGGCTGCACTATGCCCAGAAATTGGTGTATATACCTTTCAATGCTTTTAAACTGAGCCTGAGCAGAGAGAGAAGAAAAAAACCCTCAAGGACGCAGACAGAGATAGCACACTCTCATTCTCAGCATTTTTTTTTTTTTTTTGGCTTCTGTGTTCTGCGGCTGGGAGAGTGGGAGCGGAGAAAGGACCCTGCTTGCTTGTTCAGCCATTTTTCTTTTTTCTTTTTTTCCCCTCCAGAGAGTTGAACTTTGTTTTTCCGGGAATTTTTGATTTTTTCCCTTTTTCTGCTGGACTGCTTCAATATCAGAACACAGCGGGAGGAGTTTCCACCGAGCACAGAGGGCCTGGCCCTGGGCCAAGTCCCAGCTCCGAGGAGGAGGGAGACCAAAGGGAGGACTCTAAAATTTTCCCAGGTTTTTCTCCACAGCGAGAGATTATATTATTTAGCAGTATTATCCTTTTCCTGTGTGTTTGTTAAATAAATAGTTTTTATCTCTTTCATTTTCCTTCAAGGAAAAAGTTTCTTTTTTTCCTGAACCTGGTGGGGGAGGGGTGGTTTATAACCAGCCTTCTCTCAGAGGTTGTATTTCTAAATTTGGCCAAACTGGCACACTCCCTCCCTCCCTTCCCCCTCCCTTCTTCCCTTCTTCCTTTCCTCCCTCCCTCCATTCATCCCTTCCTTTCCTCCCTCCCTCCCTCCTGCCCCCCACACTGGCACATGCTAACGAAAACTCCACACGTTGCTTGCCCAGCCTTAGGCACGTGCTTCATCAATGTACAAAATACTTGCAAATTAAAGTGGCAGGGGGAGAGCTGTCACTTGAGAGGCCTTTTGCTCAGACCCCAGCTCATCCTAGCTCCCTCCAGTCTCTTTGGGGGCAGTTGCACTGTGCCAGAGGGGGCTGATGCAAAGCAGCATCTTCTCTGTGGAGCTAAGGGGGCCATTTGGAAATCACTCCCTTCCTCCTCCAGGCTGTCCCTTGCCACCTCTCACCTCCAGAATTTCTGCTTCCAGCACCTCCAGCTTTGTCTCCAAACACCCAGCAGAGCTCCCCAGAGTCACTGGCCAAGGCTGAAGCCCTGACAAGCCTTTCTGTGTCAGGAAGGTAAAAGGAGCCCACATTGGTTCCAACAAGAAGGGGCTGCGCTCGTGCCTCCCGCCTTTGCCTCTCTAATCCAACTTTGTGGCTAAAGGCTTGTAGGCTGCCAGCCCCAGGAAGAGAAAAAGAGAAGGAAAAGAGAGCGAGCAGAGGCCTGGCCAGTAGACAGGGAATACCAGCTGGAAAAGAAAAGGAGGAGGACACACCAAAGAAGACTGGAGAAACGCAGGAAGCTCCGGCAGCCCAAGAAGCCCAGGTATGGATGTGCCAGGCTCTGCTGCCCACCTTCCTCTCCACACTGCCCTGAGTCAGCCCAAGGCACTGGCAAGGGCTGGCAGGGGCTGGTGCTGGGCAGGGCTTGGCAAGAGCTCCATGGCAGCTGTGCAGGGGCTCTGCAGCCCTTGGCTTCCTCCATGCCCACATGCTGAACCTCTGCAGGAGGATGGCTCTGGGCGGGGCAGCCCAGGGAAAGCTGTGGTGGCCAGTTAGCCTGTGGCACAAAGGACAAAGAGAGTTCTAGAGTAAGACAGTCCCTAGTACCAGAGACCAGTTAGGGTGAGAAGAGAAGCCTTTCCCAAAATGCTTTGTTCTGTTACGGTCATCTACCCCAGTTCTGCTTCCCCGGTTGGCTGTTGGCTGCTCCGCCCCCTTGCTGCCTTACCTGTTCCATAGGAAGCTCTCCACTCCAGGTTCCCCCCATTGGCCTCTGCCCCTCACCACTCCCCCAGAGCTTCACTATTAGTCTCCATTCCCTAGTCCCGCCTTTGTACCGCCCCCATGCCCACAGACCATTGGTTTCTGGCGCTTGCCCCACTCCCGTACTTAAACTTGAGCTTTCCATTGTTCTCATCTTGGCCTCTGGAATTCTTCACAGTGTGGAAGCAATGAACTGCTCCTGTGGAACTCTACACAAAGATTCTTCCTGCCTCTTTGCCATCGACCCTTATTACTGAAGCTATCTGTGCGTTTGTGCGTGCACGCGTGTGAGTGTGTAGCTGATCCTGCTGAGCCGCTTCGCTTTGAAGATGCTTTTAAGAGATCACAACCCCTTGTGCTCCGGCACAGAAGCTGCAGAGCTCGAGATAGCAACAGAGAGGCTGTGAAGGTGGGGCAGCTGGAACCCCTCTCCCTCTAGTTCTGCTTGTAGATGTTTATAGTGACACCTATCAAGCTAAGGTTTTCATTCTAGAGGCCGCTCTTTCACATGTTCTATGTCAATGGATAATTAGGTACGTCTCTTGGTACCTGTCGAGGCATCTGCTGCTCTGCCACCTCTGTCCCCACTCTGCTGCCTCTGTCCCCTCTGGCCATACTAGACTCTGGGCAGGTAGCCGGGCCAGGCCGGGCCGGGCCAAGCAGCACATTCAGCCCCTGGTCCTGGCTGCCCACAACTGATGGGAATGGAAGGAACTGCCAGTGGTGAGGCAAAAAGCATTTGTCCACAACTGCTCAGTGTTAGGTGAACTCCCATCTTTCACTGAATGAAGCCCAAACTAGGATGCTGATAGGATATTGCAGAGCTTACAGACTGTCTCTCCTGCAAAGAAGGCTATTAAATTTCAGTGAGCTCTGTGTGTCCCCAGAACTGCTGCAGCTGCAGAATACAGCCTCACCCACAAGGTTGCTTTTTACGATACAATCACAGTTGAATTTTAGCACGTGTGTCTGCAGATCTGGGCTCTTCCTGAATCCACTTTCTGTGGTCGGTTGTGATGAGAAACTCAGAAGCAGCCACTTCCAAAAGCTGCTGGGGAAATGGAAAAGGCTGTGATTATAAAGTCTTTGTGTGTGTGTGTGTAGATCAGTTTTACAATCCATCCTTTAATATACATACCCATCAATTAGAAGAAACATTATTTGAGAGGAAGAAATCAGTCTTCCAATCCCCTGGGAAGTTGGAATACATTTCTGGAATTGAGTTTGCTGTGTGCTTCCTGTGATGTTTACTGCAAGGCAGCAGTAGAGCTCTGTGTCCCAAAGCCACATTCTGGAGCCTGACCAATGTGTTTGGATTCCTGCAGCCACACCGGGCAGTTCAGCCTCCAGTGCTCCAGCTGGCAGTGCTGCTTGTGCAGCATCGACGGCCTCCAGCGAGACACGGAATGCACCTGGGCAAGAGGAATTGCCTTCAGCGGATCTGGGCCTTCAGGTCGAGCAAATGATTCAGGAGATCAGGAGATCCGTGGCTGAAAGGTCTCCCTTTGCTCAGGTAACCCCACTGGATGGGAATGAAGGGGCTGGGCTGAGAGCTTTTCAACGTTGCTGCAAAGGCTTCTTTAGTTGATTTCATGATTATTTAGTGATTGAATTCTTGTTGATCAAGCAAGATTTCTAAAAGAAGAGGGATGACAAAGTCTCCCCCCTTAGTGAGGATGAGAGGTGTGAGCCTGTGGTGGCCACGTTTGGGTGCTCCTTTTGCTGGGAAGAATCCCTGGTGCAGGGGCATTTGTGGTGATGAAGTGGAAGCTTTGGCAGCTTTGTTTGACTGTGTTTGAGAAGTCAATCTTCTCCACTGTTGAAGGCCTTTGGGGGCCAGACTTACTGTTAGGAACAAGGGATGAAAGTGTGTGAGCAGTGGAGCTTTTAGGGGGCAGATGTGTTTGTTTTGAGGCCCCATGACTTATGTGATTGGTGAGCAGGACAATGATGATGCTGGACATGAAAGGGTTAAGGACTCCTTTAAGCCCAGGGGCTTCTTCTGTGTGGAAAAGCAGTCAGGGACCATGAGTCCTCGTGTTTGACAGATTCCCTCTTTGGATTAGGAATCCCCTTGCTCTGAACTCTTGCCTCTTCCCAGACGTGTCTGGACTTTTCAGTTTCTGTGCTGGCACAGGCCTTTTTGTGCATTATTATGCAACTTTGCCAAAGAATTTCTCTGTTTTGTTTAGTTTGCAGACCCACTGCAGATTTATTAGCCAGGAAGGGCAGAGTCAAGGTGGTGAGTGGGATTTTTTTGGGATCCCCACTATCTCATTGCCAAGTGTGATGAATTTCTGTCTTCTGGAAACTCACACACAGCAGTTTTCAAAAGCATTTTCCTCCTCAAGAGAAGGAAATGTGGCAGGCTCTGACGTATCCCTGAAGTCATTCCAAGAAAACAGTGAGTGATCTTTGGGTTTCTTTCTTTCTGGCTCTCTTCCAAGGGGAATGCTAATGTTGCTGCCGAGTCTTCAGGAGGGGAGGCCGGGAACAGGGCTGCAGCAGAGGGAGCTTTGCCGGGCACCGAGAGCTGCGGGAACAGTTCCCCAGAGCCTGAGGAGCCTGGTAAGGAGAGAGCCCCCACTGCTTTAGAGAGCTCTGAGGCGGCTGCTCTGAGCCTGCCTCTGGCAGGAAGGGAGATGAGAAGAGCTGAGTTCTTGTCTGCAGGGTTGGTGCTTCCTGGTGCCTTTAGGTCAAATCCTGCCCTGGCACAGCCTCCCCGAGCCCTGCCCTCCACGCTTCTCCAGAGGCACTGACACCGAGTGCTGTGCTGTGGCCAGAGAGCAGTGAATAAACCCAGCCTGTGGGAGCTGTGTCACCAACCTGGCTGTCCCAATTTTGCGCTGAAGTCCTTGGATGAATTTGCTGCAGGGTAGAGGCTGGGCCAAGGGACTCTTGAAGGAACAGGGGAAATAAAAGGGCAAAAAGTCAGGCTGGGAGTCCAAACGTTTGGTCTCAAATCACTGACTGAAGGTAGTACCAGTCTGCTGGTATCTGTCCTGAGACACAAGAAAAACAAGGAGCTGAACATCAGAGGCCAACCCATTGAAAAATCACAAATCCGGTCACAAAAGGAAAAGCCTGAATGACCCCAGATCAGCAGGACCTAAGAGGAGAGAGGGAGCACTTTGGATCCATTCCTTAGCCAAGCTGGTGCTGCCTGCAGGCCTCGTGGGGAGCTCTTTCCCTCCCAGCTCTTCCTGCCAGAGCTGATGGTCGAGTTGGAGCCGCTGTTGCTCACTGCAGAGGGCAGTTTGTAGATGGCAGGGAACGGTGCTGGTTCGTAACTCAGCTCACAGCACCCGTCAGCTTCAGCCATTTCAGTGAGGACTGAGGTGTCTCTGTCAGCACAGAGGAGGAACAAGGCTGGGCTTCTGTGTGGGAGCTGGGACTGTCTGTGCTTCAAGCTCTCGTGGGTGCCATTTGCACTGCGCGTGCCGAGACTCTATTGGGACACTTCAAACCTTTGGAGGTTTTGAAAACTTGAAAGGATCCCTGTTCTTTAAAGAGCAACCTTCAAATTCCCAAGTGAGAGTCTGCCTTGAGGCCATCTTTAACAGTCCCTCAGAAGAAGGACCATTGCTGCCCAAGGGAAATGTGCACAAGGGCCAATATTGACTCAGTGCTCCCTTTGCTTCCCAGATTCCATCTGATTGACATTTCCAGGAGGGCTGTCCTGAGTGGGAAGAAGAGACAGAGGGAGAGCCTGTGAGATCAGGCAGGTGCAATCCCTCTGTAGTTCCACTTACAGATGTGTACAGTTATATTTATGTATCTATGTAGTTGTATTTATAGATTTATATAGTTGTATTTCTATGTCTATATAGTTGTAGTAATAGATCTGAGTAGTTAAATTGATATAGGCAGTTGTAGATGTATATTTGTTGTAGTAGTTGTAGTTGTTTTTTATATGTGTAGTTGTATTTATAGATGTGCACAGTTGCATTTATAGAAGTTTAGTTACGTTATAAATGGTCACAGTTATATTTATATGTCTGTAGGTATATGGAACTTTAGATAGATAGGTTGATTTTTGAATAAATATAGGCAGCTTTTTAAGCTCTTTCCCTGCTCTGCTTCCTCTCTCACCTCCTCCTTTTGCCCGTGTGCCCCCTCTGTCCCCTCTTTCTGTGCTGGCTCCGAGCTGGCGGCCGGGCCGGGCGGAGCAGCAGCTGCAGCCCCGGTGTCCCTGGAGCGGTGGGAGCTGCCGGTGGCCGCAGGCACTGTGCCCTGAGGAGCTGCTGGAGGGCGGTGAGCCAGAGGGGCTGGGGAGAGGTGACACTGAAGGGACGGTGATGTTGAGGTGCTGGTGGGGCTGAGGGGATGGTGGGGTGCAGAAGGGAATGGTGGGGATTGAAGGGACTGGGAGAACTAAGGGAATGGTGGAGCAGAGAGGTGTGGAGGAGCTGCTGGGGATGGTGGGGACTGAGGGGACAGGGAAGCGGCACAGGCTAAGGGGGGTGTTAGGACTGAGGGAGCTGGGAGGACTGAGCGGAATGGCAGGAACTGAGGGCTCAGAGGGAGCTGAGGGGACCAGTGGGGCTGAGGGAATTGGGAAAAGTGGGGAATGAATGGTGGGACTGAGGGGTAGAAGTTCCGCAAGGCAAGTGGCACAGGCTGAGGGGGGTGGCAGGTCTAAGGGGACTCGATGGGTCTGAAGGGAGTGAGGGGGGGTGAGAAAAATTTGAGGGTCTGCAGGAACTGGCAGGACTGGGGGTTTGCTGAGGGCATGGCAGGGCTGAGGGGATGGAGGGGGCCAGCAGGGAGCACAGAGGGGTCTGGGACTGTGACTCTGCCAGGCTGTGGAACCAATTCCAAAGCCTCCACTTTTGCCACAGCTGCCCTGAATTCCTTGAGAAGAGCCGGAGAGTGACGGGAGGCAGCAGGGAGAAGCTGAAGGCCGCCAGCAAGAGCAGCGAACGGGGACCTGCTGCTGCCGCCCGAGAGCCTGGGTGAGGCCCCAGGGCCGCTGAGGCAGGGTGGGCGTGAGGCTGGCGTGGGCTTTGGCCGCGGGCACTGGCCGGCTGGGCAGGAGCGGGCCCTGCCCGTGCTGGGGCCGCTCAGCGCGGCTGCCCCGGGCGGCACAGGGGCTGTCCTTGGGCAAGGCAGCTGTGCCGGCAGGGCCCGGGAGCGGTGCCGGCTGTGCCGCGCTGCCGGGGCTGCGGGACGGTCCCGCCGGGGCTGCGCTCGCCACAGCCTGGCCCGCTGGGCCTGGTTTTTCTTTCTAAGCCTCCTGGGGAGGCTCTGAGATTTCTCTTCCCTGATGGAAGTGCAGCTGCTGCCAAGGGAAACGTCCCGATCCTGACTCAGTGTTCCCTTTGCTTCCCAGATGTCCCATCTGCTGTCGCTGTCCAGGAGAGCTGCTCTGCACGGGAGGAAGAGACAGAGGGAGAGCCTAGGAACATCAGCATCTGCAGTCCCTCCTGATTTAGTTCTGTTTATAGATCTGTAGAGTTGGATAATGCGAGGTGTAGGGGTATTTATGTAAGTAGATTGATACTTGTGTGGTGTCAGGAATGAGGCCACACTCAATTTAAACTTTATAATTTAATTTATTAAAGTCACAGGCCAAATTCCCTTATTGAAATTACTCATCTGGGTTACAGCAATTAGAGACACTTTAAGCTAATTCAGCTATGAACCCAAGGTACAGCACCTGCAACACTACACATTCCTGCAGCTAGTCCCGAGCAGGAGCACACCTCTTCAGTCTGTGACACGGGGTTTTATCACCTCATGGCCCCTCCCATCACCGCCCACTCTTCCTCCCTTAAGGTCCGAAGTGATTGGTGGGATCCATGTAAGAGTCTGTTTAATTGGTTCAAGTTTAGGAATGATGTTTCGAGGTACTCCACTGGTAAAGTCTCTTTGTCCAATCACTCGTCCATTTCTAGGGGTGTCAGTCTCTTGGTCCTCCCTCCTCAGGGTGGAGTCATCAGGCTGTCAGGGTTTCGGCGGGAAAGTTCCTCATTAAAATTCAGCGTTGCTATGGAGCTTGCTGACAGGCCAACAGTTGGTTTCTAAATACAGCTGGCTGGAAAATCCCTCTTGAGTTTTCTTTTCTACTGAAGCACAACTTAATTCATAGATTAGTTAAAGGAATATAACTTTATAGCACATTCTGAACTTTTCGGTTTAACCTGAACATTTGATTAATGCTTAACTTTAACATGAACATTTGAAAAGTGTAACAATAGTAAAACTCAGAGTTTAACTTTTATAATTCAAATTAATTGTTTAATTATGCAATTTTAATTAATAACACAAACTACTTAACTATTATTCATTAATGCAAAAGCCAACTTTTCCAACTTTTATTTATAACAACTCCCCCCTTTTAGCCATGGTTGATTGGCTTTTGCATTAGGCAAAGGTTGATAATTCTTCCTGGATAGTATTAAGATGTCTGAAATTATCATAAATTTGTTTTGCTTTTTCAGCAGTTTTCCTGTCTGTTCTCTTTTCTTTGATGTTTAATATCTATCTATCTGGTTTTGAGGGTGGAAGATTGGCTTGGAGGTCTTGAATTAAAGGCATATTTTGGACAACAGAGGTTATTAATTGTATAAAACAAGGGATTAGACAGGGAAGAAAAATGAGGCCTAATAGTGAGAATCCAATAATAACTAATGCCTTTTCCACCATTTGCCACTAAAAAGATTTTCCCACCACTCGGCGGTAGTAATTGAGTGCCATTTTTGGACAGGAACATGAGCGATTTTCCGGATATTCTTTGCTCCATTTAATACAGTCTCTCCATGATCATCTATGTGCAGGCAGCCATCAGAGTTGTTAAACTCACCACATACTCCACCATCTTTGGCTAGTAAATAATCCAATGCAAGTCGGTTTTGATATATAGCAGTTCTAGTTTGACTTTGTTATGTGCTCACTAACTCTCAAGCTGAAGAGGTTTGGTTGGTAATTATTTCGATAAGTGCCTGTGGCCGTATTGTTCTATTTAGCATATAGATGGGAGTTCTGTACCCCCAGCTTCTGTCTTGGTCCCAAGTGGCCGGTCCATAAGTTTCTGAAATTCGCTCAGGTGGCCATTCTTCATTACCCCACCTTTGTGTTCCTCCAATGGTGTATCTTTTGGTTCTTTTAAATTCATCGTAAAGGGGAATTCCCAGATTTAGTCCTGCTTCTTCCAATAGCAGGAAAAAACCTGGTTGGATTGCCCCTAGGGTGCAACTTCCACGCCATCTTGGTGGTAACTTTGAATAGGCTTTTTGGCCACATATCCAGAGCAGCTCACTTGGAGCTCCACAGGCGCTCTCGGCCAGCGCTCAGGGCTCCAGTGCTCCCGCGGGAAGGATGCAGGGCGTTGCTGCGCAGCTCCTGATTTCTCCCAAGCCCATGCAAGGGAACGCTCCCCATGCATTGCCCCAAAATCAGACTGCCAGCCAGCAAGAGCAAGCTGTCCGAAAACACAGCCCCTTCAGGAGAGCGTCCCCTTTCAGGAGAGTGCCAGGCTCCAGCAGTGCCTGCTGCAGAGCTGGAAGCTGCTGCCCACGCTTACTCTTTGAGCTGACAGATCTTGTCCTCCCTGCTGGCCATCTGCATCGCAGCCGTCCAGTCCTCGTAGAGGTCGGTGACGAGGAGCTTGCTGGGGATGCTTTGCAGGAAGTCCTGCAATGCCAAGGGCTGCCGGTGAGCCTTGGAGCACGGTGGCCCAGGCAGGAGCCGCTGCAGCTGCAGCTCAGGAGGACTCACCTTGAGGACCATGGCCAGCAGCAGCACCGGCTGGCTTGCCATGTCGACGGGCATTTGTCCTGTACCTTTGAAAGCAGTGTGTTTTCCCTCCCTCAAGGAGACTTTGAGCTTTAAATAACTGGATTTACACTTAAAACAAGACATTTGTTTTATGGTTGAACTTGGCCTTGTGAGAAACAAAGCCCACTCCTCTTTTTGGGGTTTTATAAATTTAATAGGGGACAAAGGTCACTTAAAGCAAGTGGACAGCACTGGCTGCATAGCTCATAGCCAGAGGCACGCACACTTACACAACCTTCCTGTTTATATGCTTTAACATTATGCATATTAATAAACCAGAGTGTATGTGCATAGTTTCCCTGAGAACTAATTTACATTTTTTTTAGAAGAGATTAACATAGTTCCTCCCCTGATCTGCCTTTTAGAGCATGTGTAATGTGATCATGAGGGTCTTTGGGGGTCTTTTCAGATGAAGGCTCAGGTTTTCCTCACATCTTGAACTTTTCAACTTTGTCTTTGGAGCATGCGCAGTTATGGTGTTCCTAGGTCTTTCTGGATCCAACTGGTTTAAATTCTTTACTTTGTGGCTAATTGGTTCCACTGTTGCCAACTTCTCATTAGTACATCCTGCTGCTTCCCTATCTAGCTATACTTTTCTATTTTTGAGATTATTCACCTGGCGAGTTTCTGTTTATTTAAGCATTAAGTGATTAGTTAACCATATACTAGCTATTACGTTGTATAGAAAGTTATGATTCAGGTTATATTGGTATCTTATAACTCAAGCTATATGAGCATCTTGTAACTTTGACCCCAGTTATAATGTTAACTAGTTAATATCTGCATAGCAAAGTTATGCTTAACATATTTGCACATATTTCCTAACATATTCTAATACATAATATTTCTTACATTTCACTACCTGTGAAAGCCAATGCTCTAATAGTTGCTTATCAGCCTTAAGGGTCCTTTTCAGTGTAAATGATTCTGTTGTTCTATATTATCATATCCTGGGGTGATGAATATTCAGTGCCTCATTCAGTGGGACTGGTAGTTCTTCCCTTTGTGCCTTGTTCAAAGCCTGCACATACTAGTCCAGTCTGTCTAGTGAATGCAGCCACAGTTCTGCACAATATTTTAGCACGTGTTTGACAGCAAACACTTCTGTTTGACAACAAACATTCTGTGATTCCGTGCTTTGAATGCACATTCCATTGATTTTTCCCCTGTGGGCTGCAGCTTCTGTAGCTCTCTCACAACTGAAAGTGTTGGCAGATGGACATTTGATTTAAGTGACTTCCTTGCGTTTGCACGAGGAGGAACCACCCACAGCTGGCAGTCCTGGGCCGGTATCTGGTACTTGGAAATTCGTGTACGAGAAAGGGCACGCCAGGAGAGCCTGTGTGATGTATGAAATTGTGTGTGGTGCAGAAAATTAGGAGTCATTTACTAATTAGCAAAGTGTAAAGTAACATTTACTGAGCACAGCTAGGACAGCCACAGAGAAGGGAACTGAGACTTTTATGTATTTGGATTTTTATTCTGTAATACCCTGTATCACTTACACATGTAAGAGAGAAGGACGGTACCAGCCAGTAAAACTGGTCCTACAGAAAAACGTCCCTTTTAACTTTTTATTTCAGATGAACTGGTTGTCAGCAGTTTTCCAAGGGAACATCCTACAGACATTCTGCAGTACATGATGCTGGGTTACAGTTTGCTTCCAGGGAATAAGGAAAACTACTCTGGCAAGCCTTGACAGAGCAGGGTCAGACCTTTTTGTTTGGTGGGACTTACAGATACGTCCACCGCAACATTTTTTATTTGCTTTCCCTTCCTTATGTTGCTAAAAAACCCCCAAGTCGTGGTATAAATTAGGTCTTCCAGCAATTTATGACAAAACAATACACACTGAGGATATGAGAGCCCAGAGGACAGATTACATATCTCCTGCTGGTCTGGTGGGGCAAGAGCCTCCTGGTCTCTCAAGCTATTTATGTTAACCACTTCCAACATGCTGACTGCCAACAGCAGCAAGCCCATTTGTGTTAAGGAACAGATACGAAAAGGCTTGAAGGGGAACTGCCAGTATTTTGTCAGCATGACCAGAGACTCTGCCATCCTTTACCTCTTCAAAGGTCAGATGAAAATTTTTCTCCTTCTGTTATGGTTATTGCAATGCCAGTGACCATGACAGCAGCAAGATCAGCTACCTGAAAGGAGGTTGTAGCCAGGAGGGGATCGGCCTCTTCCGCCGGGCAGTGACAGGACAAGAGGACACAGCCTCAAGCTGCACCTGCAGAGGTCCAGGTTGGATGTCACAAAGAATTTGTTCCTTGAAAGGGTTGTCAAGCATTGGAATGGGCTGCCCAGGGCAGTAGTGGAATCACCATCCCTGGAAGTGTTCAAGATACAACTGGATGTGGCAATTAATGCTGTGGTTTAGTTGACAAGGTGGTGATCAGTCAAAGGTTGGACTCCATAATCTTGGAGGTCTTTTCCGAACTTAATGATTCTCTGGTTTTCTAATTCTCCGATTCCAGAAAAAGATTTCCCTTTGTCTGGACAATCAACACCTAATCCACAGAATCATTTGCAGTTATTTTCAGCTTGGACAATATCCCTGTGCATGTGGGGTGTGTGCACAAAAACTCCAAGAAAACATTCCTCTCTCACTCTTTTTGAGCAAGGAATTTGTTTCCCTGAAATCCAAACTGCATCTGAGCCCTTTTTGATTCCAACAATCCGTTTTATATTCTGAACCTGCTGATTCATTTCCTCAGTACACCTTCCCTGTCACATCCTATTTGCTTTATGCTACTGGTACTGCTCTCTCAAGTGATGAATCTTTCTTTGCTGTCCAGGAAGTCGGAATGAATTCCAGAGTCCCAAACGGGGAATTAATTTGTCATGATTTCAGGAAGCCCTCTTAGGTGCCTGTGGCATTAGCTCTCTTCACCCGATCCAAGCTGTGGTGCCTCAGAATGCTCTCATGAAGGACAGAGGTGAAGTGGTGAGGAATATTCCTTTTGTGATGTGCTGTGGCCGTGTCTTTCCATGTTTATGTTTGCTTGCGTGCATGGGCAATGGTGGCAGAACAGCTCTGGGAACCTGTTCCCATGTGGACATTCTGGTGCTGCACTGGACTGTCAACTATCTGCTCATTTCATCCTGTCAGATTTGAGAGTTGCACACAAAATGTCACTTTTTAATTTAAATGGTAAGTTAGTGTAAGTATTTTCCTTTTGTTTCTTAAATTACCTTTTCAGTAGAATAAAAGTCTTACTGACCAAGCAATACAGTCTGAGGAGCACAAAAATGATTTGCAAATTGAATCTTAGATCAGTTAAAGAAAACCTATCAGAAAAGAAGCTGACTGAGTAACCAAAATTAAGTCAGAAATGATTTTGAGTTGCTTGTTGGGTTGGTCCTTAATGACAGGTTCTCCCCACACAGAGTTTAGCTGAATTCTGGTGCTTTCAGTGCTTTCATTTTGGCAAATTTTGGGGAGGGTATGGACAAGCACCTATGAATTGGGTAAACAAAGTGGATTTAAGTATTTTAATAACGCAGACTTCTACCATCTGTAAAATTTTCCTGTAGTCCCTCTACATATTAGCACAAATATTTGTGTCCCCAAGTCTAATCTCTGCTTTATTGCTTTCCTGAAATACTGCTTATTTCCTGAAGTAATGTTTATTTCCTGAAATACTTCTTTTGCTTCAGGACAACGTGCAACTGAGATGTTACTGTATGATTTTCATACTTCATCCTTTTAGAACTACACATTGGATCTCTGTCATCATTGTATATGCAGCTAATATGTGTATTTCTTTTATTTCATTTTCTACTGGACAGGGGCTAATATAGAATTCTATTGCATTTGTATATAACATATTTGAAACATGAAGAACAACAGCTTTTATGTGCATCAATTTATCTACACAATTATCCATGGTTTTGAGAAGAGATTTTGTACTAATCTTTCTGTTTTTACACTGTTTTTCAGATTTAAAGCCAAGCATTCATTTGCTTAAAAATAGGTGTCCAGCACTGATTTTTACTGCTAACAATTCCTGCAGGCTTAAAAAGGGTGAAGATTGAAGCAAAACAAGAGACTCATTTTGTTGTGGTGTTTGGTTTATCAGAAAAGGTAAGTTTTACATTTGTTATTGTTTTTCTAATTCTCTCTTTCAAAAGAAAATAGGAAAAAAAGGAAGTGGAAGAAATACATCCAAAGTGCCATCCATCCAATGTGGAAATGAGTGTAGAAGGGTTTGGCAGAGGCCTCTGTGAATGCAGCCAGGCTGTGGCACTGATTCTCCTGAGCTCCAGCTGCACATCTCTTCCTCATGGTCATTATTTCCTGGTGTTTGACCTGGTGTCCTCTCTCAGAAGGACTCTATTGCTCCCAGTTTGTACAGATTTTAACTGCTTTTCCTAGGAATCCTGAATGTGGTCAAGAATCTTTCAGGCTGTTTCCACAGTGGATCCTAATGAGCTCAGTGAAAGCTCAGCCCTTTGGCAGCTGCCTTGGGAAGTGAAGGTGTTTTCTGCTGAGATGCTGGTGGCTCCTCATTTCAGTTTATGATGGCTCATGGCTCTCCAGCCCGGGGCCTCAGCCCTCAAGACCTGCTAAGCTTTTGATTGAACAAAGGGCTGTAATCACCTTGCTGAGGATTTTATTTAAGAGGCTCTCAGGAAGTAAAGAAGGAACAAGACAGAGCTGGGAAAAGGCAGCTGGGTTAGAGACAAATAAAATGGATGTGCATCAGTGGGTGCCCTGCGGTCATTCCTGAGCATTTTATGGTAGAAAGGTAAAATATAAAAGCACTAATCCCCTGAACAGGCTAAACAGCACCAGGTGTGCCTGAGCTGAAACCACAGAAGCAGAGAGGTAATTGGAAGAAATTTCAAATACCATTTCCGTCTGTGTCTTTGCAGATCACCATAGAAAGCCAGTTGAAGTGTTTGCTGTACTTTTTATCTGTATTTATTACATGTTAAAACAGAGGGAGGAGCCCCCCTCTGAAGCTGTACTCTCAAAATACTTTGACTGTTCTCCAAACCTGAAAGGTGGAATGTGTGATGGAGAGGCTACAAAAAGAAGGTTGGAAATACAGAAAAGGCTTGTAATTGATTTCTTCCTGAAGAGCTGATTTTACAATTTTGCAAGGCTGATAAAAGTTCATCTGTCATTTGAATGTGAGGCAGTAAAGGTGAAGTGAAAGATGCAGAACTGATCTTTGAAAACACATCTGAAATTTGGCAAAAAGGAGTCAGGAACATTGTGTTGTGACACTGTAGTCATGACTGAGAAATCTGGAAATTAAAAAAAAAAAGAACAAATGAATAGGTAGAATTCAGAATCAACTCAATCAAGAACAAGATAAAGAAACACATTCACCATGACAAGAACTGACAGTCAGCACAAGGCCCTGCATTAAGGATGAATTTGTGTAGTATTTGTGAGAACTTGGAATTAATAGAAGAGAGAGATTGAATCAGAAAGCGCTGATGGATCTTTAACAGAAATCATTCTTTCAGAAGGCTGAGTTTTATGACAAACTCGTCCATGCTTATCTTTGATTGCTGCAGTTAATTAAGTGTTGTAGCACAGTGGGGATGTGGTGGGCACTGGATGGGTAGAAGGCATTGAGAAAAATTCAAACTGCATCAGAATAAGCAAGATTTTTGTTAAAACTAAGGGGTGTTTTTTATTTTATTGAAGTGACAGCAGCTTTTTAGCATTTTACAGTAACAGAGCTCACATTTACTCACCTCACTGAATCTTGGGGGTTATAGTTACCAGTTTGTCACAGATACTGCACTGAGAATTAGCCTTGGGTTCTTGCTCTTAGTTTCTGAATATCTTTAATAATGATTACAATGTTCTTTAGCTATTAGAGTTTTACCTTGCCTTTTTTTTTATTTGCATGCAACCTTTTTATCTCTGAAATCAACATAGCAAGTAAACAATTCAAGGGGAAGCAGGAAGAATGGTGGATGTTCAGTGTAGTGAATGTGAATGCACATTTCAAATACTCGGTCACTTAACCAAATGAATGTGATGTTAATTGATGGGGTTAGGAGAGCAGAAAAATACAACAGGCAAGACACAAAATAAAAATGTGTGAAAAGTAATGAGAGTGGTCACTATTAATGAAGTTCATGGACTAGAAAAGCTATGACACAGTGCTGCTGACCCCCCTCTGAAATGGTGAGTGTAGAGCTGCAATGCGATTCCAGTGGAAAGACTCATGTATGTGTGAAAACTCAAGTAAAGGCAAAGAAAAGAGAAAAGAAAGAAAGAAAAAAAACCAAAAACCCCCAAAAGACTGAGGTTACTAGTACTTCTACTGGGGCCCGTAATAACAGGACAAGGGTCAAAAGTTCTAAACCAAGAGCAGGTAGATTTAGATTGGACCTAGGGAAGAAAATTTTTATGATGAGAGAGATGAGGCCCTGGCACAGGTTGTCCCAAGAAGCTGTGACTGCCCCTGGATCCCTGGAAGTGTCCAAAGGCCAGGTTGGATGGGACTTGGAACAACCCGGGATAGTGGAAGGTGTCCCTGCCCATGGCAGGGGTTGGGACTGGTCTTTGAGGTCCCTTCCAACCCAAAATATTCTGTGATTCTGCGTTTCTAACCAGAAAGTGTATCTGGAAAGTCTTATCCTGACAAAGAAGATCAGTAAAATTGCCAAAGAGGGATAAAGGTGTTTGTTGTGGCTCTGCTTTCTTTGGAAGGCAACGCACTGGCCAAAACCCAGTGATTTGTTTTTGCCACTCTGAATGTCTTCTCTCGATGGATTAGATGCCATCCTACTGAATCTCTTGCTCTCAGGATGAGTTGCCTGGAATTGGTATTCTAATTCATATTTCTCTTACATGCCAGCTAGCTTACATTTTAAATTGAGTTGTTCATAAACGAGCACTGTGATGCACTTAAAAGAAAATTACTTTCTTTGTGCTAAAAATCCAATATTACATGCTAATTGTGTGTAGTGGTTTGGTCCAAAATACTCATTACTGTTTACCTTCTGTGAGATGAGAATTAGGAGAAACACAAAGCAGACACCAACCTTGAAAGAATATAAAGAAGTTTATTAACAGACCTAAAAGAAGAAAAAAAAATCATACCACACCTTCAGAACTCTTCTCCTCCCCCCACCTTCCTCCCTTCTCCCACTGACAATGTAAAAAGACAACCCTTGAGATGTTCAGTCTGTTTACCACTTCCATAATAACCTTGTTCAGTCCATTTAGGAAGAGGAGTGTCTCTGCTCACATGTGAGTCCCTTCCCCCAACTTGCAGCTTTTCCCACAACTGCTTTCGAGGGTCCACTCTTGAAGTTTTTTGGGGTACAATTTTAAGGTTGAGCCGTTCAGAAACAAAAGTTCTCTTCACCCATCTCTGGGAGCATTTCATCTCTAAGAACAGAGGCCTTCCTCCTTCCCTGGGAGCAAAGGGTCTTCCTCATCTTCATCATTAGGACTATCTCTGGGAGCATCTCTAGGAACTGAGGTTTTCTCCTTTTCCATTTGGAGCAAAAGTCCTCATCTGGTCCATCTCTTCCTGTCCAAACTTCTCATGAAATTACAGCTGCATCAGCATCTGCCTATCTCAGCACAGGTGCTTTTGCTTACGAGTTGAACACTCCACCCCCCATATCTTCATGAGATTACAACAGGATACTCTGATATATCATAGCTTCACAACAGAATTTCAGCTTTAAGCATCTCCTCTCTCTCTTCCCTCAGGTTTTCAGCTCTTCATAGCAATAAAAGGGTTAATCTCACCTCGGCCTTGCAGCTGGAATGTTGCTTATTGAAGTGGAGGGGGGGAGCTGGGCCGCTCTGGCTGCCCACAGCAAGGCTGTGGGGGTGTTCCGTGGGTGGAACAGGTCCATCGGCTCCAGGATCACCATAGCCTGGCCCCACCTGGCCCGAGCAGGGCCTGGGCCGGGCCCGCTGGCCCTGCACGGGGCCCGCAGCCACCTATCCCAGTGCCAGAAACGAGAGACAGAGACTCTGCCTCAGGGTTTCTATTCTTAAGTGTGGATCACAGAGGCGGTCACAATTTTAAGTGGCTCAAAGAATTGTCCATATTCAAACTGGCCAGCTGATAGGTTCTGTCCGGTCATAGAGGAAGCTGTAAGCAACCCTTTGCAAGGACATCACTTCTGGGACTATGCTAGCTAACCCATGACATTGTGCCAGTGTGTAGCTAATTAACCTTTGCTTCTCCCTAAGAGATAATGGGTGTATCCATGGATTGGTAGAGTGACTGAAACTTGCAGCTCTCCTCCCGAAAGGAGAGTTTTTAAGTGATGCACATTGCACAGTTCTTCTTTTTACTGACAGGTGACAAAGGCTGGGAAGAGAAAGAGGGACACTGGAAATGAAAGTGAACAAGATACTTCTATGGATATGATTTTAGAAGAGCCGACTTTTAGGAGAAATGATTCATTCTTGTTCTCTTACTGACTGTACTGCAGAGTCTGAAACCTCATGGACAAATCTCTGAAGCCACAAGTGTCTTCAACATTCACTAGGGTGGTAAAAGTCCAGAAAAAACATTGCATCTTGGATGTTCCCTTGCCTTTCATACTCCATAAATACACCTAGTAAGAGGATTATGAAAATGGCACCTGAACTTGTACTGTGGCCAAATTATAGTTTTACTCTGAGCTTGTTTTCAAAATCTTTTTATTAACACCATGAACTTGGTTTACATGGCAAGGTTAGTTGGGGTGGATCACCAGTTGCTGAGCAGCAACTGGGAGAGAGAATACATGAGAGGAACAAGCACCAAGGTCAAAGAAGAGCCAAGTCTCTGTTCCAGAGGCCCGAGCTGATTCCCCTACAATCCATGAGGAAGAGCATGGGGAGGCAGGCTGTCCTCAGCTGCCCAGGGAGGTCCATGATGGAGCTGACAACCACCTTGAGGACCCCATGCTGGAGCAAGGGGATGTGCCCCTGAAGGAAGCTGTGGCCCTTGGAGAGCCTGTGCTGGAGCAGGCTCCTGGCAGGAGCTGAGATCCATGGAGAGGAGCCTGTGCAGGAGCAGGTTTTCTGGCAGGACCTGTGACCCCATGGAAAGGACCCATGCTGGAGCAATTAATGGGGAACTGCAGCCTGTGGGAAGGACCCACACCGGAGAGTTCATGGACTGTAGACCACAATGGAGCAGGGAGGAACATGAGGGGAAAGGAGCAGCACAGACAGTGTGTGATGAACTGACCACAGCCCCCTTCCCTGTCCCCCTGTGGCTACTTGTGGGAAGGAGGGAGGGAAGTCGGGAGCAGGAGAAAAAGGAGGGGTGGGGAGAAGGTTAACTCAAAAGCAGGTCCCTCATCCCCAGAGAAAGCCCCTGTTTGTCCAGTGCAGGAAATTGCAATATACTTTCCATAGCATGGCTTTCCTCTGATCATAGTTTCTGCTCCTTCTGAAGCTGTTTTATGAAGTAGAGATGTGACAGAGGTGGTTTATGCACGTGACCTTGTCAAGTGACATAGGAAGGAGTTGCAAAAGGACACGAAGGACTGTCTCATAAATAACAAAGTATTTGCTCAAGTTCACTGCCCTTATGAGAAACAGTGATCTGCATTAAAATTAAAATAAGGTAAATAAAACCATTGGGAAGTGCTATGAGAGAAAAAGCTCAGCATTCCTGAGTGGTGGGAGGGAAATGCAGAGCCACCTCAAAGCACACAAAGTGTTCACATTAAGTTGGGATTCCTCACAGGCCCTGGAATCTGCTGATGCTCATCCCAGCTGTTCTGCATCCCTGTTGAGTTTAGCACTGACAGGACAGACTGAAGTGACATCTGGTTTCTGATGGACTCAGCCCCAGTGTAACTTCCAAGATGAGCAAATTACTACAGCCTTAGGGCCTTCAGCTGCAACTCCAGAGCCTGAATTCTGACCCTTGGGCATTCTCCCTTCAGAGTTTCCCTTTTCTCTGCCTGTGGGACATTTTCTGCTTGGAGAGACGGAAATTTCTGTTCCCTTTGCGTTGTCTGATCCAGACTGCTGGCATGTGATGAGTCAACGTGTAACAAGATTTCTTTGAACCTTTGAGCAGTGTCTCAGGAATGGTTATAGAAACAAGCACAGGGGAAGGGGAGGGTAGGACTTGGTTATTTCTGAGGAAAGGGAAGGTTTAGAGGCATTTATATAGGGATTCTGTCATGATCACTTTTTCTAGTCTCATTTCACTGTAGTGGAGAGGGCCCAGTTAGTTTGGAGTTTTTGTGGGTCTGACATAAAGAGAATCTCATCTCAGAAGAGAAACCTATGCTGCTTGGTCCTGATTTCCAGCTAGGAAGGCCAAGCTATGTAACTTTTCCTTTTTTTAGACCAAAGTCAGTTTGAGGCTCAGTTCTGGCACAGCTTGGCATTACATTTACACCTATCTCCAGATATTACAGTAAGAACAACTCCAGGGCACATCCAGAGAGCCCCAGACCAGGTGACATCCCAATTCCTCTATCAGGTAAACTTGCTCTTGTTTGTAGCAATACAGTGGTGCTAAAACAGGCAGCAGCTGGATTAAATTCTACTTTGTAAGGAACAAAACATTATCAAAGCTGGACAGACACCCAGTTGCTGTTTGTTAGCAGAAGGAAAAGCACCTTCTTTTGACTTGCTCAGAAACGATCACTGACTAAATATGTAAATCAGAATTGTTCTGAGTTTTTAGTAAGGACACAACTATTGCTTAGCAACCAGAATGTTTCCTTTAGACAATAAGAATTAAACAAGCACATAATTCACATCAAGGTGAATTCAGCAAAGAAAGGGAGAGGTTGCTACTGGAGCAGAAAAATGGACATAGCTTCAAGGGGGAAGAAGTGTGGTGAGTTACAGGAGTGCGTGTATATCAGCGGAAGCTGAAGACCAAAGTAAGGAAGCAAAGCCACCCAGAGTGAAGAAGAGGGTGTAGGGACACTGACAGACCTGCAGGGGTTATGGTGGGCCTTTGGCAGAGAACCAGAGTGTGAATTCCATGGAAGCAGCACTGGAGACAGGAAGAGCTGCGGTGAAGAGCAGTCACTGGAGCACAGGCTGGGGACAGCCTCGAGACAGCCAAGCACAGGCTGAGGCCAGCAGGCAGCAGAGGGATGTGTGTGGGTGAGGATGGAGCTGCCAGAAAGCAGATCAGCCATAGCAGCCAGTCCAGCATTGCTGATGGGAGCTAACACAGGCAGGAGGTGATACTGGTGAGTCTGCAATTAAAAACCAAGAGAAGAAAGGAAAACACAGCGATAAAGAGAGAGGGAACTGCAGTCAAACAAAGTGCTTTTCTTTGGAAGCAAGTGTTTACAGGCAGCCTTGGAAACTGAGCTGAACCAAGGCCAGCATGGAGAAAATATAAGTTGGCATAAATAGTGCCTGGATGTTACTGTGCAGCTAATTTTCCAATTAGGCATATTCCCACTTGGTGAATAGAGGTGGATCCCATACAAGTGCTTTGGCCTGGACAAGTCCCTCTCAGCTGGATCTGTTGTTGGTGGGGATTCCTTTCACATGTTTTGTTTTGCTGTAGGCAAACTGCTGAGCAAGCTGACATTTCCTGCATAAACAGGAGAAAAACCAGGTGGAATTGAGCTCTGTGACAGACTCCAAGGGGAACACTTGTGCTTTGTATCAGGGAGTGTATTAGACACAGATAACTGGTAGGTAATCAAGTAGGCAGTACCAGTGTCTTTTTCTTTAGTCTGACCAACTTTGGCCTTTGAATTCAGCTGGTGAGCTCTGCCTGACTCCCTTTGTCCTCTCTGCAGTCAGAACAGAAGGAAACAGAACAGTTTCTCCAAAGGCTCATTGCAACTGGCAGTGTCACCACCCCTCGTCAGCTCTCATAACCCTCATGCCCAGTTAGGATGGGAACTTTTATGTCTTTTGCCTTCCTTGCTGCAGTTTCCCACTGAAAGGAGATTTCAGAAGCAGAGTTGTCACCTGACGTAGCTGAGACCCATTGATTTTTCCTGTGCCAGGACATGGTCAATCAGCTCCGACAAGGGACTGAGGAAATGTCCCCTTTGCACTGTGGGGCCTTCAGAGACAGATGTGGGATGGATTGCCCTGGAGATCACAAACCCCCAGCAGCTCTCACATCTTCAGCCCTCACTTCTGGCTGTACCTTTCTGTCATAAGCAAGATGTGCCTTTTTTGTTGCTTTCTCCCCAGTTTTTTCTCTCAAGATTTGACACAAGTCTCTCCTTATTCCTTCTTACCATGTGCTTTGTTTACTCCATTTGCTGTTTCCTTCACTGCACCCCTTCTGTCTTTCCGGAGTTCCCACTTCTGCTGCCCTTCTTGTGTTGCAGGTTGTGAAGAGGTGGCATGGTTTGGCACATTTTGGCATGTTTTGGCACATTCTGGGCTTCACTCCCTCTGTGAGCCTGCTTTGGGTTCTGCCTCACACACAGCTGGGCACTGGCAGCACTGCAGCAGTAGCAGAGCATCTTTGCAGCTGAGTGCTCAATCCCAGAGCCGTGGCCTGCCTTTGCCAAGGGCTGAGCTCAGTAACTGACAGCTCACTACAGAGCTGGAGGCAGCAGTGAGGCCCTTTGCCTGATGTGTCTGGCTGAGCTGCAGATGCTATTTGAGTGCTCTTTTACCCTTCCTGGGCATGGCTTTATCCTTTATGCTGTGTTTTACTTTGTGGAAAAAATGACTTTTTCACTCTTAAATATTTTTCTCATTTTTCTCTAATGAAAAAGCATTCTCCCAAGAAGGACACTGGGCAGTTCCTCAGGGCTGGTCAGCTAAGGAGAGTCTTTAATGGAGCACTGCCTCCATGGGAGTGCATCTCCGCAAGGAACATCAAGCACACTGCTTTCTTTTGCCTCTGTGAATCTGCTCTGAGAGTGCTGTGAGCAGCCACAGAGCTCTGATTGTCCCTGCAAAGTGGTGTTTGGGTGAAGGGAGGCTCTGCTGGGAAGAAGAGCAGATCAGGAAGGCTCACTGGGGAGAGGGACTGGTGGATTTCAGGAGAACACTGCTCTCTCTGCAGCCCCTGTACCTGCCTGGCGAAAGGTCTGCTTTGTCAATGGTGCCTGTGGTGCAAAACTGCTCACAGATTTGCAGAGGTACCTTTAGCTGGATCATTTCCAACCACCTTCACACCTTCTCACTCCCAAGGCTCGTGCTGGGGCTTGTGCTGCCTTTATTCCTATGACTGAAGGCACAGAGTTAATGCAGAAAGAATTAATGGGATTTTGGAGTAGAAACCAAGTCCTTCTGTACTGCAAACCCTGTAACAAAAACTACATCTGCTTCCATTGCTTTCCCTGCTTGAGGGAGAAAGAATCTTTAATTTGCTTTCTTCTTGCATTTGTGAAATTTAAGTCAGCTAATGAAGAAATTGGACATTTTTTCCTCTCCTCTCCTCTCCTCTCCTCTCCTCTCCTCTCCTCTCCTCTCCTCTCCTCTCCTCTCCTCTCCTCTCCTCTCCTCTCCTCTCCTCTCCTCTCCTCTCCTCTCCTCTCCTCTCCTCTCCTCTCCTCTCCTCTCCTCTCCTCTCCTCTCCTCTCCTCTCCTCTCCTCTCCTCTCCTCTCCTCTCCTCTCCTCTCCTCTCCTCTCCTCTCCTCTCCTCTCCTCTCCTCTCCTCTCCTCTCCTCTCCTCTCCTCTCCTCTCCTCTCCTCTCCTCTCCTCTCCTCTCCTCTCCTCTCCTCTCCTCTCCCTTCCCTTCCCTTCCCTTCCCTTCCCTTCCCTTCTCTTTTTGTTTCTGACTGATGTAAGAGTTTTTTACGTTGAGTCCACGGGGATTAATGGTCGTGGCCATAGCAGTGGTGTGGAGGGCTGCAGAAAGGGCCACTCTGGGGACATCCCTCTGCTGGGGCAAACAGAAGGAAGATGAGACAGTTTGAGGCAGAGCAGATTTCCATGGCCTCTCTCTGCAGTGGTGACACCACGCTGTGTCGGTGCTGCCCGAGCTCCAGGTGGCTCTGGGGACCTGCTGGGCAGCTCTGCCTCAGCAGCAGAGTTTTGTTCACCTTCCTGGGGCTCTGCCTGATCCCTCACTCTAGAGATCGCTGGGCAGATTGTGAACACTCTGCCTTTGCAAGGAGAAAACATTCTGCAAACTCCCTGCACTTGTTACAGGAGCAGCATGCTACTGGTAATTCCGGCAAAGCCACTTGTGAAGCATTACATGAAAACCTTCTCTGACTGTGCTGGCTTCCCAGCCAACACTGAATTACATATCTTTGCTGGTTATTAAGAAAAATCTGATATTTTGATATTGTGTCTTCACTTGACATTAGAGGATGACACCCGAGCTCAAATGTGTGGTCAACTTCTTGTATAATTTACTCAATAAATTTGACGACATTTTCAGTTCCATCAACTGAATAATTGCTTTCATTTGCCAGTAAGCCACTGCTAGGGAAAGGGAGGCTTGATGGTCACACTTTGAAAGCACATCAGTACTTTAAATCATACTAATTTAAGAAAGATGTTGAATTTCTTTTGTAAGATGACTGCAGCTACAGCCCATGTGCTTCATTTGGTTTACCTGTGCTTCAGACAAGAGCACCTGATCCCTGGCTCCCTCATGTCCTAGGAGAAGAGTGGCATGTGTGAGTTACTTCCTTAGAAGTGATGACATTAATGTTTGTATCTGTCAACTTGATTGAAAGGAAAATATTTGCTTGCAAGAAGATGTGGATGGATTTTTTTAAGCTGGGAAAGCTGACCTCAGTAACTGCTGCAGAACAAAGCACCTGTGGAACAGGAGCCCACAGCTGCTGGCAGTGAGGGAGATCCAGGCCCCACCAGTGAGCAGGGCTTGTGGAGAAAACACGTGTGCCTTTATTTAAAGCTTCCTTTCCTTTTCCTTGTTCTCTTTCCTCATTCCAGAGTGCTCTCCTTAAACTGTCTTAAACCAAGATTCCATCTGGTCATCACCTTTTGGGAAGTGGGGACAGGAGCATGGACTGTGTGTCTCTTCTGTTTGACAAATGCTTTAAGTCCTTTCACAATGCAGAGAATCTGAGAGTGCCACAGGCTTTCTAAGGCTCTCTGTTTTCCTGGTTTTAATGGAGTTTTTGCATGTTATTTCGAGTTTTTTTGCCCTCCAGGTGTAAAGGACAAAAGTGGTAAAAGAGGAGCAACAGAAAAGAGAAAGAGAGGAGAACCACAGAGCACAGGAGAACCACTCAGGCAGCCTGTGCTACCTCAGTAGGACGAGGAACAGGAAAAAATAAGCAGATTCATGACATGGCATGAAAATATTCAACTGCATTTCGAATGAACCTATGCACATGGTGACTTTTTATAAGATTGCTGGGGTTGGCTGGACAAGGGAGATAGCCAAAAATACGTGTTCTTGCAAATTAACCAGTGCAGCATAATAAATGTCAGTGCCTTATCAGTATACACTATTTGTGTTACACATCTCAAAAAGTGAGCTGGTGGGGCTGATTCTGAATGCAGAAAAGCTGCTGGAGTCAACAGAGTTTTGGTCCAGAAGAGGTGCAGGGTGCTGAGAAGGAGCCACAGCTGTTGTGATTAGTATTTTGCTGGAGATGATGAATTGCTGGAAGAGCAACCTGTTCTAAGTGAAAATGAAATATGGGGATATTTCAGTTGTCCTTTGCTCCCTGTAGCCATAAAGATCAAAATTTCTGAGCTGTTGGTGGAGACTCCCATTGTACTTTCTGTGGGTGCTCCCCTGAGGGCTACAGCACAGTTTCTGTAGTTGTTAAACATTTGCTGCACATCGTGTCTGCCACAAACAGCTGGTTTTGCAACACCAGTAAATCCATCTGCATACCTTACAGGAAGCCCTGTATGAGAATTAAAATCTGCATCTAATTTCAATAATTATAGAAACGGATATTAATAATTAAATAACCTGATGCTTAATTATCTGCTAAGCAATGAATTGCAACTAGTCCATTACCCTCAACACCAAGAAATGTAACTGAACAGATGGCTTAGCAGTAGTTTTTCCTTGTGCAGCTGACAGCACAACAGCTTTTTTTTCAGTGAAAGGAAATAAAACTTAATTTTTGGAAATTCAACTCCTCAGAGACACATAGTGTTTACATATTTTATAGAAGTCTCTCCTCCCTACACAGCTTGGGAAAATTAACTTTACTTTTCTAACACCTTTTCATAGTTCTTAGTTTTCCTGTTGGTGCTCGTTTTGTTTTGTTTTATTTCAAAATAAGAGACTTTATGTCAAAAGGAATGGCATGACAAATGTATTTCTTTTAAAATTAGAAAAGAAGTTCCTCTATTTGACCTTCTCCTCCTTTTTTATTTTCCTAAGTCTGCATTTTATCAATAAATGGTACTAATTTGATTCTCAAAATTTAGAATGTTGAATTTTTAGTAAGATGAGTGTCTTAAGTTATCTTGCTGTCTTATCTTTGGTCCTTTGGTGCAAATTCTGGCAGTGAAGATTCAAGGACAGACATGTAATGGATTAGCTGGAGTCAGACTGCTGTAAGGACAGAGTTATATCATTCTGACCAGTAAATGTTGAAAATCAGCAAAAAGAACAATTATTTACGAATCAAAGTGAGAAAGAGAAAGAGAAAGGAAAAGAAAAGAGAAAAGAGAAAAAAGAGACTAAAAGAGAAAAGAGAGGAAAAGAGAAGAAAAGAAAAAGAAAAAAGGAAAAGAAAAGAAAAGAAAAGAAAAGAAAAGAAAAGAAAAGAAAAGAAAAGAAAAGAAAAGAAAAGAAAAGAAAAGAAAAGAAAAGAAAAGAAAAGAAAAGAAAAGAAAAGAAAAGAAAAGAAAAGAAAAGAAAAGAAAAGAAAGAAAAGAAAAGAGGAAAAGAAAAGAAAAGGAAAAGAGAGAAAAGAAAATAAAAAAGAAAAGGAGAAAAGAAAAGAAAAAAGATACAAATACATTCCTGTTATCAAGTAAAACTGGTTGAAGTGAGCTTCATATTTATTCCAATAATCAATGCAAAATGGATAATTAACATTCTTCCTTCATCCACTAAGGACATTTTTATGAACCTTGATTCTTTTGGGCCCACAAAGTGGGATTCTTTCAGTTGTTCTGTGCAGGGCTGGGAGTTAGACTTTCCTCGTGGATCCCTCCCAACTCAGAGTATTCTATGATTTTATGATTCCATACTTTAACAATTTGAGTAAATGGTGTCATTAAAGTGGGAGGAAAAAAAAGCAAAAATGTGAAGGAAAATGTGCATTTTAACGTCAGTAAACAGACTTGAAGAGGCTCCAGCTCAGTATGAACTGACCAAGGTTTGGAATGTGCTGCTGAGTCTGACATGGGAACACCCAAATTCCTTCCTTTTGCACAGCATCCTGACAACCCCTCCTGACAACAGCCCCATAAAGGCCTTCGGCAGCCTTGGGCTCACTAGCCTGGTTAGGGCTAGGTTTGGGATCTTCTGTTTCCCCTTCTTTCCCATGAGATCGATCCCATGAGATCCTACTACAGAGAAGTTCTACCTCCTGAGAAGTCCTGGGCATACAGGGATGGAAAGCCAGGTTTTTCCAGGAGGGTGGAAAACATTAGAAACACATAAAATCTTATAAAATTACTAACCTTGTTTTCAAACAGAAGGCAAAATTTACAAATTTTCAGTGATAAAGTGTGAAAATTTACCCTGACACGAGCTACTGCCTGGAACATGAAGCATCAGGTGGCTGGCAAGTGAAGCAGTGGTACTCCACGAGCACTCTTCAGCATGAAAACACTGATGGAGAGCATTGAAGGAATTCAGAATTTATTGTTCCGAATCTGGAAGTCAATTAAGGTTTAATTTGCTGCCTTCAGCACAGACAATCCAACTTTACCACCATGTGAGCCAAGTGTCGTGTCATGTGGGACTTCCCCACTGGCTTCTTAAATTCACAGTTACTTAACTGCAAATGATGGGCCAAACTGCGAGTTTAGGACAGCAAAACAGGCTGTCGGCTTCACAGAAACTTCAATAATACTCTGTATGTTTTTGTCAGCTGCATTTTTGGCAGTACAGTAAAAAGCACCTTTGAGTCTTAAAATCCATGAACTTTTCTTTGTTTCTTTCTCCTAATCTGTTGCTGATCACTCTAACTGCAGAGGATTAAATCCAAAGCCCTTTTAAAAGAGAACTATTCCATCCCACATTGCCACTAAAGATTAGATTTACAGCAACACACAACAGCATTTTCAGAACCCTTGGCCTGGACAGGCTCTGGAACACAAACCACCACGGCCTTGGGCTGCTCCAGGACCAGCATCGCTCACATCTCTACAAACCAGTCCAAGTGGGCTGCAAGGGGCTGCCTCTGAGCCAGCCTTGGTGCTAACATTCACCTTCTGAAGGCTCCCATTTTGTTTCTGGCAGTTCTTGCCCATTGTGACAAGTCAGACATTTGCTCCCATTTTTAACTCCCGTCGTTTGGTCGGAAGCCATGGCAGGCTCAGTGCTGACTCACAGATCGTGTGATTCACCTTATTGTTCTGGCTTCTCTTCAGCAGTTACACACTGAGGCCAAATACACTGCTGAGAATTACAGTATTGAAACCACTCTGCTGAGCTTGTGCTGGAAAGGCAGTGCAGGATCAAGTGCAGCTGTTGGAGAGGAAGGGCAGTGGAACTCAATGGTAAAATGAGCTCCTAGGGTTTTCTCTATTTTATATTTTCCTGTGCATCGCTTGCTAAACTCTGTGAAATAGAAACTGAAACTTGCTGCTTTCCCTTGTGTTATGTCAGTCTCAGATTCTCTAAAACAGGTGGACAGCTCTACAAAAGGAAGTGCTGCTGTCAGATGTTGTTCCCAGGAGCAGAACTACTGACTTTCTCCTCCTCTAAGTAAAATTCCATTATATTTACAATAGTTGGGAAAAAAAAGGTTTCTGATTGGAAAAAGTTCACTTTCAAGATAGTATAAAAATAAACGGGAAATTCTCTTTGAGAGCAAAGTAATCTCATAAGTCCAGATCAAGAAGGGTGTTAAATTTATTATTGTGCTAATAATAGTCATTATTATTATTATTTAACAGTGTAAATGGTTGTTTGTTTTGGTGTTTTTTTTAAAGTGAGGTGAGACAGAAACAATACTCCTCTGCATTTGGTAGATACGAATAAAGACTCCCCATTACATTATACATTACTACATTTTGTATTTATATGTATAAATATAGTTATTACATGTTAGTATAGTGCATATATATTGTACATTACTGTAGTAAGATTGGCTTGAGTAGTGGTTTTCCCAATAAAAAAATGAGATAAATGTCTATCACAGGAAGCAACAAAATGCTTTACATTGAAGGCATGCTCACCTCTCACAGTTACAGAAAAAGGAGCTCTGCACATGAATGGCCTGCTCAACTGACCATCTTCAATTCTAGTTATCCCTTTCCCATCTCATCTGCATCTCACGCCTGCATGTCCTATTCAGTTTCCATTTAACTTGGAAATACAGAGAAGAAAATGCTGTTCCTATTTACTATTTCTTGTTTCCATTTCCCATTTTGTTATTTTCAATTGGAAATCCATTCTGAATCTTTACTGTGCAATGTTTGAACATTAAAGAGATGTAAATATTTGACAGAAGAGAAATTATTCTTTCTCTTGTCGTTGCTGTAAGTGCACTTACACTGCCTCTGTCGTGATATTTCTACCGAAGAGGTTAGAATAGGTTATCTAATTAGACTGTCTGGCCTCAAAAACTTATTAACAGATAAAACATAGGATTCTCTGCCTCAAAATATCTGGTAGCCTACAGTGCTATAACTATTCTTTTATTTCAGAATCTAAGGAAGCAAGAAGCTGTGAGTGTGGTTAGAAAACTTGAAAACACATCTTTCCCAAAGCACTTTTGTAAACGTGCCCCAAGGCAAAGGGAAGATACACACTATGCAGAGCACACTTTAGCTAAACATTTTACTGGCTTCTGACGGAGTGATTCAGTGCTTTGTGAAAACTGTGATCACAGCACTTCATTCACCCATTTTTCTTTCTCTACAAGCAGAAATTACAAAGCCAGACTGTCTCACAGGACATGGTCTTCTTCTTTTTTTCTGTTTTGGACTCAAAGGCAGAGTGTTTTTTTAATGTATATCAAGCAGCCAGTTCTAGAAACAAAGAAAAATCGGTCCTCAGATATTCAAATAATCAAGAACACAGTCTGGAGTATTTATGTATCTTGCAGAACACTTGACACAAGAATTAACACCACCAACAACCCCAGCTGCTGATCAGCTTCCCTGTGATTGCTGTACTCAAAAAACAGTTTCACTGCACTATCCCAATTGTATGAACATCACCAGGATCTGTGCCGAAACCCGTGCTGCCTTTCGTAACTCTCCATAATTGAAGTTACCTGTGAGATGTGGCATTGCTAAAAAGAGTTAACATTTTACCAGGGAAGAAGGAAAGGAAATAAGGAGTCAGGTTTTCAAGAGTAAATCCACATAAAACATGTCACACTATGCCACAGAAAGTATGGCAGAAGCCTGGTGTGACCAAAACCCTGCAATTTTCAGTGGAAAATCTTACTGTGAGTGCATTGAACTGAAACTGCCTTGTTCACTCAGTCTTAATTCATATGTTACTGCTTACTTCACACTCACAACACAATCCCAGGGGAATATATAAGGGACACTGCAAATTTTTAGGGCTGCATCATCACTGAGGTACATCAGCTTGCTGTTGAAGGCATGAATCCTAAGTAACATCAAGTTTGTGAGTAACTAGCAGAAAAATCAGACAGAAGCTTCTGTATTTGCAAAAAGAAAAGAAATCAAGAAAAACAGGAAAGATAAAAGCAGAAATCCTGCCAAACAGAATGCTTTTGCAGAAATAGGCTTTTCCTAAAATTACTTTAATGAAAGTTCAAGCCTTCTAAAGTTGCTGGCTTTCATTATGCAAAGCCACTGCTAACCACTTTATCAGCTAATTCCTTAGCCTGTAAAATGCACTTTCAGTGAAAAGCAGTGCATGACCCATTTGTCAGCCTGGAAAAATCCATCATGAGCTTGTAAAAGCTGTCCACTCCCTGGTGATTGATGGACTCAAGGATGTTGTTTACAGAAAAGCCAAGTAGATGTTCATGTTAGGGCAGAAGGGCCGAGTGATGCAGATACAAAGTTAAAGCATCTGACAAGGGATGTACTCCAGCTCCCCTTTGCTATCACTTCATTGTTATTCAGTGACTATTTTATGGCCCATGTCAGTATGTAAATTGTCCTGGTTTCATATTTTGCAATGCATAAACTGGAAAGGCATTAACTTAGAAAGTTTGAAAAAAGGAGATAGAGTTTAAAAATGAGACACTGTTAAAGTGATGCACTTGGTCCTGGCTTTCCTTGTAATGCCCAACTCGTTTGGTTATTAAAGAGTGAAAGATGCTGAATTGCAGTGGGTGTGCCATATTTAATATTTCAGAATTATGCATTTTGTGGGTGACACAGGTTACCTCTCAGAATTTTCATCTGTTTGTGCTTGCCTAAAAGAGGGGGATTTCTTGTCTGAATCATCTCTTTCTTCACCTGTCCCACTCAACTTGCTGTGTACACTCTCTGGATAAATGACATATAAACCCTAATTCTATAGCAGCTTTCCCCTACAGAGCAGCAGAAATCACAATATTACTTTTTAATACACTCTGTACTGCTACCACTTCTGGGAAAATTTTTTTTGACTTTTCTACAAAAGGATTGTAAGACCAGAGTTAAAAAAAATATATAAAATTAAGCAATGTATGCAATGAACAGGTGGCAGTAAGGGTTTTGGAAAATTTTACCAGTAGAACGTGAAGTCTTTGTGTAAATTAACTATTCCTCTGGGCAAAACACTTAAAAATGTTGCTTACCCATAAATATCAGAGAAAGAAGAGAACAAGAAAGTCAGAACAGAGCACAAGTACCTTTAATTAAACTGGCTGCCTGAGGAGTGTCAGAATTATGTTCATCCAGGTACAGGTCCCAGTGGCTGAAGGTGCTTCTGTGCTATGTGTATCCTCTTTGATATAAAGTACCTCAAAAGTTCTGCATTTCTGAATCAGAGAGGTTTCAGGTTAAATAGAGGAAGAGAAAGAAACACTGAGAGCTCACATGACTGCTCATGTGAGGGTGAAGTGTCCCCCCCCAGTAAGTTTTGCTCAGCTGGTGTGCCTTACCAGAGCAGGTCATCATGCCTAGGATTAGATAAGTATGGGAATAGAATGGAATGGAATGGAATGGAATGGAATGGAATAGAATAGAATAGAATAGAATAGAATAGAATAGAATAGAATAGAATAGAATAGAATAGAATAGAATAGGTGAAGGTCTTAAAATGCACAGACACTATATTTTAAATTGCATAATACAGTTTCACTCTCCCTTCCAAGTTCTCTTTGTGATGTAAAGCACATCAGGTTGGAAGGAAGAAACAGCTTTTACAGCTGTTTATCCTTTCATGACAAAGGAGAGCAAGTGTCATCTGGCTGCCTTCTCAGGAAGTAAAAACATAACTTTAAACACGTCTAAAAGTTCAGGAAATGCTGTAAAATATTGATTGAAACTTCCTGACTGTGTAGAAGCAACCTTGATCTGCCAGACCACATGGAAGGAATGCTTGCAGGATGCTGAACAAAGTGAACTGCAGAAAACTCAAATTAAACCTAGCCTAAAAGAGATTTATGTCACATGCATGAAACTAATAGTCCTCTCAACCCCTGCATAATATGTCTTTATGGTTTTGCCCCCATTTTTGTAGTGTTCTTGGCTTCACATCCCTTATTTTCTTAAGAAGCTATCTGCAAAGTATATTGCTTGTGAACGTTTTGAAGCTTGAACTTTTTGCTCTCTGGGAAGCAATTAGGAAGAATGTAGATATTGAAAATATTATCTCTTTGGTTTTCAGTGATGTCTTAGTCCAACAAAGACATAACATTTTCTTAACAACTTGACCTTGCTGACTCTAAATGTGGGGAATAATTTTATGCTGGTGCCATTCCACTAGATTTCTCAAATTCGAAATTATCTATAATGATTTACATTAGAGGAAAAGAAGACTGCCTTACATGGTGCTGGAGGAGGAGACTGAGGAGCTCCAAGGGACTTCTACTCATCCAGAGCCACGGAACAAGTGAAGCACAAGCACAAAAGTGAAGCGCATTGAATCCGTGTTACAACTCAGCAGGTTAACACTGCTGTTTCAGGAGGTTTCTCTCTCTCCAGTTGAGGACTCTCAGGCTGAGCTCCACTGAGGGGTTTAGATGATTACCTGGATGATTCTGCTCCACATCCAAGACAGAGTTACCAGGTGCCTAAAGCCATTAATTGATACTATTTTGATGCAGTGGGGTATCTATCAAAGTTTTGCAAATCAGGAAATTTTTATGATGTTTCTTAATATTCAGAGACAGCACATAGAAGATGTTGCAAACAAAACTGATGATGGCTTTTTCTAAGGAGTTTACTCAACCTTTAGCTTGAATACTCCTGGGTACTTATCCTAAGAGAGAACAAAAACCCTTGACCAACAAACAAGCAAAAAGGTGGCAGGATTGCCCCATTTTCTGTTCTGCCGGTAGTCACAGCAGGGTTGTGTCCCACACAGTGGGCTGCAAGGCAGCAGAGATAGAAAAGGATATGTCCCACGTGCCAGAGGAACATTCATGTCCAGTATTAGCAGTGATAAAGGCAGGGAACATGAGCAGGGCGTGAATGGCAGCGATGAGAGTGAACACGAGCATTTCTTCTCACTGTTGTTCCACCAAGTGAATCTAACCCAGGCTGGCTTCAGAAAATTAGGTGCATGTCAAGAACAACGTGTTTAGCAGCATCTGTACAAATATTCTTCCGGGGTGGTCACACTGCAGAAAAGCACACCAAATTCTACCTCTTGTTCAGTCATGTTGGCACCCTCTGCTTCATCAGAACAGCAGCAAAACTGTGCTTCTGTGCTAATGAAGTCTCCCTCTCTCTCTCTCTGTCTCTCTCTCTCAGTAAAACTTTGCCATGGTTTTTTTAAGAGTAGGAAAAGAAAACTGGTTCATGGCATGAGTATAGAGTGCCTACAGAAAGCCCTGGGTGTGCTTTAGAATGACCTGAAATGAGAGGCTGGAAATCATAAGGATTAAAAAATAAGGGGGAAAAAAATAAAAGAGATATAATGAGAAAAAAGAAAGGAAGTAGAAATTTGTAAGAAGCTTGCCAAGATTTATTGCTTCTTGGTGATATTTCAAGCTGGTGGTTACTCAAGAGGCTGAGGAAAATTCACTGTGCACATTCATATATTCCCTGGGCTCCCCCATAGCTTCCTAGAGCTGAGGGAATTCAGCCATGTGAGGGTAAAGAAGAATCACTTGCCCTCAGCAAGATCAACAGTCGGTACAGATAAGGCACATTAAGCAGACCCTGGTTTTCCCTGGCTGATGTCACGGCCCAGTCCTCAGTGCTAAGCACAAACTCAGTTTGGCTCCTCCATTCCTTTCCACTCTGATCTCAGCGTGGGGTGCTGGTGTCTAGTGCCCAAATAGGGCAGCTGAGAGGCTACAGAGCATCTTGATGTTGCATCAGTCTTGTCACTACCTGAAAAGAAAGCAGTCTCTGGGCAGAGCTTTTTCTCAGTTTCTGTTCCATTCACATTAACGTGACAGAGCAGGGACACCCATGAGTGCCCAAGTGTTTTTGACAAAGATGTTGTAGCTGTGGAGATGGAAATGAGTAACAAACTGGCAGGAACTCCTTGAGTCAGGAAAGAAAATCCTATAATCCCAGTCATAAATTGCATCAAGTTCTGTCCAACACCAAGTTTTCTGTTCTCACCTCTATTAGGAGAGCTATTCTATAACCTCCTCCCTCTGACAATTAGAAATCATCTTCTAAATTGCATCCTAAGCTTTTAATAGCCATTGATACCCATTTGTAGCCAGTTGATGCCCATTTGTTCTTGTGCCAATGCTGTTATCCAGTTGAATCACTCTCCTGCCCCACCTCCACCCCCCCCCCCCCCCTTGTTGGAACAAGTGACTAATTAATGCGTTGAGAGAAAAGGCTGAGAATGTGCCAAATCTCCTCATGCTGAACTTAAGATTTCCCTGTTTTCATTTTCTCATCAGACTCAGTATGTCCCGGAACCAACCATTTAGTTGCGTGCTGATGTTCTACCCTTTATCATCAATAATGCTCCCTTTGGACTTCTTCTGTCTATCTAGAGTTGTGGTGAGGTTTGCAGGGGAGTTGGAAGGTGTGTGAGCTTTGGCAACTTCAAAAATGCACGAGGACTAAGGACCAGAGAAGGAACAGCATTTTTCTTTTGAGGTGTTCTTTTCCCACCTCTGTGAAACTTCTCGGTGATGTTTGTGCTCATCCAGAGTCTTCAGGACTTTCAACATCTCCCTTCCTTGGCCTTTCCCTAATTGAAAGCTTGCTGGCTCTTGGAAGGGTAGTGGGGGTGGGATAGACATAATTATCTCACCTCATTAGCTGCGGTATTTTATGCAAGGGACAGGCAGGCTGTCATTTACAGGACAGCTGACAGCTCTCCATCTGTACCGAGTCTGAGTCAGATGAAATCCGTGCTGATACAGAAGTCAGAGTACGAGAGAAAGAAAACAGCACGTGAGCTGACGTTTAGAGAAAATAGTGACCAAGTGTGCAAATCTGCGTCATTTCTCCTGTGTTCAGGCCCAAATAAGTTATTATTCCTGACATGGGCATCCTTTCAGGGTGTACAACAAGTGAATGCATTGTGCCAGTTTCCATGGGTGCTGGATGGGAGCGTCTGCCTCTTTCCTCTGGCACATTTCAAAGGAAGCCAAGGAGCCTGAGCCATGACTGGGGGTGCCATTGGAGAGCTTTTTCTTCACTACAACACATTTTGGGGAATAAGGCTTGACACTCCCCGTGCTAATGCTCAAAGCAGAAGTCACAGTCTACTTCCATCCCTTAGCCCATTAGCCCTTGGTACCTGTAGCACCTCTTACACCATGCCAAGTGCTGGTGTGGTCAGGTGGGCAGTGGGGTATTTTGATTTTCTTTTTTTTTTTTTTCTTATTTGAGTATATTTCTAGATTGATTTGTTACCTGAACTAGCTGAACATACCCACAGGAGCACTGGGCATCAGCTCAAGGAAAGCAGCATGAAGCTGGAAGAGGGCTGGAAGGAGATGCATTTGGGCAGCGCCTCAGTTTAAAGCTAAATAATGTGAAACTTTGCACCTGCATTCTGCATTCAGTTTAGACGTGGCTCTGCCTTGCTTTGTGCTTAATTTCTTCAGTTACAGAACAAGTGACAAGTACCTTCCCTCTCCAAAGTAATGTGGTGAGAATCAGGGAGCATGACCTGCTGGGAAAGGATGAGGATGGAGGTTGAATATCCTTGTGAAGAAGAGGAGAACACTGAGCTCTTATGTTTGTGTGAAGTAAGAACTGCTTTAGCCCAGTACAAGGAATTCAGAGAGGCAGACTGGGGAGGAGGAAGGGGAAAGCTTCCAGAACCATGCATGAAGCCTTTGCCCCTTTCAGGGGTGTTTGCAGCAGGACACAGACACACCTGGAGCAGGTGTTGCTGCACTGTGCTTACGCAAGAGCTTCTGTGATTTTTCTTCAGAAGCAGTTGTTTAACCCGAGAATGCACAGGGTTATGGTGACTCTTGTTCCCAGAACACTGAATTAAAGCTACAGGTGCAAAAACAAACCACTAAGTTTTCTTCTGGCATGAGTTATTTCAAAACAGTTGCTTTGACTTTTGTACGATTGTCAGTGACTCACATGGAAAAGTTTCCTGTGTACTCTGCATGGAAAGTGATAGTTCTTATGAATCATTCAAATCACAAAAAAATAGGAAGATGTGAAGGGCCATAAAGACAGAAAATGCTTTGACATGTTTAAAAAAAAAAGGGGAAAACATGGAAAAGCCCCCTAAAGTGAAAACAGACTTGTCATGTGATTAACTCAATCTGGGATTTAGCATGTACAAAATGAAAAGGCAGCATATTCAGGTCCATTACAATATAATCAAAAAGAGAGTGGTGCTGGCACCCATCAAGGGCTCTGACTTAAATCAGTAGTGATTTAAGTTCATTTAGCAACAACCTCTGCACAGTGACTTGCCCTTCTTTCCACACTCCACATGCACCCCTCTGACATACTTTAAAAAGTTGTCACTACCCTGGAAGAAACACAAATTTCCACACACACAGCAGTAGTACACAGATCCTCTTTGGGATCAGGCAAACACAAATCATGTAAACTGAAACCACCCTCGGATGCATCCCCAGGACCCATTCCACAGCAAGGTCACCCACCTCTTACACAGCCCATCCCTCTGCAGGAAGTGTTTCATCAAGCAAGCAAACACCACCAGAATCATTTTAGTGCTGAGGAAACAGAATTCCAGAGAGGTCCCTTCACAAGCTAATGGGGGTGATCCTTTAGAGCACAGGTCCCAGTCTGGTGCTTTAACCTCAAGACCTCAGTGCTTCGTCATTGCCAAGGCACAACTGAGCTGCTGCTGCTGCTGCACAGCTCTCAGCCCCTCTATTATTGTGCTGAAAGCACCTAAAGAGCTTTCTCCTTCCCAGAGATCAGACTGTTAATGAAATAGAACAGTGCAAACCCACCTCACATAAATGACAGGAGTTGTGTGCCTCTTTCTGTTGACAGATGAATAAAATAGATGGGGTGTGTTGCCCTAAGCCCAAGCACATAGAGTAACAGGGGGAGAGGGAGAAAAAAGGGTGCAAAAGAATCAAGAGCATGGTGGGGAAAACTGGAGAGTTTGAAATAACACATATTGACAAAGGACCTGGAAAAAAACTGAAAATGTTGGAGTTCCATTCACTCCTGCAGAAGCTTGAGCAGTTTTGCCGTGGGTGACATCAACACTGGGCAGGACAGTTCATACCACCAGGAAGACGTTCTTCACCACTTTGCAAGTGTCCACCATCCCCTTGCAGCCTGCTTTGCCTCTTCAGAGCAGGTTGCAGTCTCTCAATCACCTTTTTGTCCTTTTTATATTAATGATCTTGAGCGCAGACCGCATTGAACAGCACCCAGCTTCTGGTTTTTGAGCTTGTTTGCTTCTTTTCATCAGCACTGCCCACAATTTGTTACATTTTCAAAGGCATTTTGAGTTCTTAACTGAGAAGGCCGAGTGCAAAAGAAAAAAAGGGTTAAAAACAGCACAGGAAAACATCTGAGGTCTTTCTTTTCCATAAATCAGAAGAGAAGAAAACGAGCCAGAGGAAAGCCCAAATTAAGTACAGGTTTATATACTGTGAGATTGCCTTTCATGAAGCAAGTTTTAAAGGGTATTAATTCAATATGAGCATTTCCCAAGATCTGTAAAAAATAATGGTGAAGTAGGAAAATGTCATGAGGAGATAGGAGCCCAGATTTATCCACTGAGTCAAACACTGGAAAAGGCTGCCCAGGGCAGGGGTGTGGTCGCAATGCCTGGAGGGATTTAAAATACATGGAGATGTGGCACTTAGAGGCAGGGTCTTGTGGTGGGCTTGACAGTGCTTGGATAAAAATTTGGCTGATCCCTCAATTTTTTTTTTCCAACCTAAACGATTCTGTGATGCTCTGATTCAAAACAAAGATGGGAAAGCCTTGTCCAGCACAATTTTCAGAGTGCTTGACTGTTCACAACAATATATATTAGTAATCACTCAAGACTTTTCATAGAACATTTGTAGACAATCTACAAATCTGTCAGTGTTTTCCTGCATTTCCCTGCAAAAGGGTAAAAAGGAAATAAGTCTTTGTTTTGAAACAGCATTGTCAGCTGGCAATTTACACTCCTTTAAAGAAAGGTAAGATTGTATATGAGTTAAAAACAAGACTGTTACAAGAGGTTTGACTCACATGCAGTCAGTCCAAAATTGTGTCCCTTTATCCCCTTTTAAAGCAACCAGTAGAAAATAAAAATTCCTTTTATTTCCTGTTGATGCTTTCTGGTTTAGAAATGGTTTGTATGTGTTTGTTTCCAATTATCCATTCATACGTTTCCTAACACAAGATGATGTGGTCCAGCCGTGAAGCTGCATTAACGCAACCTGGCTGAGAAAAAAAAAATCAAAGAATGTGCCACCTTCCTTGTTCTCTGTACCTAATTTAGTTCTCCTTAGGAAGGAGGAGAAAAATAATGGTGGGGGAAAAGGGGGAAGGCTCAAGAGAGCAGGACAGTCAAGTCTCAAGTACAAGTGACTGTAAGAGAATTGAAGCCCAGAGTGTCTCGAAAACTTCCAGGTTTGTGCCAAGGAAAATGAAGTTCTTGGTACTCTGACCACTCCCCTGGGGAAAAGTTACTGTCATCTCTTCTTTTACTAAAGGGTTAGGGTCTCTCCCTTTCTCTTTTTTTTCTCCTAAATTTGGGGATTTAAGGCAGTATTTGGAACCTTTGAAGTCATTGTTTCAAATTCAGTCTGTTAAATTCAGAAATTGAATGGCAGTGGGAGGAGGACAAATACAAACTGTGTATTTTGCATTTCATCAGAGAACCAGGCTAACAAGAGGATTGTCAAAGAGGAAGGGTTAAAATCCTGGAATATTCCCCCCTTACCCCAAGCCCTCTTTTTTCTTTTCATTGAAGTCTAGCCAGCAATTCCAAACTAAAAGTTTGCCACTGAAAGCACCAGGCTGCCTGTCATGGTTTCTTTTTTATTCTGTAAATAGGCTGATGTTACAGGTCCTGCTTTCCCACACAACAAGAAGTAAGGAACTGCAAAAAAAATCATCCCTGAAGAAGGACAGGGCCACGCAGAGGTCCAGGGAATGCTCAGCAGGCTTAGCAGGGACCATCAGGCTCATCACTAGGAGACCTGGTAAGGTTAAATCAGTGTAGCTCTAAGTAAGTTCCTTTGTTTAGGCTGCACTAATTGCATCCAATTTAACTTTCCATTTCAGACAATTTTAATTTTTAAATTAGGCTGGCATTGCTGTGCTCATCCAATTGCATTCATTTACGTAACGATCCTTGCGTGCATATTTTGACAGGGAGAAAAGTTAATTTAGGAAAACCCATTAGAAACTGGTTTTGCCAATTCACTTTATCTCTCAGGTTGCAAATTTTTGAGATTCTCAGCTGCCTCTGGTTTTCCAGGGACAGTCAAATTACATCTCCCTCAACAGCAGTTAAGGCAGGTTAAATAAAATCTATGTAACTCTGCCTGGGGCTGCTCTTGGAGAAGGATCAAACCACGAAGGTTTCAAATCAGTGTCTGGTATCTCTGTGTGCATGAAAACAAAGGCACCAGGGCAGAGAGGAATGGGTTAGGGCTGAGGTTGAAGTTTGAATTTTAAGGTTTACACATCCTCGGGGACGCTGGTCCTCCTTCTGAGGTGCGTGTCTGAGGGACAGTCCCATCAAAAGAAATGTTTTTCAGGTTACTGAAAATGCCACAGCCTTTACTGGCTGCCCCAGGAAGGGGCTTTAATACCCCTTTAACTACCTGCCCTTAAACCTTAGCTGTAGGCAGTGTGTTTCTGCTCCTGCCCCAGATCTCCAGAACCTCAGAGAGAAGCTTTCTGCCTCACGGTGACCTGTGGTACTATTTCAGTGTTTCTGTAGCGAGTAGGACAGAGGCATCTGTGTCGTTTTCTAACTCTGTGGCAAAACACAGTGCTTTAATTGGCTCTCCTTTGTTCCAAACCAAGCTTTTTAAAATGTTTTAGTCATTAGGAGGTTTAGAGGTTTCAACACCAATTGCTCATGTGCCTGCAGACCCAGGCAGAGGTAAAAAATACCCAAATGAACCCCCTTGCCTGGCTGTAAGAGCCGTTTGGCAGCAAAAGCCAAGCGGTTTATCGGAACATTAGGGTATGCAAATGAGCAACTAGGTCCACCTAATTTCACTAGGCAGGCAGCTGCAACCAGCACAGACTCAGTGTCAGGATATTGATGGGAAAACCACATTATTTTGGTTATTTAAAGCCAGCATTATGCACCATAATTGCAAAACACTTCTACTGCACCTTTTATTCTGTTTTTCTGCTGGTGGAGGGAAAACAGTGCAATGATTTTAATAAATGGTTGGGCTAGATGTACCATCAGCAATTTGGTTATCAAATAATTCTAAATACCTCTCAGCTCATGAGAGCTGTTGGTGGCACACTGATGGCATTTGTTCTGCAAGAAGGTATAAAGGGTTCTTTCTGAATTTTTTCTGTAGCTTGGGGGTTTTAAAGAAAAAAGCATTGCCATGGAAGCAGGTAAACAAAACTGCAGTGTTCTGGACCTCCATCTAGCCACAGTGTATACACCTGCACTGAAGGCAGGGGAATGCCCTGGGTTTGGGGCAAACTTGCAGCCAAATCTTAAAAAAGATGTGCAATGAGGTTTGTTTTGCCTACTGACCGTTCTACTAATCAGAAAATAAAGACAAGAAATGAGATGCTTACCCACCTGTCAGTCACTAACAGAGCTCATGTATGGGCTTTTAGTAATATTGTTACTTAGTTCTTTTTCTTTCCTTTGGGTGCTTCAGGTCCCAGTAACCAAGGAAGGTCCTCCAAGAGTGAAGGGACATCTCAGTTGTGGAGAAACCTCTTTAACCAGGGGAGGGCAATCCCAGGGAGTTGTGTCCCCCCTTCCTGGATGGCCCATGCTCAGGATTCCCCAGGCCAGGTGGTCCTGCCCCACCCTGCAGCTCCCCTGGCCCCATGCCTGTGGATGGCAGGAGGGCTTTGCTCAGGAATGGAGAGAGGGAGTGAAGCTGGACCCTTCCGGGGAGTGCTGCCCTGAGGAGCTGCTTGGCAAGAGACACAGAAAATGAGAACTGTATTTAAAGAAAGACTTGGTTTTCTGGGCAGAGAAATGAGCTGTGGCTGCAGCAGGAAAGCCAAGTGGCATTTACACAGCATGAACTGTCTGTAGGCTTGGGCACTTTGCAGTCTTAAAAAATTAGAAATTAGAACAAAACCCCTTCAACTTCTACATCCACCAACTCATGGACATATTGGTTAATACCCCAATTCCAAACCAAAGCTTTTACTGTCATCAGTGAAGGCTTGGATCTAACGCCACATTTTAAAACAAATATTAATGTACTGCAGTGGATCATCAGCATTTAGTTCAGGAACTCACAAAGGTGCAGACAAATGACTGCAGATAAGAGCAATTCAATCATTGTTTTGAGAAATTCCAAAGTAATTGAATTGACAATGGTCCCTAGAGGTGCATCTGTTTCTTCCCAGTGTATATATACATATAAAACTAAAATGATTTTGCCATTATTTCCAATGAGATTTTTCAGCACGACCTAAGGGACTTGCCAGTGTCTTATTAATAGTTTCTAGGAAATTAGTACCTAAGAAAGACCACTGGGAGCTATTACCCAAAAAACATTGGTAAGAAATACAGTGCCATTAAAAAATAAAGCAAAATTGCTAATTTCACTAGAGAAGCATTTTCATTGGTCAGATTGAACTGAAACATTTTGTTGCGAGGTTTTGTTTGGGGCTTTTACTTCTGCTTGTGCCTGAGATTTTTCCTTTCAATACTTTCTATAGTGCCTCTCCCTTTTAAAACAAGCACCTTGAACACATGTGGGGCTGTCTGTACATTGGTCCCCTCCTTATTCCAGTGGCAGTGACTTTGTCCAGCTTTGTCTCCACTTCTGCTGCACATCAAGCACCTCCTGACACGGGTATGTAGTGTACCATGGGAGTCACTTGCTGGCCCTGTGTCAGGGAAGAAGTGAGTTATTCAGGGAGCTCAGCCCACAAGAAAGAATGAAGACTTAAAGCACGTGAACTTTACTTCCTGTGTTCCCCACATTTTAGAGGCGTGATTTAAGATGTATGTGCTGCGAAACAAAAGAGTGCAGATCTCTGAACTGATGGTGGGATTGTGCTTTTTGTTTAATAGTTGGCTTTTCATCTGAAGATTTGGCTCTTAACACTGAGGCTACCAACGTGCTGGAATTTCTGTCCCATGGAAAACATCTGCTCTTATGCTGAGGCCCTGCACCAATGCACCCTGTGTCGTACACCTTCCCCTGCCCCCTTACTTTAGTTTTGCTCAGCACATGTCAAAGTTTCCTTCTTCTCCTAAAGTCTGGGGCATGTCCTCTGCTGCTCCCAAATCCTCACTCTCCTTGGATGCTGACCATGGTCACTGTAGCCAGTGGCTGTCACCTCCCCAGCAGCCCCTCCTTGCTGCTCACCAGTGAGGTCCAGCTCTGCCTGTCCCTGCTTGGTTCAGGAACTGAACCCACTCCATCCCTGGCACACTTCAAAAATCCCCTGATGGCTCCTGCCCTGCTTCATTTCCCTCCCAGCCAATGCCAGAGAGGTTAAAGTCCCACAGGAGAAATGGGGACAGAGGCCAGAGGCTGGTGGTCAGTAGCAGCCCCCACAGTGTCATCTGTTCCCTGACCTCTTTTCCAGCTCTGCCTCAGCCCTGTACCACTAAAACACTTGGAGAAGTGGCTGTCAGGAAGCAGCACATCTGTGCTGTAGAGAAAAAAAAAGTCATTATTCTGCTCAGATGCTCTTTGGGCTTTTGTGCAGGCTGATGCTGTTTCCAAAGAGCCTGCAGAGTGCTGCCACCTTCATAGCTCAACACAGACCAAAACCCTCACAGGAGAACATCCCAGGTTGGATGCAGTACACATCCCTGCCTCCCCTGATCCATCATAAGCCACATAATACATAGGAGGCAAAAATTTAATTCTGATCTGACAAAAGGATTCTGAATCTTCCCAGAGCCACACTCCACTGAGTTCATCAATTCCAACAGGATTATGAAATATTTTGGGACTGTCCCTGGCATAAGGTGGGGTGCCTGTGCCATTTCTGATGACAAGGAACAAGGGCAACTATCATTCCTTTTGAAATAGTGTGTTGGTTCGAAAAACAGGTGTCTGCCAAGGAAGCCAGGAGCCTCCATTGAAATGAAAAATGCAACCCCCTTCCCTTCGAATTATGGTAATTTTGAAATCAAGGGGCTTTCAGGCAAAGATACGAGGAACAGGAATAACAGTTCTTTACTATTGTATATCTGTGTGTGTATAACCAGTCAAACAAACAGCAATAACTGCGGCAGTAACAGCAGACAGAAGCACAAACCCAGTGCCAGCCCTCTCGGCTGCCGGGCCCTTTCCCCTCGGGTGCAGTTCCGCTCGCAGCCGGCAGGGGCGCTGGCGGCTCCCGGTGAGCGGGGCGGGTGCGATGGTTCCCCCGCGGCTGCAGGGGGCGCTCCGGAGCGAGCTCGGGGAGCACGCGGCAATGGCGCCCTGGGGTCCCGGGAAGGGATGGGACAAAGGCTTCACAAACCCCTGGGCAGCCGATCCCGGTGTCCGGCCGGACCCTTGGGAACAGCAGGCTGGAACAGCAGGGACGAGCACAAATCCCGGGTGGCAGACGAGATGGATCGAGCTCCGGAGCTGCGGTGAGAACCCCCTGGAGGTCCGGGCAGGCAGGGCGTGCGGGGCTACAGAGCAGCGAAGGCTCCAAGCAACGTCGGGGGCAGGGCGGCCGCAGCCCAGCTCCCAGCGGGGCAGGGAAGGCGGGCTTGGGATCCCGGGGTATCTCCCTGAGGCACCCGAGCAGATGGTGAAAAGATCCCTCTTTTAGTGAGGTGGGGTGTTAGGGTCCCGGTGCAACTGAGCAGGCTCCACTCATGGTAGAAGGAAGGCAGCTGAAAAAGCAGAAGCCTGCAGTGCTGGTGAATTCCCTCCACAACGATGGCAGCCTCTCTCCCCTAGAACCCTGAGAACAGCAGCCAGCCCGGGGTACTGTACCCAACCCCCAGGTGAAAGAGAGCAGCCAGTTGCACCCCTCCCCCTCTGGCCAGGTCTTTTGTTTTTCTTAAGCATCCAGTAATTTGTCCCCCTGGCAACATGTATGGGAGAAATTCTTTAAGAGAAAAAGAAAACAGGAGAACTCCTAAAAATCCCAACAAATAGTTATCTCAAAGCCCTTTGAAATACTGTTCATAATTACTGAAACACAGTTAAAAATAGAGAAAAAATACCATAATTAGTTTAATGCCAGTGTTTCCCACCAATTATTTGACAAAAGAAAAGTTAATGAACTGACTGAAATACCACAAATTGTTATTATCAGGCACTATTGCTAGTAATTCTCATTTCTATAATTCAAATTATCATTTAAAAAATCATCTTTAAGTGTTCCAAGTTTATTGCATAGATGATGAAGTTCAAGCCTTCATTCTCCTGAAGGGCGAATGCCAGGGCTTTTCCCTGTAAGCAAGGCTGTGATATGTTTTCTTGGGTGTCCAGCTGACCTAATGAAAGTGTATTGAACTGTTTGTTTTTGGAAGCATAAAGCAGGAACAAATAACACAATGTAAAGCTACGAGTGCTCCTCTGCTGCCACTGCCCTTCCCCATTCAGGCTCTTCTCTGGGCTCAGGTATAACTTTCTTTTTAGCAAAATCCCATATATTTTCATGAATTCCCTGGAATTTCATAGTGGCTTTGTCTCCAGTATGTAACTCTGCCTCACACCTTTCCTTCAGCAGCTGGCATGCATTGCTCCTTGACCCCATGAACCTTCTGTTCCTGTGCCTAAGGATGACAGTCCCTCTTCTCCGTGGAGGGCCCTGTTTGGGTGGACAGTGAAGTGATGACCCATAAAAACTTCTGTCCTGTACCAAACAGCGACAGCCACTGAGTTCTGAAGTTCTTTATGTCAGAAGGGACCTTTGGAGGTGGCTGCTGAAGCTGCCATGTCACAGCCAGGCCAACAGGAGCAGGCAGTTGCCCAAGATGGGGGTCCCACAGCCTTTCCAAGCAACCTTCCCGACTGTGGGGAGCAGATGTGGCTCCTGTTCCCGGCTGCCATGTCCCTCCTGCCACGCTCTGTCTGTAGGACGTGTTGGGAAAAAGTCCCTCATCCTTCTCCTCACCCAAGTAACAGCCACTGCCTTCCCCATGTGCCCATCTCTGACTCCCCACCAGACACTGTCCCCTCCTCAGGGCACTGGGCATGGTCCAGGCTCGAGGCACCCAACACTCCCTGCACTGGGGGAGCCCCAAGCCAGACCTTGGACTGTCAGACCTGTTGGAGATGTGCCGGGAGCAGGCAGGGACCCCTCCAGGAGGCAGGTACTCCAGAAGTGCGTGCCTCTGGCTGTATTCCTGGTCCCACAGCCCAGCTGACAGGCACTTGGCCACCCTTGCTGCAAGGCCACAGCCACCCCCTCGCACGCACCCTGGTCCAGAGCCTCTCCAGCACATCTGCCTTCCCAGCCTGGCTGCCCACAGCCGGGGCCCGTGCTGCCCAGGGCATGCTACAGCACTGCCCACGCTGGGTTTCTGCCCATCTCCATCTCCAGCCTGTCAAAGCCCCTGAGGGGATGATAGGTGCTGTGGGAACACCCACCTGCTGCTGGAGTGCCTCTGCTCCCATCAGCACTGGGTTTCAGTGATGCTGCTCCAGCACAGACCAGTGAAAGCCTCCCAGAGAGCTTTATGCCCATGTCACATTCACAGCACCTCCCCGGTGGCTGCCACCCTGTGACTGTCACCCACCCTGCAGGATTTTGTAGCTCCTGAGTGACTTGCAATATTTTCTCACCCAGATTTGCCACCAGTTCCCCTCTTACAAAGCCTTTGAGACTGGGAGCAGCACACCAAGTGCCAAATCTTGCTCCTGCCATTCCCAGATATCCTCACCGCAACTCCACCTCTCAGACATGCTCAAGGAGGTAATCCCAAATTCTTCCATCAATGTGCACTGAGAGGTTACCACAAAGGAGAGAAAATCCCACCTGGTAAAAATGCCAATTCCTTTCTTTCAGCACAGCACCAGAACTTCTGGGTTATTTAGAGACTTTCACCAAGTGGAAAAAGTCAGCCCTCGATTTCTCTTGGCTTCAATGTCCATCCATGTGCATTCCAGAGGGAGAATTACTGTTTAGTTAAAAACAGCAAAACCACATAGTTTTGGTCCCTACAATGGCATTTAGGGCTGTTTTCCTCTTTTTGTTTTTCTACAGTATATACCACTGCAAGTAACAACGTGCAAACATTCAAAAGCATCAAGGCTGGCAGTGCTACCTCGCCACCTTTTGTAATACAGTTGACAAGATAAAGGTTGTGTCAGTCATAATTTTCTCTAGTCATAGACACTAAGCCATAGTTTTATAAGTTTTAAATATATCCTGGACCACGCAGTTTGATAGACTGACATCCAAGAACACTGTTGCCTTCGAAAAATAACCAACATTTCTGACAAACTTTACTCCTCTTCCAATGTTCCATATACTAGTCACAAAGCTGTTTGTTTATAAGGATCTGATTCCCTGAAAACCATCCACGTCAAAAAACAAACAGCTGTGGAGATCAGTGAAAAATGTGTTTTGATAGGAGCTGTTTGTTATAAAACCCAGGGTATTGTAATAAGCATACCTTGGAAATACATAAAAAGTGGAGAAAAACTCGAGTTCCCCCTCTGTGAAGCAGCAATTACTGCAGAGTAATGTTCTGCAGCCCCAGGTACAATGTTGCTATGTTGGGAATCTGAAATATAAATTTCTGTCCGCATTTCTGTGATGTTTGCTATACAGGCACAGTAAACAGGATGAATGGTCTGGCACACGAGTTCCTCTCCGCAGTTTAATAGCCTGAGGTATATCAGCTGTCTAACTGTGTAATCCAATTTCATAAAACACCCAAGAATTATGAAAGATCCAGCCTGTAGTTGTGGAAACCGGTGTGAAACAATTTAGGTAGCTGAGGCTGCTCTGGCTGTATTAAGTATAGTTATATGCACTATTGCAATACCTTTTTCTTTTCCCATGTCTACCAGCAATAATCACAAAATATTTCCATTTACAGTACCCTGGATCAAATACATTTCATGCTTACTTGGTTTTGATTTGCTCAGGAACTCTCTGTAGGTTTTATTTAGAATCTGCTTTAGTCAAAGTGAGTTTTCCTCTCAAGTTAACAAATTTTGGATCATACCTCAGCCCCTGAATTTTGGGAACATTGTCTGAATAATTCTGAAGAGAAATTTACATGCTCACGTAGAACTTATTTTAGACAGAAACAGGTTAATCGTTAGCAGAAAAAAAGCATAGGGAACTCAGAAAACAAGTTGATGAGAATGTTTCAGAAAAGGATTTGTGCTGTGCATTTTGTTTAGCCAAACCACAGCCCAGGTTGTCTCATGTAACAGACTTGCCAGCCACAAATGAATGAACAAACAAAGAGACAAACAAACAAACAAAACAATGTAGGAAGTACCAAAAAACCCCCCATAAACTTCTAACCATCTTTGCATTACATTTCAATTTCTTCAATCCAATGGCATTTATCAAGGTAGAGCAGTGGCTGGCACATTAGCAGGGCATTTGGTAACAGATACTTTATTTTGGATTTGACCTGGTACAGAACAGGCAATAGAAACCATGGGCCACTAAATCTACTTGAGGGAAGGTCAAAAGAGAGAAATTAATGCACACATTCATTACTTTGTGAGAGACAAGAGTATTTTGGATAGACACAAAGAAATATTTTGGGGCAAATAACTGATTGCTCAGGGCAATCTCCCACAAATCTGACACCAGGTTCCTGACAAAGTCCTCTGTGACTCTTGGCACTGCATTGCCCTCCATCATCCCACAGGAGAGAGTACACAAACATGAAAACAGTCAGTATTTTCCAGTAACAGGCCATGAAGGAGGCATCATATGCTTGAGAACAAAGGCCCTTGAGTCCAAGTCCAGGAATGAGTCCAGAGAACAAATTATTCCTTGTTTTTAAGTCTCCATACCAAGTTGAATCAAAGTCTACAGCCACTGGAGACACAACTTGGTACCAGAACAAAAGGACAGAAATTCAAGGGATTAAATTCTTTGTGAATCCCCACAGGTTTTGAGGAGCAAAGATTTCTCTCCTAGGATATCTGCCTTAGCAGCTACCAACACCCTTTCCTCCTTAAAACAGTCACATTTGGGCGGCCAGGCAGAGTGGGGTATGTCTAGAAGGACTTGTTGATATGGAACTATTCAGTGTTAATTCTTAAACCCAATCCAAGTGAAAAACAAGCCTTTCCCCTCATTGCATCATTGGAGGAGGGTGTCATGATTTGACACTGGCCAAATGCCAGGCACCCATGAAAGCCATTCGCTCACTCTTTTACTCCCAGCTGAGCAGAGGAGAAGGAAAAAAAATATTAACGAAGGGTTCATAAGCTGAGATGAAGACTGGGAGAAAACACTGAAGGCAAAGCAAGTTCAAATTTAAAGGTATAAAGTGAATGTGTTGTTAACAGAGTCAGAAGAGGATAAGAAGTAAAATAAGCCTTTAAAACACCTTTTTTATCTCCCACCCCCTCCCTCTTTCCCACTGAGTGCAGGGAGACAGGGCATGGGGGTTTTGGTCAGTTCATCACTCAAGATCTTTTCCTGTTCGCTCACAGAGAGGAGTGTTTCCTCTGCTATGCCATGGGGTCCCTCCCACGGGAGACAGATCTCTGTGAACTTCTCCAGCATGGCTCTAATCTCACGAGCAGCAGTCCTGCCAAACCTGCTGCAACAAGAGTCCTTCCCACAGGCAGTCTTTCCAAATCTGCTGTGATGTGGGTCGCTCATCCACGGGGTACAGTCCTCTAAGGACAGGCTGCTCTAGTTTGGAAGCAAGGGCCCTCTCTCTAAATCTCTGGAGGCAGGGGCCCTCTCTCTCTATTCAGGTCTCCCACTGGATCACAGCTTTTTCTGGCATCCACCTGCTGCTTCGTGAGCTCTTCTCTCACAGACTGTGGGTGGATTTCTGCATCCCCCGTAGACCCATGGGCTGACAGGGGATAGCCTGCTTGTTATGATTAGAGTTAGGAAAAGTTGGCTTCCACGAAGTTGTGGGTTAATTGTTGAAATAAAGTTGGTAATTAGTGGGTAAAGAAAGTTGTTCATTAGCTCGTTGAGTGTTTCTGCAGTTGAGCAGTTGTGCATTGATCAGGTTTGGTTGTTATAGCTTATCAAGGTTGAAAGTATTAGTTAAAGTGTTCATTGTGTTTGTTGTTAATAAAACCATTACAGGGACTGGGGTACAAAATGGAGAACAGGGGAATGTTCCAGAACCTCTGTGAGGTAATCACAAAAGGGAGGGCTTCAGACTGTATCTGCATAAGGGAGGAAATGAAGGACTATTACTGGATGTTCCCTGAACCATTCAGAAGACCCCAGACAACAGCCAGATGACAACGAGCCAGTGAAAGGACACCAGACATCAGCGAGCCAATCTCGACGCTCCGGTTGGGTGGGGAAAGGGGCGGCCGGGAGGCAGGGACTGGGGGTATAAAATGTGTCACCCGAGGCTGGGAGGGGAGCCTCTGATCTGAGCTGTCACAGGTCAGGCTCTCAGCGCTGTGCCCTTTGTCTTGTGTGAGGCAAATAGCCTCAAGTGGTCTCTGGTTGTCTTTTAAATGGGTTTTTTGTTAATAAATTTGTTTTGAAGCTCAATCTTGAGCCCGTCTTTAACAGAGATTTAGGTTGGATATTAGGAAACTTCTTTTTTTCAAAGGGTTGTAAAGCATTGGAACAGACTGTTCACGGAAATAGTAAAGTCAGTAGTTCTGGAAAGTGTTAAAAAAATGTGCAGCTATGGCGCTTGAATACATGGCTTAGTGGTGACTGTGAGATAGTGGTGCTGGGTTAATGGCTGAATTTGGTCTTGTGTGAGGCAAATAGCCGCAAGTGGTCTCTGGATGTCTTTTAAATGGGTTTTTTGTTAATAAATTTGTTTTAAAGCTCAATCTTGAGCCTGTTTTTAACACTGCTTCACCATGGTCCTCATCACAGCCTGCAGAGAGACATCTCAGCTCCGGCGCCTGGAGCACCTCCTTGCCTTCATTTTTCACTGATCTTGATGCCATGTTGTTTTCCCTCACATGTCCTTACTTCCTCCTGTTCTCTGACTGGAAGAAAAGCTGCTGCCCATAGGAACCATTGCCAACAAGTTCCACCAGTTCAAAGACTCCTGCAGGATCTCGCAGCGCTGAGAGGTTGATCTCACCGAGGTTCCATGCTGGGGAGCCGCTCGCCGTGTTTTCGCTGTTGGCCGTGTGGCCCCGCTGCCGCCGCGTGGGTGGTGCCGGCCGCCGTGGTGCTGCCGCTGTTTAACGCCTCTCTTTGTGCAGGGTGCTGGGAAGGAGAAGGTGTTGCCGCTGCTCTGGCCCTTCTGCCCGTGGCACGGCTGGCAAGGGGCATCCAGGCGGGCAAAGCTTGCTGTGGGCAGCGCCAAAATGGCAGCAGCCACGGCACAGTGCAAGGGATGGGCCCAGCAGCGGTGCCTCGCCACCCCTGGAGAAAACTGCCCGTGCACTGGTTTGATTTTCTTGTTAAATATGTCATCACAGAGGTGTTACTCACCTCTCTATTTGGGCCAGCAGCATGTCCATGTTCAGAGCCATCAGAGATTAGCTCTGTCGGACATGGTGGAAGCTTCCAGCAGCTTCTCACAGAAGCCACTTCTGTGGCCCTTCCCCGCTACCATAAAACCAGGCTGTGCTAAATGAGCACAGAGGGGGAGGTTGCATTTGGCCCAGGCCACCTCCTTAGAGCACATCTAACTGCAGAGCATCGGTCCAGAGGAAACCAGACTCTGCAGGCTGAGAAAAGCATCAGAAGGACACAGCTTTTTCTTCCCCAAAAGCTCCTCCAGAATTAAAGGAAGTAATGCACACCCCCTCCTTTTCAAACTGTTCCTTTGTGCACTCCTGTGCAGCTTCATCTGTCAAAATGACTGTTCCTGTTGGCATTCAGCGAGACACTCAGGATTAATTAACACTCCATTGCAACCCTGAAACCCCTTCTGACTGCTGCCAGCTCTGAGCTGATGAAAAAAATTTGCTTAAGTAGTTCCATTCAACTAACTACTGATAGCAAGATGATGAATTGGTACCTCTTCCTGGCTTTTCCTTGCAGCAGAGACCATTCGTATTTAATATACTTTCCTTCTTTAACCTGCATGACCAGACTGATAGTGGATCATTTATGTGGAAATATTAATGTCTAATAGATTATTTGTTTGGGTTTATTTGCTTTATCTTCTCAGAGCAGACAGTACACTTAGTCCCAAATAGAACTAAATTGAATACAAAGAGATTTTATAGAAGCCTGAGGAAGACTGAGTTGTTTTTAGAAACTGGCACATCACTTGGACACATGAGAGAGTCTATTATTTAAGTGTATATTGTTTCTGACTAATGATGTGCTTAATTATTCTGAATTAGAAGCTCAGTTGTCACTGAATCTCTGTTCAAGTGTAAGACATCAACAGGGCCTTCTCTGTTTTTCTGGGCGTTGTCATTCCACCATAACTATACCCTTTGACCCAACCAAAATTAGCCTAAATGTAGTGATATTTCAGGAAAAGAAACAAGCCTGCTGAGCCTGGAGGCTGCTGATAGCTTGACTTGAAAACAGTGAGAGATACAGACAAATTCTTCCACAGGTATTTAACTACCACTGTTTGCATCTGAATGATCACTGAAAGCTTCCAAGAAATCTCCTTTAGCACTAACAGGCCAAGAAGTTCAAGCAAGTCATCCAAATAGTTATTACCAGGCTGAATAAATGCAACAGCAGCACAGAACAAAAAATTTAAAAAACAAACAAAGTAAATAAAAATAATTTTAAAAATCCCCCAAAATAAACTCCAAAAAAAATCAAGTAATTTTACCGCTTTTGTTATCATTACCGCTTTTGTTATTATCACCTCAAAAGTGATTTTCCAAAATAAATACTACATCCAAACCAGTACCAAGAGGTGAAAGACAGTGACAGAGTCTAGCGTAAAAAAAATTATTCGGCCTGTTTTCAAAAGTTACCACTAATTATCTGGTTTAAAGAAAAAAAAGGGCTACTTTAGGCAAGGACTAAAATTTCATCCCATTTGTCTAATATCATAGGTGGTATTTAGCAAAAAGACACGGCAGCTCTCTGGCCCACACGGTGCAGCCGGCAGAGCCACACTTTCCTCTTCCCACCAGCCAGCAGCCCACAGCAGGCAGAACCACAACCAGGGCTGCTACAGTGACCCAAAACAGCCACTGCTGCTGCAGTGCTGAAGGGAGCAGGGTTTCCATGGTGCCCCTGCTCCCCTCAATCTCCTGCAGGAGCCAAGTGTCCTGGCTTGCAGTGTATTCTATTACCATCCTCATGAGCTGTTGAGACCAGGAGGGGCAGTGTTTCCTTGCCTCCTTCCCCCAGACTAACTTTCTGTTAATGGCCCATCAATGCCCTGCCGCATGACTCACAGATAACTCCCTCCGGACCATCCTCTGCTAATGAGCCTAATCAACGCCTGGCCTCATGACTCATTATCCCATTTTGAGATGCTCCACCCAGAGGGAGGAACCAAGCATCCCATCGTGGATATAATCTGAGACTCTGAACACCAGAGACAACCCTTCCACTGGATTTCCAGAGGACAAGAGCTACACAGCCACCACTGGACTTTCTGAGGAAGAGCAGACCGCAGACCCCTTTTCTACAGGATCACCACTTCAGAGGACTGCAGCCATCATTCTACCAGACTGCTACCACCACCCTGACAAACAGGGTGTCTGGTTGTACCTTGACTCTGTCAGTTTGAACTAGTGTTTTATTTTTTTTCCTTTTCTTTGATTTCCCCATTAAATAGTTATTCTGACTTGGTGCCTCCCACTGGTTTGTTTTCAAACTAGTACACTGAGTCATCTCCTGATTCAGGTATTCCTCGCGCTCCCGCATCCGCTTGACTGCATCTTCATCAACCTGAACCTGCACCTTCAGCCCAGTGTGGGTGGCTAACAGGGCCAGGATGAAGGCAAGCGTGGGAGACATGGCCTGGTGGGAGAAAGGGGGCTCAGCAGGTGTGGCTGGGAGAGAGCAGGGGGCTGGGGGCACCTGGAATGTCCCCAGAGCCTCTCTGGTCCCCTGCCACGCTGAGAGCCCCAAGCCCCTCTTGCCCCAGCTCTGGGGACAGAGCCCTGCCCTGAGGGTCCCAGCTCTCACGCTGGGTTTAAACCCCCCTGGGCATCTCTGCCATCCCCCTTGAGTGTTTATTTTACCACTAATCCTGAGCAGTGAATGAGTGAAAAGGAAGAAATGTTTCTGTACTGGCTCTTGGGAGCTTGAGGTCTGAAAGGAAAAACTTTAGAAATTGCTTGATTTTAGAAGCTGAGGCACCCGGTTTGCATGTTCTGAAAAGAACTTGTAGTTGCTTAACTGTGGCAAAGGATAAGTGGGATGTTATTCAAGTAACTGATATTTAACTGATTTTCAGCAAAAGTGGATCCCAGTTCTCATCAGCTGCCGGACAGGGGCTGCTCCTCCCAGGGCGCGGGGCTGTCTCTGCATCAGCCGCGCTCTGTGCCTTTGGTGCTTTTAGGCATTCAGGTTTCTGCCAGGAATTACTTCAAGGCCCAGGGCTTTCCTTTTGCCAGTTTCAGCCTTTAGGGAGGCAGCCTCTTCCCTCTGCAAGTATCAGGGTGTGAGATGGGCCGTGAAAAACATCTCCATGACTGTATTTAGAATCTGTTGGTTTGCCAAGCAGAATATTGACAGGTGATCAGCTGACTGAGCCAGGCTTTCATTAGACATTGCTTCCCTCTTTCTTTAATTTCTTTACTTGCTATGCTCCACTTAGGAGGGACAGGGAACTTCCAACTCCATTTCCAAGGTTTCTCTCCCGTTCGCATTTCTTTCTTAACAATTTCAATATAAGTACAGGGGATCAAGGCTTCAAGGTCTTAAGAGTTCAGAGAATCACCAGACCAAAAAAAAATTAGGGGGACTGCATTCATACTCATTTTTTTATAAAATTTTCTTTGAAAGGCATCCCAAAAGTTCCTGTAATTTGGAGAAATAAAGGTGCAGACCACAAGCAACAGCAAGAGGACAGACACTTGGAAATACAGAGCACAACAGAAGACCTCTGAGATGGTTCAATAGAAAATGCCACAAGCAGTGCCAGGAGCCCAGAGCTGCCTGCTGCCACCACAGGGGCTCAGTCCACTGCTGGTTTGTGTTTGATCCCTGCTGGGCTCCCTCTGCCACTTCAGCCGACACCACCCTGGAAAGGGCTCCGCGCTCTGGTGTTCCCAACTTTGGGCTAAATTCTTACCGGCACTGAAGGAAGTGGCAAAACAAAGAGCCATTTTCAGTCCTGCCTGGAAACTCTTCTCCAGTGCCGCTGCCAGAGATCATCTCTCTGTCAGCTTGGCACTGTGCCTGCTGCATCCTCATCCCTGCCCCTTCCATCAGCAGGAACTCCTGCACATCAGCACTCGGGCTGTCCTACCTCATGAAGAGAGCTGTGTCAGAAGAGCAGAGATAGCTTTTCCTTGGCATTCCTAACAGACACAGGAAACGTGAGTCACAACAACTGCTTCTTGGACATGATAGAAAATATTACAGTCACGCAAAATTCAGTGGAAAAGACACTGCTGAGATCGAAGCTTCCGATGAAATGCATTGACATCTGTGAGTTTTAATTTGGGGTCCAGAAGTTTCTTGAGTTTAAAAAGAACCAAACTGTGTCAGAAAAGCTTTTTCTGCAAGGGATAAAATTGCCTGAGGCATTGGAACACAGAATTTCTGATTCCATCTCAGGTTATATACGTGACCCTGACAAGTAATTCTGTTGTCATGTACAACAATAGCAGAGGTTTTAATATTCCAAAGAAATAAACAGTTCAAACTGAATCAGGGGGATGGGGAAGCAGAGATTAAACGATTTACTAAGAATTGGTTTGTTAGAAGCAATGCATACCGCTTGCCCAACACTTATTGTGCCTACCAAAGCAGGATGAGAAGATAGGAGACTATTGATAAAGGGAAGGAATCTTAACCAAAGATCCTGTTTTTAACCTAAAGCTAACTCAGACCAGTCTTGAAGTTTGGACTTAGCCCAGGGATATAAAGAGCATGCGCAGGGAGGAAAGGTGAAAAGTTCAGCATGAGGAAGACCCTTTACTTCATCTGAGGAAGACTCCTATTTCACCCTGGAGACCCCTGCCCACGACCACCAGACAACACTGCGCAAGCGCAAGGCGGATGTAAATGACTTTTGGGCTCATTGTAATACGAGGCGAGGCTGGGCGGGGCTGGGCAATGAATATGTATAGGTGTATTGGGAAACTCAATGAATATGGGACTTGTAACCCGATAAATACCAGGCTGAATGCAGCTGTAGGTAGCATGACTTTGGAGGAATTATCCCCCACGCGTCCCAGAGCTGGAATAAATGTACCTACTTTACTCCTTATTCCAGTAGTGGAGTCTTTCCCGCTCATCAAAACCATGGAGCTCAGTAAAATCTTTTGAGATTCTGAAAGAGGAACTTACTTGCTTTATCTCTTGATGAACTGGTGTCCTCAGGGGTGAAACATCCCCAATATGAGGAAATGCTCAGTGTGCCTGAAATCATGGATTCCTAGAGTGGGTTGTGGATGGAAGGGACCTTGAAGACCAGCCCAGGACAGGGTTGGTTTTCTGGGCTGCAACTGCAGCATTGTAGAACCTGGTGAGATTGCCATGGCTCCCCTTGTTGAGCTTGTCCAGGCCCCTCTGGATGGCATCTGATCCCTCAGGTGTGTCAACCACAGCAGCCAGCCTGGTGTCATCTGCGTATTTTTTCCTGGGTTTGGGGATTTTTTGCCCCCGGAGCCCTTTTCAGAGGTGCAGGAAAAGCTCCTGCAGCCACAACCATGGAAGAGCTTTGGGAAAAGTGTGTGTCCCATTGCTCTCCGTTAGTCAGAATTGTTGTGAAGAAACATAACATATGGAGCTGTTGTATAGGAAGAGTTTTCAGGCATTATTCCTCCTCAAATTATTTTTGTTCCAAACCCAAAGGAAGAGTAGGTTCACTGCTAATGCAGTGTTATGTTTGCTAGTAGTGTCATATTAGTTAGTATCAGTATTGGTTAAAAATACTGCAGCAGTATTTCTGAGGAAGGCTAGGGAGTAGATAAATTTCATTTTCAGTTTTTGTGAAGAAGTGCAAACAACTCTCGCTCTGCACACACGCCTTCCCAGTGAAGTGTTCATAGCCAGCAGAGGTGTCAGCAGTCTGTGCAACAGCTCTGCCTGGCAGCAGCCAGAAATACAGCACTGGGCTGTTGGGCATTCTTAGAAAGGAGCAGGGAACGCAGCACAAAACACGATTAGGCTGCTCCATGAATCTCTGGTGCTGTTTTGGATATCATTTGCCATTCTTTCCCAACGCACAGGCAAGGTTCTAGTAGAATTACAAAGGCAACACCAGAGCACTGCAAACATTTGGGAGGAGGAAACCATGGTGGGAAAAAAGCTCAGCCCTCCCTGAAGATGCCTGACTGGAACTTTGGACTGTGAGTTAAGCCGCCTAGGTAAGATAAAGGGAACACTACTGTTCAATCATTTCAGGTCTAGGGAGAAGGAAATAAGGCTGAGGGAAAAGAATGCATCTGAAGAAAGCCAGAGGCAGCAGAAAATCATCCTGGCTGGCTTTAGGGTGGGGGCAGCCACAGCACACAGAGGCCAGGTTTGCACAGACGAAGGAGGCAGGAGGAGAGTTTTGGGTGTGTGGTGTAACCTCTGGTGAGAGGCAGAGAACAGCTGTCCTCCCTTACACCAACCGGCCCAGCTGTGGAACCCCCAAGCGCAGGAAGGCCACACCCACAGGACATTCCCGTGAGGGGCAGCTGAGGGGATGTGAGAATCCATCAAACACCCCCCAAAGTGCTGCCCAGAGGCCTTGCACCACAGGACTGCACGGGATGCAAAGTGATGCTGCAGATCCAGGGTCTGGTGCAAGAGACTCTGTCCAACTGCCCCTCCCCTTCCCTGGGGAGGTACCTGGGCATTCCCAGCTGGCCTGAAATCCATTAATCCATTGCATTCTGTGTTTTTTGGGGGATTCTGACCACCAGCTGGAGAGGATCATCGGGACGCTGGTGGGATCTACAGAGTGCTGATATCTTCTACTTAATCTGTCAGTCGCTATCTTTCTGTCTTGCCACCTCTTTTCTATTTCTTTCTCTTCCTTTCTCTCATATATTTAGTATTAAATAAAATCCATACTATTGAATTTGGCAAATGGTCTCATTTGCACCTTAATTTGGGCAGACACATTTCTAATACTTTTAATCCCCATCCTCGGCCAAGGGCCCCTGGAGCCCCAGGGCTGCAGGAAAAGCTCCTGCAGCCATGGCCATGGAAGAGCTTCTGGAATAGTTTATAGCCCATTGCTCTCTGGTTTTGTTAGTCAGAATTGTTATGTCTCACCATGGAGCTGTAAAGGAACAAATTTTCACGGATTATTCCTCTTCAAATTAATTTTGTTCTAAAGAATAATGAAAAGAAAGAGGAGGTTCACTGCTGGTGCCGAGTTCTGTCTGCAACTCCTAATATTAGTTAGTAAATTGGGGGAAGCAACAAGAGCAGTGCAGCAAGCACTTCATTAAATAAAAGGTAGAACGCCACCTAAAAGATCCCACGTTGATGTAGTTACACAGCTTGGGCTTGCCCAGGAAGTTTGTGGTGTTTTCTTTCCTGGGAACACCAGCACCTCCCTACTGAAGGTCAGAAAGAGTCTGGGAGCAGGGGAGCTGCCGGCAGATTTAAATCAACATGCAATGATAATTTTTCACTCAGCCTCTGACACCTTTGTGATAGAGACAAGAGGCTTTTCCTTCCTTTTAATTATAGGCCTGTAGTGGGCCCAATTTTGTCCTTTTTTTTATAGGAACCCCCCTACAGATGAGATGAAGCTGTGCGAGAATCGATGAAATTTTTAATTGCCACCGTAATTGACAGTATTGACAATTTACTAATATTTGTGACTTGTCTGTATTCTCATCACAAGTGACTTGTTGGGAGACTGAATATTAGTCAAAGCATTTCATTTTATTTTGACTATGGAAAAAACAGTTCTAGGAAAAGCTCCCTGGCACACACAGTGCTGCTGGCAGAGCTGGCTGCTGCCTACTCAAGGCTCAGGTAGGCACCTGAGCTGCCCTGCTGCACTGCCAGAGCCATTCTCAAGGCTGATCTGCAGGCCAGAGGTGCTGGTCAGCTGGAACCTGCAGGAGCTGCCGCAGGGCAGTGCCGTGAGCTGGCAGTGCAGGGAGTGGGGCAAAAGCAGCCAGGCCGATGGCACCAACATTTGGACCCAGCAGGAGACTTTCTCCACGTCCAAGTAGGAGCCTGTGCAGAGGGTGTCCAGCAGGTACCAGCGCTGATCCCTCTGCAGCTGGCCACCAGAGGCGTGGAGAAAGCACCTCTGCCCCAGCAGCTGCTCGCCGGAGCACAGGCACTCCAGAGCCACCGGGACGCGCCCGGCTGGCGGCTGCTTTGTGCTGTCCACATTGAAGGAGTGGCCGGCGGGTGGCCGCAGGACGACCAGTGGGCGGTAGACGGTGCTGTTCTCCTGGATGCTCCAGGCTTCAGAGCTGGTGTCCATCCCGGTGGCTGGGTGCAACTCCGGCATGAAGTTCCTCCTGGAGAGCACTCAGCAGACACCGAGGAGGTCCTCCAGCAGCTCCTTCAGCACCTCCAAGCTGGGCGGGTCCGGCTGCAGAATCACAGAATGACGCAACAGTTGGGCTTAGGAGTGACCTTTGAAGGCCATCCAGTCTGACCCCGCAGCCATGAGCAGGGACACTCTCAGCTAGACCAGGTTGCTGACAGCCCACTCCAGCCTTATCCTGGATGTGCCCATTGGTGATGGGGTGGGCACAGCCAAAGTGCTGCCACCACTGTCTGCACCCTTGACCTTCTCGTCCTGCTCACTGACCTTCTCCTGGCTGCCGACCTTCTCCAGGCTATTGGATCTCTCCTGCTCACTGCAGCTGGCAGAGCCACGCTTTCTTCTCCTCACCAGCCAGCAGCCCACAGCAGGCAGAACCAGAACCAGGGCTGCTACAATGGTCCAAAACAGCCACTGCTGCTGCAGTGCTGAAGGGAGCAGGGTTTCCATGGTGCCCCTGCTCCCCTCAATCTCCTGCAGGAGCTGAGTCATCTCTTCATGCAGGTATTCCTCACGCTCCTGCATCCGCTTGACTGCATCTTCATCAACCTGAACCTGCACCTTCAGCCCAGTGTGGGTGGCTAACAGGGCCAGGATGAAGGCAAGCGTGGGAGACATGGCCTGGTGGGAGAAAGGGGGCTCAGCAGGTGTGGCTGGGAGGGAGCAGGGGGCTGGGGGCACCTGGAATGTCCCCAGAGCCTCTCTGGTCCCCTGCCACGCTGAAAGCCCCAAGCCCCTCTTGCCCCAGCTCTGGGGACAGAGCCCTGCCCTGAGGGTCCCAGCTCTCACGCTGGGTTTAAACCCCCCTGGGTATCTCTGCCAGCTCCCATCCAGCCCAGCTTTGCCAGCCCATCCAGCCCAGCATTCCCCCTGTGTCTGCACTCACGGGCTGCCCAAATCCAACTGCCCACTGATGGCCCTGGACACAGGTGCCAGTGTGACCTGTCCTCTGTGATGTCACAGCCAGCAGGACCATGTCACTTGGCTGCCAAGCTGGCCATGCCCCTGCTCACAGCTCCCATTGTGACCCATCCCTTGGCATGTCACAGCCCCCAGAGCCACACCTCCCAGCCCACAAGCCCCGGCCTTCGTCCCCACTGCCGGGCTCAGCGGCTCCTGGGCATCCTCACCCTGAGTGCAAACCCAGCCACAGGAGCCCCCCAGGGTGCTCGGCATCAAGGCTGCAGACACCCTAAAGGCATCATGGAAAGGCACACGGGGACTGTAGGTGGATGTTCCAGTGCTGACCACCCCTGCCTGCCCTCCACGGGAACCTGAACCTCACCTGCTGCACCTTGAGGACGTTTCCTCTCCTCCTGTCCTTTGTCTCTTGGGAGAAGAGATCGATCCTCACCTGGCTGCAGCCTCTTGTCAGAGAGTTGTAGCATTTGGCTGCAGCAGCCAGCAGCAAAGGCCAGGGCAAATCCACGCCTTCTGAGTGTTACAGATTTCTGTGCAGTGCCCCACTGCTCTCTGGTGCAATGTCACTGCCATGCTCCTGGGGACAATGGGGATGTTCTGCTCTGGGCATTTCTTGGTTTTTTATCTTCACAAACTCTGCACACTTAGATTTGAGATTGCTGAGCTTCATTCTTGGCACCATATGTCATTCTGTGCCTGACACTCCAGTGGTTCCAGTCTTTAGGCAGTCCCCACCCGACCTGAGGTAAAGCATAGGAATGGTACATTCCTGGGAAAAACACTCGCTCTTGCCCCCTAAAGTCCCTCAAATCTGGGCTTATTTACAGTGAAAAGTTTCTTAAAACTCAGAATTATCTTATTTAAGAAAAGAAGAAATAAGAAGAAAATTAAGCCCAATGAAGGAACCATCTTGTAAAATTAAATTTCAAGTACCTCCAACTCTTGAGATGTCACTTTCTGTGAAATTCTACTTCTACCACCATGAACAAATAGTAACAGCCACAGGCCAACTCTTGCCACATTTCGCAGTGTGGCACATCCACCACACTGTCCCGTGGGACATTCTGAGTCTCCTTCACCAATTCCTAAGCGATCTGAGAATTAAGCACTACAGTTTTGAATCCCATTTCTCAGCAAGTTTGGTATTCTGCCTGCCAGCCGACTGAGTCAGACAGTGTGTGGGTTCGATTCAGCTGAACAGCAGTCCCTGCTGCCATAGTGGATAGCTGCCTTTGTAGGTCTTGACTGGCATGATCTTGATAATGCAGCCTCATTTGACACCACACATCTGCACTGCATTAAACACCTCTGTGACAGAGCTGGGTGAGGGGACAGCTGGAGGAAGCAAGCTGTCCTTTTCCACCTGGGGATGGTGGGAGGAAAATGCCTGAGGAGAATGCAGGAAAGTCTACGGCTTCAGGACTGCAGTTCCCTGAAAACTGCTCAGCAGATCCAGCTCTTCAGCTGCACAGCCACCATTGTCACTGCTCTGCAGGGAGTGGTGGCTCTCAGGCAGCCTGTGGGATCGGTTCCAAGGCAGGGCAGGGAGGAGCAAAGGGCCTTCTCCTCACTGTTGACCTTCATTGTAGCTGCTCCACTGTTCCACTGCAGTTCTCCCAAGCTCTGTCCCTACAATTTCTATTTGCCCTGTTTGTGTCCATCCCAAAGCTGACTCAAGAATTAATGTAACTTAAGAGACTTTTTAGAGGCACTCTATTGATACTCCTGCTGTATATCTCACACACACACACACATCTCACCTATCTCATCTATCTATCTGTCTATCTATCTACTTATCTATCTATCTGTTTCTCACGAGAGAAACTCCTTACTTGCCTAAATTCATCAAATTGTATCCACACAGGCAGAAATATTAGAAGTCACCAGGGAACATATTGTGAAATACAACTTGGCAGAATGACTCAAAAGGCTTGAGGGCACATTTCTGATGACTGACCACAGAGTTCCTTCAGGAAAATAGTTCTTGAAGATGATCTCTTTGCGAGCATCCACACAGTTCTGGGGAGAGGCACGTATGGGTAACACGTGGGAGCAGAGCTTGCTCCAAATCCTGCTCTGAGCTCAGACACCTTCAGCACACAAACATGGAAGAAAGTAATTTCAAGTTCCATTAGTAGCATAGGTAAAAATCAATGATCTATGGATATGGAGAACAAAAGCAGCAAAGAAGTTATACTTTTGATGTTGTAATATACAATGAAAAGTAAGAACTTCACAGCCTGTTTAAAGAGCATTTAACCATAAGGCTAAAATGGGGTGGTTTGGGAGTTGAGTTTTGGGAAAACCACCAGATGCTTAAATAAAAATTCCATCCCTTTTCTGTTTGAGTAAATGCAAGCTCCTTCCTAGTTTTTTTGCCCCAGACACTTAAAAGCTACAATTAGCTCAGGCTTTTTTAAAAAAGGTAATGAGAATTGATCCATTTTATTATACAAGCTTAAGGATTTTTTTTCCCTTGAATTAGGGCACTTCAGAGAAGTTACTCAAGAGCAAAGATCCCAGCCTATTCTCACTGGTAACAAAGCAAACAATCCTCAAGACACACTTTGTGAGCACAGCCCCCTCTGTCCCTGGGATTTTTGGGTGTCCTGATGAGCTGAACACCACCTGCTGACAGCTCATGACATTATTTGCCTGTTCTTGGGGCTTCTCTCAGGTGTGAGCCCTCTGTGCTGAAGATTTATTCTCCTTCCTCTGCTGTGTTACAGTGATCAGGAGATTTCAGTCACAGCTCTGTTCCTGCTGGCATGGCCAGGGCAGTCCTGCCCAGCACCTTTTGGCAGGTGTATTTTGGGCCTGGATTGGTTAAGTGGCAAAGGCACTTGCCCAGGGGAACAACCGTCATGCTTCTAAAGTAAACAGCCATTGAATATACCCCAGTCTCTATGCACCAAAACATACCCAATTCCTGATCTTAGTGAAATCACAAGCCAGTGTTTTGCCCTCAGAAACTCTAGTTTCTGTGTTTCACTATATAATCGTGTATATTTTGTTTTTTTTTACTTTGGGCATGTTTAGCCTCATTTTTTTACCAGTTATTACCACTGTTCCTCCAGAGAAACACAGAATGAAATAGAGAGTTTTTGGTGTGTGATCTCTGGTCAGAGGCAGTGAACAACCATCCCCCCTCACAGAAACCGGTTCAGCTGTAAAATTCCCCGCCATGGGAAGGCCAACACATGGGACACTGGCATGAGAGGCAGCTGAGGAGGGGTCATAAACCATCAAAGACCCAGAGGTGTCCCCCAGACTCACTGCTGAGGCCACCAGGGCACTGCAGGGGATGCAAAGTGATGCAACACCCCTGGAGTCTGTTGCAAGAGGCTCTGTCAAGCTGCCCCTCCCCAGGGGCGGTACCTGGGCATCCCCACCTGGCCCAAATGTGCATTAGTCCATTGAACTCTTGTGTTTTGTGGCCCTCACCACTGAGAACAGCAGAAGGAGAGGATCAACAGGACACCGTCAGGATCCATGGAGTGGTGCTATTTTCTACTTAACCTGTCTTTGTCACTCTCTTTCTCTCCCCCCCCCCCCCCCCCCTTTTTTTTTCTATTTCTTTTTATCTCTTGCTCTTCCTCACATTAACTGTTAAATAAAGTCCATACTACTGATTTTGGCATATGGTCTTGTTTGCACCTTAACTGGGGCAGAGGCATCTCCCTAATAATTTTAATTACTGGGTCATAACAAATAGCATGGACTTTTCTGAGGAGTATCATTCATGACCAAATGCTCTAAGGCATTTACAGTGGCTCAGAGCTCCGCTGTTGTCTTTCCTAAGTGTCAAAATTCTTCTGATCTTAAAATATATGGAAATTCCTTTTGCCTTTTTTTTTTTTACGTCTACAGAGGTAGCAAAACCGTGCATCCTTAAAACCCTGAAACACTGAGGAAATATATTCTGCATAACAAATTGCTGACATTCCATGGAGTCACTGCATTTTGAAAGGTTTTTTTATGAGTGGTCCTTTTCAGGATCAGATTTACTCCACTAAGAATGAAGAATTTCAGAAACACTTCTTTCTCCCCTTTCACTTGGAAACATTTTTTGTTGTTCTTACCCCATCTTAGACCTATTGTGCACATTCTGGCTGTTAAGGGTTGTTTGCAGGAGCTGTGCAAGGTTTTCTCTCAATAGATTTTTGCACTTTCCAGCAATCAGTGCCTGCAGGAACGCTGCAAACTTCCCACTGCAAACACAACACACATACACAGAGCAAATACTGTGGATAGGATCAGCACTACAAATAGTTGCAGGAAATTTCCATTTTTTCTATGCAACTTTAGCTTTCTCTCCACAATCGAAACAGTGTCCGGCACTGACAGACATTTGTTTCCCATCTATCCAAAGCTCCTGGTTTTATTTGAGCAGAGGTACAATCTATTCATTGGAAGTCCAGTCATGGATTTATTTAGTACTTCCCTGAAACAGGACCGTGTGCCACATGGAATAACTGATGCGGGAGACTTTCTCCATGTCCAACTAGGAGCCCGTGCAGAGGGTTTCCAGCAGGTACCAGCGCTGATCCCTCTGCAGCTGGCCACCAGAGGCGTGGAGAAAGCACCTCTGCCCCAGCAGCTGCTCGCCGGAGCACAGGCACTCCAGAGCCACACGGACGGGCCCGGCTGGCGGCTGCTCTGTGCTGCCCACGCTGAAGGAGTGACCGGGGCGTGGCCACAGGATGACCAGCGGGCAGTAGGCTGACCGCAACTCGCCAGGTTGAATCCTCTGGGCGGACTGTGTGAGCCCATCCTTTCACCTCTGAACGATTTCACACCCTCTTGAACACGATGTTCAATATTCTATTCAGCTTTGTCTTATGGTACTTTATTCTTTTAACAATAAACACTTGTAATGTTAAAACCTCCATTGCTGTGGATTAGGAATGGTGCTGTGTGGTTTAGAGAAACAGCTCAAATTTTCTCCAAATTTTTCTTATCTGTGACTCAGAGGAAGAAAGCATATGTTTTTTTCTCTTGAACACTTTCTCAGGTTTCTAAAAAAATGTTGTAGACAAAAGCTTAGAACAAAGATAGCAGAGGATATTACCTAAATATATATAAACATAATAAAACCTTCTCTGTCTTTCTAAATATCTTTTGTTTTAAGCTACGAGAAATCTACACAACATGTTAATTATCTTTCATTGGTGGCAGCATTTCACTGGTACAAAGAGGGTTATCCGAGTGTTAAACAATGGTTTTCTAAGGCTATTGAAGATGCCCTTGCACTGCCTCTCTGGTCTCCTGCTGCACTGCAGAAAAGTGTTTACACCTGTCCATTCTATGTGATCCTCAGGCTGTTACAGCTGACTGGTGAAGAGAGATTAAACCACTGGATTAGACAGCCTCACAACTGCCTTTCGGCTGAGGGGTTATTCCCATTCTCCAGTGGCACTAAACCACTCATATGTCTTTGCCAAAACAAACACAGCTTTAGCCTGAATGCACAACAACTCAAGTTTATTATTTAATGTGTAGTGTTCCAATCCAGTTTTCCAGTTACAATGTACGGGTGGATTTTTTCATTCTCTGGCTCCTTTGCCCCAAGTTTCCAGTGCAGAGCAGGGGACTCAGGGCTTGCACTATGGAAATAGCAGGTTATCTGTCTGAGGAAACACACAAACACTGATCAAAAGCATTCACAAGTTCAAGACAGTCTGGGGCAGAGACTTTTTCCTTGTCTTTCAGTCCTTCCAAAGCACATATCAACACCATTGACCTATGACTCTACTAAGTGCAATCACATTAAGCAGTAGCAGCCTTGTGAGCAAACTTAGCAATAAATACTTATCGTCGTTTTCCTTCTCTGTTCCTTCCCCATATACACAAAGTGGGAAAAAATCCCAATGCCTTTCCGCCCCATGTTGAAATCCTCCTGCCAGGGACCTTCAGCCGTTTTCTGGCTCAGAAAGTCCTTCCTGGCTTTCAAACCTGACCCAACAACCTGGGATCTTTGTTGTGAATATTGTGGCAGTGATACTCTCCCCCTATCATCTATTGCCAAGGTTTTTCCATGCTGCCTCTGGTGAAATTTCATCAGCAGCATTTGGATGCCCCACTGACAGAGCAGTCCCTGCTCACCCTGTGCTGTGGGTTGGAAGAGCTGGAGGAAGACGATTTGAACAGAGCAGTACTGAGAATACTGCCAGCATTTCTCAGGCTGCTGTCAAGGGCTTAACAGGGTGGTAACAGAGAAAGAAACAAAAAATTAAAAAAAAAAAAAGAAAAAGTGTTCTACATATTTATGAACAGGGTGTGGCACAAACAGGGTGCCAGAGACATAGAGTCAGAATTGTTCAGGTTGGAAAAGACCTCTAAACCAAATTCAGCCATTAACCCAGCACCACTATCTCACAGTCACCACTAAGCCATGTATTCAAGCGCCATAGCTGCACATTTTTTTAACACTTTCCAGAACTACTGACTTTACTATTTCCGTGAACAGTCTGTTCCAATGCTTTACAACCCTTTGAAAAAAAGAAGTTTCCTAATATCCAACCTAAATCTCTGTTAAAGACGGGCTCAAGATTGAGCTTCAAAACAAATTTATTAACAAAAAACCCATTTAAAAGACAACCAGAGACCACTTGAGGCTGTTTGCCTCACACAAGACAAAGGGCACAGCGCTGAGAGCCTGATCTGTGACAGCTCAGATCAGAGGCTCCCCTCCCAGCCTCGGGTGACACATTTTATACCCCCAGCCCCTGCCTCCCGGCCGCCCCTTTCCCCACCCAACCGGAGCGTCGAGATTGGCTCGCTGATGTCTGGTGTCCTTTCACTGGCTCGTTGTCATCTGGCTGTTGTCTGGGGTCTTCTGAATGGTTCAGGGAACATGCAGTAATAGTCCTTCATTTCCTCCCTTATGCAGATACAGTCTGAAGCCCTCCCTTTTGTGATTACCTCACAGAGGTTCTGGAACATTCCCCTGTTCTCCATTTTGTACCCCAATCCCTGTAATGGTTTTATTAACAACAAACACAATGAACACTTTAACTAATACTTTCAACCTTGATAAGCTATAACAACCAAACCTGATCAATGCACAACTGCTCAACTGCAGAAACACTCAACGAGCTAATGAACAACTTTCTTTACCCACTAATTACCAACTTTATTTCAACAATTAACCCACAACTTTGTGGAAGCCAACTTTTCTTAACTCTGATCATAACACTTTGAACATCCTGTAGAGTGGAAAAATGCAGTTTGGTATCAGAAGTGGTGAAGAGTATTCTTGCTCTATAGCTTTGGGAATATTTAGGAAGATACTCCTGTAAGCAAGAAGGGAGAGCTGTGTCCTTTCAAGAGACTGTGCAGTTTAAATGTAATGCTTTTACTTGTAATGCTTTTACTCCACTGAGGTGTGGAATCCTAAATTGTCTGCTTGGTGCAGGCAGCATCTACAGCTGTGTGCCTCCAGTCTGGGTGTTGACAGTATGTCCTCAAGCAATAAGGCAGGATGTTGTCTCTTTCCTCACAAAACTCTGTGTCTCCAGTGGCCAGATCTTAATCTGTTGATTTTTACACTACTGTAGCAACTCTGGGAAATTGCTGCTTTATTTGAACTGGCCAAACAACACACTGGTAGCACCAGAAAGGTGGTACTCTGAATTGCAGAGACTTCCCAGAACATGAAACAAATGTCTCACCACATTGTCCAAGAAAGAAAACAATTTTTTTGCCCTGCTAATAAATAACAGGGGTTGTTCTAAACAAGATGGAACTTTCTTTGTTCACTAAGTTCCGCTTAGTTCTTTGTTCAACCAAGTGGAACTTTAGTCCAGTCCAGAGCAAACATTCTGACACCTTTAAGAATATTAGAGGACACAAAAGGTGAGAAAATGGATATTTGAAATGAAAAAAATTGTAAATGTGAGGAGTGATATTTGCCTACACTAGATAACACCACTGTTGGAAAATCCTCTAGTGGATTTGATCTTTGTCTGCATCTATGTATTTTATCTCTGTGACATGTAGCTACAGTGCACAAGGAGTTTAATTCTTTCCTTAATGCTGTTGTGATTGCAGTGGAGAAGATATCTTTAATTAAATGGGAAGCAACTTGCTAATTTTTCTTTCTTAAGATACACTTAACTCACTGAAACTCACTGAAACTTCCACTGCTTTTAAAGGCTACCCAAGAGCTCTAAATGAAAAGTGGGAAATAAATGATTGTACTGAGTCATTTGTGTGCCCAGCAGTTCCATGAGCCTTTCCTCCCTCTGACTATGATAGAAGTGAGCCACTTACTGGACCTTGTGACAATTCAAACACGTATACAAGCAGCTACAACAAAAAAGGCATTTTTGCAGCTCCATATAAACCTGTTGGTTGCTCGTCTGGCAAGGTTTGATTTCAGCTCCAGCTTGTTTAATTACTTGGCTCAGTTCCTCTGGAGTGAAAAATGGCAGGAACCAGACTGAAAGCTCTCAGGGTTCACTGAAGTTCCTCCACACAGGTTCTGGGGGAGACTCTACAGTGTAGAAGCTGAATAAAACAGAAATTCCATTAATAAACGTCTACTATTGAGTTAAACAATCATGTCTAACAACATCTGGCTTATTCTTATAATCAATAATTCCCCATATTAAAGATTTTGTGTTTCAGTATTTAACCATGTGAAGTTTAAAAAAAAATGGAAAGCAAAAGCTGACAGGAACATCTGTCTTTCAACTAGTCTTGGGAGATGGGATTGTAGTGGTTTGGTCCAAAATACTCATTACTGTTTATCTTCTGTGAGATAAGAATTAGGAGAAACACAAAGCAGGCGCCAAACTTGAAAGAATATAAAGAAGTTTATTAACAGACCTAAAAGAAGGGAAAAAAAATTATACCACCTTCAGAACTCTCCTCCTCCCCCCACCTTCCTCCCTTCTCCCACTGACAATGTAAAAAGACAAACCCTTAAGATGTTCAGTCTGTTTACCACTTCCATAATAACCTTGTTCAGTCCATTTAGAAAGAGAAGTCTCTTTTTGCTCGTGCTATGAAAACAGTATCACAACGAGACAGCCGCCCACTTCCAAATATTGTTCCGTCCATTTAGGAAGAGGAGTCTCTCTGCTCCCAATGTGAGTCCCTTCCCCCACTTGCAGCTTTTCCCACAACTGCTTTTGAGGGTCCACTCTTGAAGTTTTTTGGGGTACAATTTTAAGGTTGAGCCGTTCAGAAACAAAAACAGAGGTCCTTCTCCTTCCCTGGGAGCAAAGGGTCTTCCTCATCTTCATCATTAGGACTATCCCTGGGAGCATCTCTAGGAACTGAGGTTTTCTCCTTTCCCATTTGGAGCAAAATCCCTCATCTGGTCCATCTCTTCCTGTCCAAACTTCTCATGAAATTACAGCTGCATCAGCATCTGCCTATCTCAGCGCAGGTGCTTTTGCTTACGAGTTGAACACTCCACCCCCCATATCTTCATGAGATTACAATGGGATACTCTGATATACCATAGCTTCACAACAGAATTTCAGCTTTAAGCATCTCCTGTCTCTCTTCCCTCAGGTTTTCAGCTCTTCACAGCAATAAAAGGGTTAATCTCACCTCGGCCTTGCAGCTTTGCAGCTGGAATGTTGAATTTTTCTTATCGCAGTGGAGAGGGGGGAGAGCCAAGCTGCTCTGGCTGCCCACGGCAAGGCAATGGGGGGGGTTCCACAGCTGGAACAGGCCCATGGCTCCAGGCTGGCCGTGGCCGTGGCCCAGCCTGGCCCAAGCAGGGCCTGGCCGGGCCCGCTGGCCCCTGCACGGGGCCTGCAGCCACCTGTCCCAGCGCCGGAAACGAGAGAGAGAGAGCTGGGGGGAGTCTGTCTATTCTTAAGTGTGGATCACAGAGGCAGTCACAACTTTAAGTGGCTCAAAGAATTGTCCATATTCAAACTGGCCAGCTGATAGGTTCTATCAGGTCCCAGAAGAAACTGTAAGCACCCCTTAGCAAGGACATCCCTTCCGGGACTATGCTTGCTAACCTATGACAGGGATCAAAGAGTTTTAGCTTTTGCATGCCAGTATTCTGCCCTGTACTATCTGCATCCTCTACAAACCCATGGTAATGACACATTCTGTTTCCAGCTCCATTTTCCTCACATCTTTGAATGTGTATTCCACAATCATTAAAAATGAGGGAGGGATGCGAAAATGAATTCTGACATGCCAAAGAGATCTGTGCTACAGTGAGGAAAGAAAGCTCTGTAATAGAATATCCCTTCCTCTTGCCAAGGAAGCTGCCATTGCTAATCAATCAAAAAGTCTGTTGTCAAATGAATTTTCAGTGTCAATGGAGGTAATGTATCAATGTCAGCCTTAAATGAGCATTTTTTTTACACAAGAGAGGAAGAGAGCACCACAATCTCTCTGCCTGGAGATCTTTTCGTATAGAAGTGCCAAAGCTGTTCTTGAGTTATGTATATTAATTGCCTGCACAAGTATGGGTAGGGGTGGGTAAGATATTTCATTGACTGAAACAGCAACAAATGTAATTATGTCACAGTTATTGATTTATTTTTCTCAATCATTATTTTTATCATCTCCCTTTACTATTTTTTCTGTAAAAAGCCATATTTCAAAGTATAAGAATTTCATTAACCTCTTCCAGTAGATAGATATTTCCAAATAACTGTTTGCTGTACACATTGCTTCAAGCTATTGATCAAAGTATTTCTTTTTGTTATTATTTTATGCATGCAATTTAAACCAAAGTGTTAAAAATGCTACACTTAAGTTGAGAAGCTGCAAATGTTTGAATCTAACCCTTCAATATTTGGACTCCTAAAGTCAGTGCAGGTTCATGCAGGCTTATTGTTGAGGTTAGAATGAAGGATGTGGGCATGAGGCTGTGACACAGTCTTTGGAGAAGAACTTTTACTATAGTGAATTAGTGGAGAGCAACAGGAGCAGGGCCCTGATCTTGATGGATCTTCAGCTACAAGTTTTGTTTTTCCTTATTTGTAAGAACAGCACCCTTACGCTTGTCCAAGTGGAATGAGATAATATTTGTTCACCTTTCCAGTAATTTAATAATTAATGTTTACACCATTCCTTTGTCGCCGTTCACATTCATGTTGAAAGGTCATCTATGCCGTGCAAATTTCATGTTAAATTAAGCTGCCCTTGTTATTAGTAGAGGGAAAAAAAGCTAACTACAGGTTGGCTGGCAGTTACGTTCTGCACCTGAACCCCTGCTGGCCTGGCAATAATTTCCTGAGATGTGATTTTCATCATTAACACCTCCAGCCACATTTGTGGGTCCCAGATGGGAGAGGAGTTGAAGTTTCCTGCCTTACTGGATGCCCTTAAGGTGGAGACAATGCTAAAGTGTTCTTCAAGCAGAAACAGGAGACGAGGTCAGAAATACAAAACTGAAGAAGCTGTTGCTTAAGCCTCTTCTAAAAGATACAGAAAATTTATGTGCTTATCAGATGAACAGCTTTTGCATCACTGCAGTTTCAGCGATGTTGTTTCTATTTGACTTTCAAGTGAACCTGAGAATCCTCAGCCACCAAAGGAAGCTGTTTTGGGGGAGGTAAGTGTGGCTCTGCCCCATGGGTCTGCACATCTGGTATCTCACTGCCCCTGGAGATCTGCTAAATCATATATTGATTTCAGCTCCTTCTTACCTCTAAGGAGTGAGATGGACTATAGATACAAAAATGCTGCTAGCAAGGATTTTCTTGCTATTTTCTAAGTCTATGAGAGACTTTCCTCTCTCACAGAAGAGGTAGCAGAGTATGTAAACAACCAAACCACCTACAACCTTGAAAAATCTTGTTTATGGTATAGTAGAAAAATATTTTGACAATGGATGTTTTAGGATTTTAGCCAATCACCCCAAGGGGTGGCTGATCCTTTGTCCAATTAGACTATGAAGAAAAAAGTCCCTAAAAGAGTTTGTAAAATAATTAAATCAATCTTGCTGCACAATTCCTGCCTGCTGGATCTTCTCTCCTCCTCCTACCTATGGCTGTGGGACATGGTGATATACCCTAGGGCCCAGGCCTGTAGTAATAATGGACTCAGAAGATTTTTTAGATTAAACAGGAAAATAATTTCTTACCTTTCAGAGCTATGAGGTAGAGAGGGGACAGAGTGGGCAAGGAGGCAGAAAGCTCCAGTGGCAAATTACACAGTTCTGTGAGGGCACAGCCCATCATCTTACCTCCTGTCCTTGTCACCAGCAACAGACTCTGGCATCCATAGCTGAATAAAAGACAAGGCAATAATTACAGCTAGCAAAATCATTTTTGACAAATGCTGTCTTATTTGGAAAGCATGTCATTAATTTACTTGTCCCAGTACTTGTTGTTGTGCTGCCTGGCTGGTTTATAAACCATTATACACCAATTCCTTCTTGTTTCTAAGAGCTAAAGTGAAATCAGGTCTCTTGTGGTTTGCTTCGCAAAATAAGACTTGAAATTAGAAGTGCACTTTTTACCTTTCCAAAGCCCTTTCATAATTGTTTAATCAGATTTAGTAATACATAGTGTTAACAAATATAGAATTTCCTTATTCCTGTGTGTATTGTTCTGAACACACACCCATGTGGCCCCAAGCACATATTCTTAAACTTGTTAAATTCACAGAACACCTTTTAGATGTACAAACATCCTCCCTTCTCCAAGACTTCTTTGGATACATGCAATAATGTATGTACAGTCTCAGTAAGAGGGCTGAAATACCTTTTGTTTCAAACAAAAATAAGCAAAGATAAATAAGGCTTAGCCCCCCAAGCAAAATTACTTTGAGACTTTGAGACTTCTACCTATGTTTTTATGGTGCACTAAAGACACAGTTTGAAGCTTATTCTATTCCCAGTGATGGGGTTGGGGTTTTTTTTGGTTTGGTTATTTTTTTGGGTGGTTTTTTTGGTTTTTTTGGGGGGTTTTTTGTTTGTTTTTTTTTATTTTTGGGGTTTGGGATTTTTTTGTTTTCCATTATTTCCATTATTTCAGGCCACGATGCTGTGTTCTGAAGTGCTGCTGTTGTTTGCCCTTCATAGGGGAAAGCCACACTAGAAGAGATTTACAGGAAGTGTCTTGATCAGAACAACCTGTCAGCCTTGATATAGCTCCTTCAGTACTCTGGATGTGACTTTGGTGCAAAAAAAATCACTGAGCCCACTGCAGCAAATTGACAGACTGAAATCAGTGGTGCACTAAAAAAAGAGAGGAATCTTGCAGAGAGGAGAGACCTGAGAGAACCCAGAGAGAAGACAATTAGGGAGAAAATGAAAAAGAGAGCGGTGCTTACTTCTGGTTTGAGCTGAGGGCACTGGGGGTTATTCCACACACTGCACTAGGAGTAAAGACAGGCTTTGAAATTAGGGAAAGAGAGAAACTGAAAATTTGCATTACTGAAGATTGGAGCAACTTTCCTAGTCAGGAAAACAAAAATTAGATCTATGGAAGAGGAGGAAACAGCTCTAGAGAAGGAGAGAGAGGAAGGGAAGGGAAGGGAAGGGAAGGGAAGGGAAGGGAAGGGAAGGGAAGGGAAGGGAAGGGAAGGGAAGGGAAGGGAAGGGAAGGGAAGGGAAGGGAAGGGAAGGGAAGGGAAGGGAAGGGAAGGGAAGGGAAGGGAAGGGAAGGGAAGGGAAGGGAAGGGAAGGGAAGGGAAGGGAAGGGAAGGGAAGGGAAGGGAAGGGAAGGGAAGGGAAGGGAAGGGAAGGGAAGGGAAGGGAAGGGAAGGGAAGGGAAGGGAAGGGAAGGGAAGGGAAGGGAAGGGAAGGGAAGGGAAGGGAAGGGAGAAAATTTTTCTGTTTATGTCACCACCAAAGTTTTAACAAAGAGAAGCATGCTTTTTCCAGGAACTCTTGGACATCTCCTTACAAATGGGACAGTCTCCTTGCACTGTCTGCTGTCCTAAGTCTATTCCTAGCAAGAAGAAAAATAATGTATGGAGGCAGTGATGCTTATCTTCCACAAATGGATCCAGGAGCTAATACTGAGGTGCACTTCAGAAAGGGGGAAACATATCTCAAAGGTCATGAGAGCCATTTTCCCCCAAAACTTACTTGCTGTGGGGAAAAAAGTCCAAGCTTCTGTAGCAACAAGCATTTTCTTGCCAAAGACTTGCTGTCTGAGAACATATCCATTATGGATTATTTATGCCATTGTTTCTGTGCAAGACAGTGATATCTAAAAGCCTTCATTACTGCTCAGTCCCTACATTTGCATATTGTTTTTAGCTCTTGATTATGTGAACAGTCACACCCTTAATGGAAGATAGTGCAAGCTTTTATTGCTGCGGTTAAGGTAGCAAGTCAGTGACAAATGACAAAAATCTGTTTAAAGTACTAATGAATCTTTTACAGAACTTCTGTCAAGACTATATCTTTTTGTTGGCGACCCCATAAAATAATGGATTGAATTAGCATTCTGTTATTCCTTCTGGCTCTCTGAAAGCATTTCACATCATTACTTTGTCTGAAACAGTTATTTATTTCACATTAGAGATAAACAGTGCTTTTTACCCAGCTAACAGTAACTAATAGATGTTGATGCTCAGCCAAATTATTTTATAGACTCGGAAATGAAATATATCCAGTCACTGTCTCTGCTTTTTTCTCCACGAGGGAAGGCCCATTAGTAAGTATCCAAAGAGGATTTTTCCTCAGCTAAACAGGAGCCTTGGCAGGCTGTCTGTGGGGCTGTGCGGAGACTTGGTTTCATTTGCCAGTGACTGTGTCCAGCCTCTGCTGGTCAGGTGTTTGCCCCTCTGCACAGACACGACAGGAGCAGTGCTGCTCAGGCTCTGTGCTCCCACTTGGCCCCCACACCACAGCTAAAGCCCTTCCAGGAACTGGTGACTGAGTTTGCAGTTGTGAGCACCAGGCAAAAGCAATTTCCTTTATTTTTAGATTGCACTGTTTGCACACCTTACCAAAAGCTTCGAGTGGCCCTTGTTTAGATGTTTCTAGAATGGTCAAAAAAGTGTAGTGGTTTTACAGCAGAGGGAAAAAGAATTCCATGTTTGTCTGATAAATGTACCTAAAGGTGGTTAGTACCATCGCCAAGAATTTTCATGTTTTTCAATGATGACAAAATTTGCTGAGGGATAAAATACAGGTTTGGGATACAAAATTTCCCTTCCTGCAGAGGAGGGGAAATTTTGAAGGGATTGCAGCTGAAAGCTACAAATAAAACTGGTTTGTATTCATGACTAAAGAATTTGCTAGCAATGAATACTTAAATAGCAAACTGGTCACGTCAGCTTCTTCTCGATAAAGAAGGAAAATCGATAGGTGCATAGCTTGTTCCTTCTGTGAATGCAAAGCAAGTTTTGTTGAAGGGCTCCAAGTCCCTCCTCCAGCAGAAAACTTTATAGAATACAAAATTCAGCATTTGCCATAGGAGAAAATTGTAAGTTTTGAAATTGTATATTGGGTCCAGTCTGAGAGGAATATATCCTGAAGCAAGTGGAAAAGAAATGCGAGGTCAGGAGTGACCACAGCTGCCCCAAGGGACCAGTGCTTGGACCACATTGTGGCTCCTCATGAGGCTGGACCTGTCCCTGCCTTAGTAGTAAATATATTTTGAAATCAAATATCTAGGAAACTCAGTTCTGTAGTCATCTTATTAATATGTCTTTTTGTTGTCATGCCTTTTTTCCCCTAGTTTTTAAGAAGCCAAAAAGTTCTAAACAGTGAGGAATGGGAAGAGTCCTAAATTTGGAGGACTTAGGTGTTGCCTGCATTTGTTCAGAGCACCTGCTTTTCATGAGAAAACCTCATCTATACGATGGAAGGCAAAAGCAAAAAATATTTTACTGATTTATTCACTAAAATCTCCAGCTCTTTGAAACAATTCTGCGGGGAATGTGCATGGCAAAGGTAAATGTGTCTGGCAAGTGTTTCACATTTCAGACAGGTAAAAGAGGCAAAGAATTCAATCCTGCCTTGTACAAAGTGGGGACAAAATGCAAACTCTGTGACCTCATAGGTCAAGTCTTGTTTCTGTGCAGTGAAAAGAGCAGCATCTCTAATTTGTCCCAGCAATATCTCCATAACACAACAAAACAAAAGAAAATAAAAGACAACAAAACAAAATGAAACAAAAGAAAACAGAACAAAACAAAACAAAGCAAGAAACCAGAAACAAACTAAGAAAAAAATTCAAACAAAAAAGCATTGTCTTGAAAATACTGCAGTTATAGTTAAGAGAAGGCAGGGGGGAAATATTTACTTTAAAAGGTAAATGTCTTATTTTCTCTTTTAATCTCTTCAACAAATTAACTGCTAACATGAGCATGTAAACTTACAAAAAATAAAGAAAAAGAATATAACAGTAAACTCAGATATGCCACAAAAATTTATATTCTGTGTCTTCAATTCACGTTCCTGTAATTTTACCAGATTCCACTGTGGCTGGGTAGCTGCTACTATTTCTATTCTATTAACATGAGTTAATGAAAACAGATCTAGGAAAATTTCCCTGCAAGTGCATCTGACCTCACATTGTGATTTGAAGCTCATAAATGTGAGGTCTGTTGCACTGGTGAAGTCTGTTACAACTGGCAGCAAGGGTAGAAGCTATTAATCATTTCAAGATTTGAAAAGCATAAACCTGTGAAACTGTTTGGTTTGGTTTGGTTTTTTTTAAAACAGGTTTGCATCTCCTTCAAGGTAAGGGAAACCCTTGAATGAAGAAAACGTCCTTCAACACAGGGACACTACAGCAGTTCTTCAGTGTAGAAGCTTGTAAAGAAATGCTACACAAACCTGGGATAAGATCCATGGAAAGTGTTCTGTTGAGGAGGCTACAGACTGATCCATAGAGAAGAATAATAAGTACAGAAAAAGAAAGAGAAAAACAAAAGGGTTTTTTTTCCTATCCCTTGAATTTCGCCATTTATGCACCTGTAATCAGCTGCAGATGAGGTTTGTCATGAGTGGACAACAAGATAGTGTTTGATAATATTCCTGTCATTTCTAGTAAGTGAAAATTTAGAATCTAAATTATTGAAAAAAATAATTCCAAGACTGTGCATAGATTTGCCAGTCCCTTTAAAACTAATATTAATAACAAGATTAAATATTTAAAATATCAATTATAACATTAAGTAACATCAGTATAATTAATTCCTAATATTTACCTACTTAACTGACAGAAGTTGGAATTCTTAAAAATGCAGCTATCCACTGAATTATTACTCGAGCAGAATTAAGGTTACCACATAATTTTAATTAACCTTGTTCTCATCTGAAATTCCACACTCAATCTTTGATAGATTTAAAATGCCAGCATGAATTTTTGTTTGTATTTGGGGTTTGGTTTTTGTTTGACTTTTTTATTGCTGTTGTTGTGTTGGTTTTGTTTTGGGGTGGCTTTTTAAGGTTTTTACATCTTTATTTTGGCACAGGACATGAATTCACCAAAATATTTGTGTATGAAGAGAGTATGCAGTCCAAATTTCATTTTATTTGATAATTGCTGCATTAAGCACTTCGATTCAGGTGTCAGAGAGCTGTTGCAGTGAGAGCAAAAGCAGAAAGAGTGGATAAGGAGGGACTGAGCACTACAGGCATTGAAGGTGAGGGATATTGAGACAGAGGGTGGGAGAAGAAATGTTTGAAGTTGAGCATGTGAAGGGTAAGGGAAGGGGTTTTTTATGTTATGGAAAAATGTCCCCTTTTTTCCACCCAATAATTAAAGTTTATGTTACTTGACATGAAAATAAATTAAATAAAATTCCCAGAGGTCAGACTGCTCTGCCCACAACAGCACTACATGAAAACTTCCTTCCCTTTCATTTCTCTGATTGTCCTTTGTAGGTTCTCTTCTTTCAGTCTCCTCACTGTGTTCTGCAGGTGCTTGATCATTTCATCACAATCAGTCTCTAAAGAATGCAGTAGCTTGCATTGTCTTTGTGAACATTTTGGTTCTGTTTTTTCTTTTTGCTTTTTCCGATTTGCAACAGGAATGTCCTGTTAAGGTTTTAGGAAACAAGAAACCCGCAATAGTATGGCTTTACAACCAGATATATATTCGGTGCTGGAAGATCTCTTGAGGCACTAGAAGCTTAAAAGTTTTCACAAGACTCCCAGTCAGCAATGCAGCTCCATACTCTATCTGTCCATCACAGCAAGTGAGTTGGAAGCATCTGTCTGGAGGAGGAGGCTTGCTGGTGGATTTTTGTCACTTTGGATGTGATTGGTGATATCAGGGTGTTAACCTTACTACTTGACAGCATTTCAATAGAAAGCAATATGTTTCCAGGCAACAATTTTATTTGTACAAAGCAAGAATTTTTTTTTCCCAAGTACAAAGATTGAGACTTTCTGGAAGTGTCACTGGAACAGAACGATAAATACAGGGACTTGTGCTAGTTGTCAAAGGGAATGAAGTGATTTGTGTTGGATCTGCAACTCTTGGGAGCTTTGGGAGTGACAGAAAGAGCAACTGCACGGAGTGCTCCTAAAACACATCCCCACAGAGCTCTTGCTCCTGAACTCCTTACACCCCAAACAGATAAGTCAAGACAAGAAAATATTTTTGTAACTATTTTATAGATGATAATTAAAAGCCAGACATTTAAGATCTGCAAACTTTTTATCTGTTACAGGGCTTAAGGGGCTCGGGTCTGTTCAGGATTCAAAGGACTACAAATTGAATCCTAAAATTGTCTGTAATTAAACTGTGATTTCACACATCTGTCAGAACTAAAAGTTCAGAGACCTTGTCAGAGACTTTAAATTCATATTAATAAAACCAGAATGTAATTCACATTAATTTTTCCTAGATTTGGCCATAAAATTGTGTATGTGTATATATATATTTACAATTAATTTTTAACTGCCTGAGAAAACATTTTGAAGTCATGTTTCAGTCTGAGCTCCATCTGCAAGCATTTGTAAAAGAAAGTCATGTGAAATCCAGCATTGACTTTCAGCTTGTCTGTATAAAAGACTGTATGTCTAAAATACTTTAAAACCAACAATACTGAGATGAACTCTATTTATATGCCACTGGAAATCTGCTTTTGATATAGCCAAAACCTCAAGAGAGTCAGAATCTTAATCCAGAGTTAGGTTTCAGGAAAGCAGCAGCACTAGAGCTGCATAATGGGCTAATGAGAAGTGCTCTGGAACTGATGTTTTTGCCTATTGCATTAATATTAATGGACAACCAAAAAACCCTTAATAGTCAATATTGATTAGATCTCCCCATTCTCTGGAGGAATACCTGTCTCCTATCAGATGTTGGGCTTAACTTCCTTTCAATCAGAGATCACACTCTAGAAAATCATTCTAATAGACATGAGAGGTTTATCTTACATTATTTTATGTGTTCTGCTTCTGATTCCACCTCTGCCTCCACCTTCACACTTTGTTGTGGAGAAGAGCTACAGGATTTTGTTCTGCATTCTGTAACACACTTATGTTTCTTTCCCTTAAGCCAGCTGCCCAAGTGATTACTGTATTTTCTGATATGCGCTGTAAATCCACCCAAATTATGGAGTTTTTAGTTATTTCTTCCCAGTTAAATTGCTAACTGTGGTGTTCACACATACCTCCATTGGTTGGTTTTTTTTTCCTATTAACAGAAAAATAAAGAAAGCTAATAGGCACTGTAAAAAAAGAAACTAATAGCTACCATAGGAGGTCTTTCTCTCTTGTTTTCTTTAAAAATGGTGAGAAATCTGGCAAAACTTCCAAATATGTTGCTTTATTTGTGAATGTTGAGCCCAATTATTTTGAGTACAGTCCCTCACAGAGATTTAACTATGCTTGCAGGGATCTGATGGGGATTTAAAATATATCTCTCTATGTGCAGAGAATATAAAGATTTGAGAAGTTCTGAGAATCACAGGATCATACAAGAGTTTGGGTTGGAAGGGACCTTAAAGAAAATGTCGTTCCAACCCATCCCATGGGCAGGGACACCTTCCACTCTCCCAGGCTGCTCCAAGCCCTGTCCAACCTGGCCTTGGACACTTTGAGGGATGGGGATGGAGCAGCCACAGCTTCTCTGGGCAACCTGTGCCAGGGTCTCAGCACCCTCACAGCCACGAAGGACTTATAAAAAGGAGGAACAGGGACTTTTTACTTGAGCAGGAAGACCCCATAAGGCCACATAAAATGTCCCTTTTCTCCAGGCTGAATGACCCTGGCTCTCTCAGCCTGTTGGCTGAGATGGTGAGATCAAGAACACAGTTTTATAATATCAGTAAAGTGTCTTTCTGTTTCCAGTGCTGATGTTCTCACTACTCAGCTATCTCTAGTGGTCTATGTATTATTTAGTCATTCTGGAAAAACATTTTTTTTTTCAGTGCTGGATAAACACTTGGAAAAAACCCAACCATCCAACAGGTATTTAGCTAAAAGGCTCTTTACTGCTTGCTTTATCTCCTCTATTTTTAGAATTGTTCATTATTAAGAAAAAAGAGCATAGTGTCTTGAGCACATTGAAAGCCCAAATATCCAGTAGATTAACAAAAATAAGGAATAAATGGATTGCTTTTGTTCTCATGTTCTCATTCAAGTTAACACAACAATACTGGTGTGTTAGAAGCAAGTCATGCTAATGGTGGGATAGCTAGCTTTCTTCCAGGAGTACTGAGGGCTGGTATCTCTTGGAGATCAATATAAACTTGAAAGTCAAAGTGTGCTTAGACTAAAAGCACATAACATCTGCTGTGAATACAGCTCTGTTGACATAAAGAGAAAGAAAAAGGAAGGGCTCTTAACTTCCCACTTTTTGCCAAAACTACTTTCAGCCTGTTTACTTCTTCAGCCTACTTCAGCCTTTTTTATACTTGTAACTAGCAATGAAGATAAGGACTTCTGAACATCTTTTTTTGTTTAGAAGAGTTTGCAAAGAGCTTTCTTCCCTAAAACCCATGTGCTCTGAAACTCTGGGGTTTTAGCATGCGTGAATATACAACACAGTAACTGCACAAACTCAAAGGCAGTCCCAAACTCCAAGGCAGACAGCTCCATCTTTTTGTGGTTCACGCCTGCCCTCTCAGCAGACCCATTTCAGCTCCAAAACACAGGATTTTGAGTTGTTCTCTCAAGGATGAGTTCAGAACAGTCACCTGTGGACTCAGACAGCCGCCATCAAAATCAGCAGCAAAGTCAGCATGTGCAGGTGTCTGAGCAGTGGCAGGAGCAGGAAAAATACCTGTGATGACTAAGAAGTCTCTGTTTCAGTGCCAGCCACCTGTGGGGAATGCTAATCCCTCCTTTTAAACTGAGATGCTCAGAATGACATGGAGAGGAATGGGGAAAAGGAGAGTTCTTGGGGGCTCCACTGCTGCCTCAGGGCTACAGTGTCCCAGTCCCACCTCCTCCTGGAGGAGGAGGAGATAATGGGAGATGGATCAACACACTTGAAACGATGATTTGCTCAAGAACTATCTTTATGGAAACTGGACAGGGAGCCAGGGATTCACAGTGCCATTTAAAATCAGGCAAGAGGTGCAACCCCATCTCTAGGAGATTATGGATTGTCCCAGCAGTCTGGTGTGAGGCTCAGCTGGTGTGAATTTGCTGGCTGGTGGTAGCGACTGCTACTCCATTCCACTCCTTTCCTGGTTAGGGTTTTTTTTTTTTTCTTCTTAAAATGACAAAATGTTTTTGTGAATGGCGTATTAGAACAAAAATTGAACCTTGAGGTGTTCAAGCCTAAATTTAAAAATGAAGCATAGGCAGTCTGCTACCGGGAGTATTCCTTTTGGCTTCAGCTTTAAATCCACATTAATTACACTGAAATGAATAACTGCTCCTAGAGTTGCAGCAGTGGAAGACTTTGCTCCAATCTTTGCCGTATTTTGACTGAAAAATCATAGCCCTGAATATAAGTGTTAAATATTAATACTGAATTTAAATATACATGAAGGAAACTGCTTCCATATGTTCATATTATGAATCTAATTCCATTTCAGTAGAATGAGCCACAAAGAGTGGGCCTGTTTCACTGTACCATTAATCTCAAAATGCTGGTAGTGGAATTTAATTGCCTGCATTAAAATTTAAGGCTCACTTTCTATTTCTGTCTTTCCATGCAATTGGATCTTTTCCCCGAGTTGCAAATGCCAAAACCTATTTACATTGCATAAGGAATATAACCTTACACTCATGTGACATCTGCATCAAATTTCATGAGACATTCCCAAAGAAACAGCTCCCAGGTCTGAAATGGAGAGAGATTTTAAGCTGTAGAGATGGGAGAAGGAAAGGAGAAAAGATGTAAGTTCTGTGTCATTGAAGTGAATGGAAATTTGAGTCTGACATCAAGGAAGGGCTCAACAGCGAGTCTCAAGGTAGTCAAAGTCTCCAGACATGGACAGACAGAAAGGAAACCATCTGTAGACAACTAAATTAAAAGCACAAGGAAGGAAGGATAACAAAGGTGTTTGGTTCTCACTTTCTGAGATGGTGGAGAAAACCAGGCTTGATAGAAGAATATAACCATTGCCTAAATTAACTGCTAAAGATGGAACAGATTATCAGGTGTTGGGGAACAAAAATCTTGTCACCTGGGATGTGAAAAAAAACTACCTAAAGTCTCTCTGTCCACCAAATTGTCCATTTTTTAATCTTTTTTGATTTAGTCTGATAAAGCTCTCTCCTCTTCCAGTAAACTCTGTCTCTCCTATTTCCTCAGCCCATTCAGCCCTCAGGGTCTAAAATATTGAGGCATGGTGATGGCAACAGTAGGGAAGACCAAAGGAATGAAAGAAGGTGCATGAAATATTGGTAGGCTGTGCCTGATGCAATACCAAGAGCTTCAGCCTGAATATTTCTGCTGACTAGGGTTGTCATACTTGCTTCATAAAAAAATGAGAAGAGGAGGGAATGTAAGACTAGAGAAATGAAGAAGAGACAGACACCTTACAAGGCATGATAAAGATAATGCTGTAGAACATAAAAAAATTAAGTATTTTTTTGATTTCTGGCCATCAGTGAAAGCTGTATCTGCCTATATTCTGAGACAGGTAATTTATTTTTTCAACATATTTCTATAAAATATTCATTTTCCCCCCTGCTAGCACAGGGTCTGTAAGCTGGAGTTTATTAAAAATCCTACAAGTAAAAAATGGCAGTAATGAATTTTTAAACAACTGTATTCTCTCTGAAGATGATCAAACTGAGTTTACCAGGCAGAAAAATAATATTAAAAATGCAAGTGAGAAATCAAAATCAATTAAGCAAACAAATCTAAATGAAGCCTCTTAACCTCTTTTTCTCAGCAATAAAACTGATCAATGGCCAACTTCATGATTTTAAATAGTAATTTTGCTTATTCATTCAAGAGGTTGGTTTTTTTGACTCATATCTTCTTTTCAGTAGCTCCTCAGTTTGTAGACTGCCAAGCAATGCAATAACATGTTTACAGACAGCCTGTCTTGGGTCCTGGTTTGTGTCATTTTTCTTATGCATGGAAGGCAAGGGATGGAGCTTGAGGAACAAAAAAAAGAAGGATAAAAAAGCACCCTTCAAACCCCATTCCCTCTTCAGCACGGACTCAGACTGGCTCTCTGCAGACGTGGTGCCTAAGGCCTTTTTCTCTGCTGCTGGAGAAAAACTGGGCTCTCCATGACACCAGAGGGGATTTCTCTCCAGAGCTC